>NC_139002.1:85439806-86081256 GCF_964374135.1 Grampus griseus
AGATTTAATCTGACTCTACTGCTTGAGTTTAAAATGATTTCAAAGGTAAAAAAGCTGGAGATAATCAGTTTAAAAAAACATATAGGTATTGTTAAATGATACTTATTGTTCTAAATATTTTTAAAACGTTCTTAAATTAGTCAAAGCACTAGAAAACAATATTGGCAAAAACTGAGGGTGGGGGAAGTCATTATAATCTTACCACTTTTAAAAACAGGTTTTGTTTCACATCATCCCTTTTTGTATTCAATCATATGCATACATTTCTTCCCTTGCCATAAATGTTGGGTATACTGTGCAATTTTGATTTCTGTGGTGGGCTATTTTTTGTTTTTAAGAAACTGGGGCCTGTACTAAGTGATACGACACAGACTTTCTACTGTCTCCTATTGCCTCTTCTTTTTTTTTAATTGGAGTATAGTTGATTTACCTATTGCCTCTTAAAAAAAAGAAACTAAACCTAAATGCTTTTGTCAGGAATGGGCACCTGAATCAGAATCTACCCAATAGATAGACTCCACACTGATGAATTAAACAATACAACCACACGTACCCTACTTGAAAGTTTGAAGCTGAGAGAAGAGGGACACCAGAAGAAAGAGAGAGAAAGACCATGTGGACACTGGTGTGACCAGTCCTAGAACTGTCTGTTATGAAATGGCTTAACAATCTTAAACCATCCATGTCCTTACAGTTAACCTCCTTTGTCCTTAAGACTGAATGAACTTCTGCTCTTGGCCTTCTAAAGTGTGATACAACCACATGCTGATAAATTATCAATTTTTGTCCTCTTTCCCCTTCTTTTTCTGTTCCCTCACCTTTTATGTGAGCTTGTTTACCAAATGATTCATCTGAAATAGAAATAATTTTAAAGAACAGATTTTACCATCTCCAAAAACAACTTGATGTGTAAAAATAATGAGTATTTTAGAACTTTGCTTCCACAGTTTCATTATCCTTTAACCTGGAAATTGTATAAAAGATGTATTCATTTTCTAGGAGAAAAATCTACCATATCCATAAATTTACATTATCTAAAATGCCGTGTCTATTTTGAGGACATGAATTTGGCCCACAAAAGACTCTCAGCAAAGTATGTATGGTTCATAATCTTCGGTGTAATAATACTCTGCACAATAGTACAATACTACCACTCTACTCTGTGTGGTGATTTTTCATCCAAGGACTCTTCTAAATTCCTTTCATGAGGCAACAAATACTTAGACTCTATTATGGTCATTTCATTGTTTACTGGTAGTAGTACACAGAAGGATGGAATGTGCTATCCCTGGCACAAAGGGTTCTGCTGGAAGTTTAGAGAGAATAAAATGTCTTCATCCTTCAGTGACTACAGAGAAAACACTTGTGGAGAAGAGAGAAAGCAAAGTTCCAAGAAGTATGTATTTATTATCTCTGTGCTGGTTAGTTGGAACTTGTTGTCAATGAGGTCATAGTTTTGATCCCAATGTGGCCCATTTAGCCTTGCTAGCTTCCTTAATCAGAGCATGCACCCCTAACTCCAGCCAAGTGCTTGATAAATGTCTCTCTCTCTTTTTTTAAATTTATTTATTTATTTTATTTTATTTATTTTTGGCTGCATTGGGTCTTTGTTGCTCGTGCGGGCTTTTTCTCTAGTTGCGGTGAGTGGGAGCTACTCTTCCTTGCGGTGTGTGAGCTTCTCCTTGCGGTGGCTTCTCTTGTTGCAGAGCACAGGTTCTAGGCGTCTGGGCTTCAGGAGTTGTGGCTCGCAGGCTCTAGAGCGCAGGCTCAGTAGTTGTGGCTCACGGGCTTAGTTGCTCCGTGGCATGTGGGATCTTCCCAGGCCAGGGCTCGAACCCATGTCCCCCGCTTTGGCAGGTGGATTCTTAACCACTGCACCACCAGGGAAGTCCCCAAATGTCTCTTTTTGATCCAAATTGTGCCTGAAAAGAGAATAACATAATTTGTGTAAATCCACCAGTATAGCTGGAAAAGAATAATTTAAAATGCTTTTCCAATCGACTGGAATAATAAAATTATCATTTTCATCTAGACACTAGTTAGTAGTCATTTAGAAAGGTACTTCCTATATATACAGACAATTCCTAAATGATTCTAAATGAACAATTAATTGATCCATCTAATGGAGATGGGATTTCCTAAATGTGTTTCATTGTGTACCAATCAATGTACAGATAGAGCCTTATTTATTATCTTAAAAATTTTATAACTGGAAGTTTGTACCTTTTGACCATCTTCACCTATTTCACATCCCCTCACCTCTGGAAAATGCCAGTCTGTTCCATGAGTTCTTTTGTTTTTGTTTTTTTTTTTTTTAGATTCCACATGTAAGTGATGAGATCTTATGGTATTTGTCTCTCTCTGTCTGACTTACTTCATTTAGCATAATGCCCTGGAAGTCCATCCATGTTGTCACAATGGCAGAATTTCCTTCTTTTTTTATGGCTGATTAATATTTCTCAATATGCCATATCTTCTTCATCCATTCATCCATTGATGGACACTTGGGTTGTTTCCATGTCTTGGCTACTGTAAATAATGCTGCATTGAACATGGGGGTGCTGATATCTTTTTGAGTTAGTGTTTTTGTTTCCTTCAAATAAATATCCACTTTGAATAAAAAGTTAAATTGCTGGATCATTTGGTAGTTCTTTGAAAAAGTTTTTAGGAACTTCGATACTGTTTTTCATGGTGGCTGCACCAATCTACATTCCTACCAACAGTACACAGAGATTCTTTTGCTCCATATCCTTGCCAACGCTTGTTGTCTCTTGTCTTTTGATAATAGCCATTCTAACAGGTGTGAGATGGTATCTCATTGTGGTTTTGATTTGCATTTCCTCGATGATTCGTTATGTTGACCACCTTTTCATGTATCTGTTGGCCATCTGTATGTCTTCTTCGGAAAAATGTATTTCATTCTGATCTTCTGCCTATTTTTTAATCTGATTGTTTTTTTGCTTCTGAGTTGTATGAGTTCTTTATATATTTTGGATATTAACCCCTTATCAAATATATAATTTTTGAATATTTTTTTCTGTTCTGTAGATTGCCTTTTCATTTTGTTGGTGGTTTCCTTTGCTATGCAGAAGCTTTTTAGTTTGATGTAGTTCCATTTGTTTATTTTTGCTTTGGTTGCCAGTAGAGTCTTATTAAAATGAAGGAAGCAAAAGGCTTTAAAAGATTAGAAATCTGAGCACTCTAGTTTTACATCAAAATCATTTGTTTGAACCACACCAAATCAAATGGTAGCAGAGGAAAAAATAATGATGAATTTTACTCCTTTGGCTACCGTGGTCACATAATTATTGGTAAAATAATTTGGTACCATCTGTGTATCAAAAAGCATATGACATATCCCTTACACTTATCTTTGAACTACAGCTATGTGAAAATTGATTGATGATGATTGCTATAGTACTATTCAACAGTAAGGCAAAGGCAAAATGTGGGGTTTTTCGGTAAAATACTTAATCATGCAGTGAATTTTCTCCTAAAGCGAAATTCTAAATAAAAAAAGTCCACTATGGGGGCCAAACTAAAAATTACATAATTTAAAAAATTGACATATAGTTGATTTACAGTATTGTGTTATTTCAGGTGTACAACATAATGATTCCTTTTTTCTTGTAGATTATATTCTATTATAGGTTATTACAAGATATTGGGTATAATTCCCTATGCTCTACAGTATATTTTTGTTGCTTACCTATTTTATGTATAGTAGTTTGTGTCTGTTAATCCCATACTCCTAATTTGTCCCTCCTCACCTCCCTCTCCCCTTTGTAACCATGAGTTTGTTTTCTATGTCTGTGAGTCTGTTTTGTATATAGATTCATTTGTATTATTGTTTAGAATCCACATGTAAGTTATATCATATAGTATTTTTCTTTCTCTGACTTATTTCACTAAGCACAATATTCTCTAGGTCCATCCATGTGCTACAAATGGCAATATTTCATTCTCTTCTATGGCTGAGTAATATTTTATATATATATACCACAACATATGTATACCACATCTTCTTAAACCAATTGTCTGTTCATGGGCACTTGGGTTGCTTCTATGTCTTGCCTATCATAAATAGTGCTGCTATGAACGCTATTTATTTGGGTGCATGTAACTTTTTGAATTAGAGTTTTTGTTTTTTCTGGATATATACCCAGGAGTGGAATTGCTGGATCATTTGGTATTCTATTTTTATTTTTTTAAGGAAACTCCATACTATTTTTCATAGTGGCTGCACCAATTTACATTCCCACCAGCAGTGTACAGGGGTTCCCTTTTCTCCACATCCTCTCCAGCATTTGTTGTTTGTAGACTTTTTGATGATGGCCATTCTGACCAGTGTGAGGTGATACCTGACTGTGGTTTTGATTTGCAAAAAATGCACAATTTTCATAAGTGACAAAAAACAATCAAACCTAACCAGCTCTAGCAGAAGTTTCTCATTTTTGGATCAAATTTTTGTATAAGTGCATAATGAAATACAGGAAGCTAGGTATAATGTGTCACTGTATGAGTCTCACCTGTAAAATAATTTTCCTTGACATTTCTGGAATCTAAGTCTTGTGATGGGTGAAAATTTGGGGGACAGTTTCTTCTGTCCTCTTACTTCTGCTTGCATCAGGGACAATTACTATGGCTCTTTTTAGAAAGAGAAATACTTGTTTCTTCCTCTTGTATCATGTAAGTTCCATATGCCCAATCCTCTACATGTCTGAAGATATCAGAATCCTTTAAAAGTCTCATATTTAAATATTTAATCCACAAACTTTTATGGAGGTCCTATTCTATGCTTTGAATCTACAGCATACTGTAATTCAAAGATAAGTAGGATACAGATTTTGCCTTCCAGAAACTCAGTATGGATTAAAATGTACAACTACTAAATTACCTTAAAAAGTATAAATAAATTCTAGACTTCAATAAAGGTATTTAAACATTAGAATGCAACTATGAAAATGATGGCAGGAAGGTCACTGACTATGTTAGACTTATTAAATATGAAGCTGTCATTATCCCCCAATTGATCTATAGTTTCAAAACAATTACAGTCAAAATATAAGCAGGTTTTTTTGAGACCCATACAAGTACAAACAGCTGACTTTTGACCAAGTGTCCAGGTAATCCAACGGAGAAAGTATAGCTTTTTCAGCACATGGTATTAGAACAATTGGACATCCATGTGCAAAAACCTGTCTCAACTTATACCTCATACCTTATATAAAATTAATTCAAAATGGATGACAGACCTAAGTAAAACTATATAACTTTTAGGAAGAAACAAAGGAGAAAAACTTGCTTTTACCTTGGATTAAGCAAAGAGTTTTCCAGATATGATGCCAAAAGCGTATTTAATCCATAAAAGAAAATACTGATAAATTGGACTTTTTCAAAATTAAAAAGGTTTTGTTCTTTGGAAGACATCATTAAGAGAATAAAAAGACAAGCTGCAGACTTTGGTAAAATGTTTACAAAGCACATATCTGACAAAAGAGTTGTATCCAGATACAAAGAACTCTTGAAACCTAATACGGAAACAACACGACTAAAAAATGAGCAAAACATTTGAACAGCCACTTGATGAAAAAATAAAAGCAGAAGGCAAATAAGCACATGGAAAGATGCTCAATTTCATTAGTCATTAAGGAAAGGCAAATTGAAACTGATAGGTTATGACTACAAACCTATTAGTAGTGGATGGCAAGACAACAACACCTGACAATACCAGGTGCTGATGAGGATGCAAAGCAGCTGCAACGCTCATACGTTGCTTGTGGAAATGCAAAATTGTGCAGACAGTTTTTAAAAGTTTGGCAGTCTCTAATAATGTCAAATGTATACTTACTGTGTGACCCCAAAATTCCACTCCTAAGTATCAATATTTACCCCAAGACAAATAAAAATTGTCTTCACACAAAACAATATACAAATGTTTATGGCAACTTTATTCATAATCTCTAAAGACTGGGAATAAACCAAATGTCCATGAACTGGTATTGAATTAATGAACTATGGCACATCTATGTAAAGAAATACTATTCAACAATTTTGAGGAACATCTATTGATATGATAAACAAAATAGTATGGATGAATCCCATATGCGTTATGTTTAGTGAAAGAAGCCAGATTCAAAAGACTACATATTGACTGATTCCATTTATACGATATTCTGGAAAAGGAAAAACTATAGGGATAGAGATGGAGACCAAATCAGCCGTTAATTTCACCAGGCAATAATGACAATTCTAAACTTGTATGATCTTCCTTCTTTGTTTCTTATCTCCCAAATTTAGAATGCTCCAGGACTCAGTTCTTAGAACTTTCCTAACACAATCTTTTCCTTGATGGTCACAATTAGGTTCCAGGGATTCACATACCAGCTATATGCTAACTCCCAATTTTATTTCTTCAGCCAATACTTCTATTCTGCACTCCAGACTTCTTAAACCAATTGCCTATGTGATATTTCCACATGGGAATCTAATGGTACCTCAAATTTATGTCCAAAACCAAGCTTCTGATCTTACTTGCCAAACCTGCTCTTCTCCTAGGCTTTACCATCTCCGAAAATGGCAACTACATCTTTCTATTTGCTTAGGCCAAAAGCAATGCAGTCATCGTGCATCCTAGCAGACTAATTTGACTCTGCTTTCTATTCATCACTCCTACAGGCTACACATGACTCTGGAACTCATGTTCAAGGAAAGTAAAAGGAACAATGTCTACTTAGAGAAATGGTTGATTTCAAGCTGGGGCAAGGAAAGACAAAGTAAGTTTGGAATATCTCATTGTATCAGAAAGTAAGGAAGTTCTGAAAAACTGATGGGGACACAGGAGTCAAATTGAGGGGGGTCCCACTGGTCAAATAGTGGTCAAGTTCAGCATCAAAATAAATAATGGTAGGAATTGACTAACAAAAAAGAACCTATCAGTCCATGTTATTACAGAACAAAAAATCACCATTTTATAACCCCCATAGTAATAATTGATTCATATAAGAATCATCAAAATATATTAAAACTATTATGTAAAAGACTGTTGGGGAACAGAATATTCATAGTCTCAAAGTATCACTCTACAGAATACTTCCTAATTACAAAGGGAAAAGATATCTTTATACTGGAGAAATTTGGGAGGAACTTAGTGAAATGAACAAAGTTAACACCAAGAATGAAGCAAACTAACATTAAGACCCCCCTCAGGTTTGATCATTCTCTAGAAGGACTCACAGAGCTCAAAAAAGCTGTGATTCTCGCAGTTATGGTTTATGATAGCAAAAGGATAGAGATTAAAATCAGCAGAGTGAAAAGGAGCATGGAGCCAAATCTAGGAGGAACCAGGAGTAAGGCTTCTGGTTGTCCTCTCTCAGTCACACGGACAGCGCTTAATTCTCTCAGCAACCATGTGTGACAATATGTGTGAAGCGTCGCCAACCAAAGAAGCTGACCCAAGCCTCGGTGTCCAAGGTTTTACTGGGAGTCAGTCACACAGGCACACAGCATATAAAAACAGGTACTCACCATAAATCAAATTGTTAGCATAAATTATCTGATCAAAATGATACGGATTGCCCAAGGTCAAAGGCATTCAAAAAACACTCTTTCCAGGCAGGATATTCCAAGGGCTCAGAGGTTATCTCCCAGGAGCCGGTCAGGGTGCAATCCTTTCTTTGGAAGGTGCAGAGTTTGAGCAATCAAGCCTGCTGAGTTAACTCTTTATGGCATACCACCTGATAGGAAAAGGGCACAAATCAACAATGTGGTATCCCGCTAAGTTTTTAACCTAGACCTAGTCATGAGGATATCCACTGATTGACATTTGGCAGAACAACTGTTCTGACTTTTTTAAAATGTCAATGTTTTGAAAGACAAAAAACAAACAAAAAAGATGGGAACTATTCTAGATTAAAGGAGACCAGAGAGACATCACAACTAAACACAATATGTGATCGTTCACTGGATGTCCTTGATCAAAACAAGAGAAAATGAAACAAAACAAACAAACAAACAAGCAAAAAACAGGTATAAAAGACATTATTGGGACAATTGCAGACATTTGAATACACACTGTTTAGTAGATAGTAATATGGTATCCATGTTAAATTTCACGAATGTCACGAAGATTCTGCTTTGACCTAACTTGTGTCAGGTTCCTCTGAGTTCTCTTTCTGACTATGCCCCTGACCTTGGGTTCTGTCTTTGGCCCATTTAGTACAGTTTTAGCAAGTACTACTACAGTTTTAGCAAGTACTACCCAGCAATCCTGCTGGGTCAGTTTTTGGAAAATTTCCCATGCTTGGTATCTGACCACTCCTGACATCTGATCAAGTTCCCCAGCCCTCATCTTCTATATCTTATCACCCTAGCCTCCCTTCAGCAAGAATCTTGTCAAATGGGTTAGCCAGAATCTCCCTACACTTGATGTTTCCTCTTAGTAATTTTCTATCCACAGACCTTCACCCTGCTCCTTCCTTATAAATTCCCACTTGCCTTTGTTAGTTGAGCTCAGTCTCTCCTCCACACTACAAAACCCCATTGTGGTAGTTCTCTCTGAATAAAGTCTGCTTTGCCATCTTTAACAAGTGTCATGGATAATTTTTTTTCTTTAACAAGTATAATAATTATGATTATACAGGAGTATATTCTCGTTCTTAGGAGATAGTCTGAAATATTTAGGAGTAAGTTGTCATGATGTATGCCACTAACTTGTAAATAGCTTAGTGAAATGATTATAATTATATATGTATATGTGTGCACATACATACATGTACATATATGTATGCATGTTAATATATATGTGTATATGTGTGGGGGAAAGACACAGCAAGAGAAAGAAAAAAGTATATGTGACAAAATGTTGACAAATCTAGGATGAGTATTCAATTTATACTTCTTACAAGTCTTCTGGTTTTTAAATTTTACAAAATAAAAAGTTGGAAAAAATAATTCTATAAACCTTGGGGGTAGGAAGGAAAAAGTGTTAGGGAAAGAATTTTGCCAGGAAGGTAGCTGTAGCTTTTGGGTTTCTCCCCTTGATATTTATTTATTTATTTTATTATGGTGAAAAATATGTAACATTAACCATCCTAACCACTTTTATGTATACAGTTCAATAGTGTTAAGTATATTCGCTAAGATTTCTTCTAGGATTCTTTCATCTTGTAAAACTGAAACTTTACATCCATTAAACAAACACTAATTTCCCCCTTCCCTTTTCCCCAGCCCTTGCCAACCACCTTTCTACTTTCTGTTTCTATGATTTTAGATACCTCATATAAGTGGAATCATACAATATTTCTGTGACTGGCTTGTTTCACTTAGCATATTGTCCTTGAGGTTCATCCATGTTGTTGCATATTGTCAGATTGCCTTCTTTTTAAAGGTTGGATAATATTCCATTGTATGTATATACCACATTTTTTTAATGCATCCATCCATTGATGGACATTTGGGTTATTTCCACCTCTTGACTACTGTGAATAATCCCACAATGAACATAGGTGTACAAATATCACTTCCAGATCCTGCTTTCAATTCTTTTGAATATATACCCAGAAGTAGGAGTGCTAGATTATGTGGTAATTCTATTTTTAATTTTTTGAGAAACCTCCATAGTTTTCTATAATGGCTACACCATTTTACATCCTCACCAACAGTACACAAGGGTTCCAATTCCTCCACATCCTCACCAGTACTTGTTATTTTTTTTCTTTTCATAGCAGTTATCCTAAAAGGTGTGATGTGATACTTCATTTTGGTGTTGATTTGCATGTATCTTATGATCAGAAATAAGTATTGTTTCATATGTTTGTTGGCCACTTGTATATTTTCTTTGGAGAAATGTCTTTTCAAGTCCTTTGCCCATTTTTTAATTGGGTTGTTTTTGTTGTCATTGAGTTGTAAGAGTTCTTTATATATTCTGGATATTAACCTTTTATTAGATATGTGATTTGCAAATATTTTCTCCCTTTTCTATAGGTTGATTTTTCACTCTGTTGATTGTTTCCTTTGAGGCACAGAAGTTTTGAATTTTGACATAGTTTCATTTGTCTATTTTTGCTTTTGTTACCTATGTTTTTTGATGTCATATCCAAGAAATAATTGTCAAATCCAACGTCCTGAAGCTTTTTCCCTTTGTTTTCTTCTAGGAGTTTTACAGTGTTAGGTCTTACAGTTAGGTCTTTAATCCATTTTGAGTTAATTTTTGTATATAGTGTAAAATAAGGGTCCAACTTCATTATTTTGCATTGCATATTCAGTTAGCTATTGGTTTTTAAACTTCTTTTTACTGCATGACTGACTGAGGGCATTATAGTGGTCTTTTCTTTTTTGGTGTTTCACTTTAACTTGATAGGAAAAGTTATCTCAGTTTGATTACATAAAAGCTATGCATGAATTTTCTCTGTAGATATATTTGAATACATAAGTGACAAGTACATTCTTATACATTTTATAAATGTGTAAAAGGAAAAAAATCTGAGGAATTCTAATGGTGCTTAGCAAGCAGTAATATAGAAAAGTCAGTTGGATAGAAAGAGCAATAACAACAGGAAGAAAGTAATGTATTAGTTAATTTTCTTTGCAAAACTTACACTGTAATAAGAGGGATCTTGCTTAGAAAAGCAACACTGAAAACAAACTCATATGCACACATTGTGCTAAGTATTTCTCTGGAAAAAAACAGAGGAATGTCTTAGGTAATATGGTAGTGGAAGATGGGACAAAACAAGAGGCATTTGGATTAATTGAATTAGTGTCCTGTTGAATTTAAGAATACAGAGTCCTACACATGCACACACATAGGTCAGTAGTAGATTTAGGGGAGCACTATTAGACTGCACCTGTTGGAGTCCTCAGTGAATCCAGTCCTTGTCTAAGGCTTCCAGTTGGAGCTGGCAGTTGTTGTAGGGATTAAATTATTTAAAGCCTTCAGCTGGCTAGTGTAGGCAAGCAGTGGCTTAGAAAACACTTAATCTATTTTTTAAAATCTGTTCCTAAGTTTGTTTTGCTTAGGCTGTAAGACTATGTGTACCACCCACCTGCCACATTCTAGAAACCTTTTGTCAGGGAGGGGAAATTTATTCAAGAAGAAGAGATTTCAAGGGGAGATCTCTATTTTAATACAATATACTTATTTGGAGAATAATTTATTTGTAATAAATATTTTGCTAAGTAACTAAAAAGGTATTGTTTAAGTTTATTTTCAAATTGTTATTACCAATTTACTTACTTATTTCAACAGCTATCTTTTAAAGTTTTATTTTTAATTATAGTTAGAGAGGCTTTTGGTAACAAACAATATATGGACCTTTCCAACAGGGACGTTTTAAAAAGGGAGCTCTATGTATACTGAGTAATTTGGTAGCCCATTTCAATATACTTAACTTCTTTTTAGAAAACTAGTATTACTTAATAAGCCATACTCTGCCTTGAAGTGACCTAACAAGGAGTTTGGATAAAACCTTCTGGATAACTCTAAAGCAGAGGATAATGGCAAATCTACTTATTTGTAATTAACTGTTACTTAGAGGTCCAGTGTATTTTTTTCACCTGCAAATATTTTCTTTCCTACTAGAAATTTTTAGTCTATGTCTCTATTATTTGAATTTATTAGATGCATGATAGATTTAATTAATATATTTCCAAAATAAATAACTATGTTTTTGACATCATTCACTGCCTAAAATTCTTTCTTGGCTATTTCTAAAATAAAACTGTTATTTTTCCAAATTGTGGGATATGAAATAAAATAACTATGGTGGGCATATACTCTTATTTTCCTAAAATTTGTATGTAGAGTTTTTGAAACAAAAATTGAAACAAAACCCTATGAAATAGGAATAAAGTGTTGAGTGTAAAAGTCTAAACTTTTAAATTTACAGGTCTCAAGATCCCTTATTTGTAAAGCTAACAAATTTCATCACCTTCTTTCTTTCCCTCCTTAAGACTTTTCATTACTTTATTTTTAGAAGCTTATTTTGGGCATGATAAGATGAAGACAAAAATTTTAGCTATGTAGCAGAGGAAGAAAATCAATTTAAGACAAACCGTCTCTTAAATAGAAAAAATAATGGTTGAGCTATTATAGTGCAGTTTGTTACTTGACTGCAAGTATACCCCCGCAAAAAAGCGTAATATGATTTCACGCTAAATGGTGGCAGCCTCTGGAGAATCAACTTGGGCAAATCAAACCAAATGACCTAAGTATTTACACCAGCAACGTTATCATGACTTTTATTTAACTAGTTTTATTCAATCAGGCAGAATTTCATAGATTCTCCAGTTTGGTTGCTTTAAAGTGTTATTGTTGGGCATTATCCCAGGACTCCATGGGCAAGGCTGTTAAGTGTCAGCTCTATTCCCACTTCTAGGCCACCCCCCTCAGAGTCTCTTTCTTGCTCTCAGCAGGGTCCCTAGGGATTCAGCACTCATTCCTCTACTACTCACAGCTGTCATCACCTGCTCTATTTCCTGGGGTTCCTCCCCCGCCCCATCCCACCTAAGACTGACTGTGGTCTGACCCAGTTTCTTTAGCTTCCCCCCTTCCTTTCTGTCTCTGAAAATAAGTGTGAAGCCTGTTTACACACTAAGGACAGAGTACTGGGACGGAACCTACAATCCAGCTGTCCTTGCCTTTGTCATAAACACATCCTTTGTAGGAGAAGCATCAACTCTGACATGCCTGACTTCCCCTTAGAATCCATAAAGAATAAAACCGGTGTGTTTATTTAACTTCTCTTTAAGCTACTTCCCTTTTCAGCTAGTACCACTTTCCCTAGAGTGGCTGCTTACTGCATTCGCAATGATTGTTGACATGAAATAAACAACAAAATCCTGAGCTGCTGTCAAATGGTGTCAAAGTAAGCAAGCACTCTTCACTTTGCTACCCTGACCAGCTACACCCCTGCACAACATGTACAGTCAGCAGCCTGGCCTCTGTAGGCATCTGAGTTTTCCCTTCCTGCCTTAGATCTCTCTCAACTGAATGCTTACCAAGAACAGCCCAAAAAAAAAAAAAAATTAGCCAATCATGTAAATTTCTACTGTTTACTATTAAAAGAGTACTATCTGGAGTTCAGAAGTAGTGTATTGGAGCCTTGATTTCCCATAGATGGGAAAACAGGACCCTCTGCACATGGGTTTAGCTCTTTAACTCTTTGACTCTTCTTACCACACCCACACCAGAGGCCACTGGTAACAATCTGTGGCCAGTACCTAAACTCTCAGCCAGGTAAGGATTCGAGATCTCTTTCCTTTAGTCTGCTTGGAACCATCTCACATACTAGCTCTCCTCCAGTCCCAGGCTGACTGTATTCTGGCTTCCTCTTATTTTTCCTCATTTGGATTTAACCGTTAGGTTTTAGTATTTTTTTTTTTCCCTTGGAACTGACCTGGTAATGCCATAGAATACTGCCTCTGGCAATTTCCTTTGACCCAGCAGGGAAATTAGATTAAATCCTTTTAAGAGCAGAGGCCATGATGTATCTCTCTTACCCATAGGGACAGTATAGTGTGCACTCATTATCAAATTTTGTTGTTAATGATGATGGGGTTGAAGATTATGGCTTTGAGTGCTAGTTCTGCTTTAAGAAAGCACACCATAAGTCTTCATCTTTGCAGTGATATGATAGATTTATAGTCAGCCTAAAGGGGGACAACAAGGGGGAGTGACTACAATCATGAACTCTGGAGCCAGGCTTCCTGCATTCAAATCCTTGTCACTTTCTAGGTATGTGACCTTGACCAAGTTACTTAGCTTCTCTAGGCCTCGATTTCCTTATCTGTAAACTGGGTATAATGACAATACTTACTTCCTAGGGTTGTTATGAGGATTAAATTAGTTAACATCAGTGATGAACTTAGAACAGTGTCCTGAATTTAGAACATAATAAGCACAAAACTGTTTAAGCAAAAAGTAATTTTAGTTAATTTATTTTTGGCTGCGTTGGGTCTTCGTTGCTGCACGTGGACTTTCTCTAGTGGCAGAGAGCGGGGGCTACTCTTCATTGCATTGTGTGGGCTTCTCATTGCAGTGGCTTCTCTTGCGGAGCACGGGCTCTAGGCGCGCGGGCTTCAGCAGGTGTGGCGCACGGGCTTAGTTGCTCTGTGGCCTGTGGGATCTTCCCAGACCGGGGTTCGAACCTGTGTCCGCTGCATTGGCAGGTGGATTCTTAACCACTGAGCCACTAGGGAAGTCCAAAAAATAATTTTTAAAATAAACAACTGATCTACTTCTACCATCCTAGGTCGTATTAAAATACTATAATTTGGAACAGGTGGAAAATGTTTTTTTTTTTTGCGTGTGGCTCAACCAGGTTCCAGAATGAATTTAATTTAATTATAATTGCTTTGCTTATTATTGAACGCTTTCAGTTTCAGCTTCCAGTCACTAATGACAGTCATACAGTGGATAATTAGGTGTGATGTGGATTATTCTAAAGCTTAGCAATGAGGGTTTTTTTTTTTAAACAAAGTTCCTGTAAAAACAGAAATATCAGAACTTCCCTGGTGGTGCAGTGGTTAGGAGTCCGCCTGCCAATGCTGGGGACATAGGTTCGAGCCCTGGTCCAGGAAGATTCCACATGACGTGGAGCGGCTGGGCCCGTGAGCCACAACTACTGAAGCCCGCACGCCTAGAGCCCATGCTCCGCAACGGGAGAGGTCACCACAGTGAGAAGCCTGCGCACTTCAGTGGGGAGTGGCCCCTGCTCGCCACAGCTAGGGAAGACCCGAGCGCAGCAACGAAGACCCAATGCAGCCAAAAATAAAATAAATAAATTTATATTAAAAAAACCCCCAAAACCCAGAAATATCTTTCACATAAAATAGATGCTTAGAAAGTGTGTTTATTTAAGTATGGTAGAAGCATTTGTGTTTGTTTTAAATTTTTTTCTACATTTTTCTTTACAGATAAAGAATTACCAATATATTGACAACACCCTAAAAAGGAACAATTAAAATAAATCATTATACATCCTTAAAATGGTCTACTATGCAGCTGTTTAAAAGAATGCAGTAAATTTATATATATTAATAGGGAACAGCCACCCAGCTACATAAAAAAAGAAAGCATAGAACAGTATGTATGGTATGCGCACATATGCTTTTGTAAAAATCCTATTAAATGGGTCACGCTCAAAATAAGGTATAAGTAAACAGCAACTTTACTTCTTCCCTTCAGTATCTCTTTAAACCTTGGAGGAAATGTTGTGCAAGATCATAATTGTTTTGGTCACTCAGAAAAAAAAAGTCTCTTGAAGCTTTTATTTCCAATAATGGTTTCATTTCTGTAACGCAATTGGTCAGTCCAGTGAAATAACTGAAACTCCAAACCCCTCTGTAAATTAGAACTTATCCTTCCTCCAGCTCAGCTTGGCCATAAGCCTGAGGAGTGGGCAGGCTGGGAGGCTTCCTAACTTCTCAGCCTTGGGCCGCTACTGCCTCTTGCCTGCTTCTCTAAGCTGCTTTGACCCCTTAGGGTTAAAAGAATAGGGAGAAGTAAAGGATGGAAAAGGTCATACCTGACTGATAAACAGGTAATTCTAGTTGTGGCTTTCTAGGAGTAGCAGATTCTGGCTGTGATTCTTGATCTCTTGTATTGTTTTCTCCGAGATCCCCCACCTAGGAACCTCCAATTGCAATTTCTGTGATGTGGTGGATGCTTTTCTCCGGCAGGCCACTTACACCTCTAACCCTCAGCCCTTGTATGTCTGATGTTTACTCTCTCTCTCCCTCTCCCTCTTCTGGGGTCTCATGCCCCTCCAGGCAGCCCAACTGGGCAATGTTTTTTTTTTTTAATTTTTATTGGAGTATAGTTGATTTACAATGCTGTGTTGGTTTCTGCTGTACAGAGAAGTGAATCAGTTATACATATATCCAGTCTTTTTAAGATTCTTTTCCCATATAGGTCATTACAGAATATTGAGTAGAGTTCCCTGTGCTATACAGTAGGTCCTTATTAGTTTTCTATTTTATATTGGGCAATGTTATTTTTAAGCCAATTTCAACCTGGGTTTTGCCCATGAATCCACTTGGACCTATCATATCAATGCAGCTCACTCCCAGGGAAGCTTGGCCTCTCCATTCTCCGCTTCTTCAGGCCTAAAGCCATAACTTCTCACCTTAGATTCCCCAGGTGTGCATCAGACACCATTCCAGCATGCCCCCACCCCCCTAACTGTGAGGGATGCTATCCAGCCCAGACCTAGAAGTGGTCTCTTTGAAGGCTTCTTTTTGGTTTAATATAAGGAGAAACATCATTCTCCTGATGCCCATGGACATGAGGAATAACAAAATCCTCCCCAAAGAAAATCCCCCTCTCAGGTCACTTCAGCTTCAAGCCTTTAATACCCTCAAAATTGGCTAAGGTTTGCAAAGCTAGTTTTTGATTCTCATCTTTGTAAGTCCTGTTTGAAAGGTGGCCACTCTCCTTGGAATGTGAATGTATGTGGTAGCTACTATTTTCTCTCAACCTTTGAAGCTGTAGCTGAAACTAAGACAGAAAGTGTCTCATTATAATATCCTACTTAACTTACATATCCAGAGAATACTTCTTCAAGGGTACCCAAGAGACAGGTGCTTGCCTCCAGGAGACTGAGGGGCTGCAGGTGAGAGATATAGAGGGAGACATTTCACGGTATAGACTCTTGTACCTTTATAATTTTGTACCATGGGCATTTGTTACCTATTCCATATGTATAATAATCTTATCCTAAGATGCTTCCTCTTGTAAAGTCAGAGCAAAAACACACTAAAAAATGATGGTTGGTTTTTTTGTTTAATAAATTTATTTATTTTTGGCTGCGTTGGGTCTTCATTGCTGCACACGGGCTTTCTCTAGTTGTGGCAAGCGGAGGGCTACTCTTCATTGTGGTGCGCCGGCTCCAGGAGCGTGGGCTTCGGTAGTTGTGGCTCACAGGCTCTAGAGAGCAGGCTCAGTAGTTGTGGTGCACGGGCTCTGTTGCTCCACAGCTCCACAGCATGTGGGACCTTCCGGGACCAGGGCTCGAACCCATGTCCCCTTGCATTGGCAGGCACGTTGTTAACCACTGTGCCACCAGGGAAGTCCTGATGGTTGTTTTTTAAAAGCAAAATTATAACTCAAGGCACGAAGTGAAGAATTGTTGTAATTATATAGATTGCCAAACCAAGAAAGGCAATTTATCTTTAATTCTCCAAGTATCTCAGTTCTGTGTTTTGTTTTGTTTGGACTAAATTATATTGTCTCAATTCTTCACTGCTTATTTCTCCCTTCCTGGTACCACTGAAGTGATAAATTATGGTTGACTCAGTTGTACTTAAATTCTGTTTAACATTTGAGTTTGAGTTATAGAAGTGTAAAGTTGGAAGGAAACTTAAAAAGTATTATTTGACTGTTCTTTAAGTCATGAATGAAAAGCTGAGACCTCCATAGTAAGTAATCACAACAGAAACATACTTCAGTCTTTGGAGTGCAAGGAAGCCTGCCTGTTTTTTGTTGTGTGTGTGTGTGTGTGTGTGTTGTATTTTCTTTTTTATTTAAAGCAAGTGTTGAAGATAAATGACATTTATTTACTGCATTATATAAGCAGTGATAGCGATTGTTCCTGCCTTGTGTTACCCTTAGGGTAGGACTCAGTACTTCCCTTTATATCTCAAAAGAAAATCCATTCTACAAGGCAATAGAAGGAAGGTTTTGTAAAGAAGATGGGATTGGAGGGTTGCATGATATAACACACAGTAAAATTTAATAAAAATCTCCATTAACCAGTTCTGTTCACTCCCCAAGTTCATCTCCAGACACCAGCTACCTCCTCTCCCTTCTAAGTCTTTTTTTGAGGCAGCCTTGTCAGGTGCACCTGGTTATAATCTGCTTTATAGCCCCTGGGATCGTCCCTCCAAACTCATAAATCTCTCCTTTTTCTCCTGCAGAGCAATTCAGCTCTCTTCTCATTTCTTCACACCTAAAATCCTGTTCACCTAATAATATACTTCCATTAGAAGAAAGCAAGTAATGAACAAAATTTTAAAATCTTCTTTGTCTCAACACAAATTTTTTTTCCTTGTCACCTTGCAAGAAAGCAACAATAAGTAACACAGAATCATGTTTCTACAGTTGAGGACATTGGGTGTCACAAAACCCCAGACTATTAGAGGTTAAAAGGTCCTGATTTCATAGATGAAGAAACTGATACCTAGAACAAGATCCATGAAAGACTGTTAGTTATCCTCCAAAATGTTTCTCCATCTTCCACAGTAATAGATTTATAGCTTGGTGTGGCCACATGACTAAATTCTTACCAATGGAATGGGAACAGAAGTGACTTGTGCAGCTTCTAAATCACAAAAACATCATGATATTCTAAATGTGGTCCTTGGGCTAGTAGCATCAGCATCAGAACTTGTTAGAGTAAGCCCCACCCCAGATGTACTTCCATCAGAGTCTGAAGTTTAACAAGATGCCCAAGATATTCACATTTATTTTAAAGTTTGGGAAGAACCAGTTAGAAGATAGCAGAACTACAAGATGGAAGGAATCAGGGTCCCTGATTGTTAAGAGCTGGACCTCCCTAACAACTACCTGCTTTTCCCCCCAATTTTTTTATTGTGGTAAAATACACATAACAAAACTTACCATCTTAACTATTTTAAAGTGTACACTTTGGGGGTATTAAATACTTTCATATTGTTGTGCAACCATCACTACCACCCATCTCCGGAACTCTTTTCATTTTGCTAAACTGAAACTCTATACTTCCCATTCTCCCTTCCCCCAGCTCCTGGCAACCACCATTCTACTTTCTGCTGGATGCACCTACTTTGGAGCTATTAAGAGAGAGAGAGAGAAACAAACTTCTAACTTATTTAAGCCACTATGGTTGGGGGGTGTGCTACTCAGATTCCCCTCCTGTAGGACTGAAACACTCATTTCCTCAGGTGCTACAAGTACTGGCAGATGACAGCCTTAGCTGAGCCTCTCTCCAGAAATTGCCCTTGACTGAAGGGAGATACCTCACCCAAAGGCTTCCCAGGGTCAGCCATTCCAGATCCAATGGATACAACTTGGAATAACTCAGAAAAATCATTCCAGCTACAAAGCTTCCTTGAGTTATTGTGTTTGCGTAACAGTTCAACTTTTCCGTCTGCCTAATTCTGCTTCTTTTACTCCCCCACGGGGTTGATCTCGTGAATACTCCCCAATAAACCCTCATTTATTATCCTTGGCCAGGGATAAGAACTATCATAATGGGGAAAACCATACCTCTAGATCTAGCAGCCAAGATAATAAATAAAAAATAATATCGTGTTCTTGGGAGTTATGATAAAGATTGTTGGCTTCATAGGGTCACTTTTTTTTAACTTATTTTTTATTAAAAATTTTTTAAAATGTTTGGCTGCATTGGATCTTCGTTGCTGCCTGCGGGCTTTCCCTAGTTGTGGCGAGAGGGGGCTACTCTTGTTGCGCTGAGCAGGCTTCTCATTGTGATGGCTTCTCTTGTTGCGGAGCACAGCCTCTAGGCATGCAGACTTCAATAGTTGTGGCACGCAGGCTCATACTTGTGGCTCGCGGGCTCTAGAGCACAGGCTCAGTGGTTGTGGTCCATGGGCTTAGTTGCTCTGCGGCATGTGGGACCTTCCCAGACCAGGGATCAAACCCGTGTCCCCTGCATTGGCAGGTGGATTCTTAACCATTGTGCCACCAGGGAAGCCCATAGGGTCACTCTTATGAGACCTAAAGGGTGCAGAAGTGGTTGTCCCTGCAATATCTCCATTTCTAAAAACTACCAAAATGTCTTTTAAAGTGTCTGTGCCATTTTATGTTACCATCTGCAATGTTTAAGAGTTCCAGCTTATCACTTAGATTTGGTCTTGGTTTTGTTCTTGTTTTTTAGCCATTTGGTGCATAGTTGATTTTAAATTGTATTTCCTTAGTGACTAATGATGTTGAGCATCTTTTCGTATGCTTATTTTCCATTTGTATATCTTCTTTGGTAAAGTGTTTGTTCAACTCTTTGCCCATTTTTAAATTGGACTGTTTATTTTCTTATTAAGTCTTGAAAGTTCTTTGTGTATTTTGGGTACAAGTCTTTTTTTCTTTTTTTTATTGCGATACGTGGGCCTCTCACTGTTGTGGCCTCTCCCGTTGCGGAGCACAGGCTCCGGACGCAGAGGCTCAGCAGCCATGGCTCACGGGCCCAGCCGCTCCGTGGCATGTGGGATCTTCCCGGACCAGGGCACAAACCTGTGTCCCCTGCATCGGCAGGCAGACTCTCAACCACTGCGCCACCAGGGAAGCCCCTGGGTACAAGTCTTTTATCAGATATGTGCTTTGCAAAATTTTCTCCAAATCTGTGGCCTGTCTTTTCATCTTTAACAGTGTCTTCAACATTTTTCCAAAGAAGATATACAGATGGCCAACAGGCACATGAAAAGATGCACAACATCACTAATCATTAGAAAATTGAAAATCAAAATCACAGCAAGATATCATTTCATACCTGTCAGAGTGGCTATCATCAAAAAGTCTACAAATAACAAGTGTTGGAACACATGAAAGGATACTCAACATCACTAATCATTAGAGAAATACAAATCAAAACTACAATGAAGTATCACCTCACACCAGTCAGAATGGCCATCATTAAAAAATCTACAAGCAATAAATGCTGGAGAGGGTGTGGAGAAAAGGGAACCCTCTTGCACTGTTGGTGGGAATGTAAATTGATACAGCCACTATGGAGAACAGTATGGAGATTCCTTAAAAAACTAAAAATAGAGTTACCATATGACCCAGCAATCCCACTACTGGGCATATACCCTGAGAAAACCATAATTCAAAAAGAGTCATGTACCACAATGTTCATTGCAGCTCTATTTACATTAGCCAGGACATGGAAGCAACCTAAGTGTCCATCGACAGATGAATGGATAAAGAAGATGTGACACATATATACAATGGAATATTACTCAGCCATAAAAAGAAATGAAATTGAGTTATTTGTAGTGAGGTGGATGGACCTAGAGTCTGTCATACTGAGTGAAGTTAAGTCAGAAAGAGAAAAATAAATACCGTATGCTAACACATATATATGGAATCTAAAAAAAAAAAAGAAAAAAATGGTTCTGAAGGACCTAGGGGCAGGACAGGAATAAAGACGCAGACATAGAGAATGGACTTGAGGACACGGGGAGGGGGAAGGGTAAGCTGGGGTGAAGTGAGAGAGTGGCATGGACTTGTATATACTACCAAATGTAAAATAGATAGCTAGTGGAAAGCAGCCGCATAGCACAGGGAGATCAGCTCGGTGCCTTGTGACCACCTAGAGGGGTGGGATAGGGAGGGTGGGAGGGAGACGCAAGGGGGAGGAGATATGGGGATATATGTATATGTATAGCTGATTCACTTTGTTATAAAGCAAACTAACACACCATTGTGAAGCAATTATACTCCAAGAAAGATGTTAAAAAATAAAATAAGGGTGGGATAGGGAGGGTGGGAGGGAGGGAGACGCAAGAGGGAAGAGATATGGGAACATATATACATGTATAACTGATTCACTTTGTTATAAAACAGAAACTAACATTATTGTAAAGCAATTATACTCCAATAAAGATGTTAAAAAATAAAAATAAAATTCAGATATACAGTGTAAAAAAAAATTAAATAACTAGTGTTGGTGAGGATGTGGAGAAAAGGGAACCCTCCTACACTGTTGGTGGGAGCACAAATGGTGCAGCCACTATGGAAAACAGTATGGAGGTTTCTCAAAAAATAAAAATACCAAATGATCCAGAAATTGCACTCCTGGGTATAAATATGAAAAAAAAATGAAAACACTGCTTCAAAAAGATACATGCACCCCAGTGTTCAGAGTAGCATTACTTACAATAGCCAAGGTATGGAAGCAACCTAAATGTCCATCAACAGATGAATGGAGGGACTTCTCTGGCAGTCCAGTGGCTAAGACTCTGTACTTCCACTGCAGGGGGCAAGGGTTTGATCCCTGGTTGGGGAATTAAGATCCCACATGCTGGAGAGTACAGCAAAAAAAAAGAAAAAAAAAAAACAGATGAATAGATAAAGATATATATATATATATATATATATATATATACACATACTATAGAATATTATTCAGCCATAAAAAAGAATGAAAATTTGCCATTTGCAACACATAATATTTCACTATTATGCCTAGTGAAATAAGAGAAAGACAACTACTGTATGTTATCATTTATTTGTGGAATCTAAAAAATAAAACAAACAAATGAATATAACAAAACAGAAACAGACATAGATATAGAGAACAAGCTAGTGGTTACCAATAGGGAGGGAGAAGGGGGAGGGACAAGATAGAGGTAGGGGATTAAGAGGTACAAACTACTATGTATAAAATTAAAAAGCTACAAGGATATATTGTGCAGCACAGGGAATATAGCCAATATTTTATAACTTTATATGGAGTATAATAACTTTAAATGGAGTGTAATCTATGAAAATACTGAATCACTATATTGTATACCCGAAACTAATATAGTGCTGTAAATTGACTACACTTCAATTTTTAAAAAACTGTCTTTTGCAGAGCATAAGTTTTTAATCCTAATAAAATCCAACTTAACAGTTTTTTCTTTCATGGACTGTACTTTGTTAATATTTTCCCCTCTTCCAGTGAATCACAAATGTTCTCAATGTCATCTAGAATGGTGACTCCTTTTCAGAAGGTTTTCAATTTACCCAGATCCATTAGAGGAACCACTATCTATGGCAGCTACAGCTTTATAAAATGTAAGTAATAAGACTTGAAAGTTGAAATGACTCCTTGAATACATGGGCTACAGAATGGATGTTGTTTTAGCAGGCATGAAAACAACATGAATCTCATGTACATCTCCATCAGAGCTCTTGGGTGACCAGGTGCATTGTCAGTGAGTAGTAATATTTTGAAAGAATTTTTTTTCTGAGCAGTAGGTTTCAGCAGTGGACTTAAAATATTCAATAAACCATGTATAGACATATGTGCTCTTATCCAGGCTTTGTTGTTCCATTTATAGAGCACAGGCAGAGTAGATTTAGCATAATTCTTAAAGGCCTGGGGTTTTCAGAATGGTAAATGAGCATTGGCTTCAAGTCATCAGCTGTATTAGCCCCTAACAAGAGTCAGCCTATCCTTTGAAGCTTTGAAGCCAGGCATTGACTTCTCTCTAGCTATGAAAGTCCTAGGTGGCATCTTCTTCCAATATAAGTCTCTTTTGTCTACATTGAAAATCTGTTGTTTAGTGTAGCCACCTTCATTTATCACCTAAGCTAGATCTTCTGGATAACTTGCTGCAGCTTCTACATCAGCAATTACTGCTTCACCTTGTGCTTTTATGTTACAGAGATGCCTTTTTTCCTTAAAGCCCATGAACCAACTTGTGCTAGCTTCACACTTTTCTTCTGAACCTTCCTCATCTCTCTCAGCCTTCATAGAATTGAAGAGAGTTAGGGCCTTTCTCTGGCTTAGGCTTTGGCTTAAGGGAGTATTGTGGCTGCTTTGATCTTCTATCCAGACCACTCAAACTTTCTCCATGTCAGCAATAAGGCTGTTTCACTTTCTTATCATTCGTGTGATCACTGGAGTAGCACTTTTAATTTCCTTCAAGAACTGGTACCTGTTTCATAGGGTTGATGCAAAGATTAAATGATGTAATATTTAATATGTAAGGTAGAACCCTGGCACATAACCAGCCTCAGTAATATTAACTGGCATTATCATTATTTCTGCATGGCTTCTGGCATCTAAGGAGTCTCCCTCTTTCTTTGCTTCAACTTATCCTCAGCCTTGGCGTCCCATTCAGGCTAGGCAACCCTGATTCCTGAGGGTTCATTTTAATCCAATTACTCAAGCTGAAAACCTTGGCTGGCAAATGGAAGGGAGAACACTAGGACTTGCCCTGGTATATGTGCCACATAGAGAGTTCCTTGAGTCTCATAGGTTTTCAACATGTGCATACAGCAATTGCACACATGACTATGTAAAATGGAGAACCATTCGTTTGTGCCTCAAGTGTCATTATCACTACATTATCAGGAAGGCAGTTTTTCTTTGAAGGCAGTAGTTCTAAAAGGGTTATCGCTGTTTTACAAATACAAATACATCATAACATCTCCTTTATTATCCTGAAATAAAATTCATTGGTACAATAACCCATTCACACATGTAATTAAAAAAATGAAGGCCCCAAGTTGAATATAAAAGAAAAATGAAGGGAAAGTATTTTATAATAAAATAAGTATTTCAGTGTATCAATACTCAGGCATGACCACATTATGAGAAAATGAGACAATGGGATATTTGCACCTCTGCCTAGGATCTTGCGTGTAAGAGCTATAAATGCAGGCTGCTGCAGTTGTGTTTAACTAGTGACTTGAATGTTGGGAGAACTGTGATGGTCAGTGATTTTTTTTTCTGAAATGGTGAAACATTCTTTGTGAAACTCCAAACAAAACAAAACACAGCCTTCCCTTATTTTACCTAAAAGGCGTGTTTCTAGAAAATTCAGTGTGTATTGGAACTGGGGGTAAACTCTGTATTTATATGGAAAATTAAGGTTGGTTCTAGGCTCAGGTAATTATGAGCAGATATTTCACTAATATCTGGAGAGACATAAAAAGTTGTGAGGGGACTTCCCTGGTGGCGCAGTGGTTAAGAATCCGCCTGCCAATGCAGCGGACACGGGTTCGAGCCCTTGTCCAGGAAGATCCCACATGCTGCGGAGCAACTAAGCCCGGGCGCCACAACTACTGAAGGCCGCGTGCCTAGAGCCCGTGCTCCACAACAAGAGGAGCCACCACAATGAGAAGCCCACGCACTGCAACGAAGAGTAGCCCCCGCTCGCCACAACTAGAGAAAGCCCGCGTGCAGCAACAAAGACCCAACACAGCCAAAAATAAATAAATAAATTTATAAACAAACAAAACCCAAAAGTTGTGAGGGACCCAGGATAATTCTTTGAAGTGGACAGCATCCTTGGCAACCATCCATTAGATCCCAGCAGGGCTTCTAATTATTATGAATCTAAAGATGAAGCCAAATGGCCCTGGAGAAGTTCCACCTGCTTTGAGAACCACAGCTTTAAAGAAAATGCTATCATTATGTATGTTTTTATTATGTCAGGACAGGGGCACTGAAAACTTTCCAGAAATTTTGTCTTCAATATAATAATTATTTTACACCATTTATCACCACTTTACAAATGAGGAAGCAGGCTCATAGAAATTAAGCTACTTGTCCCAGGTCACATGGCCAAAGGGGCAGATTTAAACAGTTCCAGCTCTTGGCCTCACCCCACCCTGCTCACTACAACCTCCACTGGGAATGCATTGAAAACCTGTGGGTGTCTGGCTTGGGGGCCCCATAATGAAATTGCTAGAACTTCAGTCTCCTCTCTTACCTTCATTCCCTGGAAATCTCCTAAATTCTGGTTCCAGGGACTCTGCTGAGCTGTGTTTACCTCTCGTCAGTGACTCTCCCTACTTCCTTTCCATGGCCACTGGCTGCTGTTCAGGTTTTCTGCCAGAGTGCCCTGGCTGAAGTGGCAGAAGGATCATCCCATCCCTCACCCTCCATTACTAGGTCACGAAGCAGAGAAGACTTTGCTTCCTGTTGTCTGCAGGGTTTCAAGGAGGCAGCTGCTGTCCTATTTGATTTGGTCTTTACTCTAGGTCACTCTCCCTGGGCATCTGATACGGGCTCCTGAGGCTGTCTTAGAGGCTCTGTGTCCACCCTCACCCAATAGTGTCCTTCCCTTCCATATCCCAACCATGCTAGTATGCTCTGCTTCTCTTTCCCCTCCCAGGGACTCCTTGTTCCAATTATCTGACTGTATGGGAACTTAAAAGGGGGATCATTATTCAGCGGCTCCTTAGGGGGAATCTCAGCTCTGGTGGCATTTTAACCTCATGCTTCTTCAACTGGAGTTGGCTGGCCACGGCAGTAATATCCCTCAAAATATGCAGCGGTGTGATGGAGAAGCAACAGGGTAAAATGGGAGTATCTTCTGGGACCCTCAATTTTTCTGAATGGTAAGTGCTTTAAAATATCTTAATCTTATGATAAATGTGGAGAATAGATACAAAATATTCTTGAATGTTTGGGATAAAGTTTGTGATGTAGAGAGATTTCTAGTTTCTAGATGTTCAGTATGCCTATCCTTTCCCCTACCCCTTCCCTCCTTCATCTCACCCTCAGACTCTCAGAGCTACACATTACTTTCCTCTCTTAGGGATAGAAACTGGGACAGTGTTGGCTTAAGACATCTGTAGTGTAATCAGATGTTTACGGCAACAATCTGCTCTTTGCCCCAGCTCCTCCATTCTCACCCCCAAATATGTGCATTCTCAGAAGATGCCCTGCTTTGCCATTCATTTTAGGGTGCCTTGCTGTGCACCCCAGGGCAGGGTCTGACCTTTATATTTGTTTCATACTGGGACCAAATGCAGTGCATTTAGTAAGTGCTCAATAAGGATTAGTTAAATGTAAAGCAATTATACTCCAATAAAGATGTTAAAGGCGAAAAAAAAAGTATTAGTTAAATACATGTATGTATGAATGAATGAATGAATGGAATGCTCTATCTCACCATTAATTCAATGCAGATTAAAATAAGGGATGCCAATTACTACCATTTTATTTGGCAAATGATTTTGAGAGGATAAAATACAGTGTTAGTGTGGTAGAAGTAGGTCTGCCGTGTAAGGTACTCTGCAGGTACTCTACAGCACTCAGGAGTCCTGAGTGGGGAGGAAGAACACCATGCTTATATTCATAGTGAGATTGTACATAGTGAGACTGTACTGTATTGCTGAGGGGCAATTTGGCAACATGTGCCAATAATATTTTTGTGCTCTTGACTCAATGATTTATCTTAGGGAAACGAGATATATGTAAAAAGATTTGTTGATGGCTGCATTATTTATAATGAGAAAACTTGGAAACAATCAAGTATACAAAATATGGTACTGATTAAATTAATTGTGGCATATCCACACAATGGGTTATTATAGAATCATAAAATAGTATCTTCAAGGAATATTTAATGACATGGGAAAAAATCCCATAATGTGTGAAATAGACAGAGAGAGAGAGAGAAAGTGAGAGAGAGTTTCATCTTAGGAGAAAAAAGAGGGATTTGAAGGTAGATAAAGAATGATTTTTATATTTTGCTCTGTATATTTCTTTTTTTTTTTCTTTTTTTTTTGTCTGCACCATGCGCGATTTCAGTTCCCTAGCCAGGGATTGAACCCGGGCCAGGGAAGGGCTAGGAACTAAATGTCTTTTTCACTTTCTTTAGTGACTTCTAAAAATGAATGTTTTTTTTGTTTTTTCGTTTATTTCGGTACGTGGGCCTCTCACTGTTGTGGCCTCTCCCGTTGCGGAGCACAGGCTCCGGACGTGCAGGCTCAGCGGCCATGGCTTATGGGCCCAGCCACTCCGCGGCATGTGGGATCCTCCTGGACCGGGGCACAAACCCATGTCCCCTGCATCGGCAGGCGGACTCTCAACCACTTGCGCCACCAGAGAAGCCCTAAAAATGAATGTTTTTATAAAGTACATTTAACGTGCATATGAAGTACATTTTGGTGTGTATGTGTTTATTTTGGTGCCTATTCACTTATTATAATTCTCATGAGTCCACAGTATTTTCTCAGCCATTTCAACAAATAAAGGTTTTTAGTGAACATGAAGCTGATGACACTAAATATCAGCCATCTAATATTTAGTACTCAAGATACATATTCTGTAAAAATGTGAAACGCTTTTTTTTTTAACATTTATTTATTTATTTTATTTATTGGCCACACCACGCAGCATGCGGGAATCCTAGTTCCCCGACCAAGGATCCAACCCATGTCCCCTGCAGTGGAAGTATGGAGTCTTAACCACTGGACCTCCAGGGAAGTCTGTGATATACTTTTAATGGTGTTGAATTATATCAGTTAGGAGACTTTCAGCTGTAGATAACAGAATACTTAACTAAAGTTTGGTTAAAACAGTGTTTCTAAGTATGCTACTAGCATTTGGCAGGACTGTTTCCCCCATGGGAGGATATTTAGCATCCTTTACCTCCAAACACCAAATGCTACTAGTCATTGATTAAATCAAAATTGCTCTACACGTTTCCAAATGCTCCTAGCTGTGCTGCACAACCCCTGGCTGAGGACTACTAGCTTAAATAGTGAGGACATTCATTACTGTCATATGACAAGAAGCTTGAGAAATGGTAGTTCCAAGGTTGATGCAGTTGCTCAAAGATGTCATGAAGAACCCAGGATCCTTCCATCTTTTTGAACTCTGCTATCTACACTATGTTGGTTTTTCACCTTGAGGGTAGCTTCTTTCTCATGGTAACAAGATGGCTGCCTCAGCTCCAAGACGAATGTCCTCAAACAATTGTGTCCATAGGCAGAAAAAGGGCGATTTCTCTTCATGGGTCTCTTTTTATGAGTAAAATAAATTTTCTTTAGAGATCCCTCAACAAACTTCCCAAAAAGTCCCATAACAAGGATTGGTATTTGCCCATGCTCTCCCTACCTGCAGAGTTGGAGACAGGGAGAGTGTTATCTGGCATTTGCTCCTTCCCTATACGGAGGCAGGCTCTGTGGTCAAAGTGAATGGCTATTGGTATTCTAATGTCTTCAGACCTCCTGATTGAAGAGAAAGACAGAACTGTCTTCCCAGTCAAGTAAGTCTTTGTGGTCTGGAAAAGACTAAAGTTGAAAAACTTACTGCTTTTTGTTCCCTTACTTCATCATATTCCCTTTTTTTTTTTTGCGGTACGCGGGCCTCTCACCGCTGTGGCCTCTCCCGCTGCAGAGCACAGGCTCCGGACGCACAGGCCCACCGGCCATGGTTCACGGCCCCCTGCATCGGCAGGCGGACTCTCAACCACTGCGCCACCAGGGAAGCCCATATTCCCATTTTTTTATAGTCAATTGGATTCAACAAGAACTCTGGAAGGAAACAGCATGGGGACTAAATGAATGAGGCTTCAGGAGACCACATTTTAGGCAAGAAGGTTTAATGTCTGCAGCTCATGTTTAACATATTTACTCTAGCTTTATTTTTCTCCCAGGGGTTTGAGCTGGCATCGTTGTATTAGTATAATAGTGGCTCTGGATTATGCCCTCTGGAATATTCCAACTCTGACAAACGGCGGCAATGTGGTTAAGTTTCTTCATCTACAGGCACTGAAAAAGAACAAATATCTCTGCCCTCCTGGAGCTTACATTTTAGCAGAGAGATATACGTAATATTAAGATAGACTTAATAAAGTATGTAGCACATTAGAAGATGATTACTATAGAAAAATAGAGTACGGAGATCTGGTATATTTGGGGGGCGGGCGGGCTGCAGTATTGCAGAATGGTCAGAGGTAGCCTTACTGAGAAGGTGACATGTGAACAAAGATTTGAAGGAAGAGAAGGAGTGAACCACATGGATGTATGGGTGAAGGGTATTCCAAGAAGAGGAAAGCTAGGTCCTAAGGCAAAAGTACTAAGGCAGGAGAGTGACTGGTACTGGTATCAACAACAAGGATATTAAAGTGGCTGTGGCTGGGTGAAGTGATTGAAAGGGAGAAAAGTAGGAGATAAACTCAGAGAAACGAGGGGAGCACAGATGATGTCAAGCCTTTTGGCCATTGTTAGGACTCTAGCTTTTATTTTGAGTATCATGGGGAGACATTGGAGGATTTTAAGCAGAGGAGAGACATGATCTGACAGGTTTTAAAAGGATCCCTCTGAATATTTTCCGTGTGTTGAGAATAGACTGGAGGAGAGGCAAGGGTAAAAGCAAGGAAGTCAGTAAGGTGCCTATTGTAGTCATCTGGGCACAAGATGGCTGGGACGAGGGTGCTAGCAATGGAAGAGGTGAGAAGTGGTCAAACTCCGGACATATTTTGAAGGTAAAATTGGCAGGATGTGCTGATAGACTGTATGTATGACTCCCAGGGTTTTGTCCTGAGCAATTGGAAGGATGAAGTTGCCGTGAACTGAGAGGTGACTGTAGGTAGAGCTAGGTTGGGAAGGAATATCGAAAGTTTCATTTTGAACATGTTAGGTTTGAGACGCTTGTAAGACATTCAAGAAGAGATGTCAATTAGCTGGTTGGCTATACGATTCAATAGTCTTATAAATAAGACTTAACTAAGGATACAAATTGCATGTTGAAGCCTTTAATTCAGTGCCCGGAAAATGGTAAATGCTCAATAATGTTAACTACGATGATGATGATGATGATGATATTTTCATCACTCACCTCTGAAGGCATTCTGACTCCCAGTTTAACCATTCCATCCCTTTAATTCAGCAAAAATAAAATTGGGTTTTATACTACTCCACCTTGATTTTTATTTATAGCACAAACAAAAAAGTACAACATTATAGCAAACCTTAAAAGGAAATTAAAGCCTCAAAATCTCACTCTCTAACCATATTGTTTTTAGTTTTCCTTTTGTCTCATTTTGAAAACATAATTTAAAATAGTTGAATCATGGTGTATGCATACATATGTATCCTGGTTACTTCAAGTAACATTATCCTATAAGCTATTTTGCAAGTTGCTACATAGTTTCCATATTTACGATCTTTAGCGGTTACAAAACAATCCGTATTTACTTGTCCCCTTTACTATTGTTGCTCATTTAGACTGTTAACCTATCACTCTTATAAGGAGGGTATATTGCCAGTAGCAGAAGTACTGGGTCAAAAGCTATGAACATTTTTATAACTCTCAATATATAATACCAAATTGTGAAAGACTTGTACCAATTTACAAGGCCAAAGGTTGGATTTTTGCATAAGAAAAAAGAAAGAGTAAATTCAAACACATGAAACTAGAGTATTTACAAAATAGATTTCCTAATTTCCTTTTAACGAAACTCTATCCACAGATGTTTTCAGCTGGGTTGCACAGGCTAGGCTCATTTTTCTAGCTGACTTGATCTCTGTGTTACACTTAAATTTTAGCCTCGATTAGAACTTGCTTGCTGCTAGATACGGTGACTACACTGATATAATCTTTTTATTACTTATACTAGAATTGATTTAAAAAATCATTTTATAATTAAAAGACTCTTTGTATCATACTCTCTTATTCAGATGTTCTAGTTTTAGGTCTAATTCCAGCTGTTTTAATGCACTGGGGGATAAACAGTGATTTAATCTGGCTCCACCCCACTGCTCGGGCCTAGGATAGCTATTCAAAGATATTTAAGAGGTAGAAGTAACTGGCTTTGTTGATTAACTGAACATCTAATTCCCCTTCCTCTTTTTTTTTTTTTTTTTATTTAAATTTATTTATTTGGCTGCACCGTGTCTCAGTTGCGGCATGTGGGATCTAGTTCCCCCACCAGGGATCGAACCTGGGCTCCCTGCGTTGGGAGTGTGGAGCCTTAGCTCATGGACCACCAGGGAAGTCCCTAATCCCCCTCGCTGGGTACTGAAGTAAAAACCAGACAAGCTGGTTCAGACTTGGGTTAACTATGCCTCCAGGTAACACTATAAGAGCAGAACAGTAAAAGCCAGTATACTGGTTTATTCTGGGCACAATAATGTTACTTAACAAACTACCCCAAAACTCAGTGGTTAAATCCCCAATTATTGTCCTCCTTTTCCCTTCTCTTCTCTTCCCTTCTCTTCCTTCTTTGATCATTTCGGTGCTGAAGCTATTAGGTAGGGCTGAGCAAGGTGGCACCTATGCCTGGCTGAGTTGGGGGAAGAAGCCATGGCTGCCAGAACAGGGACTGACCAAGGCGGGTGGTGGAGCCTGAGTAAGGTGAAGAAAGTGTCTGCTTGGGGTGTGGTCTACTTGGGGAGTCAAAGCCTGAGCAGGGTAAGAGAGCTTCTGCAGGGGGGAGGGGGTGGTGGCAGAGATGGGGGATGGGTTACATACAGAGGGTTCATAAAATAATGATATTGAGAATAATGGGAGAATGGTTTGTTTTGAAAAAGGAAGGTACAACTATAGAAAGGGAAAAAAAAAAAACAACTAGAATAAATCCTGTGCTGTTGGATTGGGGTTGGATGTATCAATGTGAATTCATGGTTCATATATATATGTAATGTATGTTTATATATATGTGTGTATATATATATATGTATATGTATGTTCTGGAATTAGATTAGATAGTAGTAATGGTTGCACAGTATAAGAATACATTATTTTTTTTAAATGGAAAGAAAGAGATTTATTTTTTAATCATATTTTATATTATAGTTGATTTACGATGTTGTGTTAGTTTTAGGTGTACAGCAAAGTGTTTCATTTATTTTTTTATATTTAATTTTTAAAAATAAATTTATTTATTTTTGGCTGCATTGGGTCTTCGTTGCTGCGCTCGAGCTTTCTCTAGTTGTGGCGAGTGGGGGCTACTCTTTGTTGTGGTACGTGGGCTTCTCATTGCATTGGCTTCTCTTGTTGCAGGGCATGGGCTCTAGGCGCACGGGCTTTGGTATTTGTGGTGAGCGGGCTCAGTAGTTGTGGCTCGTGGCCTCTAGAGCACAGGCTCAGTAGTTGTGGCACACGGGCTTAGTTGCTCCACGGCATATGGGATCTTCCTGGACCAGGGCTTGAACCCATGTGCCCTGCATTGGCAGGCGGATTCTTAACCACTGTGCCACCAGGGAAGTCCCTCATTTATACATATACATATATCCTTTCTTTTTCAAATTCTTTTCCCATATGGATCATTACAGAATATTGAGTAGAGTTCCCTGTGCTATACAGTAAGTCCTTGTTGACTATCTATTTTATATATAGTAATGTGTATTTGTTAATCCCAAACTCCTAATTTATCCCTCCCTTTCATGTTTCCACTTTGGGAACCATAAGTTTGTTTTCAAAGTCTGTGAGTCTGTTTCTGTTTTATAAATAAGTTCATTTGTATCATTTTTTAAATTCCACATATAAGTGGTATTATATGATATTTATCTTTTTCTGTCTGACTTCATTTAGTATGATAATCTCTAGGTCCATCCATGTTGCTGCAAATGGCATAATTTCATTGTTTTTTATGGCTAAGTAATATTCCATTGTATATATGTACCACATCTTTATCCATTCCTCTCTGATGGACATCTAGGTTGCTTCCACGTCTTGGCTATTGTAAATAGTGCTGCAATGAACACTGGGGTGTGTGTATCTTTTCTTTTCTTTTTTTTTTTAACTTTTTATTTTATATTGGAGTATAGGTGATTAACAATGTTGTGTTAGTCTCAGGTGTACAGCAAAGTGATTCAGTTATACATATATCAGTACAATACATGTGTCTATTCTTTTTCAAATTCTTTTCCCATTTAGGTTGTTATGTAATATTGAGAAGAGTTCCCTGGGCTATACAATAGGTCCTTGTTGGTTATCCATTTTAAATATAGCAGTGTGTACATGTCAATCCCAAACTCCCTAACTATTCCTCCCCCCCGACCCTTCCCCACTGGTAACCATATGTTCATTCTCTAAGTCTGTGAGTCTGTTTCTGTTTTGTAAATAAGTTCATTTGTATCTTTTTTCTTTTTTGGTTCCACATTTAAGTGATATCATACCATATTTGTCTTTCTGTCTGACTTACTTCACTCCATATGACAATCTCTGGGTCCATCTATATTGCTGCAAATTGCATTATTTCATTCTTTTTAATGGCTGAGTACTATTCCATTGTATATATGTACCACATTTTCTTTATTCATTCAAATTATGGATTATTATTATTATTCTTTATCTTTGAATTATGGTTTTTTCCAGATGCATGCCCAGGAGTGGGATTGCTGGATCATACAGCAGTTCTATTTTTAGATTTGTAAGGAACCTCCATACTGTTCTCCATGGTGGTTGTACCAGTTTACATTCCCACCAACAGTGTAAGAGGGTTCACTTTTCTCCACACCTTCTCAAGCATTTATTGTTTGTAGACTATTTGATGGTGGCCATTCTGACCCGTGTGAGGTGATACCTCATTGTAGTTTTGATTTGCATTTCTCTAATAATTAGTGATGTTGAGCATCTTTTCATGTGCTTTTTGGCCATCTGTATGTCTTCTTTGGAGAAATATCTATTTAGATACTCTGCCCATTTTTTGATTGGGTTGTTTTTGTTTTGCTATAGAGCTGCATGAATTGTTTGTATATTTTGGAGATTAATCTCTTGTCAGTTGCTTCATTTGCAAATATTTTCTCCCATTCTGTGGGTTGTCTTTTCATTTTGTTTATGGTTTCCTTGCTGTGCAAAAGCTTTTAAGTTTAACTAGGTCCCATTTGTTTATTTTTATTACTCTAGGAAGTGGATCCAAAAAAGGTATTGCTGCGATTTATGTCAGCGTGTTCTGCTTATGAAGAATATATTAAGAGCCTTTGAATTGTACCCTTTAAAATGGTAAATTTTAAGTTATATGTACTATATCTCAATAAAAATTATATATGTATATTATAGACAGATAGATGAGAGAGAAATAAATATAGATGTAAATATGTGTATACACATACATACATGTATTGCCCAGCTCTGTCCACTGAGAGAACCTAGTAGCAACAAGCATGTCTAGTGACCAGATCCTGATTTTTAAATAACATTCTCTACTAAAAAGAATTAGGACTCCTTAAAAAAATGGCTATTTCTAGGTCTGGCACAGGGAAATTACAAGATGATCTTGGGATAGCTTATTGTGTCAGAGTAACGAAGTAGCCAAGGAATGTTAGGGACATGACAAAGGATGCAAAGGCCAGCTCGAAGGGACTCCCATTGGCCAAGTCTGGAAAAATTTGAGCATCAAAATAAACAATGAAAGTAACAGATTGCAATCTATTGAATAAAATACAAAACTGTAAATCTATATTGATATATATCATTGAATAAACCATAATTTTGATGAGGAATGGGACATTTGCATAGTATTCACAAAATATTTACTAGTTATTTAGAGAAAAATAATAAGTTTATAGTGGAGAAGCCTGGCAGACATCACTTAAATCAAGTGATCAAGTTAACATCATTGGTAATGGGACATATTGAAATCAGGTGTCACTGGACAGGATGAAGTAAGAAGAAAACAGCATCACTTCTATAATGTTCCTGCCAGAGGGGAGGAGGGCATCCACATGGGTATGTGCCCTGATGGGGAGTATGGAAGCCCAAGTGTGGTGACAAAGGCACCTCTGTAAAGGAAGTCCTGGTGCAAGATGTCAGGACAAGGAGAGCATCAACTTTTGGGGTTGACCTGGTGTGCAGCATCAGAGCCCAAGGAAGGTGCAGAGGGGCAGCCTGAAGTGGGATGTTGGAGCCCAAGTGGGCTGAGGAAGGTGTCCATGCAGGGTGGGTGGCCCACTGTGGAGAGGCAGGACCTGAATGGGAAGGAAGGCTTGTGTGTTCAGAAGTGACCTGGCCCAAGGTGTCAAAACCCAAACAAAGTGTCTACCTGGAGAGGAGTCCTGGTGTGGGGTGTTGGAGCCAATTAAGAGGAGCAAAAGCCATGCCTATGCATTTCATATTAAAACTGCAGAAAAACAAAGAGAAAATCTTGAAAGAAGCCAGAGTTGGGGAAAAAAATCAGCTTAGCTATAGAATTATAGTGGAGTTTTCAACAGAAACCATGTAAGAAAGAATTGAGTGGAGTGAAATATTTAAAGTGTGAAAAAATAAAAAATGAAAAACAAATCTATGAACCTAATGAATATAGTGAATGATACAGTGATAATATCCAGTGAAATTATCCTTCAAAAGTGATGGAGAAATAAAGATTTTCTCAAACAAATCAAAACTGAGGGAATTTGTTGCAAGAAGGCTTACCCTACAAGAAATGTTGAAAGAAAATTCTCAGCAAAAGGAAAACTATATAGGTCAGAAATTTAGATCTACATAAAGAAAGAAAGAGCACTGGAAATTTATTTTACCATAAAATAAAATAAAATATTTTATTTTTCTTTTTAATTGATTTAATATTGAATAGATAACACTAGGTTTAAAGCAATAATAGTAACAACGTATCAAGTGGTTATAACATATAGCCAAGTGAAATGCATAACAGAAATGTCACAAAGAACAGGAGGGAGGAACTAAGAAAACTCTTTTATAGGGTATCTGCACTATACATGAAACAGAACAGTGTGATATAAAAGTGAACTTACATTAGTTAAAAATGTATATTGTAAACACTAGAGCAAAGACTAATTTTTTTTGAAGAGTATAATTGAACAGCAACATTCACAAGCAATGAGCACATCTAGTGCCCAAATATTGGCTTCTAAATACCATTCTCCAGTAAAAGGAACCAGAATTCCTTGAAGAAATGGCTGGTTGCAGTGCTGGTACAAAGGAAGTAAAAGATGCATCTGGACTATATTATGTTAAGGAATGTTATATTATGCAAGGAATTGTTTGAAGAATAATAGAGACATTTCAAAAAGACACAGAAGCCAGGGTGAATGAGCTCCTAATGGCCAAACTGGGAAAAATTAAGCATCTAAATAAAATAATAGTAAAAAGAGATAATAAACCATTGAATAGGGCTTCCCTGGTGGCACAGTGGTTAAGAATCCACCTGCAGGGGACACGGGTTCAAGCCCTGGTCCGGGAAGATCCCACATGCTGCAGAGCAATTAAGCCCGTGTGCCACAACTACTGAGCCTGCACTCTAGAGCCTGCGAGCCACAACTCCTGAAGCCCAGATGCCTAGAGCCTGTGCTCTGCAACAAGAGAAGCCACTGCAATGAGAAGCTTGCACATTGCAACGGAGAGTAGCTCCAGCTCTCCGCAGCTAGAGAAAGCCCACGTGCAGCAACAAAGACTCAACGTAGCCAAAAATAAAAAAACAAAACAACAACAACAACCCCAAAACCAAACCACTGAATAAAATGGAAAACATGAGTTCATATTGTTATAAATGAATGAATTGAGAATTTGGCAAGGAATGGGAAATGTATATAGTTTCAAGAGACTCCTACAACATGTTAATTACAAAGGGAAAAAGAGTAGCTTCACAGTAAAGTCTAGTAAACACCACCTTTGTCAAGTGACCAAAGTGAATATCAAGAGTAATGGGAAAATTGAAATTGTGTGTCACCTAATACATTGCAACAAGAAGAACAGAGTGTTATTTCAGTCATATTCCTGCCAAACATGCATAATCTGAACCGATTTATGAGGAAACATCAGAAAAACACAGTTTGAAGGAGATTCTACAAAATAGTTGCCTTGTAATTTTCAAAAGTGTCACAATTATGAAAATCCAAGAAAAATTAAGAAACTGTTTCAGGCTAAAGGAGACTAATGAGACATAACAACTAACTATTGTATGAAATTTGGGGGGGAAAAAAACAAGTCAATCTGTATCTCTGAAGAAAAAGGACCTAAATTGAAATGACTGAACTTTAAAGAGCTGCTAGTCAGAAACAACACTTCTGGCACTCTGAGGCATCCAGACTGCTGGTTTTAAAAGATTTTTAATGATAATTTTATATATTAGCTCTCACTGTAGAATGATAATATTGCAATATTGCTTCTGTCTATAGAGTCTGTTTTAATAGTCAGTTAGCCTTATCATAGCAAAGTTCAGCTACCGATTTGTTTTGGCTTTGTTTACTTTCTCTAAGCTTTCTTTCGTAAGCGTTTGGGGATTTTTGAGTACTTGATTCAACACGACTTTCTTCTATTGTGGTAATATAACCAGAGGTGTAAAGAAATCAGTAAATATTTAACAAAGAAAAGAAAATGAATGAGTATACTATTGGGAAGGGCTTATGTTACAAATACTAACTTTAAATAAAAGCCTAAATTCTTCCCATAACTCCTGATGAGTCCACAAGAATTTAATGATTGTTTTAGGGAAGAATTTTACACTGAACTTTGTGTGAATGCTAAACTAAAATTTAAGTTGCCTTCAGTTTTAATGAGTAGACATTATAAATGTAAAGAAAAAAAAGGAAAAAAAGAGGAAGAAGGAATTTTAAAAGCATACAATAATGTTGTCTCTCTAACCACAAAGTTGTGCAATTACCTTTTGTTTTTTGGGTTTTTTCAAAAGGAGTGTTGACGACTCAGAGATAATGTGTAGGCAGGGACACAAATTTCTTGAGTAACATATTTAGGGGAGTTTGTTCTCTGAAGTGTTTTAAGTCAAAAGCTGTATATATTTAAATTACAGATGACCACACTAGTTGGAGTCATAAGACTCTTTAAGTCATCACAGGACCTCATTTCTGGCCCCATTTTTTCACTGGCCTGTAATGACTGTTGCATAAGGCTACATAAAATTCAACATTAACAAAAGATAGCAACAAATATATACATTTAGGGAAACTGTCCAACATGGGAGGCACCTGATGAAAAAGGGAACTTGAGTTTGAGGAGCCATTAAGTTTCTTTTTAAAAAAAAAAAAAAATACAAAATTAGGTGGTAAACTCCTTTTGCTATGTCCAGAGTGTCTAGTACAGCGCTTGGCTCACAAAAGACTCAATAAGTACTTGCTGACTTTAGAAAAACTTCCTCTGATATGTGTCCTTAGAGACATATTTCCCAGTCCTGATTCCCTGAGGTTCGTATAAAAATAGAACATGACCAAAATGTGATGCAGAAACAAACTTCTGGAAATATGCAGTACCGGGTCATGCTTTTTTACCCTTTCTGCCAATATCCACAGGAAAGCTACATACATGGAATTGCAGTTCCACCTTATGTAAGTTTTCACTAACACTCTGGAAACAAATGATCAGTTTAGGCATTTAGTTTTACAATTTTTGAACGTAAGAGTTATCTCTCTCTCACTTAGTAGTGCTTCCTCACAAAAAAATATTCTAGAGAGTCTGGGATTTGACTTTCAAGCTCTACTAATATTAATAAGTAAAAGTTTTCAAAAGGATTATTTAGGCATAGTTTCGTATATTCTCTACAATAAAATTCTATGTAATAGTCATGCACTGATTTAGAGAATAATTTATTCATTCATTATTCAAAGATCTGACTAAAGGTTTCTAGTTTGACTAATCATAATTTTCATTCAGAATAGAACAAAGCACCATTTATTTTCTTTCCAAGGCACCATTATTTTCATTTATTTATTTTTAAAGAATCAATTTTATTTATTTATTTATTTTTGGCTGCGTTGGGTCTTCGCTGCTACACATGGGCTGTCTCTAGTTGTGGCGAGCGGGGGCTACTCTTCGTTGCAGTGCGCGGGCTTCTCGTTGCGGTGGCTTCTGTTTCGGAGCACGGGCTCTAGGCACGCAGGCTTCAGTAGTTGTGGCGCACGGGCTTAGTTGCTCCTCAGCATATGGGATCTTCCCGGACCAGGGCTCGAACCCGTGTCCTCTGCACTGGCAGGAGGATTCTTAACCACTGTACCACCAGGGAAGTCCCGGCACTATAATTTATATTTCTACAGCACTGTGGTTCAGAGACTGAGCTCCTGCAGACAACTACCTTGTTTGAAGCCCTGGCTTCACTGCCTGCTCACTGTGTTGTGAATTTAGTTATCTATACCTGTTTCCTTATTTCTAAAAAGGGGATAGTTAAATCTATCCTTAGAAAGTGATTGTCAGGATCATATTACTATATACTACTGAACACAGTGTCTCTGACACAAAGTAAATGCTATGAAAAGTGTGTATTAAACTTTGACTGAGGTGCAAGGAAAAATGGTTCCAGTTTCCAAAGTGTTTGAAGTCTTAAATCGACTTGCAGTAGCATAATTAAGTGCTAAGCTAAAATATAACATCTCTGTGTTCAGAATGAACTCAGAGTAGGAAGAAATCTGCAACTGAAGTCCTTGGAGGGGATTTTATGGAGGAGTAGAACCTGCACTGGGCTTTGAAGAATGAGTAAGGATAATAACTTAGGACCTGTGAGAGCAGAAGCAACTTTGATCAAACATTTGTTTAATTTGAGGATTTCTTGGCAGTCATTCATATAAAACTATTTTGATTATTTTGTTTATACCAAATATTTGTATGTGTTTAAACTGCTTAATTTCTTTATAAATGGTAATACATAACCTAATCAGAGAAAATCCAATTAAATGGTAAATCCTTAATTACAGTTCTTTCAGATCTGAAGAACACACTAATTTACTAACTACTAATGACTTCTCAGCATAGATATGCCTTCTTCATTCATCTTTATGGAAAACTTGTATCTGTTATACCCCTGAAGCAAGTATAATTGATCTGCTAGTACCAGACTTCACATAAGAATTACAGATGTTCAAAAAAAAAAAAGAATTACAGATGTTCAAAATCAATGAAGATATTGCTGCAATGTTCTGTTTAGTGTTCAATAGGCTGTAACATACTATGAACGTTCAAAATATATAGTAATTTCAGAAAAGAGACATAGGAACCCAAAGCTGAAAAAGACCTGTTAGCAACGGTTTAGGCTGACTTCAGCCTTCTTTGTGTTAAAACTAGGAAACTAAGTCAATTCTCCCAAGGGCCTAAGTAATCCAGAGAGTTGCATTAACGCTTCCAGGGGTACCATTTGATGTTGTTGCCTTCTTAATCACCAAACCACCTACAAAGTGGGAAAATTACATGTGTCCTCAAATGTGATTCCTAGGAGCAGGCCCACACAAGTTGAGAAACTGGGAAAGGATATTGCCACAACCTCTGTCAAAAAGCTCCAGCTTTTTAAGAACACACTTTGCCCTATTTACGTTCCGCAGTAAGTTTATACAGCTTCCAGAACCATCCCACACTCCCAAGCTTTTCTATCACTGTGGGTACTACTCACTCTTGTGACTCCTTTCCTCTCCAAGTAGTGCTCTGTGCTTCACACTTTCTGCTCATCAAAACTTATCTGTTCTTTGTCTTATTCCTGTAGGGTCTTGCTGCACAAGTTACCTAATTTAATAAAATAATTGTAATAGGAAATCAACAATTGCTTCCCTTCAGGATTTTACTGGAAAGTCTATTGCTAGGAGTATTCAGAACGTTGAAAGCAAAGAACGCTATGTCATTCTTAGAAATTTCTCTTCTAAATGTTGACTTGGATAAATTATTTTGCCCCTAGTGAATCATGGGAGGAACAATCACTTTTATAAAGCACCAAAATGCGATGGGGAAGAGAACCATCTAGGCAAAATTTAGATCTGTTGAAGTGTATTTTCAGCTTAGAAATCTATTGTTAATTTGCACAACATGTTCTGAGGCAGAATGACTTCCTAAATTTGAACTTGACAGAGAGAGAAGCAATCTGACACCTCTGTTGCAACCAGCCTATTTTCAACAGTCAGAAAAACAAACTCAAATAAAACTTATCTCAGAGTTTTTGGTAGGGTACCACTGAAAGAATGATGTCACTTTTCCTTTCTTGTGCTTTTAAAGCTCTATGAGGCCATTTCCTGGGAGATGTGTTCCTTTAGTTACAATGAACATGGGCAGGCAGATAGGTATCACAGGGATATCTCAATGTCTGAAAATTTGCAGTTTCTGATAAGAGCCAGAAATTTCTGTTTTAAGTGGAGGCTTGGTAAGCAGCCCTGATAAATGTTTACTAAATTGATTTAATTACTGCTGATTTTCACATTCTGTCTTTGAGTTGAATCCTAAATATTTGACAATTTTAGAATGTGGAATTCACAACCAACAAATAAAGAAGCCATCTTTGCAAATTTCTCCAACATTTTAAAAAACAGTAATAAGCATTTTGAATTTTATAGTAAGCACTTGTTTCAACAAATTGGGCTGTTGTCTCAATGGGAAGAAGCTTTCTGATAATTGGATGTCTTGGCTCTATCACTTTTATGATGAAAAATGGTATAATGTTTTAGGTATCTTTTGCCAAGAAAATAACTACAGAGTAATACTAAGATGGAATGGACTGTTTGGGAAATGATTCTTCAAGATACAAATGCTTACAGGTAACATCCTTTTAATAAATTAAGTGGCAAAAAAGGAACATACATATCACTGTGGCTGAATAAGTTGCATAATTTTCAAGGTCCAAACAAGAAAATAAAAAAGAGATGAGTGACTATTATGTGTTTGATGTCAGTGAATTAAAATGTATTATAAAGATAGTGAATATGCTTTTAATATGCATATTTCAGCTCCTGTCCCTGGGTAACACATTAAGTGAGAATTAGAAGTGCAAGAGATTTATTAGGGATAAGGCCTGTGAAAGATAAAGGAGAGAGAACAGAAGTCAGCTTGTGATGAAGGTCTGACACCTGTGAGAGGAGGGAGGGAAGAACTGAGAAATGGAATAGGAAGAACTTTGGACTATGGTGGAGCTCTGAGAGTCTTGGCCCTTCCAATGGAGAGCTGCAATACAAAGATTGCCAACCGAGGAGTTCTGTTTCTGTTACTGAACCAAACTTAGGTCTGTTCACCTGATGCGCTGCAAAGCCAATCTATTGGTGTTGGGTTGTCGTGAAGGAAAGCACAGAGTTTACTGCAAGGCGCCCTACATGGAGCCAGGTAAGGAGACGGGGTAGCTCATGCTCAAAAGACCGGAACTTCCTGGTGGCTTTCAGGGAGGCTTTTTAAAGACAGTGTGGGGGACTTCCCTGGTGGTCCGGTGGGTAAGACTCCACGCTCCCAATGCAGGGGGCCTGGGTTCGACCCCGGTCAGAGAATTAGATTCCACATGCACACCGCAACGACGAGTTCGCATGACACAACTAAAGATCCCGTATGCTGCAACTAAGACCTGGTGCAGCCAAAATAAATAATAAATAAATTTAAAAAAAAAAGTGTGAGGGAGAGGCTTAAGGGGTGTATAATCAGCTCATGCTCAATTCCCTGATTTGCTGATGATGAGGTAACAGGATGATGTTTTGGAAATCTCAATCATCAACCTTCTGGTTCCAACTGGTGTGGGGTCTACATGCTAGTGGTCAGCAGGTGGTTAACTTTCTCCACCTGGTAGGGTTTTTGGTATCTGCAAAACAAATCAAGGATATGGCTCCGGATATTATCTCTAGCCCTTGAGGAGGAACTAAAGGTCCTTGACTTTGTTTTATGGTTAAACTATTATTATTTTGTCTTGCATGACTGTTTTCTTTTGTTTCTGCATTTTCTCACTTCTCTGATTAAATTTGATATTTGGAACCTGGGGAAGGCCTAGGAGGCTAGGAGCTTTTCTACAAACAAAAGGTGGGGGACTTTGGGGTCTGTCCCTGGGAAGGCCAAGCAGGGTCCTGTTCAGTTTCACATTGGACAGAAATGGCCAGGCTCCAGGCCCCAAGCTCTGCTCAGTCGTTAGCTGCAAGCTGTCTGGGGAGAGTGTGCCCTGGGTTTGGATGCCATGACAAATCCCAAAGGTGCTGCAGCTGAAGACTCTTAGCTGACGGCACTCTTCAGCAAGTTCTTTCTTGAAAGGATCCCTGGGCAGTGCAACTATATGGGCGACACAATATGCATTATATCAAACATGAGGAAGAAAATGGAAATCCATCTGAGTCAAGTTTTCCCTGTTGACTAGTCAGATATCAATACTATTTTGTTAAATTTGCACTTTTTTCTTTACCAAGATGTGTGGCTTATAAGCCAACATGCTATTCTTTGATTCAGATGACTTGCTTCATGCTTTCCAACTCTGGTTCTGGTTTTTCATCCTCTTTGGATAAAAATTAATTTGTAATGCAAAGCGTTATTTGTCATCTCATGATAATATCTTATTATAGGTAGATTCCATGATTATTGAATTATGTAAGTTTTGAGTATTTATCTGACTTTTATAATGTAAAAAATTGTTATTAGGGATGCAATTTTGAAACAAACATCCTAAATCTTTGTACTTCTGAATGAGTTTAATCAAAGAGCAACTCAAAGTTCCAAGGCACACTATTTAAAAAAACAAAACATAAACAACCTATCACTCCCTGTAACCATATATTTCTGTGATAAGGAATATTGTGATACTATACAATCAAAACAAAGTATAAAAATTAATTGGAGGAAAAGGCAGATATAAGGCAAAAGATTATATATAACTTCTGATTTCTGTTTTACACATTCATCAGAATGGCTTTATTGCTCCTTTTAACTGACTTGATAAAAGTAAATATAAATGCAAATGAGCTTATAAAATAAATGTATGTCAAAAATTAAATTTATTCTGCATGAAATATTGACATAAAATTGATTTAACAATTTTAAAATTTGGAGAACACCTCTTTTACACTGTAGATTAAAGGGATGCATTTCTTGGGGTGGAATAGAGAATAGGAGCTTTTTCAGGAAATAAAATATACTGAAAAATAAAAGAGGAGAGCTCCACAAGGTGAAATGGAAATTGACCAGTTTCTTAAAGACTTGCCTGGTTCTCTCCAAGCCATCAGTTGCTGCCACATCCCATCTTTAACTTAGCGGGATTCTCATGTGAGTGGGAATTGTAGCAGGCAGTCTCCTCTTCAATCCTCAAATCAATGCTGTCAATTTTTTGTGAAATCAAAGCCATATCCTTCTTAGCAATTGCTTCAAAAAATGGAAAGGACTATACAATGAAAACTAAGTCTCTCTTCTTCTGGCCCCTACTTACCCAGGTAATTTCCTGGAGAGAGTACGAAACAAAACCCAAACCAAAACAAAAAACAACAACACAAACAAACCCTAAGTTATTAGCTTTCTTGGTACATATACATTAACTACAAAAAAAATTTCATTTAGAAAATTTCAGTTTCTTGTTTATTCTTTCAGAGATATTCTATATATTTGAATATATACATATACCCATAAATCTTTATCTTCCACACTATTAAGCGCATGTTATTCACGTTGTTCTAGACCTTGCTTTTTTCACAGTATAGCTTGGTGATTGTTCCAGATTAGTACCTAGAAATCTGCTTCATTTTTATTTCAATAGCTGCACAGTATTCCATTGTATGGATATGCCATAATTTATCTAACTGGATTCCTATTGATGGACATTTGGGTTGTTTCTAATCTTTTGGTATTATAAGCAACAGTGCAAAGAATATACTTATACATGCATTATTTCACAAATGTATGAGTAAATCTGTAGGATAAATACCTTTCTCTTTTTTTTTTTTTTCTTGTATCAAGTTGTTCTTTTTCTTTTTAAAAATTAATTAATTAATTAATTAATTTAGTCTGCATGGGGTCTTAGTTGTGGCATGCAGGGATCTTCATTGCAGCATGCAGGCTCTTTTAGTTGTGGAATGCAGACGTCTTAGTTGTGGCATGCAAACTCTTTTTTTTTTTTAATTTATTTATTTGGTTGCACTGGGTCCTACTTGCAGCAGGTGGGTTCCTTCGTTGCAGCATGGGGGCTCCTTAGTTGTGGTATGTATGTAAGATCTAGTTCCCTGACCAGGGATCGAACCTGGGCCCCCTGCTTTGTGAGCACAGTCTTACCCACTGGACCACCAGGGAAGTCCCAAGTTTGTCTTTTTTTTAATGATTTGTAGGAGCTGTATATTCATATAAGGGAAGCTAGCCTTCTATGTATAAGTCCCTAATTTTTCAAAGTTCATGTTAAAAGTGGGTTGAGGGAATTCCCTGGCGATCCAGTGGTTAGGACTTGGTGCTTTCACTGCTGGGGTGGGGTTTGATCCCTGGTCAGGGAACTAAGTTTCCACAAGCCGCCTGGCGTGGCCAAAAAAAAAAAAGTGGGTTGAAATCTTTCTATATTGACTTTTCATTTTCTTACTATGAATGTACATAGTATAAGGGAAAGAGGGAATTGTGTAGCTCTCCAGTGAGGATTATCTGTTGAAGTTTCCTTGTTTAAAATATTTCCTTTATAGTACAGTAAATTATTATCTAAAGGATATATAAAATTTTTACAGTGATGGCCCTATGAAATAAAATAAAACTTTTAATATTTGTCTACTACCTGTGCAAACTTCTTTTCTATTTGATACTTTGTCATTTTCAGTAATTTGTCTCTTTCCTGAATGCCAGCCTTAACAGCATGTTACATTAAGAACTTGAAAACATAGAAACATAAGTTGGGCCTTTTGTAACATAATTCCCACAGACAGATGCAAAGCTGTAATACAACCCAGTATTTCAGGAGCAGAGAGAACTATTCTGTAATATTTGATAAGAGTTAAACCCTACTGAACTACAGATGCTTTTGTTGGCATTACAGCAGTTGTGATCTGCAAAGTCTTAAAGCAAACTTCCGATGTAGCAAGTTAAATAATATCTAAGGAGTTAGTTCAGTTTTGACTCAAGATTTTAAAAAAATGACACCATTCTATGTCCAGTGTTTACAAATTAATTTCCTTTACTTTTCAGAATTTTTTTCATTTTGACAAGAAAAGAATGACAAAATTGCCATGTAGTAAGTGGTGCCATGTTCCTATTATGCCAGTTTTGGAGAACTCGTTAAAGAATGCGAACCTTTATAAAGATGCTTATCTACTTGTACGGAACACAACCCACAAGAGATTTTCTGGACTATTCCCTAATTTGTTGGATTTTTATCAAGTTTCCTGCATATGCTCATTTACTCACACTTAATTAGTCATAATTCTCCTTTAGAAAAGGCTTGTTTTAAGGGAAGCACAACAAATGTGATATCTTTGCATCTTATAAATATCTAGTCTAGGGTTCCCTTACGCCTGTCATCTGTTTCCTCATTTCAAAACTTAAAACAGTGTTAGACTGTGTTTTTAAAATGTTGGGTTTGTTTTGCAAATACAGGAAAAGCAACACTTCCTAATTTGCTTAGATGGGTGCCCGCCTAATTTGGAATTATATCAACTCAAGGTAAGTATTGTTGTTGTAACAATAGGAATGATCATGTTATACGTGTGTGCATACACGTAGATGCCTGCATGTGTCTGTGGTGTGAGTGTATATAGTTAATCTGATACAGGATTTTAGAGAACTAGTATGAAAGTCAATTCATTCTTTAAATATTGCGACAGAGAGACTGAACTAAAGTGAACATACCCGGTTCTACTAAGCACATTTCCTCTCTTTTAGTTATTGATTAACCTATTTCCCCTAACTGGAAAAGTGGTAGTAGCATTTTTGATTCTTTAAATCCTTGAGTTAGGATTTATTAATAAGAATATTTTTCATGGGAGCATGTTATTTCCTAAAATGGTGTTTTAAAATTAGCTACATATAAGTTCAGTCTTTTAGATACTTAATAGTTGCTAATAGTCATCATTTATGTTATAATTGTCCTAAAAAGTTAGACTATTGATCTAGCCCAAAATTCTATTCTATATTGGAATTTCCCTTATAATTTCTGTGATAAATAGTCAGCTTTTTGTTTTTCTCTTAGTTAAGAGAATGTATGGGAAAGCACCTCGTACTGTTTCTGGTACAATTAATTTTTTTGCTAAAAGCATTTTTAAAATGAAGACATTTTACCAGTGGATAATCATTAACTTTATTCAAAGATTTACCATAAGGTTCTTCTTTTCCTGATTGTTTATATGTTTTACTGATTATGTGAGTAAAATATGTTTATTTTTATAAACAAAACAGAAAGTTAAAGTGCACTATAATCCCACTTCTCAGTAATAATTACTATTAACAATTACATTTATGTAAAATACATATATATTTGAATACATATAAATGTTAATATATTATTTTTTATTTTACAGAAATAAATCATATGTAACAACATTTAAGACCAATGTATCTTAGATATCTTTCTCTGTAAATAAAAGTAGATTTTTTTCTTTTTTAATGCTGCAATGTTTCCATTGTATGGCTGTAACACAGTTAGTTATCCAAACTCTCTAAGACATACATTTCTTTTCCACATTTTAACATTTCGGAAATCAGGATGCTGCTTATATTTTATAATCCATGATGTTTTAGAATTACTATCCACTAGGCAGCATTTGTGACCTGGCTGTCTTTGCCTAGTTGTTTTTGTGAGTTTAGTTATAATTGTTCAAACTGCCATCACTTTAATTCAGTTACGTGCATTGTTGGTGCTATAGGTGTTGAGTTTAATTGCTGCTTAAAATGGGAAAAGATGGCACTAGTATTTTTCATTGAAACAAAAATTTATTGACAGAAAGGCACAGACACAGAGCAGCAGGGCATAAATTTGATATTTGGTAAATATTTGTCATTCAGGAAATAACTGTAATTCCATTTTTTTTTTTTGCAAAGGAACAAATTCTTTATGAGATGGAAGAAAGTAAGCTACTCATAAATAATGAAGATATGTTTCAATTTATTATGAAGATGTATGCAAAAATATTGCCTATCATAAGCCAAGCAATGCAAGTGAGAGCTGGAGAACATGCCAAATTACTGAAAACTGATGAAATATACTTCAGAGTAATGGGAGGCTGGCATGACCAATTCATACACCTCGCAGGACCATTCTTAAGGCATTGTGTCATAGTTTAATTGACAGCAATTTATCTTTCTTACGGGCCCATAAAATACTAATGATTGTTTTTTACTATCAACCATGGCTAAGATTAGATGAACCACGGTATCTACAATGACTAGGATGTTCTGTGCTGAAGACTTTATATAAATTTTCTACATACTTTTTTCTGACTGAATTTTTAAGAATAGACTTTGTTTTTTAGAACAGCTTTAGATTTACAGAAAACTGAAAACATAGTACAGAAAGTTCTCTTATATTTCATACCCGGTTTCTCTTATTATTAATATTTTACACTGGTATGGTACATTTGCTATGATTAATGAATCAGTATTAATATATTATTATTAACTGAAGTCCATAGCTTATTCAGATTCCTTTAGCTTTTAATGCCTTTCTGTCCCAAGGTCCCATCCAGGGTACCATAGTACACTTACTTATTATGTCTTCTTTGGCTTTTCTTGGCTATGATAGTTTCTCAGACTTTCCTTGTTTTTGATGACCTTGAAAGTTTTGTCAATTATTTTGTGGGCTGCACCACCACTGGAACTTGTCTGATGTTTTTCTCATGATTAGACTGGTGTTATGGATTTTGGGGGAAGAAAACCACGGAGATAAAGTGCCATTTTCATCATATTATATCAAGGATACACAGTAGCCATGCAATTTATCATTGTTGATGTTGACCTTGTTCACTTGGGTGAGATAGTGTTTGTTAGGTTTCTCCACTATAAAGTTACTCATCCCCACCCTCACACCTTTGGATACTGTCCTCTTGAAAGGAAGTTACTATGTGCAGCCCACACTTAAGGAGTGGGAAGTTATGGTCCATCTTCTCGTCAATGGAATATCTACATACATTTTTTGATTCTTCTGCATGGGAAATTTGTCTCTTCTCTCCCACTGTTTATTTATTTAATCATTTATTTACATCAGCGTAGACTCACAGATATTTATTTTATACTCTCTTATAGTCCAATATGATTTTGTATATTTTGTTGCTTAAAATGTTCCAGATTGCCCATTGAGAGCTTTTTCAGTTGGCTCTTGTGTCTCTTTGACATATCCCTCATCAATATGGGTTTTTTTGTTTTTGTTGAGCACTTCTTTCCTTCTTGGCATCTAATTGAATTCTTACAACAATTCTAAGAGGTAGGCTTTATTATCTCCTCAGTTACAGATGAAGAAATTGAGGCTTTAAGAGATTAAGTAGCTTGCCCAAAGTCACATAGGAAACAAATGACAGGATTTGAATTTTGCTCTGTCTGAAAGTTTTAATAACTTTTAATATATTATGCTGATATGTTAAATTGTAGTAAATTACATATCCTTTTATGAAAAAGAATTCTGCAATCATAATTTGATGGATACGTGCATTACTATCTTTGTTTTGGACTAAGAGGGGAGAAATGTATCTACTGGAGTCAAATGCATAACTTTTGGAATCCCATAAGCCTGTGGATGTCTAACTCATTGTTCCAGTTATCTATGGCTCAGGGCTTGCCCACCCTCCTGTGGGAGCTGATTTTCTCTTCTATGGAGAGGTGACTTACTGCAAGCCCTTGTAGTAGAGTATGTCAGGCTGTAATGTTGTTGCATTGTCTTAAAGGAATATATTCCTTTCATTCATCTGACAAGGTTTTATGAGAATCTACTGTTCTGGTGGAGCTTACATTCCAGTGAGAGGAGACAAAAGAAACATGTATGTAAGCAAATGAACATGATATTTTTAGAGGGTGGTAAATGCTAGCGGAAAGCCAGTGTGACCAGAATGCAGTGAGGGGTATCCGGGAGGGGATGAGGTCAGAGAGGTAGGTCTGTGGCCCTTGGGAAGGAGCATTTGTGTCATTCTCATTTCACTGGTTGGCTTAGGAAGCTTTCGGGAACGAAGCTCCATGGTCTCCCTGACTACCCACAGATCTTACCTCACACCGCTCTTTCCCTGATCTCTTCTCCCTGGCCACACTGGCCTGGCTCTTCCTGAAATATGTCAAGCTCTTTCTTGCCTTTGTGTCTTTACATTTCTTACTTGATCAACCCAGAAGAAAAAAACAAAAATCAAAACCACTATTCCTCCACATAATGATGTGGCTCCCTCCTTCATATTATTATTTGAGTCTCTGCTTAAAGCCATCTCCTTGGACATCCTGTTTAAAAATGCTTCCCCCCCACCCCTACCATCATGTCTCCACTCCAGTCTCCAGGCTCTCTCTATGTCTTTCTCTTGCTTTATTTTTCTTCAGAGCATTTATTGCTACCTGACATTATTTATTTCTTGTTTATATCCTGTCAGCTCCACTACAATGTAAATGCCACACATGGACACAGAGTTTGTCTGTTCTGTACATCACTGCTTCATACCCAGTGCCTAGAAAATTGTCTAGGACATAGCGGGTAATTTTATTAGTTATCTATTGCCATGGAACATATTACCCTAAAACTCAGTGGCTTAAAAGAGCAAACATTTATTATCTCACAGTTTCTGTGGATCAGGGATTCAGGAGGGGCTAAACTGTGTTGTCGTGGCTCAGGATCTTTTAGGGGCTAAAGTTATCTGAAGGCTTGACTGAGGCTGGAAAGTCTGCCTTCCAAACTCTTTCATATGTTAGTTGGCTAGAGGCCTCAGTTCCTTGGTTTCTCCAAAGGGCTGCTCTCAACATAGCAGGTGAAAGCCATAATATCTTTCTGTGACCTAGTGTCCAAAGTTGCGCACCATTATTTCTGCTTCATTCTATTTTGTTTTTTGGCTGTGCTGGGTCTTCATTGTGGCACGTGGGCTTTCTCTAGTTGTGGGGTGCGGGGACTTCTCTTGTTTCAGAGCATGGGCTCTAGGCACACGGGCTTCAGTAGCTGCAGCATGCAGGCCCTAGAGCACATGGGCTTCAGTAGTTGTGGTGCATGGGCTCAGTAGTTGTGGCTCATGGGCTCTAGAACGCAGCCTCAGTAGTTGTGGCGCATGGGCATAGTTGCTCTGCGGCGTGTGGGATCTTCCCAGACCAGGGCTCAAACCTGTGTCCCCTGCATTGGCAGGCAGATTCTTAACTACTGCACCACCAGGGAAGCCCTAGGATTCACTTCTTGAAGAGAAGAGTATCAAAGAATTTACAGACATATTTTTTAAACTGATGCACTGATCAATTAATATGTATTGAATGCAGGGATGTATAAGTTGGGTTATACCTTTAAACAATCACTCTGACTGCTGTGTAGAGAATGGACTTTAGTGGGGCAAGAACAGAAGCAACGAGATTGATGATAAAGATGGCAGCCAATGTTTATGAATTCTTTTTTTGTCCCAGGACTTGTCGAAACACTTTGCAGCTATTAATGCATTTAATCCTCAGAACACTCTTATGAGGTGTGTATCATTCTATTGTCTCCATTTTATAGATGGGGAAACTGAGGCACAAAGATATAAGGAACAGTAGTGTAGATGAAAGATGATCTGATGCTATTGTTACACCAGCTCTGACTGGGAAGATTTCAAATACCTCTGTGTTCTCTAATTTGTGATCCCAACTCATAAAAACCCTGAGCACAAGGCATTACAGGAATCTCTAAATTGTTTGAAGACAATACCACAGACATAAAAAATAATAATTATAAATATGTACCATAGATTCAAAGTTTCTTCCAATGATATTAAAGTAGCCCATGATTTATCTCGTTTTTTTAAATAATAGAAGTACGTTGTTATGATGAGGATAAAACCGTGATATTTTAAATTTTATTTTAAATGTTTTGGGGAAAAGAAATAACAAATTCATGGGAATTCCCTGGTGGCGCAGTGGTTAAGAATCCGCCTGCCAATGCAGGGGACACGGGTTCGAGCCCTGGCCCGGGCAGATCCTACATGCCGCAGAGCAACTAAGCCCGTGCGCCACAACTACTGAAGCCCGCGCTCCGTGCTCCGCAATAAGAGAAGCCACTGCAGTGAGAAGCCCGCGCACCGCAAGGAAGACCCAACACAGCCAAAAATAAAAATAAATAAAATAAATTAACAAAAAAGAAAAGTGTAATCTTTAAAAAAAAAAAGAAATAACGAATTTATAAACACAGGAGAGTCATGGGTGTGTTTACCCTTTTGCAGATTTTATTTTATTTTTTAAAAGCCTTTAAGTATTTTTTAATATAAATTTATTTATTTATTTATGGCTGTGTTGGGTCTTTGTTCCTGCGCGCAGGCTTTCTTAAGGCAAGCGGGGGCCACTCTTCGTTGCGGTGCACAGGCTTCTCGTTGCGGTGGCTTCTCTTGTTGTGGAGCACGGGCTGTAGGTGCGTGGGCTTCAGTAGTTGTGGCACGAGGGCTCAGTAGTTGTGGCTCGCGGACTCTAGAGCACAGGCTCAGTAGTTGTGGCTCACGGGCTTAGTTGCTCCGCGGCACGTGGGATCTTCCCGGACCAGGGCTCAAACCCATGTCCCCTGCCTTGGCATGCAGATTCTTAACGACTGCGCCACCAGGGAAGCCCCTGCAGATTTTATAAGGCAAGTGTTTTTGGGTTTTCAGACATTTGAATAAGTGTATCTTCAGCCTCAGAGCTTATTATATAATTATAAATCACCTGAATTTTTTTTTCTGAATCTAGATATGTGTGATACATGATTTCCTATCATATCAATTACATAAAAATGACACTAATATACCATTATTTTAGTTCATTTATATTTTAAATAAAACAAACTATATATAAACAAAGTAGATTTTCCTTTACATGGTTTCAAAATATTCTGCTCCTTGTCATGCAAAGAATGAATAAATTGTCTTCTTCATTTTAAATGAAATTCTGTAGTCTGTTTGCAGATCAGATATGATCTTTACACAGTAATTCTCAGTATACTGATTAAAAAATAATGTTTGTTTAGGTTTTGTTGCACATTTCATTTAATTTTACTGCAATGTGAACTAATTGAACTCTACATGGGGAAACATATCATTTTTATTTTTTGCTTCACATTTGATTGCTTTCCCCATAATCTCATAGGCCCTCTAATAATTTCCCCTCCTTTCTTTCTTTCCATTCTTTTCTTTCTGCAAATATGTTTTTTTTTTTCCCTACTAGAAAAGGAAAAAAGTATTACTGCATTAACCCCAATAGCAATTTTAGGAATAATGTTTCCTGCATTATTGCAAAGTTGTGAGCTTGTGCTATATAAAAAACAAACTGTGGGGGCTTCTCTGTTGGCGCAGTGGTTAAGAATCCGCCTGCTAATTCAGGGGTCACGGATTTGAGCCCTGGTCCGGGAAGATCCCATGTGCCGTGGAGCAACTAAGCCCGTGTGCCACAACTACTGAGCCAGCGCTCTAGAGCCGGCGAGCCTAGAGCCCGTGCTCCGCAACAAGAGAAGCCATCGCAATGAGAAGCCCGTGAACTGCAACGAAGAGTAGCCCCTGCTCGCTGCAACTAAAGAAAGCCCGTGCACAGCATTGAAGACCCAACGCAGTCAAAAATACATAAATAAAAAACAAATTTTAAAAAATCCCAAAAAACTATGAAGCCCTGAAAATATTTGAACAGGGTTCAATGTTTCAAGAAAAAAACAAGATGAATTGTTTTTAATTAATTTAACTACATAGTAATTTAGACATATGAGTAGTGAGCAAGTGACATAAATAACTATACTTATATGTATTGAAGGCAAAGCAGACATTTTGGGGGTCAGTTGGGGATAAAGTAAATGTGAATTTAGTCTGAGCAGAAATTTCAGTTGCTATTTGATTGTTAACTGAGAGTAATCCAGACAGTTAGGACTCTAAACTTTCTGGTTGGGGCATACCCCCAGGATGGACTTCAGAATTTGGCATTTAGGGCAAGACAGTTCTCTTCTCTCAGGGAAAATGGCCCCTCTCAAAGTGGAACAAAACTGAAAAGGATGGTCCAGACATAACACTGAATGCAGTAAAGGGAAATAGAGAGGTTTGAGCTTGGGAGGACCAATCATTCTTGCAGTAGAAAAGGAGGAAGGGAGGCAGAGAAAGGGAATCTTGAGGAAAGGCAAACATTTCCTTTTGTAGCTCAACCCTTCCCCTTTTCTCCCCGACTTCTGGGGCTGATCTCAAAAGGGACATAGACTGAATAATGTAACACTAAATATGTTCTCCAAGTAGCCTGAAATTTTACTAATTAGACATTCTTAAACATTTATATTCACCTAACATTTTTTCTTCCAGCTTTATTGACCTATAATTGACATACGGCACTGTATAAGTTTATGGTGTATAGCATAATTATTTGACTTATATACCTCATGAAGTGATTATCACAGAAAGTTTACTGAATATCCATCATCTCATATAGGTACAAAATAAAAGAAAAAAATTTTTTTCCTGGTGGTGAGAACTCTTAGGACTGACTCTCTTAACAACTTTCATATATAACATACAGCAGTGTTATTATATTCATCATGTTGTACATTACATCCCTAATACTTATTTGTCTTATAACTGGAAGTTTGTATATTTTGATGATTTTCATCCAAGGTGGTCACCTAACCTTCACGTTGAGCCCACCATATACTGGGTTTGCATAATCTATCTCATTTAATCCTAAACTTCTCTACAAGATAAGCACTATTATATCAAATTTAAAGATGAGGAAAAAGACCTGGAAAGGTATGAAATGCACCCAGAGTCACACAGTTAACTTAGTACTCTCCTGTTTCCTCCTTGCCCAGTCTCCTTTTGCCACTTCCTGGGAGGGTCAGAGGACAAGAAAGGGAGGGTGTATCAGCAGGGCTGCTGGGGGTGAGGGGTTGGGGTGGAGGGCATGAGTCACACTGCAAACATCACAAATCTGTATGTTTATTGTGATGCCTTTCAGACATATGGCAGAAAAGTGTGCTGCCTCAACAAAATTGATATAGTAAGACAATTTTCTGACGGAAGCAAAACATCATGAGAAGTGCCTTTTCTAATTCCAACAAAGGCTTTATTTGCGCTATTGGCTGGTTTGACTATTTTGAAACATAAAAATTTAAAGGATGGTTTAAATAGCATGCTTTCCTTAAGATTAAACTTGAATTTACTTGGAGGAATAGATATTTTGGTCAAAGAAAGAGGAAGCGAAGCAGCAATCCCACTCCTTGACATATACCCAGAGAAAACCATAATTCAAAAAGATACAGGACCCCAGCGTTCATTGCAGCACTATTAACAAGAGCCAGGACATAGAAGCAGCGTAAACGTCCATCAACAGAGGAATGGATAAAGAAGATGTGGTATACACACACACACACACACACACACACACACACACACACACACACACACAATGGAATATTACTCAGCCATAAAAAAGAACAAAAGAGGGACTTCCCTGGTGGTGCAGTGGTTAAGAATCCACCTGCCAATGCAGGGGACATGGGTTTGATCCTTGTTCCAGGGAGATCCCACATGCTGCAGAGCAACTAAGCCTGTGCGCCACAACTACTGAAGTCTGTGCGCCTAGAGCCCGTGCTCCACAACAAAAGAAGCCACTGCAAGAGACGCTCACGCACTGCATTGAAGAGTAGACCCTGCGCGCAGCAACGAAGACCCAAAGCAGCCAAAAATAAATAAATAAATAAAATAAATTAAAGGAAAAAAAAGAACGCATTTAGTAAGAAATCTGTGATTTGGGCTAGATGCTTAAGGCCAGACAGCTTAATTACAAATCCAGCTCCATTATTTACTGTGCAAACTTGGACAAGATTCTTCATCTCTCTGTGATTCAATTCCCTCGTCTATAAAATGAGGATAGTAATAGTTATCCTTGAGTAATTAAAAGCATTCAAAACAGCATCTGGCAAATGGTAGGACTTAAAAATATTTGTGAGGTGAACTTATATCACTTACGAATAATATGTTCAATCAAAGCTTTTTGGAGGAGTGAACATTTAACTTTGACTTTGAAGGGTGGTTGGGATTTCAATGATGGGAGGGCAACACTGATGATCAATGATGGTAGGGGAACACTGATGACAAATCCAACTGCAATGTCCCTCAACAGCCAAATTAAGAAATACACACATTTTTAATAGGTGAAGCAGTCTGAAGGTTTATGAGCAGGGAAATGTCAAGATGAGAACAAGATGGATGGTTTATTTTATTTGTCTGTTTTGCATTTCCTTAGTTTAAACATTTTTTTCCCAATATAAAAACTATGCTACTCCATTAAATTGTATCATTAGTACATTTAACTTCTGAGAATTAAACTCCAGAAGCTCTGGAGAGGATGGAAAATGTGAACAGTGTGGGTGCTGGCAGGCCTTTCTTCTCCAGAAGCCGATGCAATGGATTCAATCAAACTTGAAGGAGAATGCAACTAGAGATTATCATACTAAGTGAAGTCAGTCAGAAAGAGAAAGACAAATACCATATGATATCACTTATATGTGGAAGCTAAAATATGACACAAATGAACCTATCTATAGAAATAATGTGCCAAGGATTTTAAGGATTCTTCAACAAAGGAGACATCATTTGGGTGTCAGGTGAGTGGGTGCGTTAGTGTCTTCACCATCCTGGAGGAAGAAATTAAAGATTTAACAGAAAAACTGTAACAAAGAGAGTGATTGCTAGACTCCATCTTAAGAAGATGATGAAACTGGAAAAGCTGAAAATGTATTATCTTCATAAATTTTCTTAAGCGCTCTAAGAGGTGAAGCACATGAAACATTTACCCTATGACTACCTACAAATAGCAGATCATTAATATGTACATATTATTGTGTAGGGTTATATGCACAAAACGATGGTTACTATACCTTGGAAATTCACAAATCAAGGTTGAATTTTGCTATTTGAGATTTTTGTGCTGACTATAGTACCGAACTCCCAAATTAAGATGAGATTTGTGAATTTCCAGATTAAGATGAGGTTATTTTTATCTGTATTTAGTGGGAACCTTTTTTTTTTTTTTAACAAAGGAAACATCTACAGGTTACAAAGAGTTACTTGAGTGGGCCTTTCTGTCATGCAAATGTAGGCACCAGTGAGACAATCCAGAAGGAACGTTTCTTCTGATCCCACCTGCCCATCCCTGAGGCCCAGGTACACAAAGCTGATATCTAGGGAGAAAGTTGATTATTTGCATAAAGTGGTCAGGAGCTCTGAGGAGGGAGGAGACAGAGGCTCCCTGCTGAACCTCTCCCCTCAGAGATTTGTAGTTGGGAGCTCTTTCTCGTTGACTAAGTCCTCCTCTCCCCACTCCCCACCAAGGCAGGAAAGGACACCTAGGGTCTGGAGGGAGACAGCAACTACAGCAACAAATCCCCAGTTTATCTGAGGAACAACAGGAATGTGGGTTGATGACTCAACCTCTGTGACAAAATTCCAAGGTTCTTTTGGAGAAGTATCAGCCTCATCCCCTAAGGCTGGGGAGGGCCATTTCTGCATATTGGAACCTATCGGTGCTAAATGAGGAACAAGGGCAGTGATGAACACAAGGTAAGTCGGAGGAGTACTGTCCTTCTTTGGCCTAATTTTGGGGTGTGGGGGTTAGGAAAGACCTGAGAGAGAGAGAGAGAGAGAGGGAGGGGGAGGGAGAGAGGTCTTGGATTTCACATTTGGGTGATCTCAAACAACTGTGACTGTTTGCATTCTGAGTTTATGGAGTGTTTCAAACTGTTTACAGAGAAAATTCATTTGTTCATTTTACAAATATTATATTAAGTTACTTTTGTAAGCTTACTGTCTGGATCAGGGTGAGGAGTAGGTAGAAGAGAAAGAAAACCTATAAAATAGTATCTTAGATCGTGCTAAAACTTAAGGATAAAGATAAGGATAAAAAATGGGGAGTTTATGTGTATAGATAGGTGGTTATTGCTGAGGAAGGCTGCATGGAGAAGGGAAATTTGACTAAGGACCTGGAAAGGAGGTGCGTGGATACTTAGGGAATGTTTCAGGCACCTGAGGTACCTGAATGATCCAGGTACCTGAGAAGGGAGAGTGACTGGCGTCTTTGAGGAATTGTGGGTGGAGTGAGGAGACAGAAAGTGGGAGGTGAGCTCCTTGTGGGCCTTATAGACCATTTTAGGTCCGTTGTACGTTTTTTTTAGCTTTTACTCTGAGATTGAAAGGAAAATTTGAAAAATACAGAAAAGTGGAAAGCAGTAAAAGAGATGGTGTTGACACCAAAGCCTATAGCTTCTTTGACCATGCTGTGTCTCTCCTTAAATCCTTCAATAGCTTCCTTTGCCAGTAGAATGAAGTCCTAGATCCCAATCTGGACCTTGCTTCTCCCTCTACCCTCATCTGCTTCTGATTTATCCTCTCACTCTGACTAAAAACTATCAGTTTCTCAAATTTGTACTCTTTATCACATTTTTTTTCTACATGACTTTTGCATAAATCTTATCTTCTGCCCTCAAGTGTTCTTTCTTTGGGCTAATTCCTATATCCTTTAGATCTCAACTTTAATTCAACCTGTGTACTTGCACAGAGTCCTGTGCTTAGAAAGTCCCCATGATTGGTTTCACTCCTCTGTCACCAACTTGAAATCCTTAATAATTTTGAACAAGGGGACCCACTTTTTCACTTTGTACTGGGCCCTGTACCTGTATGTATGTAACTGGTCCTGTTGATCATTTACTATGCACCACTGCCTCAGTGCTGAGGATACAATGGAGTACAAAAAAGATGTGCTCTCTACTTTTCATATTGGTGGAAGAGGTAGACATTAATCAAACAACCAGAAGATAAACATAAAATGGCAACTGAGAAAAATGCTACAGAGGAAAGATATATGGAAATTTGGCTTAGTCAGAGAAGTCAGGAGATTCTTCCCTGAGGAAGTGAGCGTTGAGTGAGTCCTGCAGGATGAGAAATGAACCAGTCTTTCCATGGCTCCCCCCGCCCGCGTCTCCCCCCGCATCCCCATTTTATTAGATTCTCCTGTTCTGTCCCCTCTTTCCACCCTGTACTTTTCTTTTATAATGCCTGTTATTATTACTAATTATTTGTATGATAGCCAACTTTCTAGAGAGAATATAAGCTCACAGCATGTCTCACTTTTCACCACTGTATTCTCAGATCATAGCACAGCACATAGTATTTAAGCAATATTTTTGAATGAAAAGATTATGAAATTTTTTGGCTATCATCTTTTTATTCATAAACTTTTTTTCATGTACAATTTAGTAATCTGCATTTTATTTTATTATTTTTTTAAACTATCATCACAACATTGTTGTTGTTTTTTAAAAAATTTTATTTTGGCTGCTTTGGGTCTTCGTTGCTGTACATGAGCTTTCTCTAGTTGCGGTGTCGTCGTGGAACACAGGCTCTAGGTGCGCGGGCTTCTGTAGTTGTGGCACACGGGCTTAGTAGTTGTGGCTCGCAGGCTCTAGAGCACAGGCTCCGTAGTTGTGGTGCACAGGCTTAATTGCTCCTCGGTATGTGGGATCTTCCTGGACCGGGGCTCGAACCTGTGTCTGCTGCATTGACAGGCGGATTCTTAACCACTGCGCCACCAGGGAAGCAGTAATCTGCATTAAAAAAAAAACTTAACACTGAGAAATTTTCAATTTTTTAAAACAAATTTCATAAACTGGCTAAATCAGGGGCTTTGAAGAGTTATCTGGAGGTTGGTATTCTGAATGGATTGGAGAGGGAGAGATTGGAGGTAAAGAGATTAAGTTAGGAGACAATAGGTATAAAATGGAGGAAGACCTGAACTAATAGTGTTCATTTACTTATTCAGCTATATTTACTAAGGACTTATTATAAATCAGCTAGTGTATTAGGCATTCACAATACAATCTTTAAAAAAAAAGATGACAGGATCCCTTCCTGGAACTTACTGTGTCCTGGAACTTACTGTGTATCAATGACAAGGCTAGGAAGGAAAAAAAAAATCCTTACCCTTTTCAGCTTCCTTCATAGATGTAGCAATGCTGTAATAAGGAGAATGGAAGCCTTCCATTAGGGGTGACCCAGAGAAATGTTTTGCAAAAATTCTGAAAGTTTGAAGTTCTAGTGGAATATCTTCCTTGTTTCACTGATAGATTTTTCTATTATTGTAACTTTCTCCTTTGAGTCATGTTTTTATCCTTTTTTGGTTCTTTTAACTATTACTTTTTAAAAAAAATCAAAAGTAACTAAATACTAAGTAAAAAGGAATGGCTAATATGCTGCTATCTGAGAGACAGTCAGTGTTTTGTTTTTCTATTTTGGAAACCTTTGCAACTGGTTATCCTCCCTAACTTGAAGAAAACTGTTATTCGAAAATGTTATTTCCTACTGCCTCAGGGCATACTATCCTTTTCTCTTTTAAAGGTATTCTTCAGAATACCCTTCTCCCAGTTTGAAAAGCAGCAGGGAGTCAAAGTGTGGAATTAAATATGCAGCAATTTGCCACTCGCTTTAGGCCCTGCCTCAGTTACCGCAATAGAAAATGTCTGGGGATAAATACTTGTGGGGTAGATTCAATCCTCCTAGTGAAGATTATGAAGGGAACAAAGAGAGGGCACTTCCACTCCTCAGAGAAAGGTGTTCCCAAAAGGTTAAACACTAATTCAGGACAAAAAGAAACTAATATTTAAAAAGATTAACTCTGAATGATACTTAGGTCAGTTGTTTGATAGGGAAGAGAAGGAGGGAGGGAGTGCAGACCAGGGCTTGGCTGTATAACCTTGGGTAGGTAACCTAAACTTCTTTGAACCCCTGCCCTACTTAAAGAGTTTGGACCAAGGATCTCTAAGGTTCTTTCATCTCTAAAATTCTATGGTTCTGTGATTCCGTTGAGATGGGCCATTCCGTTGATTTCCTAGTCTCCATGAGGGAGGTAACTAGTCTCTGGGAGTGGAACTGAGTACCTTGATGGAGAATTATCAACGCAGAGGTGGGTGAACTTCATATTTACGGGGGTTTGGACCATAGAGATGCTCTTGGAAAATTTCCACGCGGGCCTTTTCCTCGTTCTTTAACCTGATTTTACAATTCCCTTGACACTTTGGGATGGGGGAGCGGGAAGGACCTATTTTAGACTGGGATTGTTCACTTTCAGCATTTCCCCTTATTATTAGACCTTAAAAAAAGAAAGATAGAAGAAAAAAAAAGCCAAGAAACAGATCCCAAAGGGGTGGCAGGGGAAACTATGATTACGGGATCTCGAAAGGCCTGTAAAATCCGCTTCCCCATTTTCAGCCTTTCTTTGGTGTTAGGATCTTTTTACAATATATATTTTTGGCGGAGTGGGCCGAAGACTGAGGTTCGGAACAGTAAAGGGGACGCTGGCGTGAGGGAGCTCCGGGTCAGACTCCCGCCGGCCGCAAGGCGGGCTCGAAGCTATCAACACAAGGGCGCGGCCGCGGGCGGGCGGGCCCCGGGGAGGGGCTTCACTGAGGCGCCGCGGGCCGAGCCGAGCGGGGCCGCCCGGGCTCGGCGCGCAGAGCGGCCGGGCGAGCGGTGGCGCTGCGGAGGCGGCGACCGAGGCCGGCGGGCGCGGAGGAGGGGCCCGAGAGTGGGGCGGCCGGCGGCAGCCGCCTCCGTGACGACTGCCGGCAGCGCGGCGACCTGAGGAGACCGAGCCGCGGGCCCCGCCGCCGCCGTCGCCGGTCCCTGTTGTCTTCCTTCTCCTCTCTCGGCGGGGGCGTCAGGAATGGGCCCCAACCGCCGCGGGCCCCGCACCGCGCGCCGCCCGTAGGCCCCAGCAGTGGGAGGCCGGCCGCCCGACCTCTCACCACCCCTTCGCCCTAGCCAAGCCGTCCCCACCCCAAATCCCCGGGAAGGAAGATGAGGGACACAGGTCCGGCGCTCAGCAGCCAGAGCAGCAGCAGCAGCGGTCGGGGGAGGGTGTTTCGCCGTTTCCTCTCAGCCGCCAGGACAAGATGGCAGCGGCCGCGGAGAGGGGCTGAGCCCGGGCTGGGTGGTGCCGCCTGCTGAAGCGCCTGGCTCCCTGTTCCCGACACGGCCCCGCACCCACCCCGGACATGCTCAGGGCTGCGGCCGCCCGAAGAGGGGAGAGCGCAGGCCTCTAGGAAGGTAAGTGAATAGGGCGAGGGGCGTACCCACCCCGGGGCGGGGGACCGGCCCCACCGGCCCCACCGGCCGCGCCTGCGTTCGGGGGGACCAGCGGGCCCCTCCCCTGGACCCTCGCGGGCCCGACGTCCCCCGGAGCGGTCCGCACCCGTTGCGCGTCCTGCACCCCCATCCGCATCCCCTGCGCTCATGCCCCGCGTTTCCGTCCCGGACCCGACGGGGTGGCGGGGCCAGGCGTCTCCCTTGAGGCCGGGGCGCCCCGGGCCCGAGGCCCCCGGACGCGGGGGCCGCGCGTGGTTCCTGCGCGCTGTGGCGCAGCCTCGGGGAAGCCGCGCTTGGGCTGGGCCAGGCCGGGCGGCCCCCGCCGCCTCCTGCCAGGGTTGCGCAACGGCTCTTCCCAGCAACCGAAGTTTTGTTTAGTCCCACATGGGGCCTCTTCTCTCACCGCAGCCTGGCCCGTCACTACGGAGACCTCTTGTCTTTCATTAAAGGGGAACAAACACAAACACACGCACGCACGCAATTTGAGCGCCGCGGCCGATGGCTGCGTCCCTGGCTTTGTGGCCCAGTCCCCAGCGTCGCCGAGCGGCGGGTTTGGAGGGTGTCAACTCTGGGGACGTGAGTGCGTGTGATTGTTGGGGAGGAGAAATGTGATCCGCCGCTCCGCGTCCCCCGCCGCGGCCGGAGGAAGGCGTGGCGGCCGCGCGGCGGGTCTGCTGCCGGCGTCTCTCGTTAGGGTGGCGGCCGCCCTCTCCCCTTCGCGGCGCTGGGAGAACTCGCGGAAAGACTTCGGATGAGCGAGAATGTCTGTTTTCCTGTCGGGAGGGAGACGGCTGTTTTAAAATGGTATGTGGTTCTTGGCCGAAGCCTGTTGTTTCCCAATCTTATCTCTGCTTGAGGAATTGCGCTTGAAGGGTGTGTGCGTAAATTACCTTGGACCTGTTACAGAGCAGTCATAACACGTTCAGTCCTTGAACCGTGTTTTCACAACCTCTTGCTGCCCTGTTAGAATTTATTTTTTCACCTGCCGTTCGCTGCTTCTCATTAAAGGAGCTTCTTTTAGCAACAGTGAAGTTTTTCAGATTATCGTCCCGTTTACAGGGAAAGCTCATGGTTGGTTCTGTTGTCAGCTTTGATCTCTCTCTGGTCTAGGGCCAGAAAAGTTAGCTGGTAAACCAGCCTGTGCCTGTGTTATGCATACCTTCTAGTAGTTTGGAGATGGGGGTGAATTTTTTTTTTTTTTTTCTATTTTAGGTATTTGCTTGTTAGGTGTAGCTTCTGAAGTGGAAGGAGTTATATTTAAACCATTTCAGTTTATTTCTAAGATTTAATTGCTGGGCGCTTTAAAATTTTGAGAGGTTCTCTTGATCAAATTTTTGATGCAAACTTTTAAACAGGATCGTGTTTTGTTTGTAACCCAACCAAAGACATTTTAATCCTGCATTCTCGTTTGATTTTTCAGAAGCTAGGCATGCCTCACCATATGTTTGATAAGTCTAGATTCTGCTTATGCTTGCAAGTGCGGTGCTAATTTTATACAGTGAGCCGTGATAAGATTTTGATAGGTCATGATTAAACTTAGTATTTAAGTAAACAAAATAAGACTGACCTTTTTATGAAAGATAGTTTTTATAGTTTTGTTAGTTACCTTATGTCTTTATATGCCACTTAAGAGTAATAGAAATGTAACCAACCAAATAAAGTTCCTTACTTTTAAATCAACAAGGTATTTCTTGGTATATTTATGGGTGCATTCCTAAAGTACAGGGAACTATTATTTATGAAATATAATGCTCAACCTGATTGAGGTTTATTTTTCTTTTATTTTTGAAACTTGTTTTTAATTTGTGTTAAGGTAAAGGTGGGCTGATATATTTGATACTTTGGACATTTCACTGTGCAGTTTTTTTCTTGCATTTATGGGAAAATTGAAGAATTTATCCCTTAATTTTTTATACTTTAGGGACTGTTTTTAAAATTTTTTTGTGGAGAGCCTTAGATTAAAACTATGTTTTAGAAAGATAAAATGAGCTTGAAATCTAGAACAGAACCAGCCATTAAATATTTCAGATTTATATTTGGACATTGCTGACTACAGTAGCTAAACATGCATATTAGGCAAGCAGATCATAACATGGTGAGCCAGCCTTAGTCTATTGTCATAATATCTTTTCCATTGAATTTGTCATTATATTGCTTATAAACCAGTCATTGGCTTCTGGGCATGGAGTTTTAGAGTCACATAAAAGTGGATGGTTTTTATGAGGTAATTCTTCTTGTAAACATGCTTGAAAAGAAGTTTCAGATCATACTATTTTATTTTTTTGGATCTTCTGTCATGGGGTATCATAAAATGGTGCAAATTACAGAGGTAGATTGCTGTAGCTAGTATGGCAGGGCACATAAGTATTTGTTGAATGCAGGTTATTGAAAGCCCCGCCCTCCCCTTTTTTTCTTGCAACTTAAAATAGCAACAGCTGTCAAGTGAACTTTTTGATTGAGCTTCGTTTTAAATATTTGATACATCAGCATTGAGGGCATCTATATGTAAGGGTGGAAGAGGAAAGTGTAAATTTCAGAGTGCTAAAATGCTGTTTCCCAAGCCTGTTTTACATCCATTGAATGGAATACTTGTTTGCATGTTATTTTCCATTTGAATATTAGAATGACTTATTCTGGTAACTTTTGAAGTTAACTTTCTTAATATGCTTTTCTGATTGTAGCAGTTCACCACTGAGGGTGATGATATGGTACATTAGAATTGCATTATTGGTGGTTAATTCAGAGGTTTTAAAAATAGTTTCCATTGTAACTTTACATATGTTTGAATTTGGAGATGAAAATGTCATGGCAGTATTTAGATTTAAAGGTATTCCAAGGAACTGTGAAATTTTCCACATTTAAAAATATTCCTCCAGAATTATTCTTGCCTCTAAACTATTAAAGGACATAAAGTAACTTGCTACATGATTATATTGTTGCTGCCAAAAGAAATCTTCATGTATAATTTCTGGTTTTGCAGCTGTCCTAATTTCCTAATATCTGAAGTTGAAACTCCCAGTGTGGTATGTTTAAATTGGAAGTTACTTTTGATGACGAATTCCTAGAACTTTGTTAAAATCAAGGAACCTGTCAGTGTATTTTATTACTTTTGAAAGGGTGTTCCCTCCCACCCCCCACCCCCACTTGCTGAAAGGGAAACCCTTTCTGTATGATACATATATAAGTCTAAATAAATTATTTGAAATGTCCTTACTGGTTTGAAATGTCCTTACTGTCCTTACTGGTTCTGGATTCAACTGCTTAAAATACATTTTGTCTAGTACCTTTAAGCATTTAACATAAGTTGAATATAGGGATATAGATTTGGAGTAGAAGTTTTGAATCAGTGGAGGATTTTAGGATAGCCAAAGCACTTATGTGACCGACTTGAGGAAACACAGTGCACTTCTTTTGGTTGGATTGGTATAATTAAGAGTGATTTGGGGGCTTCCCTGGTGGTGCAGTGGTTAAGAATCCGCCTGCCAATGCAGGAGACACGGGTTCGAGCCCTAGTCCGGGAAGATCCCACATGCTGCGGAGCAACTAAGCCCATAAGCCACAACTACTGAGCCTGCGCTCTAGAGCCCACGAGCCACAACTACTGAGCCCACGCGCGGCATCTACTGAAGCCTGCGTGCTCTAGAGCCCGTGCTCCGCAACAAGGGAAGCCACCACAATGAGAAGCCCACACACCGCAACGAAGACCTAACACAGCCAATCAATCAATCAGTCAATAAAATTGTTTTAAAAAAAGAGTGGTTTGGGGAAGAACAACTTAATGTTAGTGTGCTGCTTCTGTAGCTTTGTCACAGCTGTTGTTTTGGACTTAATCAGTTAGGACCAAGCTAGAACAGATATTTAGAGGATGTTTGTTATACATTTTACCTAAATGTTTGTTGAATTAGATCTTGACTGATTTAGCAGATCATGCTGTTCTCCTCAGTTGATACTTGGGCCATGTGTCACTACACAAAGGCAACGTATTGCCTAGATTCTGAAGCATACCACTGTATGCTAGGGTGTTAGAGCCTCTGCTCTTACTACTTGTGTGGAAATTAAAAGAACTGGATGAGTATTGGAAATACTATATATTTAGGGTGGCATTTGTAGTTTGGGCACAGCTAAGTCATTAAACTGATTTACTTTGTGTTTTATATTTAGTAGTTAATGCCAAGTCAATACTTTAGAAAGCTGTCTTATTCTAACAGATAAGTCTTTGAAATGAAACAAACCAAGAATAATATTTTTTACCTTAAATGTATTTTTTTTGACCCAAATAATTTCTCTAATTTTCTGAGAATTTTTCACTGCTAAGGGAGACTGAATGGGAGGGAAGGTAAGGGGACAGATGAGGTAGAAGAAGCTGGGCTGTAGTGGGGGTGACTTAATTGGATTTGGGAGACTTAGAAATCTATTTTGATTTAAATGTTCAAGTTGCTAGAAACCAGGGTTCTCTTAGTTATAAGGTCAGTGAAATATTGTGGTAGCTATTAGCGGGGGCTAATCTTCGTTGCACTGTGTGGGCTTCTCATTGCGGTGGCTTCTCTTGTGTGGAGCATGGGCTCTGGGCGCAAGGGCTTCAGTAGTTGTGGCACGTGGGCTCAGTAGTTGTGGCTTGTGGGTTCTAGAGCGCAGGCTCCGTAGTTGTGGCACACGGGCTTAGTTGCTCTGCAGCATGTGGGATCTTCCCAGACCAGGGCTCGAACCCGTGTCCCCTGCATTGGCAGGCAGATTCTTAACCACTGTGTCACCAAGGAAGCGCCATCTCTTCTTTTGAAGATAGATTTCCAGATACTTTTTCATGTTGCATTTTCTCTGCCGCTTTGTCTTTTTTTTGTCTCCTTAACCAAAAAGGTTACACCTAAAAGAAGTGGAGATTTAGAGAAGCATAAAGAGAAGTATAATACTTTGCTCCTTTGAGCTCTGCTTTTTCCTTTAGGTAAGGATCTAAATTGTGAAAGACTGATTATTTAGTATAACTCTTGGTCACATTGAAAATAAAGGATTGCCAGAGGTGGTCAGATAAATTCTTTACTTTATATAATTATTAATGCTGGAGCACCTTTTCTAATTGGAAAAAAATTGTTTAGGCTTGATTGATATTGAAATAAATCAACAAAATATGAGTCACTGTCTCCCCACCTTTAAAATTTTGTAGTCCTTTATTATAAACTATATATATATATATTTTTGTTTGTTTGTTTGCGGTACGTGGGCCTCTCACTGTTGTGGCCTCTCCCACTGCGGAGCACAGGCTGTGGATGCGCAGGCTCAGCGGCCATGGCTCACGGGCCCAGCTGCTCCGCGGCATGTGGGATCTTCCTGGACCGGGGCACGAACCCGTGTCCCCTGCATCTGCAGGCGGACTCTCAACCACTGTGGGAAGCCCTATTATAAACTATATTTGATTATATATGGCTTTGAAAATTGTCTTTAGAATTTGATAGAAAATATAAAACTTGGCTGCATTTGACTAGCCAGTTATTCCCTTTTAGAAATTAAAAAGTATTTGATTTACCAAAAACATTAATATTAGTTTTAAATTCAACTTCTTCCTACTTTGTTGTATATTATTCATAAATTAAACAAAATCTGTTGCAGTTTTTTAAAAACAGAATAGTAAACTTTGCAGAAAATAACTTGCTTAGAAAATGTTTTCTCCCCTATAAAGCAATTATCTTAAAGGCGTAAAAATTTCATTTGTGTCTATTTTGACTGTGTGTTATCTGTTTAATAATACAGTAAGAGTCTTGTAGGTTTGGTAAACTATACTACTTTAGATAAATAATGCTACAGTCTTAAATAGTTAATAAGTCAGATGGACTGATATATTGAAAATTGAACCTGACTTTCTACAGACATTTTTTTAGAGTATAATTTAATACTTCTGAGGGCTTTAAATCTGTAATTTATTACAACTTCTATTGAGATTAAATAGGGTACAGTGACTTAAACTCACAATGCAAACTACTGGTTATATGCTAGATAGCCTATTGCTATGATGCTATGCTTCACTACATTCTCAGAACAAAAGAAAACAAACACGTTTTGAGCCAACTTGTAATCAGTTTCATCGGAGACAGTACAAGTATCTCTATAGTATATTAGTTGTAGTTTTGTATTTTAAGTTAGATAAGAATAGTATTGTGTTCAAAAGTATTAGCTTTTTTTTTTTTTTTTTGCGGTATGCGGGCCTCTCACTGTTGTGGCCTCTCCCGTTGCGGAGCACAGGCTCCGGATGCACAGGCTCCGGACGCGCAGGCTCAGCGGCCATGGCTCACGGGCCCAGCCGCTCCGCGGCATGTGGGATCTTCCCGGACCGGGGCACGAACCCGCGCCCCCTGCATCAGCAGGCGGACTCTCAAACACTGTGCCACCAGGGAAGCCCAAAAGTATTAGCTTTTTAATCTGGTTAGTATGCTTTAAATATTTTTTTGTAGCTGGATCACAGACTCTGACTGCAAATAAATTAATTTTATTATGGCAGGTGAAACAATGATAAAATAAGTGTTTGAAAACTATTTTATCTAGTTTGAGTGCCCATTAAGTGCAAGGTGTACTGTGCTGTGAATGAAGAGTGTAAGACATGATGATCCCTGCTTTGAGGAAGTAAATTTTATTTTTACCAGTTATTTTTACCAGTTTAGTAGTATAATTGCCTTATAGAGACGTGCTGTATGTTAATTTAAATGAAGGAGTTGGTCATTTCTCAAATATGGTTAATCTAGTTCTCTTGTTCTCTCAGGGTTTTTCCTTCTGGACATGCTTAATTCTTGCATTGCCTGAGAAAGTTGTTAAGGTTTGCCTTTTCTAACTATATTATTACCTTCTCAGTTTGGAGTACAGAGATCTCCAAACCTCTCTTATGCCACCTGTGGAAAGAAAATAGGTGAAAACAGCATATAGATAGAATTCCATTTTACTGTACTTTAAAAGCTATTGAAATTGCTAGCTTTAACTTATTTTGAAACCACTATTCAGAAGGGATATTATTTGTGTAGTTAATTTGTGTAAATCAAAAGTCTGTTTAACTTGGGCTCCTTAAAAACAGTCGTGCAAAGGGCAAGTATTGTATTGTGTTGCTCCAATTATAGTTGTATATGATATATTCTTTTTCTTAAAATTGTTGCGGTGCGCGGGCTTCTCATTGTGGTGGCTTCTCTTGTTGCGGAGAACCGGCTCTAGGCACGTGGACTTCAGTAGTTGTGGCACTCAGGCTCAGTAGTTGTGGCTCCTGGGGTCTAGAGCTCAGGCTCAGTAGTTGTGGCTCGTGGGCTTAGTTGCTCTGTGGCATGTGGGATCTTCCTGGAGCAGGGCTTGAACCCATATCCCCTGCATTGGCAGGCGGATTCTTAACCGCTGTGCCACCAGGGAAGTCTTGTATGATGTATTCTTTACGAGCTTTGACAATTTGGTAACATTTTGATATTTTATATTTGTGTATTTAAAATTGAATTCTTTTTTGTTTGTTTGTTTGTTTTGTTTTGTTTTTGGCTGCACACCCCGCGGCTTGCGGGATCTTAGTTCCCCAACCAGGGATTGAACTGAGTCCCCAGCAGTGAAAGCGCCATGCCAGGGAATTCCCGAAAATTGAATTCTGCTTGGAAACCTACTTAGGTTGTTAGGGACTATAGCATAATTGGTTTGCCAATAGCTTTTTTTTTTTTTTTTTAATTAGAGTATAGTTGCTGCCAGTAGCTTTTGCGTAGAAAATAGTTGGAATGCTTGCTTTGTGAGTTGCCCTAAGCCTAGTGTGGCTTTGCTGAAAGTATTTCTAGTGCCTACTTTGTAACTTGTAAAATCTCTTTAAAGTATCTCATATCTGAAGGTATATCTAGCTTGAAATTGTTTCATATTAATCTGACTGGAAGAAAATGAAATACCTCAATTTATAACCTATTAAAAGGTAACCTAATACCTTACCTTTTGGGGAAGGGTTACACTAAAAAGTATAAAATAGTATCTGAACTGTTCCTTGAGGTCAGAGACCATGTCTTAAAGGGTTTTTTTAATATCTCCTAAAGTGCCTAGTTGACATTGGGGAATCAAATATAATTATTATAAAAGTAATCAAATATAGGCATTCTATACTCATATCCTTTAATCAAAGGATAGCGTCTTTATTGAGTAGCTTGACAGGTACCTCACCAAGCAGTTGTGAATGTGTCATAGACACATTTAACTTCTCAGAACTCTCCTCTTCCCCTCACTCCTTAATTCTAACAGATGAGTCTGTTTCTTATGTAGAGGTTAACAGGCATGAATTACTCCAGATTTCCAGCCCTCTACCTCTGAGCATAACTTCTACCGCTACACACTTTGTGTTTTCACTACACTCAAGAAAAGAAACATCTCCTTCCCTCCAAGATTACTCCCTATTCTCTCTTATGGGTTTCATTCTGAATTGTGTTTTTCAGCATCTTGAACCTGTCTGATAACTTCCATTTCCCCCTTTTTCTTGGCCCTTTTTCTTCAGCCTTTTGAAATGGTCAGGTATCTGGCATCCTTAAGCAGCCATCTTTTAATTGTGCCTCCCCAGGTCTGTGGACCTATCTTCCCTACTCTGTTTCTTCCACACTTCGTAATGTGTACTCTAGCCTCTACTTGAATTTCTATTCACTTCTTAGCTCTTGGCAGTGTAGCTCTCTGTCCATGCCACTCTAGTGAAGTCTGATTTCAGGTAATGATAATGGCTTAGTGATAATTTTTACTGTTTGAATTTGCAAGGTTTCTATGAATAAATAATATTTTAAGTGATAACATTGTTATAAAATAACCATTTTGGCATATTCATCATGTATAATTAATATGTAATCATTACTTTTATAGCTGAGATTTTATCTAGCCTCTTATGCGGTTGCCTGAAAAATGGCATGAGGTCAGTTTTGGCCAATAAGAAATTTTTAGTTATTATCTGAGAATGAATTTCTCATCAGTAAACTAACTACTTTTTGGCCATTTTCAAGTGATTTAGCATGTTTTTGTTTATTTTATGCCATGGGATCAATAGCTAGCCTTAATTTTGAACTTAAAATGTGTTAGATATTACTTAGGCAACTTCAATCTGAACTAAGCTTTCTTTTTTAAAAAAATTATTTTATTGAAATGTAGTTGATTTACAATGGGTTTATTTCTACTGTACAGCAAAGTGATTCTACTATACATATATATATAGTGTTTTTCATATTCCTTTCCATTATGGTTTATTATAGGATACTGAATATAGTTCCCTGTGCTATATAATAGGACCTTGTTGTTTATTGATTCTATATACAATAGTTTGCATCTGCTGATACCAACTCCCCAATCCATCCCCCTTCCCCCTTGGCAACCACAAGTCTGTTATATCTGTGAGTCTGTTTCTGTGAATTAAACTTTCTTTTTTTTTTTGAATTAAACTTTCTTAATCATCTTTTTATCTTTTTATATGTTTATGGCATTAAAAAACCTCTTTAGCCAGATAAATCTGAATAAGTTTTTATCATTATAATTCTGATACATAAAATTGTATAGTATCCTATATGACAGTGTGGCTTTTTACACCTGTATAAAAATTTGTTTTCAGTGTGTTTCTGTGGAGCTTGTTGTAGAAGAAATATTTATGTGACCCTTGCTAAATGCATATAAATCTGCAGTTTTAGTTCACAGCTTATTATATCCAACCCAACAATGTGTCACTTTAAGAAGTTAATGATTAGAGGTAGTCAGAGCCAAACAGAAGCAGTTCTGATAATTTCTAAGAATTCAGGGTCCTTTCTTTGAGAGTACTTTGTTTTTTTAAAGTGTATTTTAAAAATATTTATTTATTTATTTATTTTTGGATGCATCGGGTCTTTGTTGCTATGCAAGGGCTTTCTCTAGTTGCATCGAGCGGGGGGTGGGGTGGGGGGGCTACTCTTCTTTGTGGTGCGCGGGCTTCTCATTGCGGTGGCTTCTTTTGTCGTGGAGAGCAGGCTCAATAGTTGTGGCGCATTTGCTCCACAGCATTTGGGATCCTCCCGGACCAGCGCTCGAACCTGTGTCCCCTGCTTTGGCATGCGGATTCTTAACCACTGCGCCAACAGGGAAGTCCCATCTTTGGGAGTACTGTTGAGAAGCCGATGGTTTTCTTTACTCTTTAAGGCTCTATGAATTACATTGTTCTAGTTTTTTCTGGCTTTCTTAAGGATACCTTTTGTGAATCTCTGCCCTGTCCTCTTCCTCAAATTTTTGTCATGAGAATAAGAATGAGATCTTTATTTTTCTTAACATAGTCTCATTTCTGTTCCTTCTGTTGTTTCTCACTTGATACCATAGAGTTTCCTGAAGCACAGGATTTCCTGATGCCATTGTGAAAGATCATCCTCAGTTCATAAGGTATATATGACATTTAAATTTTGAAACTCGAAGGTTTCTGCATTTAGAAAGGTTTTTGAAGGTACTTCACTGAGTTCCTGAAAAAGGGCATTTATATAAAGCGGCATATCTGGCAACCAAATATGAATAGAGAAAACATAATTGAAGGGAAGAAAAAAACAGCTTTGGATTTAGCAGTGTAGGTCACATCATGACCATGTAGGATCTTAACATAATTTGGGAAGAACAAGTAGTTGAATTTTTTGTTCCAGTTTATTTTTTCAAGCCCTAAAATGTCTTTCATAAAGATTTTTTAAAACTAAAAGTACTAAAATCAAGCTTATACAGCTGTAACTTTTTGTCTTTTCAGCTCTTAGAAATGTAAAACTGTTGTTAGTGTGTGCCTGTGGGGCAGCTACTGTTACCACTTCACACTGGTTTTTAGACTTCTAATTCTTGTAGCATACATTACTCTGGAGTGATAGTACTCCTTCAGTAGTACTGAATGTAGAATGCTGTACAAAAGGAGAATGTAAAAGTTGTTTATTTAGCATAGCCCATAATTTAGAAAAGTTTTATAGAACTTGACCTTTAATTCTGTAAATGTTCATTTAGAACTTTGAACTATTATCTCTTACAAAAATCTTATTTGTCAGCATAATCTTTTCCTTTATATTGCTTTATCAACAGTGGACATTTGATCAAATTATTAATCTACGATTCAGCTTCCTCTGAATTGTTTCAGAGGTGTTTTAGGTTAGGAGATATTCTTCTAGTAAGGATCATTTGATCTTTGCCTTCTTAGTCTTTAATAATTCAGGCTTTAAAGGATTTTTATAAGAAATAAAAGTTTTGTGGTGGTTCTTTTGGGACAGATTTCCTACAAAGTAGAAAATAATTCATTTGGCTTTCTAGTAAGGGAGTTGTTCATAACCTAAAGATGTAAAGCTGTTTAATTTTTCTAGCAATCCATTGATAGGTATTGGTATTGATATTGTGTGACAAATTTAAATAAAGTTTACTTTTGTACGTGTTTTATAAACCAGATGTGAATTATTAATCTTAAAGTTTACTTCAATAAAGAGTGCTTCAGGTGAACTTTTCATTTTTATTCAACTTTTCAGTCGATATTTCCATTTCTGAGTTTTGATTTTTATATAGCTTTAAAAAAAATCTAGAGAATTATATGCTTTAGTAAGCGTAGTTCTTAAGTACTGTTTTTAATTAACTCTTTTCTAGCCTTTCTAAAGTAAAAACTTGTATTAACAGGGTGAATTCTAGCAGCTTTGAAATGTCCAACAGATCACTTTCTGTTCCAAAAGTTAGAATGTTTTGCTAAGTCAGATGAAGCTTGTTATTTAACATGCTGATTTGTGTTATAGTCAACACATTCCCTAGATACTTTGCTCACAATACTGCTGGAAAATACCCAAGACTTTAGTGTTTTCAAATAAATGTTTTGTGAGTACCTGAGACAGCAGGTTTATTTTTTGGAGCTTTACAATTTGTGGTGGTTCATTTATATGAAAAGGTTTCTTACATGAGATGTTTTAGTGTCAGTAATTTCCTGGATATAATACTGGTAAAATGACCTGCTTAATGATATAGGTATTAAAATGTCCAATGAAGAGTTAAACTTACTATTCACACTAAAAACTTATTTTCTAGTGCACCCTGTCTTTTATTTCTAAGAAGACATGCTGTTTTGTCTTTTATAAATATGCACTTTAAACCAAGTAAGTGAAAAATGGAAGTGTAACTAGATACTGCTTTTTATTGCCTGAATATTGCTAGTCATATAGTTCCATTTTCTAATTCCTATTGTAGAGCCTTGTATAGACTAGTACTAAGGTTCTCTGTCTTTCAAGAATGAGAAGACCTTTTTAGTTGAATTTATTGGACCACATAGTGAAATATTAATTTTAGTCTCTGTTGATTGAAGGAATTGCATAATGACCCAAAGCTCCAAAAACCAATGTGAATTAAGTAATACTTTTTTTTTTTTTTTTTTAATTTTTGGCTGCGTTGAGTCTTCGTTGCTGCGAGCGGGCTTTCTCTAGTTGCGGCGAGCGGGGACTACTCTTCGTTGCTGTGTGCAGACTTCTCATTGCAGTGGCTTCTCTTGTTGCGGAGCACAGGCTTTAGGTGCGCGAGCTTCAGTAGTTGTGGCTCGCGGGCTCTAGAGCTCAGGCTCAGTAGTTGTGGCTCACTGGCTTAGTTGCTCCGTGGTGTGTGGGATCTTACCGGACAAGGCTTGAACCCGTGTCCCCTGCACTGGCAGGCAGATTCTTAACCACTGCGCCACCAGGGAAGTCCCAAAGTAATACTTTTAAATGAAAAGATTTCCTCTCACTGTTTATGAAAACCTTTTTTTAAAAAATTAGTGCTGGCATGTGATCCCACGGACTTGCTCTGTGCCTGAGAATTCTGGATTTTAGGTGATCTGGGCCATGCCTAAGATATTCAGCAGTTCATTCCCAAATGAGTAACCCTTGAAGAGCAGCCTTGTGCAAGAAAAACATTATTTTATGCCTGTCACTCATATACTTTTTTTTCTGTTTAATTTGTGACTTGACAAAAATTCTAACCTACAGAAAATTTACAAGAATAGTACAAAGAATTCCTCTATATATTTTTCACCTAGCTTCTTCAAATGTTAACATTTTACACCATTTGCATTTACCTTTTCTCTCTACATCTGTATTTTTTTCCTTCAACTTTTTGTAAGTTGCAGACTTGACTTCCGTATACACCTGATTTTTTTCCTAAAAGCAAAGACTGTTTTGTTTTATGTCTATGTTTTCTGTAATCTGAAAAGTTTCTCAGTCTTTGTGTTGTTTCCTGATATTGACATTTTGAAGAATACTGCCAGTTATTCTGTGGAATGGCTCTCAATTTGGATGTTTGTTTTCTTGTTCTTGGACGTATCACAGTGACGTGTATTCCTCTCAGTACATCATACCAGGAGGCATATGATGTTGATATATCCCGTTACAAGTGATTTTAACATTGATCACTTGGTTAAGGTGGCATCTGCCAGTTTCTTCCTTTTGATTCGTATGTATCTTGTGGGAATGTACTTTGAAATGTATGGCCATGAAGGGTCTTGCAAGCTAACAAATTAGCCATGGCTGCTGGCAGAAGATAGACTCTGAGGTCAGAGCTAAAGGACTTTCGTACTCAGCGATAGTGGTAGTCAGTGTGTCAGTATTTCCTGTTTCCCCAGTTCAGTTCCCACAGGGTGCTGTAAACAGGGCCCGGTGACTCCTGCACAAGAGGAGTTGCGCTCCAGGAGGGGAACCCCAGGTTTAGGAAACTTTTGTAAGGGGCAGTGAGCCTGCCTGACATGCGCCCAAGAAGGAGTCATTATCTTTTGTTATCCTGGACATGAAACAACCTGCCCTTTGCTCAGGAGAAAGACGCTATCTCTACCTTCAAGGCTGTTCAATATACAAATATCCTTGAAAGGAGACTGCAGAACAAAGGCATTCAGTGTCCCTGCTTGCAAGACATGGAGAAACACGAGAGATCCATGGTGAATTGTCTCCCAACAATAATATCCTGTTATTCTTGAAACTTTCACCCACTAGGTTTTGTTTGTTTTTTTTCCTTAAATTTTACTGGAGTATAGTTGATTTACAATGTTGTGTTAGTTTCAGGTGTACAGCAGAGTGATTCGGTTATACATATACATATATTCATTCTTTTTCTCACCTGCTAGTTTTTGCATCCATTGATAATTCTTGTTTGAATCAATTATTATGATTGTTGCCAAATAGTTAATTTTTAATTCCATCATTCCTTTATGTTTATTAATTGCTTTTCCCTCTTTCCTGACTTATTCTCCATGTCCCTTACTCATGCCCTCTAGGATAACTTCCCAAGTAAACTACCTGAATGCAGGCCTTTTTATAAGAGTCTACATTTAAGGGAACTTGGGCTAAGTCACAAGGTACCTCAAACTCAGCATGTCTAAAATTGAGTTAATTTTTCCTCTCTCATTTCTCCTTAGAAAATTTTTTTTTTTTTTGTTAACATTTGGCTATCAGGTTTTCAAGCCAGAAACATGTTTTTATTAATTCCTTCCTTCCTTCACTCGTCACCAAGTTCTGTGGTTCTGTCTCCTAGCTACCTATAGCTAACTATTGGTAATCAGTACTCTTATTCTATTACTACTGCTTTTGCTTGGGCTCTGATCAACTATTATCTGGATTATCACCCTAGTCTTTCAACTGTTGTTTCCATTTTTTTTGGCCATGCTGAGCGACATTTGAGATCTTAGTTCCCCAACCAGGGATTGAACTCCTGTCCCCTGCAGTGGAAGCGCAGAGTCTTGACCACTGGACCACCAGGGAAGTCCTCCATTATTGTTTCTTTCCAGTTTATCTGTCACAAATTTGCCTGAGTAATCTTTCTAAAATACAAATATGATTATATTGATTTTTCTATTTAAAACCCTTCAGAGGCACCTCATAGCTCCTTACTATGGAAGACAAAGTTCTTCATGATCTTTCTTTTTAAGGTTGTCTTTCTTCTTCTCAAGGATCATCTTTTTACTCCAGCTGCCCTCTCCACTGGCTGCAAGTTACGTTCTAGAGCAGAGCTTGGCATATTTTCTTAAATGGGTAGATGGGAAATATTTTAGGCTTTGCAAGTGGCATATGATCCCTGTTGCATGCTTTTTTTTAAACCTTTAAAATATAAAAACCATTCTTAGCTCGTGGGCCATACAAAAATAGTCTGGGTTGGAGTTGACTAACCATAATTTGTGGGCCCCTCTTCTAGCCAAATAAAGCTAATGTCATATTTTTCATTAGTCTCTGCTCTTTTATGTGCTATTGGTTTGTGCTATTGGACTATCCCTCCTAAATAGCAGGCTTCTTCTCATCATCCTTCAAAATTTAGCACGGATTAACTTCTTACTGAATACTTCAGTGCTCCTTCAGGGCATATGTTAATCATCCCCTTTACTTTGCTGCCTGTGTGCTTCACACATCCTTATGTTACTGCCCTCATTAGTGATGTAGTTATGTGTATACATGTGTTTGCCTCTTGCTAGAAGGAGCTCATTGATGAAAAACATACTTCATTGCTAAATCTTCCTGCTCCTAAATGTCTTTACTTGATTTGAATTGAAAGAAAAATTTAAAAATTGAAAGAAAAATGGGATGAAATAGTGTATGGCTGATTGAATACGCTAATAAAATATATCTAAAATGGTTATATTTTTCTAACTTTTAAAAATACAACTAATTAAAGAGGTTATTCTATTCTCTGGTAGATTTTTTCTCCTTCTTTATTTAAAAATTAATGTAAATTTAGGCTATGAAAGTACAGAGAGTAGTAGTAGAACCAACTCCTATGCAGCTGCCACCGTGGGTGCAAAATAGTTCCTGCAGTTGAAGTCCCTCCTTTTCCTTTTCTTCCTGGCATGTTTATCATTTCTATGCATGATTTTATACTTTTACCACATACTTAACTATACCTAAAACTGCAATATCGTTTTGTCTGCTGCTGACTTTAAAATAAATGATACACGCTGTTTTGCAACTTGTTTCTTGTTCTACAGTGTTGTTTTGAGATTTATCCATGTTGATATATATATAATTTCAGTTAATTCATTTTGCTGCATGTCTTTTATTCTAACATGCACAATTTTTCCCATGTTTAACATCTTTGAAATTATGATACATCTTAATCAGTGTCTTACTTTTATAATTGGTATTTTTTCTTTTTTTGTGGTACATAACTGTATGGTGACTGTGCTATAAGCCACAGTCATTGTGTATGTTGTATGAAAAAGCCATGCTGGGCTTCCCTGGTGGCGCAGTGGTTGAGAGTCCACCTGCCGATGCAGGGGACACGGGTTCGTGCCCTGGTCCAGGAAGATCCCACATGCCGCAGAGCGGCTAGGCCCATAAGCCATGGCCGCTGAGCCAGCATGTCCGGAGCCTGTGCTCCGCAACGAGAGAGGCCACGACAGTGAGAGGCCCACATAACGCAAAAAAAAAAAAAAAAAAAAAAAAAAAGCCACGCTACTATATCCATCCCTTTTCTGACAATTAGGTTATTTCAAAATTTTATCATTGTGCTGCAGTGAACATTATTTTACCTGTTTTGTTGTACTTACGTGTGAGAGCTTCTCCAGGTAGGGTATGTACCTGGGAGAAGACTTGCTAGATTATAGACCACATCCATTTTCAGCCTTGCTTTCTAAAGTGGTTGTACTTCTTACCCTACCTAGTCTATAAGAGTCTCTGCTGCCCTGTTCCTCTTCAGCATTGGGTGTTGTCCTACCTTTTGTCAGCCTGATGGATTTAAAATGGCATCTTCCTGTAGTTTTAATTAGTATTTTTCTTATTACTAATGAGGTTGAAAAATTTTTTTAAAAAGCCTTTTGGCTTCTATTTCCTTACCTGTGAATTGCCAGCTCATACCTTCTACCCATTTTTTACTGTGTTTTACTAAACACACTATGACTTCTTTAGATCTTGTCAGTTATGTATGTTGCCAGTGTCTTCTCCGTATCTGTGGCTTATCTTTACTGTATCATTTGATAAATAATAGTTTTAAGTTTTAGTCAAGTCACATTTTCCAATCTCTTCCTCTTATAGTTTGTGCTTTTTGTATCTTGTTTAAAGAAAACCTTTCTTCCTATCAGAGGTTTGTGGTTTGTTAAAAATGTAACATAAATTTTAAACTGAAAGGGAAAGATTCCTCCCCTCCCCCCTTTTATATTTATCTTCTAGAAGGAAATTCTAGCACCTCAGTTGGAGAATAATTAGAGCCTGTGGGTGTGAAATTGTTTAAATGTAATGAGGGACAAATATAGCATTATAAACTTCTCATGATAAATTCACAGGTGGTCATTATAGGATAAAAATTTGGGAAATCACTAACTGGAGACAAGTTTTGTGTCTTGTGTGTGTATTTTTTTTTAATTAGTGAAGAACTCTCTGTTTGGATGGGGTAGGGTGAAGTGGGTAAACATACCAAAGTGAAGCAGATAGTTATCTGTTCAGTCCATGCAAGATGTAAAGGAGTTATAAATGGCTTTACCTTTGTAGGCTGTACATGTTAAAGAACAAATAAGGAGTGACTATATTTTGGATAAACTAACTTGATTATTTAAAAAATAGTATCCCAGAATTTGAATGTACAAGTGAAAATTTATGAAAGAGTTTTCCATTGGATTTAATTAACAATTCTTCCATTTCTTCCACAAAATATGATGTTTCTTTGATGTTGTCAGAAAAAACATTGGTAGGTTCATATGTATTTTATTATCATAAATTAAAGTTTGGGTACTAATGAAGGTATCTAGACTTTTCTTTTCCCTCAAGTAATTGAATCTTTAAACTTCAAACTTGCAACCTGAGAACGAGGCCAACCATCTGTTGTCAGGGATAAGTATGGTAAAGGTAGAATTAAAATATATGAAAACATTGTTTGATAATCACAGTGGATGTAGCTATGAGACATTAAAAAAGTGAATTTGATGTAACTTTCATAGATTATTAACTCATTTGTCATTTGAATAATACGTTGAAAATTAGGTCAGTTAGTAGGAATTTAAACTTCAGCCCAAATAATACAGCTGTTGGTTAAAGGTTTTCATTTGTGCTATCACCATAATTATTTCAGGAGCTGATTTTTTTGGGAAATATATACAACAAACTAACGTTAATTTAAAGTTATATTTATGAATTAATCCAAGATAAAATGGTTAAAGGGGCATCACAGTAACAAATACTTGTGCAATTTATAGCTTTGTTCAGTCACTCTAAGTAAAAGTGTGATATTTGTGTTTAACATTCTTCTCTATATTTGATGCCTTTCAGTTTTAAAACTCTTAAGAAAAATGTCCTTTTATCCCTCAATAAAATGATGACAAATTTTCAGTTGAAACAGACATGAAATTCTGATATTGTTTGCATTGTGTCCAGTTACAAGTATCAAAAAAATGATTCTGAATGAAACTTTATTGTAATGTCTTAATATCCTTTGAAAATATTCATGTGCCTGAAAATATTTTAAAAATGGAAAAAATGAAGCTTTTTCTAAGTATATTCATGAAAGCAAAATCTTTAAGTCTGTGGATAAACCAAGCTGGAACAATCTATTATTTACATGAAACTAGATTATGGACAGTATTGTTACCTTGAAGATTTCCTTCTATCTCCTTTGATCTCTTTGCTTGTCAGACCTTATGAATCCAAGACATAGTCATTTGTACAGAAATTAGAGTTGTGATAAAACTGGTGTTTTCAATATCCTATAAAAAATAAGTGAAAAGATTTGAGACTATAATAGCTTGAGGCTTTCTTTATTCATTTAACTCTGTGCTAGACTTTGTGAGGAATGCAGAAGTAGTGTAAGAACGGCATCATTTCTCTTTGGCCCACTACCTAGATGAAGTAGGTTGACCCTGCTGTTTTGCAAAAGATTTTCTGCAGTTTTTTAAAATTAATTAATTAATTTTTGGCTGTGTTGGGTCTTTGTTGCTGTGCGTGGGCTTTCTGTAGTTGCAGTGAGAGGGGGCTACTCCTTGTGGTGTGCGGGCTTCTCATTGTCATGGCTTCTTGTTGTGGAGCACGGGCTCTAGGCACACAGGTTTCAGTAGTTGTGGCACGCGGGCTCAGTAGTTGTGGCTCGCAGGCTCTAGAGCTCAGGCTCAGTAGTTGTGGCACACGGGCTTAGTTGTTCCGCGGCATGTGGGATCTTCCCAGACCAGGGCTCGAACCCGTGTCCCTTACATTGGCAGGCAGATTCTTAACCACTGCGCCACCAGGGAAGCCCAAGATTTTCTGCAGTTTTGAAAGTCATTCTAATGATGTGCAAACCTCCTTTCTTAGAATGACTAAATTACTTCATTTGCATGTGTTATTAATAAAAATGCTTTTGTGAAGACCACCTTCCCCAAAGTACTTTTACTGAAAAAGTTTTGCCCTTTAATACTACCTCCCCTAAAGTGCTTCATTTCTTCAAAGTTCATCATACCTGAAATGTTTCAGGAAAAGGATTGAGAGCTACTGTATTCAGATTTAGAATTTTGGGTTCTTTTGCTCTTAAGCATCTTTAAAAATATTTTTGTGTGTTACATAAGAGAAATGTTAATTTTGAATCTATTTTACTAGAAGGAGAGGAACTAGAATTTAGCAAGGAATATTGGGAGTTTGTGTGGTGGGAGATAATCAGAAAGAGATGGTAGATCAAAGGAAGAGATAATATTTTGAGGACAGAATGTGAAGTACTGTGTTGATATGGGCAGGTCAGATCTTGGGGTTTAATTGAGCTGAGGGAAGGAAAGAGGATTATGAGAGGTGACTGGATCCAATAAAGACCAGAATAGGATGATGAGGACTTGGTAGTAGGTCAAGAAGCACTGGCTTGTGTGTGGGGGGTGGTGGTGTTATTGTTTTATTTGTTTTTTAGCATGCTCACTGAGTTTTTACAAAGTACATTTCAGTCGTTTTGTCTTATGCTAATCATAGCATGCCGAAAGACAGTTGTAATCATTGCTGAAAGGCAATTAACGTGTATTTGTGTGATTTGACTAAAAACACATTATTCCATTAGTGAATTTAGTACTACTCTAGCTGTGTAGACATGATACCATTACTGTTTCACACAGGATGATTCTTTAGCTCTTAGCTTTGAAGCTGGTAGATTAAAGGTGAATTTGTACATTTTACCTGATAAAGGGGTCTCAACTTTATATTTGTTTCCTGTTCCATTCTATCTCCCTTTAAAGAGTGGTAATAAGTTCACTTTTGAAAGTGAACTGTACTTGTGTCTACTTATTTTAGTATAGCCTGGAAACAGAGTTGATGGGTGTGTTCAGAAAAGAAATCTTAATGCAGGGTTTTATGTAACAGAATCAGTCGTTTACCTTGATCTAGTGTAGCTGTTTGCTGATTTCCAGTTGAATGAAAATATTCCCTAAGGTAATGTTCATTGAGCTGACTTTTTTGTTTGTTGTACTGACAAGTCTTTTTTTTTTTTTAATTGTGTAGTACGGGCTGTGTATTTAATGTTTTGGTCTTTTATCCCTGTTTATTATGAGATAATCTTTTAGTGCCCTGAGCCTCTCTTTAGTTAAAGGAAACCTTTTTCCTGTGTTTTTAAAAGGGTTTTGTTTTGTTTTGATTTATTTCTTCTTGTAGATCTTTAGAAATCTTCAGTACTGATCACATTTCCTTTTTTGTATCTTAATTAAAAAAAAAAAGTTATTTATTTATTTATTTTTGGCTGCATTGGGTCTTCATTGCTGCCCGTGGGCTTTCTCTAGTTGTCGCGAGCGAGGACTACTCTTCTCATTGCGGTGGCTTCTCTTGTTGTGGAGCGTGGGCTCTAGGCACGTGGGCTTCAGTAGTTGTGGCGTGTGGGCTCCAGAGTACAGGCTCAGTAGTTGTGGTGCACGGACTTAGTTGCTCTGCCACATGTGGGATCCTCCGGACCAGGGCTCGAACCCATGTCTCCTGCATTGGCAGGCGGATTCTTAGCCACTGCACCACCAGGGAAGTCCCTAAAACATGATGTTTTTAGTAATTTAATAATTTCTATACTTTTCAGTGATGGTCTGAAAGAAGGGGGTTTGTTCAGTAATCACTTGGGAATGGGTTTCTGTAGAGCTTAGTCTTAAGTGTAATGTTTAATATTCATCGATAACTCAAATGAAAAAATACAAAGTTTACGTGTTATAGCTACTGATGACATCAAGCTCTAGGTGTTAGTGCAGCCAGTATTGATGAAGAATTAGATTGAAAAAAATGGAGATTTGAAAACCACAGTAAGATACCCCTTCATACCCATTAGGATGGCTATTGTTAAAAAAGAAGAAAGAAGAAAATAACAAGCATTGGCAGGGATGTGGAGAAATTGGAACCCTTGTGCACTACTGGTTGGAGTGTAAAATGGTGTAGCTGCTATGGAAAACAGTCTAGTGATTCCTCAAATTAAAAATGGAATTACCGGGCTTCCCTGGTGGCACAGTGGTTGAGAGTCCACCTGCTGATGCAGGGGACACGAGTTCGTGCCCTGGTCTGGGAAGATCCCACATGCCGCGGAGCAGCTAGGCCCGTGAGCCATGGCCACTGAGCCTGCGCGTCCGGAGCCTGTGCTCTGCAACAGGAGAGGCCACAACAGTGAGAGGCCCGTGTACCGCAAAAAAAAAAAAAAAAAAAAATGGAATTACCATGGTAATTCCCTGGTGGACCAGTGGTTAGGACTCTGCACTTTCACTGCCAAGCTCACGGGTTCGATCCCTGGTTGGGGAACTAAGATCCTGTAACCCGTGTGGTGCGGCCTAAAACAAAACAAAGCAAAAAACAAAGGAATTACCGTATAATCCAGCAATTCCGCTTCTGGCTATATATACAAAAGAATTGCAAACAGGGTCTTGCAGAGATGTTTGTACATCCATGTTCACAGCTGCATTAGTCACAATAGTTGAATGGTGGAAGCAACCCAAATACCTTTTGATGACTGAATGGATAAACAAAATATGGCATAAACATGCAATGGGAAATTACTTAGCATTAAAAAGGAAGGAGATTCTGACACATGCTGCAACATGGATGAACCTTGAAGACATGCTGAGTGGAATAAGCCAGTTATAAAGGGACAAATATTGTATAATTAAACTTATAGGAGGTACCTAGAATAGTCAAATTTGTAGATACAGAGTGTAGAAAGGTGGTTGCCAGGGGCTAGTGGGAGGGGACAATGGACAGTTGTTTTAGTTTTAGTTTTCAGAGTGGGGGGGAAAGTTCTGGAGGTGGAAAATGGTGATGGTTGCACAACAGTGTGAATGACCTTAATGCCACTGACCTGTGCACTTAAAAATGATAAATTTTATGTTATGTATGTATATTTTACCACAGTGTTTTAAGGAAAAAAAAGTTTAAAAATTGAGATTTGAACAAGTAGAAGAAGAAAGTTGAGTGAGGAGAATGCAAGGCATTATTTACCTTTAATTAAATGTATTTGTGATATCACAGGATATTTTAAAGAAGAACCTGATTATATATAGGGCTATGTATAAGTTTGGCAGAAAATGATCCAGAACTTTGATATTGGCTAATAAATTGAATGTAAGATAGTCTAAGTATTTCTATCTCTGCTACCTCCCTCTGTTTTCAGAAGGCCTGATATTATGTGTATTAAGAAAAAAAAAAAAGAAGAAACCATATCTTTATGGTTAGTGGTGGTTTAGTTATCAACATTGGTTACATTGCTGTTTTGGTAATTGTAACAGGATGTGAAGAATTTGAATAGAATTCAGATGAGTCTTAAAGTTTTTTACAGGCTTGGAAAAATAAGGCCTGTTAAAGTACCTGAGATTATTAAGCCTGAGGAATGGAAACTTAACGGTTGCTCTGACAGGTGTCTTTTTTTTTTTTAAATAAATTTATTTATTTTATTTATTTATTTTTGGCTGCATTGGGTCTTCATTGCTGTGCATGGGCTTTCTCCAGTTGAGATGAGCGGGGGTTACTCTTCGTTGCGGTGCGCAGGCTTCTTAATTGCGGTGGCTTCTTTGTTGCGGAGCGTGGGCACTGTGAGCCTGGGCTTCTGTAATTGCAGCACACGGGCTGAGTAGTTGTGGCTCATCATGGGCTTAGTTGTTCCACAGCATGTGGGATCTTCCCGGACCAGGGCTCGAACCCTTGTCCCCTGAATTGGCAGGTGGATTCTTAACCACTGTGCCACCAGGGAAGTCCCTAACAGGAGTCTTGACTGTCCTTGGAGTGATTTTATAGGCAGTTCCAGCTCACAAAAGGGTGGTATTTCAAAACTTCATTTCTTAGTCAGTTGGTAAGAACAAATGATAAAGTCATGAAATATAACTGCAGAGGTATAACAGTATATATTGCAATGAAAAATAATAGGAAATATGTAGTATTGTACTGATTCAGTGTTTTGGACTCTGGACTTAGCAGCTTCTCGGAGTACTAACTATACTCTGTAAAATCCATAAACACCAAATATAAGATACTCAGGTCATGAGTTAATCTGATGGAGGGTGGGAGAAGGGAAAGACTTAATATCTGTGGTAGGGAGTCACAGTAGTCAAGTTAATTAGTAATTTAGAGTTCTTTTCTTGTGGTCTGTTATAACAACTGTCTCCAGCATTACCCCCTCACCCACTTCTTCTTATGTGCTATGTAAATTATGTGACATTCCTACCCCGTGTTTATTTTCTGAAGTTTTCTTTGAGGTTGGTCCCACAGAGTACAGTGGTTGGTGAGGGGTAATTACTTTTTCTAAGCTTCCTTTAGTTGGCCCTGGTTGGAACCTTTGGGCTGTTTGCCTTCCAGCTTGGCATGTTGGAAAAGAAAAGGTGGGGACAGTTGGATTCAGAAATTGCAGTCGTTTTGTTTTGTTTTTTTAATGTATTTATTTATTATTTATTTATGTCTGTGTTGGGTCTTTGTTTCTGTGCATGGGCTTTCTCTAGTTGCGGCAAGCGGGGGCCACTCTTCATCGCGGCGCGCAGGCCTGTCACTATCGCAGCCTCTGTTGTTGCGGAGCACAGACTCCAGATGCGCAGGCTCAGTAATCGTGGCTCACGGGCCCAGTTGCTCCGCGGCATGTGGGATCTTCCCAGACCAGGGCTCGAACCTGTGTCCCCTGCATTGGCAGGCAGATTCTGAACCACTGTGCCACCAGGGAAGCCCCAAGAAATGCAGTAGTGTTTTTTTAAAAAAAAATCTCTAGGTCAATTACTTGGATCTCAGCTGTTGTTCACATAACACCTTTATTTAACATGGCATGGATTGGCTTAGCATGGTATGCATTTTATTCCCTAGGACTTCATCCTGATTTTTCAGACTTGAGGGCCCTGAAGTGGTAGGACTTGAATTTGCCTAGGGTTTTGTACAGATGAGATCATTGGTTCTCAGTAGTGTGAATAGTTAGTGTGAATCTGTCAATAAATGGCCTTGAGAACTTGTATACATACAGATACCTGAACCTCACCACAGATTTACTGAATCAGAATTTTTCTGGAGTTTTAAATACATGTTTACTTAAGTTTTTGTTTTTAAACATTTTTTAAAAATTATTTATTTATTTTGTCTGTGCAGGGTCTTAGTGTGGCACACAGGATCTTTGTTGTGGCATGTTTAGTTGCGGTATGTGGGATCTTGAGTACAGCATGCATACTTCTTAGTTGCAGCATGTGGACTCTTAGTTGCAGCATGCGAACTCTTAGTTGCGCCATGTGTGTGGGATCTAGTTCCTTAACCGGGGATTGAACCCGGGCCCCTGCATTGGGAGTGTGGAGTCTTACCCACTGGACCACCAGGGAAGTCCCTTACTTAACTTTTTATTAAGGAAAAATGTATACATATTCAAAAGTAGATAGGATAGTATAATGAACCCCTTTTTATTCACTATCAAGCTCCAATGATGAATAATTTATGGCTAATTTCATTTTATCTATATCCCCATCCACTTTATCTGTTATTTTGAAGCATATCCCAGATATATTATTTCATCTTGAAATTGTTTCATCTGTATGTTTTAATAGGTTTCCCAGATGATTAAAAAACTTTTTTGAACAGGTAACACAGGTACATAGTAAAAAATAAGGTGGTAAAAAGGACATACAGTGTAAAGTCAATCTTTCTCATTGCCCCCAGTATTCTTGTTATTCTTCTCTAAGGCGGAGAAACCTACAGCTTCTTTATGTATGTACACAAATAAATGTATGTGCAAAAATATTGATAATATAATTCCCCTTATTAATTAAACACACGTGGTAATATCTGTTGTAAAGTACACATTTTTCTGAATTTTGCCTTTTTCATGTAACAATATTATCTTGGGAATCAGGTTATAGCAGGGTAAAAAGATTGTTTTCATTGTTTTTTTTTAAGACTCTGGTTGGTCTGTGTATCAAAGTGTATCTAACTGATGCCTTTTGGATGGATGCTTAGGTTGTTTCCAGTGTTGTGTTTCTTTACAAACAGTGCTGCATGACTGTCTTGTACTGTATCTGAGTTATCTGATTCTTGATCAGAGAACATATCCATTTGCAATTTTGTTAGGTATTGCCAAATTTCTTTCCCACCATCTATGAATGGTATGTAGGGTTCTCCAGGCTCACCAGTTCCATTTTAAAAATGATTTTCATGTGTCTCCTGTTTATGTTCATGTTCTTCTTTAAATCCATCAGTATATTTATAAGAGCTGTTTTAGAAACTCGTTTGTGAGTTTCATCATCTGTCATTGTGTCTGTTTCTATGGGTGTGGGTCACAGACGTGCTTTGAAATAAGGAGAATCATGATAATGTTAAGTTGTTGAAGATGAGGTTGGGGAGCTTCACAGTGTTAAGTGAGTTAGAGAGTGAGCTTGATATATGCTTAGAAGGAGTTTTTGATGTGGCTTGGCCTCATTAAAAAGATGATAATTGGTGGAGTTTTGAAACCTCCCCTGAGTAAAAGTATAGAATAGATGCCAACAAGATTTTAAGAAAATGGATGAAAAGGTTTGGAACTCCAGGATTTCAATTTACGATTTTCTCTTACACATTGAACAACAAATCTTAATTTGTGTAATGAGGTTTTGTAGCTGATTTCTTGCCAAAGCCAGGTCAACTTAGGAAAGTGGTAGGTTGTAACAAGAATTGTTTATGAAGTTGAAGGAGGCATAAATTTATGCCTTTTACCTGAAGGGGCATTGTATTTTCCTGCTCCTTTTACTACACCCTAGCTGTGTGACTTTGAACCAATTACCTAGTCCCTCTGAGCTTTAGTTTCCTTAACAGCAAATTGGTACTAAGTAAAATACTGCAAATAAAGCATTTGTTAAACTGTTGCATAGTAGGTGGTAGCTCTTATTATTTTAAATATTATATATAATTACATATAGTGATGGCAATCTGTTGTTTTTGAGTTAAAGAATTGATGTTTGATTTGTTAAAATGGTAGGAGACTGCCCAGAATATGATACAGATTTTTAAATTGTGGAAAATGGAAATATTTTGAAGTTAATTCAACCAACCAACATTTATTGAAAACCAACTCTATATTATGAGCACTTTGTTTCAGATCTAGTGTGAAAGACTGTTGTATGTGCTGACAGTTACAGTGTAATGTCAGGCATGTCATATCATGAATGCTAATTAAAGGAATATGTAAGCTTCTACGAGAGCACTGAATACCCAATTCTGCCTGGAGGGTGAGTGTGGGTGTTCCAGGCAAGGCTTCATCAAGAAGGTGTTGTACAATGGAATATTACTCAGCCATTAAAAAGAACGAAATAATGCCATTTGCAGCAACATAGATGGACCTGAAAATTGTCATACTGAGTGAAGTAAGTCAGAAATAGAAAGAGAAATATCATAAGATATCGCTTACATGTGGAATCTTAAAAAAAAAAAAGATGAACTTATTTACAAAACAGAAACAGACTCACAGACTTAGAGAATGAACTTATGATTGCCAGGGGGGAATGGGTAGTTAGGGAGTTTGGGATTGACATGTATAAACTGCTATATTTAAAATGGATAACCAACAAGGACCTACTGTATAGCACAGGGAACACTGCTCAATATTATGTAACAGCATAAATAGGAAAAGAATTTGAAAAAGAATAGATACATGTATAACCGAATCACTTTGCTGTAAACCTGAAACTAACACAACATTGTTAATCAACTATACTCCAATATAAAATAGAAAGTCTAAAAAAAAAAAAAAAGGTATTGTCTCAGGAATTCCCTGGCGGTCCAGTGGTTAGGATTCAGTGCTTTCACTGCTGAGGGCCTGGGTTCAATCCCTGGTTGGAGGACTAAGATCCCACAAGCCAGAAAAAGAAAAAAAATGTATCACTTTGATTTGAATGTAAAGGAGTTTGCTACAAGGGTGGATGTGGAAAATGACGTTAAGTAAAGAGGACATTGTGAAAACGAACTCTATCTGGCTTACATACTTATTTTTACAATTGATTTTTTTTTCTCCCTGAGGCAGTTCTGGAGCTTTAGGTTTATGGAATGTAACTACATTTATGTAATATATAATTTCGGTTTTGGTCATTGGTTCATAAATGATATATTGGTAATAGAATGTTTTACTTTTGCCAAATGTGTACAGTTTAAGGATCTGTACCTTTTCTTTTGGAGGGAAAATGGTTGGTACAGTTCTTAGGGCATATCTTGGCCATTGTAGCTTAGCAGTAAATATTTATTGATTAAATGAATGCACTCAGCTGTTTAGTCCCGACCTTTCATGCAATACACAAAATATCTGAAGTACTAAGTAACTAAAATGGAGCATTGAAAATGTTTTTCTCCTCCAAGGGGAAAAAATCTTAATGGAATTTAACTATTTTTATAAATTATGGACTTGATCCTTAAATGTTTTCTTCATGAGATTTAAAAAATTAAATTTTTGTAGCTAACATGGCCGTTTTTTTCTTTTGCAGGTATGGCCTCACAAGTCTTGGTCTACCCACCGTATATTTATCAAACTCAGTCAAGTGCCTTTTGTAGTGTGAAGAAACTCAAAGTAGAGCCAAGCAGTTGTGTATTCCAGGAAAGAAACTATCCACGGACCTATGTGAATGGTAGAAACGTTGGAAATTCTCATCCTCCCACGAAGGGTAGTGCTTTTCAGACAAAAATACCATTTAACAGACCTCGAGGACACAACCTTTCATTGCAGACAAGTGCTGTTGTTTTAAAAAGCACTGCGGGTGCTACAAAGGTTATAGCAGCTCAGGCGCAGCAAACTCAAGTGGAGGCACCTCAGATTGGGGCGTGGCGACACAGGTTGAATTTCCTAGAAGGCCCCCAGCGATGTGGATTGAAGCGCAAGAGTGAGGAGTTGGATAATCATAGCGCAATGCAGATTGTGGATGAGTTGTCCATACTTCCTGCAATGTTGCAAACCAACATGGGAAATCCAGTGACAGTTGTGACAGCTACCACAGGAACAAAACAGAATTGTACCACTGGAGAAGGTGACTATCAGTTAGTACAGCATGAAGTCTTATGCTCCATGAAAAATACTTACGAAGTCCTTGATTTTCTTGGTCGAGGCACTTTTGGCCAGGTAGTCAAATGCTGGAAAAGAGGGACAAATGAAATTGTAGCAATCAAAATTTTGAAGAACCACCCTTCTTATGCACGTCAAGGTCAGATAGAAGTGAGCATATTAGCAAGGCTCAGTACTGAAAATGCTGATGAATATAACTTTGTACGAGCTTATGAATGCTTTCAGCACCGTAACCATACTTGTTTAGTCTTTGAGATGCTGGAACAAAACTTGTATGACTTTCTGAAACAAAATAAGTTCAGTCCTCTGCCACTAAAAGTAATTCGACCCATTCTTCAGCAAGTGGCCACTGCACTGAAAAAATTGAAAAGTCTTGGTTTAATTCACGCAGACCTCAAACCAGAGAATATTATGTTGGTGGATCCTGTTCGACAGCCATATAGGGTTAAAGTAATAGACTTTGGGTCTGCCAGTCACGTATCAAAGACTGTTTGTTCAACATATCTGCAATCTCGGTACTACAGGTAGGTGACAACTATTTTTTGGTTATTTGATAAATGTTGAATTTTTGCTGAATGAAATAATTTTGTGTGTGTATGTGGTGAAAAAGACTGCTTCGGATAAATAGAGATCAAGATAAGTTCAGTTTAGGCTTGAGGTTTTAAAAATCTAGGCATACATAAAAAGGAACGAAATTGAGTTATTTGTGGTGAGGTGGATGGACCTAGAGACCATCATACAGAGTAAAGTAAGTCAGAAAGAGAAAAACAAATACCGTATGCTAACACATATATATGGAATCTAAAAAAACAGAAGGTTCTGAAGAACCTAGGGGCAGGACAGGAATAAAGACACAGACGTAGAGAATGGACACAGGTGGGGAAGGGGAAGCTGGGATGAAGTGAGAGAGTGGCATGGACATATATACACTACCAGATGTAAAATAGATTGCTAGTGGGAAGCAGCCGCATAGCACAGGGAGATCAGCTCGTGACCACCTAGAGGGGTGGGATAGGGAGGGTGGGAGGGAGATGCAAGAGGGAGGGGATATGGGGATATATGTATATGTATAGCTGATTCACTTTGTTGTATAGTAAAAACTAACACAACATTATGAAGCAATTATACTCCAAAAACGATGTAAAGAAAACCCCCCAAAACACAAGAGAAGGCAGGAAAAGAAACAAAGGACAGAGGGAACAAGTGAACTCATATTAAAAAGAAAAAAATTTAGGCATAAAATCTGCTCAAGCAGAATAGAAATTGCTACTGCAAAGTTCTGTGCTAAAGACATTGGTTATTTTTATTGTTAATAGAGGACCTGAAGGAATAATAGGTGATCAGTGATGATTAAGCAGAAGTCTAAATATTGAGAAAGGGTTTATAGTAATTTTTGTACATATCTTTGGGCACTTTTCAGCACTTAAGAGAGCTAGCTTTTTAATGACACATCTGATGTAACTGAACATTTAGAAGTTACAAAAATTCAGATTAGTGATTTTAAGATTTAAACACACTTCTGCGGCTGCCACAAATGTTCAGGCCACTTTTTCATAACAAGTTTTATTATGGTCTTTCCATATATGCTTTAGGTAAATGTTGTTTTGGTGTTGGTGCTATGGGTGGAATTTGAAGAAGAAAATAATTTCTGTGTACTACAGCCTAGAGTACAATAGATGGTCTTGAGGGTAGCTAATGATTACTATGATTCAAAATATTGTCTTTAGTTTGTAAATGTTTTTGAATTCATAGTATTTTTTTAAATTTATTTTTGGCTGCGTTGGGTCTTCGTTGCTGTGCGCGGGCTTTCTCTAGTTGCAATGAGTGGGGGCTACTCTTCATTGCAGTGCGTGAGCTTCCCATTGCGGTGGCTTCTCTCGTTGGCGGAGCACGGGCTCTAGGCGTGCGCGCTTAGCAGTTGTGGCTCATGGGCTCTAGAGTGCAGTCTCAGTAGTTGTGACGCACGGGCTTAGTTGCTCGGCGGCATGTGGGATCTTCCCTGACCAGGGCTGGAACCTGTGTCCCCTGCATTGGCAGGCGGATTCTTAACCACTGCACCACCAGGGAGGTCCCTGAATTCATAGTCTTATAATTTTGGGAAATTCTTTTCATTTCAGCCTAAATGAGTTTATGATCTTGGTGTATCCTGGAGCCCCACGAGCCCCAGCACAGTGGGCAGATATAGGATCTGCCAATATTGGCCATTATTAATAAGTTAGTAAATAGATGAACACATGCAGTTTATTGTTGGAAATTGTTAGAACATGAGGATTATATATTTAGGCCCAACACGGGGTAGTTATTTTCTGGTATTGCATCTGCCTTTGTACTATACCTGTCACCCTGATTAGCTTCTTGCAAATATATGCCTTAGTACCCAGGACAAGATAAAGCAGAAATTAGCTACTACAAAAATCAGCTCCAAACATATGTTCTACCATTAATAGTTTATCAGAAGGAAACCCACATTTATGTCACTTGGTGATAATTAAGTTTACTAAAATATATGTTAGAAATTAGGAATACAGCCTAATTTACCCTTTATATTCCCGATGTTATAATTTTTAGTATTACAGTGCTAGATACTGTTCTTAAAACCTTTTTTTTTTATTTAAAAAATTTGTTTTTAATTTATTTTTATTTTCTGGCTGTGTTGGGTCTTTGTTGCTGTGCGCAGGCTTTTCTCTAGTTGAGGCGAGCGGGGGCTGCTCTTCGCTGCGGTGTGTGGGCTTCTCGTTGAGGTGGCTTCTCTTGTTGCAGAGCGTGGACTCTAGGCACGTGGGCTTTAGTAGTTGGCAGCACGTGGGCTCAGTAGTTGCGTATGCATGCCCTAGAGTGCGTGGGTTTCAGTAGTTGTGCCATGCGGGCTCAGTAGTTGTGGCTCTTGGGCTCTAGAGCGCAGGCTCAGTAGTTGTGCCACATGGGCTTAGTTGCTTGCAGCATGTGGGGTCTTCCTGGACCAGGGATTGAACCCGTGTTCCCTGCATTGGCAGGCGGATTGTTAACCACTACGCCACCAGGGAAGTCCCTTAAAACCTTCTGGATGGTTTAAAAGGTATTGTAGTGTGGCACTGTAGTGAGTCTTAATTGACATCTCCTGTAATTAGATTTATTTGATCCTCTGTGCTCTTGAGAGTTTTTTTTTCAATTTAATGTAACACAAGATTAGCTTTTAGTTAATATTTTTCTGGAAAAGTTATTTTAATATCTGATTTAACAGCATGAGAGGAATGGCGTTATTTCCCTCTTGCCTTTGTATTCTGTGGATTCTGTCTTAGGAGCTTTTAGAAGTCAGCTAGCATATTATATAAACCCCCAGGCTCCAGCTGCTTGGGCTCTATTTTTAGTTCACTTGTTAGTAAATGACTTCATTATATTTGGGTCCTGCATTATTCGGCATATCAGATTTAGTTATGTGTGATACCTAGACTCCTTTTCTTTATTTGAAATCTTTTGGATGAGAGTAAAAAAGAGCTTCATTTTTTATACTTGAGATGATCTGTTTGTTAAATGTTTCAAGAGAGTAAAGGAAATCCTTTAAAAAGCAGTCTAAGACACTAAATATTTTATGATACTGGTTTTTAGCATTAGGTCTTTGCACAAATATTAGCCTCTTTTGGGAATAGAAAAATAAGCTATGAATAACTGCTAAGTACAACTAGTAGTTTCTAATTTGTTTTTATACTACATTTCAAGTAAATAATTTACCTGAATTTCAGAAGCTATACAGTTGCTAAATTACACGTTCTGTGTTTAGATAAAAAAAAAAAAAATGAGGCTCTTATTTGTAAAAACAGTAGTTGGTGTTTCTTGGATAAAAAAATTAAAAAATGGAGTTTATGTCAGTTGGATGAAGAGTTAGAAGAGTTTGTAAATATTATGGTAGATTGGTGAAAATGTAATGTAGCCCTTAATCAGCTAGTGTTTTTTTTTAAATTATTTTATTTCATTTATTTTTGGCTGCATTGGGTCTTTGTTGCTGTGCACAGACTTTCTCTAGTTGTGGCGAGCGGGGGCTACTCTTCGTTGAGGTGTGTAGGCTTCTCATTGCAGTGGCTTCTCTTGTTGTGGAGCATGGGCTCTAGGCGCACGGGCTTCAGTAATTGTGGCACGTGGGCTCAGTAGTTGTGGCTTGTGGGCTCTAGAGCACAGGCTCAGTAGTTGTGGCACATGGGCTCTAGAGTGCAGGCTCAGTAGTTGTGGCACACGGGCTTAGTTGCTCCACGGCATGTGGGATCTTCCCGGACCAGGGCTTGAACCCGTGTCCCCTGCATTGGCAGGAGGATTCTTAACCACTGCGCCACCAGGGAAGTCGTCAGCTAGTGTTTTAATGTCTAGTATAATTTTGCATAAAAATAGCAGGTAATCATTATTTTTCAGTATTTGTACTTTTTATTTGGAGCTTTGTCAATTCTGCCTTAGTTTTTTTTTTTAATACTTATTTGTTTATTTAAGGCTGCATTGGATCTTTTTTTTTGAATTTTATTTAATTTTTTTATACAGCAGGTTCTTATTAGTTATCCATTTTATACATATTAGTGTATATATGTCAATCCCAGTCTCCCAATTCATCACACTGCATTGGGTCTTAGTTGCGGCATGCGGGATCTTTCGTTGCAGTGCATGGGTTTCTCTCTAGTTGTGGTGTGTGGGCTCAGTAGTTGCAGCGTGCAGGCTCCAGAGTGTGCAGGCTCAGTATTTGTGGTGCATGGGCTTTCTAGTTGTGGCATGCAGGCTCCAGGGCGTGTGGGCTCTGTAGTTGTGGTGCAGGGGCTCAGTAGTTGCAGCACAGGCTTAGTTGCCCCACGTGGGCTTAGTTGCCCCATGGCATGTGGGATCTTAGTTCCGTGACCAGGGATTGAACCCAGTCCCGTGCATTGGAAAGCAGATTCTCAACCACTGGACCACGAGGGAAGTCCCTCTGCCTTAGTTTTTGTTATAAACCTCATTAGGCAATAAGCAGAGGTGTCTCATACTTGATTTTTTTTTTACTCTTTGTTTAAAATAGATTGTATTTAAAAAATGAGGGACTTCCCTGGTGGTGCAGTGGTTAAGAATCTGCCTGCCAATGCAGGGGACACGGGTTCGAGGCCTGGTCTGGGAAGATCCCACATGCCGTGGAGCAACTAAGCCCGTGCGCCACAACTCCTGAGTTTGCGCTCTAGAGCCTGAGAGCCACAGCTACTGAGTCCACGTGCCACAACTACCGAAGCCTGTGTGCTCTAGGGCCTGTGCTCCGCAACAAGAGAAGCCACCTCAATGAGAAGCCCGCGTACTGCAATGAAGAGTAGCCCCCGCTCGCTGCAACTAGAGAAAGCCCGTGTGGAGCAACGAAGACCCAGCGTAGCTAAAAAAATAAATAAAATAAAAAGAGAAAAAAAAATTTTTTTAAATTGCTAAAAAAAAAAAAAGAAGAAAGCAGGAAGTGAAACTTACCAAATTAAATATTTTTGAGCCAATCACAGTGGGAATACACATAGCCCAGGTTCCAAAGTAAACGATTTGCATTTAAACACAGATTCATGTGTTATTCTATTTTTTTGAACTGTGCAACACAGAAGCATAGTAGGGATATCTTAAAATAGACAGCGGATTGTGGCCAGAAATTGTTGACTACTATAGATGGTGAGGCTGTCTAGCTCTTGTAGTGATATAAGCCAGAAGTACATGCTAAGGGCATTGATTTGCTCAAGGTCAGCATGTTCTAAATTCAGCTGCTTGAGTATGGTTTCTGTCAAGAACACGTAGGGCTCTTGAATGCATAAAAGGTTTTAGCAGCAGAAGGTGCTGTATTTATGAGGTGTGGTGGCAACATTCAGGTCATAAATATCTTTTTCTTCTTTTTTAAATATAGAATTTTAGCCTGTGGTTCTGAGTCATTTCAGAGCATAGAGACAGGAAAGTGGGCTGGAAAGTAACCTGTATAGCGGTTGTATTCTTTGCTACTTATTTTTAGCGTTAGTTGTTGTTGAAGTAAATGCTGCTCTTTTCCATGTGACAGTTGACAAAGAGATATGTAATGGTAAAAAACAATTCAAGCTTATCAGTTTTGGTTTAGGGCATTCCCAACCCCTCATGCCTTTTTAGACCCTGAAGTATCAAAGACAAAGTTCCTGTAACAAAGTTAAGGCACACAGAATGACCCATAAAAAAATAACTAGTATTTTATATAGGGTACTTTATAATAACAGAAGATTGTGTATGTGTACTGCATCCTTTTTTCAAGTGCTTCTACATATAATTCCTAGTTTGTTTCTCATGTCTCAGTCTCTGTGTTCTTAGATAGACGCTTGGTGGAATTCCTATTTAAGAAATAGAAAACTGAGGCTTATACAGTTCGCACAGGTACAAGTTTACAATGCAAGATTAACACAATTTTTGTTGAGCCCTTTTTGTGTGCTGGCATTGTGCTAGGTGCTAGGGATACAGATAAAACATGGTTTCATCATTTAATGGAGGAGAAAAATAGTTTGTGTCAAGAAGTTCTAGGGTAGAAGTGTGTGCAGGGTGCTGTGGGAACCCAGAGGAGAGCCCTTAGCCTAATGTGAGGGTTCAGAGAGGGTGTCTGGGGGAAAGATGACCCTTGACTTGAATGAGACTTGAAAGTAGAGGAGTTACTTTCAAGGAGTTACTTTTTTTTGGTTTGTTTTTTGGTTTGTTTTTGGCTTGCAGGATCTTAGTTCCCAGACCAGGGATTAAACCCAGGCCACGGCCATGAAAGCGCCAAGTCCTAACCACTGGACCTCCAGGGAATTCCCAGGATTGGCTAGTCTTAAGGAGTGTTCTCTCACAAACTCACCCTTACCTTAGAGCTCAGTATTGGCTGAAATTGCTGGCAGCTTCTTCTCTGTATCACAAAAGTTGTTTTTGCTTAGGAATCTTTATTAGACAAATAAAAAGTTGTCAACTGGGTTTAGTTTTAACAGAAGTTTGTTTTTGTTTTTGTTTTTGTTTTGCGGTACACGGGCCTCTCACTGTTGTGGCCTCTCCTGTTGCGGAGCACAGGCTCCGGACGCACAGGCTCAGCGGCCATGGCTCACGGGCCCAGCCGCTCTGTGGCATGTAGGATCTTCCTGGACTGGGGCACGAACCCGTGTCCCCTGCATCGGTAGGCGGACTCTCAACCACTGCGCCACCCGGGAAGCCCTTAACAGAAGTTTTAACAGAAGATTCCAAAAGTCTATAATGAAGTGGTTTTCAGTGTCATATATTGTGGTCACAGACATAGATTACTTTACTACTATATCAGGCCTTCAAATAAAAATTTTGACAGAGCTCTTAAAGTTTTTTTTTTTTGAAAACACCTTTATTGAGCTATAAATCACATGCTATGAATTTTACCCATTTAAAGTGTACAATTCATTGTCTTTTAGTGTATTCACAGTTGTGCATCATCACCACAATTTTAGAACATTTTCCTTACCCCTCAAGAACCCCGATCCCTGCTCCCCAGCACTCTTTAGCCATCTTTCCACAATCTTCCCATCTCTAGCCCTAGGCAACAAAAAATCTACTTTCTGTCTCTACAGATTTGCATTTTCCAAACATCTCATGAATGTAATCACACAGTACATTGTCTTTTTTAACTGGCTTTTTTCCACTTAGTGTAATGTTTTCAAAGTTCATCTATGTTGTAGCATGTATCAACACTTCACATTTTTTGTTGTTGTTGCCAAATAATTCCACTGTATAGATATACCACATTTTATCTATCCATTCATCTGTTGATGGAGACCTCAGTGAAAAGATATGTGAATAGAAAACTCTAATATAGCCCCATGATTAAGTCTTTCATTCAGAATATTTAGTGCCTATAAAGTGTAAAATATTATGCTGGGTGCTGGTTATACACTGAGGAGCAAAAATATAGACCCCACCATTATGATGTTTACAATCTAATATGTAGATAACCAAAAAGTAATGGGAAAGGAACAGGGAGAGAGACTAACAGGATACTTACTTTTTTTGTTTTATCTTGTTTTTTAACTTTTTACTTTGTAATAATTTTAGACATAAAAAAGGTACAAATATAGTACAAAGAATTGTATGCAGATTCTCCAAATATAAGCATTTTACCACCCTAGTTTTATCACTCATTCTTCTTTTCTTTCCCTTCCTTCCCTCCCCCTTCCTTCCCTCCCTTCCTCCCCTCCCCCTCCCTTCCTCCCCTCCCCTCCCCTCCCTTCCTCCCTCTCCTCCTCCCTCCCTTCCTCCCTCCCTTCCTTCCCTCCTCCCTCCTTCCCTTCCCTCCTTCCTCCCTCCCTCCCTCCCTTCTTCATTGCTGTGCTTCCTCTAGTTGCAGCGGCAAGCGGGGGCTACTCTTCATTGTGGTGCATGGGCTTCTCATTGCGGTGGCTTCTCTTGTTGTGGAGCACGGGCTCTAGGCATGCAGGCTTCAGTAGTTGTGGCACGCAGGCTCAGTAGTTGTGACTTACAGGCTCTAGAGTGCAGGCTCAGTAATGGTGGCACACAGGCTTAGTTGCTCCGCAGCATGTGGGATCTTCCCGGACCAGGGCTCAAACCCGTGTCCCCTGCATTGGCAAGTGGATTCTTAACCACTGTGCCACCAGGGAAGCCCATATCACTCATTCTTTTTCTGTGTGTGTGCACATACAGATACACAGGTTTTTTTCTGTTGTTACAGTGTTTGAGAGCAAGTTTTAGATGTAAAGCCCCTTTACCTCTAAATAATTATATGTAAGAGAATGTCCTTATGTTTAGGAATACACAGTATTCTTAAACATAAGGACATTCTCTTGCATAACCCCAGTGTAATAATCAGAATCATCATTGGCTAACATCAGTATTATTGATTTGATGAACTGTTTGAACTGCTCAGTACTATTTGATTTGAGGAAATGAAAATCACTTTAGTACTAGTAACTTATTTATAGACTTAATTCAGATTTTGCCAGTTGTCTTACTGTTGACTTTTTTCTTGCCCAGAATTCAAGTTCACACATTGCAATATATATATACAGTGGTGTACTACTCAGCCATAAAAAAGACTGAAACGTTGCCATTGCAACAACACGGATGTACTTAGAGGGTATAATGCTAAGTGAAATAAGTCAGACAGAGAAAGACAATACTGTATGATAACACTTATTTATATGTGAAATCTAAAAAATTAAACTAGTGAATATAACAAAAAAGGAAACATATAGAGAACAAACTGGTCATTACCATTGGGGAGATGGGTTGGGGGAGGGGCAAGATAAGGGTGGGGGTTAAGAGGAACAAACTGTTATGTATAAAATAAAGATACAGCAATATATTGTAGAACACAGGGAATATAGCCAGTAGTTTATAATAAGTATAAATTGAATGTAACCTTTAAAAATTGTGAATCACTGTGTTATACACCTGTACATACTATTTTACATCAACTATATCTCAATGTAAAAAAAATCACACATTGCATTATTTGCCACATATATCTCTCTAGTGTCCTCTTATCTGGATTAGCTCCTTATTTTCTTTGCCTTTCATGATCCTGACACTGTTGAAGAGTACTGGCCAGTTATTTTGTAGAACTTCCTTAGTTTGGGTTTGTCTGATGTTTTCATGTTATGTGTTTTACCTTACAGAAGTGATGTTTTGTTCTCACATATCGGGAGGCACATGTTGTCAATTCGTCCCATTACTAGTAGTGTTAACTTTGATCACTTGACTGAGGTGGTGACTGCCAGATTTTTCTACTATAAGGTTTTTTTCTTTGTAATTAATAAGTATCTTGTGGAGAGGTACTTTGAGACTATTCATATATTACTGTTTCTCATCTTATTTTCATAGACCAATTTTAGCATCCATTGATGAATATGGCCTTTAACAGTTATTAAGTGTGGGGTTGTAAAATGATGATTTTCTAACTTTATCATTATCATTCCTCTGTGTAAGGAATTCTCCTGTAAGGAAGAGCTTTCCTTCACTCTGTTTGTTGTTGTATAGACTTATAGATTCATATTCAGTGGGTTATAATCTATTACTTGTCATTTGTTTTACTGCACAATTGTCCTACACTGTCGAGTAAGAAGAGCCTTTTTAAGCTTGCTCCTGTATCCCTTCAACATGGCCCTATCCTTCCTTGAGAGCTTACTTGCTGACAGCACAAGATGTTCCAGGCTTACTTTGTACTTTTCCTGCTCAGTGCTTGGTATTGGCCATTTTTCTAAGGACCATTGGTTCCTGTTATTGGAGATAATGGTATTTAGGAAACAAGATCTGGATGCTAGTCCCAGATGTGCTCATTGGTACTAGGGTGTTACTGCTTTTAGGTCCTTTGAGTGGCAAAGCTAGAAGATGTGTGTGTGTGTGTGTGTGTGTGTGTGTGTGTATGTAATTCTGTATCTATCTGTTTATATATTAAAACAATGATTTCATACTGATACGTTTAGTTCTGACACCTCAGAGTGCATTCTGTCCTCTTCCTTTATTTATGATCTCTTCTCTGACATGAAGAAACTTGGCTCTCATTATCCACAATGTTACTTCTTTGCTCAATTCTAGAATACACTTCAAGTAGTTTTGGAATTGCTAACCCATACCACTGCTAATTTACTAGCCGGAGTATGTATTTATTTATAGTTGTTTTATTCTTTAGCCTTAAACTTGGAGGATGTATTAAAGTACTGGGTTCCAAAGTTACTTAGGTTAGTTCTTCTTCAACTCCCCTTTCCCCCATCTTCAATGTGATTGTTATTTATTTGAAATATAATTAAGTTCATTTCATTGTATTCCATTTTGGGTCCTTTATATCCTTGTTTATTTATTTGACTATTTGAAACATTAACATAGTTCTGAAAATCAGAGCAGTATTAAAATGTTATCTCAGAAGTGTCATGCCCCCTCTTCCGTGACTCCCCCTCATTCTTTCTACCTCATTCCTACCCAACTCCTTTTGGTAATCATAATCATTGGTTTTTTAATTTATTCTCTGTGTGTGTGTGTGTGTGTGTGTGTGTGTGTGTGTTTGGCAGCGGGTACAAGTAAGCAGATAAATGTCTCAGTTCCCCTTTTATAAGAAAGATAACTTACTGTAGATACCTGTTTGTGCTTGGCTATTTTCCCTTAACAGTGTTTCCTGGAAATCGCTTCATGTCAGTTCACAGAGATCTTTCTCATTGTTTTGCTGCTTAATAGCACTTTTTTGTGTGTATTACCATAGTTTATTTAGCCATTTTTCTTTTTTTCTTTTGGCTGCACCACACGACTTGTGGGATCCTAGTTCCCCAATCAGGGATTGAACCTGGGCCCTCAGCAGTGAGAGCACAGAGTCCTAACCACTGGACTTCCAGGGAATTCCTAACCATTTTTCTAACTATTGTGTATCCCAATTACAAACAATTGCAAAGAATAACTCTGTACATATGTATTTTTGTCTTGCTGGAGTTGCATCTTCAAGGTAAATTTCCAGAAGTGGAATTAGTCAAAAGGTAAATACACGTGTAGTTTTGTTAAATATTGCCAAATTCTTTTCAGTAAGGACTGTATAAATTTGCATTCTAATCAACAATGTATGATAGTGCCTGCTTCTATATTGCCTTGCCAACAGAATATGTTGTCATTCTTTTAAAATTTTGCCAAGCGTGGTATATTTGTGATACTAATTTGCATGTGTCTTATGAGTGAAGTTAAATATCTCATGTTTAAGGATCATTTTAAAATTATAGGGTGTGTGTGTGTGTATGTGTGTGTATGTTTGTGAATTGCCTATTCATATCTTTTGCCCATTTTTCTATCAAGCATTTGGTCCTTTGTCCCTCAGATTTTAAGATTTCTTTATATATGAGGGATATTAGCTCTTTACGTATGATATATGTTGCCCTTTTTTTAAATTTTGTTTTCATTTTTTATGTTTTTTGCCTTGTGAAAATTTTTTTTGTGTGTGTGGTCAATTTCATCAATCTTTTATTGCTTCTGGATTTTAAATCATAGTTAGAAAGCCTTTTTTGTACATCAAGTTTAAAGAGGCATTTGCCCTCTTTTCTTCTAGTACTTATTGAGATAGTTTTTTAGCATTTAGATCTCTAATCCATTTCGAGTTTATTCTTGTAATTGGTGTGAGGTGTGGATCTAATGTTCTTTTTCCAAATAGCTAATCAGTTGTAGGGACCTACTTTAGATTGGGTGGACAGGGAAAAAGCTCTAAGGACATGATATATTAAACTAAGATCTGATGGGAGCCTGCCATCCACGGTGGTTGAGAGACCTAGACAGAGGAAAGAGCACACGTGAAGGCTCTGAGATTAGAAAGAGCTTGGTTAGGTAAAGAATCTGAAAGCCTGCCAATGAGACTTCGGCCTTTTGGAGTGGGTATAGAAGTAGAGGTGTGACTTGAGGTTGGAGGGTAGCCACAATATGGTTTATGTCTTTATCTCTCTGGCTGCTCTTTCAAGGGGGAAGGGGACAAGAATGAAAGTAGGAGTAGAAAAACCATTAGGAAGGAGGCATTAAAGTAATCAATCCACAGAGAAGAGGTGGTGCCAGTGGAAAGAAATCGATAGATTTGAGATACGTTTTAGTATTAATGTGTCTATTTTGTTTTTTACTAGAATTAATTTTTTTCCCTTGAGGAGATAGATGCTTTGTTATGGTTGATATTTGTTGACTTAAATTGTGTGTGAGTTTAGACAAACACCTGACTTCATGGCCTCAGCTTTCTCATTTGTCAAATAGGAATGTCATTATGATTCAGAGTATATTTCTATATATATACACTTAACCTGGAAAGCTCTACTAGACATGACTGCCTGAATCAGAGGAAGTGAAATAATAGCCTTTAAAAAATTTTAAGCTAAATCATGACATTTTGCTTTTAAAGTTAAGTTATTTTAGGCTGTTTTTATAATTCCCCCAAATCAGTGGTTATTGTTTATCCCCTAGAAGTGACTACTTTTTCATATCATATATTAAGAAAAATATTTAAACAAAAACAGTGTCACAGAATACATTGTTTTGCAGTTTGCTTTTGGTTAACTCTATATCTTTGGACTTTTTTTTTTCAATATAAGTTTCTGTAGAGTAATCTTACTCTATGAAACTATTTAAATAGAAATTTCATGTGTGACCTCCATTTAAATACTAATTGAACACATCAACTGTAAAGAGACAGTTATAATGCAGTAGAGAAAAATGGGATGTCAGACGATATTAAGGAATTACTGATTTTTTTAATGTGAGAATTGTGGTTATTAAAGTACCTCGTAAAGTTTTATATGTTGAGGTATTTTTAAAAAAAATTTTCTGGGACTTCCCCCGTGGTCCAGTGATAAAGAATCCATCTTCCAATGCAGGGAACGCACGTTTGATCCCTGGTCGGGGAACTAAGATCCCACATGCTGCAGGGCGACTAAGGCTGCGTGCCACAACTACCGAGCCCTTGCGCCTCAACGAGAGAGCCCACATGCTGCAAACTACAGAGCCCACGCGCTCTGGAGCCTGCGTGCCACAACTAGAGAGAACAAACAAACAAACAAAAGCCCAGCACGCCACAACTAGAGAGAAGCCTGTGCAACGCAACAAAGATTCCTGCATGTTACAGCTAATACCCAACACAGCCCTCCTGCCCCCCCAAAAAAGTTAATTTTTTTTAAATTTATTTTTTCCCTGCCCCATGCAGCATGTGGGTTCCTAGTTCCCCGACCAGGGACCGAACCCGAATGGTCCCCGATTCAGGGACCTGAATTGGGAGCTCGGAGTCTTAACCACTGGACTGCCAGGGAAGTCCCCTGTTGAAGTATTTATAAATGTAATATACCTGGGATTTTTCAACTACCACCTAGTGGGTAGCCGTTATAATTTTAGAGTCTTTTTGTTGATGCACTGGTAATTTTTGAAGCTGGGTGATTGGTAGATGGTGGTTCAACTGTACGTATTTGAAATTTTCTATAATAAAAAGTAAATAAATGCAATTAGGTCTTAAACACTTTCAAATTAAATGCCAAAAATAATTAGCATAGTTCTTAATATCCATGGAATATACTGGTAGTTTCCTAGAGAGTGGATTTTTTTTTTTTTTTTTTGCGGTACGCGGGCCTCTCACTGTTGTGGCCTCTCCCGTTGCGGAGCACAGCACAGGCTCCGGACGCACAGGCTCAGCGGCCATGGCTCATGGGCCTAGCCGCTCTGCGGCATGTGGGATCTTCCCGGACCGGGGCACGAACCCGTGTCCCCTGTATCGGCAGGCGGACTCTCAACCACTGCGCTACCAGGGAAGCCCTACAGTGTGGCTATAATCAAAAGCAGAGTTTTGGGTGTGGGCGAGGGATATAAACTTCAAAGTGTAAGATTCAAAATGTTTGATTAAATAGAATTGAAATTTGATCTTTTATGTCTTTACCTTGCTAAACTTTTTTTTTTGTGGCTGCATCAGGTCTTTGTTGCTGTACACTGGCTTTCTCTAGTTGCGGTGAGCGGGGACTACTCTTTGTTGTGGTGAGCGGGCTTCTCATTGCGGTGGCTTCTCTTGTTGCGGAGCACAGGGTCTAGGTGCACGGGCCTCAGTAGTTGTGGCTCGCGGGCTCCAGAGCGCACAGGCTCAGCAGTTGTGGCACACGGGCCCAGCTGCTCCATGGCATGGGGAATCCTCCTGGACCAGGGCTCAAACCCGTGTTCCCTGCATTAGCAGGTGGATTCCTAACCACTGCACCACTAGGGAAGCCCACCTTGGTAAACCTCCATGAAGCTTTTTGATAATAATATTTTAGTTGCAACAGTGACTAAGTTCCTTTAGTTTCACGATTGAGTGATTTAAGTCACTTTAAATACTTTCAGATCAACGTGACTAGCTAAGACACTCTCTGAATTTTAGTTAACTCCTCTTTTTTCTTTTTACTTAGATTTAGACAATTTTCAATTTCTAATAGGTGAAAAATAGAAATCTTGATTATTGATGGGAATTAAAAAAACCTTTTACAGTTTGTTTTAGAATTATTTACTGAATTATAATTTGAGATACATTAATATTTAGGAAGGAATGTTAAACATAATTATTCTAAAAATTGCTACATAATATTAGACCACTTTTATACTTAGCTAACCCCTTTCTTTATGTATTTCACTCTGAAAAATTTTGTCCATACTGCTACCTACATATTAGAAAAACAAATTGATATCTGTGCTATATCATCTTGAGCTAACAATTTGGTGGCCAAAATTATTTTTAATATGGAAATTATTTTTCATTTTTTATTGTGAAAAAACACATAGTATTTACTATCTTGACCACTTTTAAGCATGTAGTTCAGTGGTGTTAAGTATGTTCAAGTTGGCATGAAGTGGATTTCTAGAACTTTTTCATCTTGCGTATCTGAAACTCTGTACTCATTAAACAACACCACCCCTTTTCTCCCTCTCCCCAGCCCCTGGTAACTATCATTCTACTTTTTCTACTTTGTTTCTATGAGTTTGACTATTTGAAATATCTCATGTAAGCAGAATCATACAGTCCTTGTCTTTTTGTGACTGGTGTATTTCACCTAGCATAATGTCCTCAAGATTCATCCATGTTGTAGCGTGTGACAGGATTTCCTTCCTTTTTAAGGCTGAATATATTTTATTGTATGCATATACCATATTTTGTTTATCCATTTCTTCCATCCGTGGACATTTGGGTTACTTCCATTTACCCTCCTCCCCTTTTGCCTCCTTCTTTCGTTTTTGCCATCCTAATGGGTATGAGGTGATATCCCATGGTGGTTTTGATTTGCATTTCTTTAACTAGTGATGTTGAACACTTTTTCATGTGCATATTGGCCATTTGATATCATCTTTGGAGAAATGTCTGTTCTTTTGTCGATTTAAAAACTTCCTTGTTGGGCTTCCCTGGTGGCGCAGTGGTTGAGAGTCTGCCTGCCGATGCAGGGGACACGGGTTCGTGCCCCGGTCCAGGAAGATCCCACATGCCGCGGAGTGGCTGGGCCCGTGAGCCGTGGCCGCTGAGCCCGCGCATCTGGAGCCTGTGCTCCGCAACAGGAGAGGCCGTAACAGTGAGAGACCCGCGTACTGCAAAAACAAATAAACTTGTTATTTGTTGTTGAGTTGTAGGAATTCTTTATATATTCTGGTTATTAACCCTTTATCAGATATATTATTTGCAAATATTTTCTCCCATTCTGTAGGTTGACTTTCCACTCTGTGTCCTTTGATGTACAAAATTTTTAAGTCTGATGTAGTGCTATTTGTCTGTTTTTGATTTTGTTGCTTGTGCTTTTGGTGTCATAGCAAAAAAATCATTGCTAAACCCAGTGTCCTGAAGTTTTCCTCCTTGATTTCTTCTAGGAGCTCTGTAGTTTCAGGTCTTAGGGTTTAGCTCCTTAATCTATTTTGAGTTAATTTTGGTATATAGTGAGTATAAGGATCCAATTTCATTTTTTTTTTGCATTTGGATATCAAGTTTTTCAACAGCGTTTGTTGAAGAGACTGTCCTTTCCCCATTGAGTGGTCTTGGTACCCTTATAGAAGATCATTTGATCATATGCCTGAGGGTTTATTTCTGGGCTCTATATTCTATTCCATTGGCCTATTTTTCTGTGTTTATACCAATACCACGTGATCTGATTACCGTAGCTTTTGTAGTAAGTTTTGAAATCAGGAAGTGTGAACCCTCCAACTTTGTTCTTTTTCAGAGGTGAGTATCTGGGGTCCCTTGAACTGTTTTTATTTATATCATCATTTTCCCCCAAGTTTGAGGTCACATTGAGAATTTTTTTATTGATGTATAATTGACACATATTATATTAGTTCCAGGTGTACAACGTAATGGTTCAATATTTGTATATATTGTGAAATGATCACCACAATAAGTCTAGTTAACATCTGTCCCCATACATAGTTATAAAAATACATATCGAGAATTTCAATGTTAAAACTACCTTTAATATATGTCAGAATTTAAGAATGTAGATTGACCAGTGGGTATAGTCAATACATAATGCATTTTGTCTATGTTAACATTTTGATTCATCTTTCCTTTTCAGCTTTATAGTACAATTTACCCTCAGAGCATCCCTTGCCTAGTAATACTTTCTGAACATGCTGTGTACTTTTCACTCCTATTCCTTTGTCTAGGCCTGAATATCCTTCTCTGTTCTTCCTAAGAAAATTGTATTCATCCTTCAAGGCTTAACTTAGATGTTACCTCCTGGATGGTCTTTTCCTGAACTACCCTGTAGTCATTCCTTCTGAGCTATATTTAGCATAGTAGGGTATTTATATGTGGAATAGGCACTCACTGAGCCTTAATTAGGAAATACTCTTATTGTGAATTACTGGAACATAGACTCAAAATTTTAAAGTTGGAAGGGACTTTTGATATCTTCTTATACAATCCCCTACCCATACATGCATAACTTTTAATAGTATCCTAACACATTTATTTGTCCAACCTCACCCTGAACTCTTTTCAGTAATCACAGGAGACTTCCCTTTTAAAACTGGGTCCTGCTTATACCCATGGGTACTTAAGGTGTGTGGGAGTATTTCACATAGTGGGATAAGTATAATAGATCTTTTTGTGATGTCACTTTTTTGTGGTCTTAAATTTTAAGAAATAAATACTTTTTTTGGGTAATTACAGGTATATTATAGAAACAGATACAGAAGTTCATAGACCTCTGTTAGATGTCTAGACTGTTCTGAGGCCATGAGTTTATTTTCTCTATGTAGTCTTTTCTTTAAGTTTATATCGAGGGAAATTTTTTTGGGGAATTACATGAAGTAGGCCTCTTTGTTTTCAGGCATCTTTCATTGTTAAAAAAATTTCCCCTTTGGTAACTAGAATTCTAACATAGACTCACCCCCAGTTACATAAAGTAACTGATTCTGCTAACCATAAGAAACTTGGTTAACAAGTGGATTAGATACATGTATTTTATCTGAGGAACATAAATACATCTCAGTTTAAAATCCTGAACTAAGGCTTCCCTGGTGGTACAGTGGTTAAGAATCCATCTGCCAATGTGTGGGACATGGGTTTGAGCCCTGGTCCGGGAAGATCCAACATGCCACAGAGCAACTAAGCCCATACGCCATGACTACTGAGCCTGTGTACCACAACTACTGAAGCCCGTGCACCTAGAGCCCGTGCTCCACAACAAGAGAAGCCACCACAGTGAGAAGCCTGTGCACTGCAGCGGAGAGTAGCCCCCACTCGCCACAACTAGAGAAAGCCTGTGTGCAGCAAGGGAGACCCAACATAGCCAGAAATAAATAAGTAAATAAATTTATTTAAAAAAAAAAAAAAGAATCCACTTGCCAGTGCAGGGGACACGGGTTCGAGCCCTGGTCCGGGAAGATCCCACACACTGCAGAGCAACTGAGACCGTGCGCCACAACTACTGAGCCTGCGCTCTACAGCCTGTGAGCCACAACTCCTGAACCCGCATGCCACAACTACTGAACTACTGAAGCCCACGCACCTAGAGCCTGTACTCTGCAACAAGAGAAGCCACCACAATGAGAAGCCCGTGCACTGCAACGAAGAGTAGCCCCTGCTCGCCACAACTAGAGAAAGCCCCTGTGCAGCAACGAAGACCCAATTTAGAACAAAGTGTATTAGTATCTTGCTTAGAGGACTGTCCTTGGGCTGTCTGTGCCAAGGGACTATAGTTTCGATAAGGTTTCTTTAAGTACCTAAGGAACTAAACTACTTCAAGAGAGAAAAGAGAATACGACTACTTTGCCTTGTACTAAATTCTGTCCATTTGGAAACAGCTTTGGAATAAGTCTAGATATTCTAAGTATTAAATCCTGTAAAGGTTATTTAAGACCCCCTTCAGTTCTATGTGCCTAGGCACTTGTAACTTCTAATTTCATTTCTTCCCAATTTTCTTCTTACTTCCCTTCATCCTTCCTGAAATGAAATGAAAAATAATATGGCATTTCCCATATAATCATTTCCTGTATTTTGAAGAGTCCATACTTTATTCTCCCTAATAAACTCTTCTAAGATAATCCCTTACTTAATTCTTTTATATAATGACAAGTCAGTGCTTATGATTTCACAAATGATTTCAGTAATAACGAAAAAGAAACAATGTGAAAAATATCATAGGATTTGGGTAGAACTAGCAGACTTGGAATTCTGAATTTTAATCCTAATTCTAGTACTGATTTACTTAGTATATGTGACTTGTGAGGAGGCTACTTAACTTTATATATTTGCACATTAATGGTTTAAAGCTGTATTATGATCCTCTTGCTGTATAGGTGTGATGTTAAGTTATAAGACAACAGTACATAAATGCTAAGTAATACTATTATGGCGTAGGACAAAATCGTTTTGTAAAATCTTGGTCACAAAGTGAGTTTGTTAATTCTGTTGATTTTAGATGTAAAATACGTAATAAATGTAATGCCATATGAATGGCTAATCAGTAATTTTATGTCAGATTGGAATGACTGTATTCTAGAATTGAATATTAGTTACATAGAAATAGAAATAACTAACAGTATAACAGGTTAAAAAGAAAACTTTCTTGATGGTTTTAAAATTAAGTTGAATAAAAGCCTTTAATTTCTAAGGTTATCAGTTTTTTCCCTTGTGCTATATAGCTTTGTTTCAAAGGTGTATATAGTGTCATGAATGTACTGTAATAGAATGTAATGATGTTATGGATTAGATGTCGGTCCTGACCCCACACACCTCAGAATGCATGTGCCTGTTTGTTTCTGAGTCTTCAGCATTTTCCCATGAATGGAATTCAGCACCGTGGATGTTATTAACAGAGTGCCTGCTGCCACGGAAGAGTGCCAGTTCAGTGGCCAGTGAATAATTTAGTCATCAGTTGGTGTGGCAAGATTGTATTACTTAGGAGAGAATTTAATATGTGCTAAGCTTTGACATTAAAAAGAACAAATGTGTGTGTGTGTGTTTTTTTGATAGAACAGTGAATTACAAAAAGTTTTGAATATATTTATCTAAAACCAGTATACTAATTAAAATTTATTTGATTTAATGTTTTTAGAATTATAATAGTTATGGATGCTCACTGTCAGAAAAAAATTCAATAATACAGAAGGCTAAGAAGCAAAACAGGAAGTTTTCCCCTTTATTGTGACTCTGCTTTATAATTTTTATAATATGTTTTATTCTTTAAACAGTTCTCTATGATGTACATTTCATTTGTTTTCTGATAATGCTGCCGGGAACCTTCTGGAAGTCCTTGGACACTTGAAGGTACATTTCCACAACATTTCTAGAAGGAGGATTGTTGGGTCAAAGGATATGTACGTTGTGCTGCTGGGCACTGCCAATTTCCTTTCAGAAATGTTGTACCATTCCAGTGCACAGCCTTACCAATAATGTGTGAACGTGTCCTTTTCCTCACATTCTTGTCATCACCAAGGGTATTTCTGTTTTTTCAAATTGGTGGCTGTAAGTAGGCAAAAAGCAAAATCATTTAAATTTTATCTTCACTCTTCACTACATTTTAAAAAGTTTTACATCTGTCTTCTCTGTTATACGTTGAACTGGTAGATACTCTTTTATGTGGGGAATGAGAATGTAAAAGTAAACAGAGTTCATATAAAAGCAGCATTTATTGACTGCTTAGTACCAGCCACTGTGCCAGAAACTTTTCATAATTACCCTTTACCCTTAGAGCAACCATGATAAGTGGTAGTACTGTCTTTATTTGACAAATGGGGAATTTGAGATTCAGCTACGTTAAGCAACTTGCCCAGTGGTACACAGCTAATTGCAGAGCTGTGATTTGAGCTCAGTTCAGTCTATCCATTTTACCATGCTCCTTCTTCAGAGATTTCCCCTCATCTTCCTGAAACTCCTCTGCTGAAGGACACCGATGACTGGTTTGTTAATCACCAAATTTGGTAGTTTTTTTTTTTTTTGAAGTCCACATCTGGCTGGACCTCTGTCTTTCACTGCTGTTAGTGCTTTATTTTATTGAAACGTTCTGTACTGGTTTCCTAAACACTATACCCTCAGATCCTTCTTTCACTTCTCTAACAAACTTTCTTGTTCTTTTTTTCACCTCTTAAATGAGTACATTCTTCAGGGTTCAGTTTTGGCCCCTTTCTCATTCAATGTAGTTCCCTCTTGGAGATCTTACTGTCTCCCATGACTTCAGTTTGTTTGCTTAATATGGTAAATTTTCAAATACCTTCTTGTAGCCCTGCTCTCCCTTTGAACACCTAGTTTGTTGCCAGTTATCTCCTTGGGCAGTCTCTGGATGTTACTAACTCATGTTCAAATGATTCATCTTTTCTCCCATAGTTTTCTCATCCTCCCATATTACATATCAAAATTATTAAAGGAATCATTTCCTTTGTTATTTAGTGTTGGCTGTTTCTGTGCTATGTATCTAATCATTGTATGACCAGATCCTATTGATTTTACCTCTGAAATATCCTCATATGTAAATTTTGCCATGCTCTTCTCACCGCCTTGTTCTGGTCTGGCCTTCTGTACTAGATTAGTAATTGATTTTTTAACCTATAGTGTCTGCCTCTTAACTCTTCTTATCCTGCATTGTTAGAGGTGTGTTATGGATTGGTTTGAGAGATCACAGATGTGTGCACACACAGATATATTAGAAGACTTTTTTTTTTTTTTAACTACTTTGCTCTTTTTTACCCCTTCAGTTCTGATCAGCAAATGTCACAAACTAATGACCTTTTGGAAACCTAATTGTGGTGGCATCAAGATTATAACATGCCTTTGTCCTTGAAATAGTTGTATACAATTGGAAAAGGCTGATAAAGTAATCAAAAAAAGGGATTAGAATACTTAAAAATGTGTGGGTAAAATGTTGTACTTAGGAAGCATTTGGTAACTTTCAATAGTTTTTATCATACACCACCTGATAACACGAACCCTGTGTATCTGTTATGTCAGGAGTCTCTCTGTGGTAAGGAGCTGGTTTCATATTGTAGCAAAATGCTCCCTGGCATTATAAAATAAACGTGGATTTTTCCCTTTCCTGTAAGGCTAAGTTAATCATCAACAGTTCCTAAAGATAAAAATATTTGTATTAAGGATGTTGGATGTACAAGGAAATAGAGGTGGAAACAGCTACATAGACATTTAGTCCAACTTACTTTATAGAAGAGACTAGTGAAATGCAATATACCTAAGTGAGATTTGGCATATCAACATTTATAAATAACTCTTTTACATGTATGTAATAGGGGTATATTTATAGATTTTGAGTAGTAACAAAGTAATAATAAATTATTCTTTGAATCTAAGGATATAGCTTCTCTGTAAATGGGAAAACATAATGGAAGAAGTTGACAATCAGTGACTGCAAAAGTCATCTGGAAACAGGATATCATTTTCAAACAAAATACTTTTAGAAGTATTTAGAAGGAATAAACTCATTGAATAAACTCATTTGAGTAACAGGATGGTAAAGCTACGTAACATGACAGAAATGTATTTGAATCTTTTAAAGATTTTATTTACTCTGAATTGCTTTTCATTAATATATAAGTCCTTCAGAGAGACTAATATGTCATTGAATTAGTAACAAGATTCTAAACACGACATAGTATTTTGGATATGATGATATTCCTTTTTTTAGGACTTATAAGAAAACTTTATCCTTTTTAGTGGTTCATATGAGACATTAAATACAAAGTGTTCAAAGAAGGATAGAATTTAAGTAAAAAAACAAATGAAACATACTTATGTCTGGTGCTAAATAATGCCACATTATTTATTCACAGGTTCATAATTTCAGCTCTGCCACTTATTGTGTCCCTTAAAGCAAGTTGTTTAACCTTTCTGAACCTCAGTTTACTCATATGTAAAATAATATTTGCTACTTCAAAGGTTCTTATGAAGGTTAAACTCCATAATGCATGTAAAACAATACAGTCTTGGGACATTTTATAAGTAGAAGCTACTGTAAAAAAAGAAGTGGTATGGTTTAAAGGAAATTAATAATGGTAGCAAGATGATAAGGAGTCTCCCATAATTATTATCTGGTGGCCTACATTAGGTATATATGCTGCTTTATTCTTTGGAGTAGAAACTGTGAAATCTTAGAAGAAGTAGTTGAATTTGTGTTAATATTGGTTAATACAGACATTTCGGGAGGAGGGGTGAACTTACGTTGACGTATAAGATACAGTACAGAAATTTTAAGTTTACAGCTTAATAAATTACCAGTGTGAACTGACCCATATAGCCACTACCCAAGTCAAGTTTATTGACTGTTTGGCTGTTCTAGTTTGTGAAGTTTCTTTTGCCTAATTTTCTTTTTTTTATAAATTTATTTGTTTATTTACTTTTGGCTGTGTTGGGTCTTCGTTGCTGCGCACGGGCTTTTCTCTAGTTGTGGCGAGCGGGGGCTACTCTTCGTTGCGGTGCGCGGGCTTCTCTTTGAGGTGGCTTCTCTTGTTGCAGAGCACATGCTCTAGGTGTGTGGGCTTCAGTAGTTGTGGCACGTGGGCTCAGTAGTTGTGGCTTGCGGGTTCTAGAGCGCAGGCTTAGTAGTTGTAGCGCACGGGCTTAGTTGCTCCGCAGCATGTGGGATCTTCCTGGACCAGGGCTGGAACCCGTGTCTCCTGCATTGGCAGGCGGATTCTTAACCACTGCGCCACCAGGGAAGCCCTTGCCTAATTTTCTATTTGCTTGGCTTTCTTATTGTTCATTTGTGGTTTGTAAAGTATATATTCTCTATATGAAACTTTTAGGAGAAAAATAACTTCTTCCATTCTGTGGTTTGCTTTTCACTCTCTTAAGGCTGCCTTGGGTGAGTATGTGGACTCTTTTAATACATAATAATCTTATTTTAAAATAGTTTTATTTCTCAAAAATTTCCTTTATAATTAACACCGTTTGTGTCCTATTTAAGGGATCTTCATGTATTCTAAGTTCACTAAGATTTTTTTCTGCTTGTTTTCTTTTAAAACTTTTATTGTTTTACTTTTCACATTTAGCTCTGCCGTTTTTGGGGGATTGATTTTTGTGTATAGTATGAGCTAGGGATTAACATTTTTCTCCACATGGATATCCCTTAACTGAGCACCGCTTATTATTCCACTACATGGAAGGGACAATTTTGTCACAAACCAGGTGACCTTATATGTGTGGATCTGTTTTTGGATTCTTTGTTCTGTTCTATTCATTTGTCTATTCTTATACCAGTATCACAGTGTCATTACCATGATCCATAGTATGAGTCCTTTTGCTTATTCTTCAAAGGATTGTTTCTGGTCCTTTGGATTTCTAGATGAATTCTAGAATGTGTCCGTTCTACAAAAAATACTTTTATTTTTGAAGTATATATATATATATATTTACCCCTGGGAATGCTTGGGGAGTTATTTTCCTTCAGCCCTTTAAAAGATGTTATAGTCTGGTGTCCATTATTTCTATAGAAAATTGGCTCCTTTGATGATGGTATGTTCTTCTTTCCCTTCTGGGTACATTTAAGGTTTTTTCTTTGGTTTAAGCAGTTGACTATGGTGTGTGTGTATGTGTTTGTGTGTGTGTGAGTGAAATTCTGCTTGGCCTTATTTAAATCCCCTCCCTCCCCCGTATTTTACTGTGAAACTTTTCAAACTTAGAAATAATTTGAAAGGATATACAGTGAACATGCATATACTCACCACCTGGCTTCTACAATTAAGATTTTGCTATATTGGCTTTATCACAGATATCCCTCTATCCATTTGTCATTCCATCTTTATTTCATGAGGCAATTCAAAGTAAGTTACAGACATCAGCACACTGTACCATTAAGCACTTAGGCATGCCTCTCATAAAATAGCTCAGTATTTATTTATGATTCTTTGTTTGGAAGTACATGTTATATACAGTGAAATGCACAAATCTTAAGCACTATCCCAGTGAGTTTTCACAAATGCATACACCTGTGTAACCCAAATTCCTATCGAGATATAGAACATTACCATCACCCTAGAAAGTTCCCTCATATCTGTCCCTCCATCTCAGCCCTTTCATTCGTATCTACTGATCTGAGTTTTTTCATGACAAATTAGTTTTTCTGTTCTAGAACTTCATGTCAGTGGAACATACCTTTTGTCTAAGGTTTATATCTCTCAACATGAGGATTTTGTGATTTATTGGTATTTTTGCTTGTTTCAGTAGATCATTTCTTCTTATTGATGAGTAATTTTTCTGGCATAAGATTTCCAGGCCTACCTTATACTTTTCCCCACTCAGTTCTGGAATCAGCCATTTCTCCAAGGGGCCTTAGTTCCTTTTAGTATGGGAATGGTATTTAAGAAATCAAGAATTTGTTTTTTTAACAAGTAGATTCCAGGTTTTTTTGCCGAAACTTTCTATCATTTCATTCATTCTCTTGAACTTTTTTTTATCATTATTTTAAAGTCCCTGTTATTATTTCAATAACTAGGTAACTGTGAGGCTGCCTCTATTGATTTTTCCTCCTTTTGTTTCTTTGCATTTGATTATAGTTCCTGTTAGCCTGGTATCTTTTTGTTTGTTTGCTTGTTTGTTTCTTTAGCACTGGACCTTGGGTATTAAGTGTTAGATAGCGTCACTCCTGTGGTATTCCTGCTGAATAGATAACCTGAACCTTCTCGTGAGGAAACATTAACTAAACACAAATTAAGGGAAATTCTACAAAATAACTGGTTTGTATTCTTCAAAAATGACAGTATCATGAGAACCATCAAAATGCTGAGGAGCGCATTCAATATTTTCTCCTTATATTGTTGTCTACTCTGAGAAATAAGTATGAGGAAGTTTCACTGTAATTGAGTAAAATTTGCTTTTGGCATTTATTTTGATGATTAAGTTAGGATTCTATGGATGCTGAATTGATATAAAAGGAGAGGATAAGTATCATATCCGAGAGCATCTTTCACCTTTAAGGCATTGCATTCTTGTCTAAAATGGAAAATTGGCTGATTTGAGAATAAAATGTAATTGAGTATGCAACCATGTGAAGAATAAATTTTATTTTTGGGGAAAAAAGTGTTGTGGAGCTCTTCCAGATAAGGGGAACTAAAGAGACATGGGTCTGAGAGTTATTTATTTTTAAGAATTGTTTATTGTAAAAGAAGGCATTATTGAGGCAATTGGCAAAATCTGAATAGTAGTATCACATTAATATTGATTTCCTGGTTTTGACAAATACGCTGTAACTATGTAAGAGGCTTCCCTTGTTTTTAGGAAGTAAACACTGAATGAAGTATTTCAGGGTAAAGGGATACAGCGTCTGCATCTTAACTGTCAGATGATTCATAAAAATCATATTTGTGTGTGTATATAAAAGAGGATAATACAAATGTGGTAAAATGTTAACATTTGGGAAATCTGGTTAAGGGTGTATAAGAATTCTTAGTTTAGTTTTGTAACTTTTCTATAAATCTAAAAGTATGTCAACATAAAATGTTATAAGGAGGGGCTTCCCTGGTGGCACAGTGGTTAAGAGTCCGCCTGCCGATGCAGGGGACACGGGTTCGTGCCCTGGTCCAGGAAGATCCCACATGCCGCGGAGCGGCTGGGCCCGTGAGCCATGGCCGCTGAGCCTGCGCGTTCGGAGCCTGTGCTCCGCAACGGGAGAGGCCACAGCAGTGAGAGGCCCGCGTACCACCAAAAAAAAAAAAAAAAAAAAAAAAAGTGTTATAAGGAAAAAAGTATGAGAAAAATAGTTATATATTTGCTGAGTTAAGTGAAATTTAAGAATTTCACCTTTAAGAAATGGCATGCTCTAGAATGCCACCAGGTTGTGTAAGAGATCACTCACTTGGTGAGTGATCTAATCTTCTACCTGTTTGTTAATGCATAGGTATGTGGTCTTATGATTAAATAACGCATTTGCAATAGTTCATAAAATAAAATTATCTATCTAAATGGTGTTGAGGAGCTTGGATTTTCACTGAGACTGTGTAGGTTTGTTTATAAGCCCTCCCACTTGCTGAGAGAACTTGGAAAGTTACTTCTGTGCTTTAGTTTCCTCATGGCTACAGTGGGATAATACAGTACCCACCTCAGAGGATTTTGTTAGAATTTAATGAGATAATGAATATAAAACACTTAGCACAGAATCTGATTCCTCATTAGAACTCAATAAACATTTTTGTTATTTTCAATAATTTTGCAGAATTGAATCATTTATTGCAATTAAATAATTTTTTGTCTGATTTAGTTTAAACACACTGTATAGATTATGAACTTCTGTTGGCATCTACTGATGATACATTATGATTTTAAATATATCTCATAGTCAAATAAATTTGAGAAATCCTGTATTTTTTTTTTTTTTTGGTGGTATGCGGGCCTCTCACTGTTGTGGCCTCTCCCGTTGCGGAGCACAGGCTCCGGACGCGCAGGCTCAGCGGCCATGGCTCACGGGCCCAGCTGCTCCGCAGCATGTGGGATCTTCCCGGACCGGGGCACGAACCTGCATCCCCTGCATCGGCAGGCAGACTCTCAACCACTGCGCCACCAGGGAAGCCCCCTGTATTGTTTTGTACTTCCCTCCTAATCACCTGTAGAATAAAGATTACAGCATTTATCTTATTACCTCATAGAACAAAATATTTGAAAGGGTTGTAAAATACAAACGCAATGTAAAATATTAAAAATATAGTCTATTTATATGATCTGTGATAGACATTGACTTTTCTACATCCAGTAGCATATAAACCAATATATAAAAAACAGACACTTTCAACCTCAGTTGCTGACATGTTTTTCCTTTATTGTCCACAGATACTTTTCATATTCCCCTACCAAGCTTCTCTCTCTTGATATGTTAATAACAATTTCCTCAGTTTTCTCTTCCATAAGATGGAATTTTGAGATCTTGCAACTGTTCTTGGTAGATAAAACATAAAATAAACAGGGCTGTCTGTAAATAAAATAAATTTCTGACTCCTACCTTTACAAAATATTAGCTATTGATCACTCATAGATGTGCAAATTATTGATGTATACATCTTTTTGGACGTTGGGCTCTAAGCGATACATTTAGCATACTGGTAATGACCATTAAATCTTTGCTATCACCTATCCTCTACCTCTCAGGTTTTACATTTAATAGATTTTGAAGGTATTTATTATTACTGCAGTTCTTTGTACTTGGCGCTTTGATCTGGAGGCGCTTTGATCTGGATCATTGTGCAGCATACTTAAAAGATTAAGTGGCCTTGCAATTATGATATTTTTAATTGTGGTATTTTTAGCCTATGGCTCAAGCTACATTTGAATGAGTGTCTATTCTAAGAGCCTGTACTTTGATTACATTTGAACACGTTATTGAATAGTTGCAGTTACAGTCATAAAAGCAATCTGTGCGAATATCCAGTATTCTGTAGCGTTGTTATTGCCTACAGCAACAAGTTTCTTATCATGGTAAACACTCGTGACTTCAAAAAGAAAATATTTCTAGAAGTGATTGATTGGCTCTTTTGAAATTTATTCGCCTGAGAGTGTTGAATTGCTTTTAAAAAAGCACCATTCTGCAGGATATTTAAACAAGTGCTGATTAAGCTGGAAGTAAACTCCCTAGTATATTTTAACAGTCATCCTTCTTTAAAGTTCCAGTTGTACAAATGTTCTTTCCTATTTTCATAGATTTTAGTTGCATTATGATTTGGAAGATTCTTGGAGGTATTCCAGTTCCCCTGTTGTAGTTAGAGGAGTCTCCTTCGTGATAGCCCCTGCAGACAGTGTAGAGCCTCTCAGGGATACTTCCAGTATTCCTTCCCTCCCAGTGTCAGAGATTCTCAGTAGGCAATTGTTCCTGGTAATAAAAGGAAATTAAAAAATTGAGTTAACACGGATTATGTAGTTTGATGGTAATAGTATTAGAAGAAAACACGAAATTCCTATAAAATTTAGGTGACTGAAAAATTTTAAACATTGGTCTTTTATTGTATTGTATAAGATGCTTGTTTTAGTAACAAGTATTATGGAAATGTATACTTCTCTCTGCTTTCCAGGTTGATTCCTCAGAGATAATTGCTGATAAAACTTGGGTGTGTATCCTTTGCTAGATTTGCTGTGCTTGTATAAACACGTGTTTATTAGTGCCTGCATTTTATAACCACTTTAGGTCTTTGCTGTCTTTTGCTAAGTAAAGGGCTTTGCCTTGTAAGAATTTATTGAGTGCCTGACGTTATATTTATTAGTAATCACACCTACTGGATGGTCACATCCACTATTGAACTTATTTCCTAATTGCTTTTGTAAAAGGTTGTTGTAGTCATCTTTTGGAACACGGTATCTGCCAAAATAAGAGCCGTATTTTAACTGAGAAGTATCCAGCAGATGTCTGTGTATTTAACATGGAAGATTATTTATGGTTAAGATGAGTAAATGCTTAAAGATCAGGAAAAGGACTTAGTAAAATGTCAACTATAGTTCTTTTAACATAAGTGTATATCTCACATTTCCCGGTTAGTCTAAAAATCAAAGGTGATATGTTGAAAGAGAAAAGAACACATTAATGATAAGTATAGCATCTCAGTGGGAGGACTTCTAGTAAGATAAAAGTCTGATAGTTTTAGTAATCCTAGGAATTATTTATTTTAACACGTAGTAGTTAAAGCATTGATCCTGAAGCCATAAAACCTGGCTTTAAATCCCAGCTGCTCATCACACTAGCTGTATGACCCTTAGACAAGTTGCTTATCCTTGTGTCTGTTTCTTTATCTATTAAAATGATTGGTATGAATATCAAATGGGTTAATATTTATAAAGTGCTTAGAGCATTGCCTGGTTCATAGTGCTGGGTAACTGCTTGTTGTTACTGCTGTTATTATATTTATTTTAAAGGATTTATACAGAATGAAAAGTAGATTTAAAAAATGGCAGTGAAATATTTTTTTCATTTGATTGTCCTAGAGATCTAAAGACCAGTTGACCTCAAAAAAGGCATAGAACTATTAGGTCAGTTAGTATTTTCTTATTCTGTGGAAAATAAAACTAGAACATAACTTTAATTGAATTGTTAAAAAATACCTTCGGTTTCAGTTTCTAGGTTTTCTGTTAGTTTGACTTTCTGTGTTTCTTTCAGTTACACGATTTTATAATTGAGATGGTATGGTGTAGAGAAAGGCTTTTGGAATAAGGCATTTGAAATCTCATTTCCATCCGTCTCTGGCTAACTTTGGGTAGTGTATCAGTTATCTGTTGCTGTGTGACAACTCCAAAACTTAGTTGCTTCAAAAACGATTTATTATTTCTCATGATTTTGTGGACTGACGGTACTCAATTGAGGGGTTCTTCTGTTTTACGTGGAACATTTTGTTTACCAGCATTTTTGATCTCGGAACAGAACAACAATGCTGAAATCTGTTTTTAGAACATTTTATTTAAATGAGCTAATGTGTTAAAAGTTATTTCTGTGATGCCTGGCCATTGTTAAAACTCAGGAAATGGTGTTGATTTTTATTTAATAGTCAAGACAATTCAACTGTCCCAAATGTAAAGTGGCTAGCATGTAAAAAAGGTCTTGGTTGATACTTGTTTGGCTCATGTGTTTGAGTTAACAAAGCTATTCACAGCAGAACACTAACAGCTTCCACTGGTTGATCAATTCAGTGAACAAATTAATGAGTGAATGCCTACTATATGCCAGACAGTGTTCTCAGTGCTGGGAATATAGCATTGAAAGAATTAAAGCTCTTTCCCTCACGGGTTTTATATTTAGTGGGGGAGGGGAAAACAGATAATAAGCAAACATATATATCAGTTGGTGGCAAGTGCTATAGAGAACACTAAAGCAGGATAAAGGAGGAGAGGTAAGTATATGTGCTGGTGGGGGTTTACCCTTCTGTTTAAGGTGGTCAGGGAATGCCTTTCTAATAAGATCTTTGGGCAGAAACACAAAGTAAGAGTGAGGGGATCAAGTCCTGCTGTTCCCACTGCCTGGAACCTTCTTCTAGATAAATGTAAAGGTTTTTGAGGCAGCAACTATGGTTAGAGGCAGTAAGGAGGCCAGTGTAGGTGGATGAGAGCAAACAAGTGGGATGATGGTGGGAAATACTAGATACGGCTGCGGGCTGAATCACGTATGACCTTGGAGGCCATTGTGAGGAATCTGACTTTACTGTGAGATGGGAAGAAGCTCTTGGGAGGTTTTGAGCAGAAGAGTGATGCGGTCTGACTTGTGTACTAAACGGATCACTCTGGTTGCTAAGTTGAGAGTAGATGGTAGAGGACGGGGCAGAAGCAAGAACAGTTGGGGAGCGTGCAACGAGAGATGCTGGTGGCTTGGACTGGGGTTGTAGCAGTAAAGGTAAAGCAAAATGGTCAAATTCTGGATCTGTTTTGCAGATAAAGTCAATGGGATTTGCCGATAAATGTGTGGGAAGTGAGAGAAAGAGGAGAGTCAAATTTGATTCTCACACAAATTATGGGCCTAAGAAACTAGGAGGATAGAGTTGTCATTCCTGAGATGGGGAAGGCTGGAGGAGGAGTGTGTTGGAGGGAATTATGAAGATGTTTTGAACATGTTTGGTTTGAGATATCTAGTTGACACTCAGTAAGAGATGTTGAGTAGACAGTTGGATACGTAAGTCTGGAGTTGGGGAGAGAGGTCTGGGTTGGAGATACACATTTGGGTTTTAAGAATAGAGGTGGTATTTAAAACTGTGTGATTGGATGAGATCACCTAAGGGAAGTGAATGTAGTTAGAGAAGATAGGCATCCAAAGACTGAGCCTTGGGGCACCCCAGAATTTAAAGGTTGTGGAAATGCGATGGAACTGGAAAGGAATCTGAGAAGGAACTGCAGGTGAGGTAAAGAGGAGAGCAGAGTGGTGCCCTGGCAGTCAGTTGCATACTGTTTAAAGCAGGAGAACACAACTGTGTCAAATGCTGCAAGTCAAATAAATCAAGGATGTGGCAATGCAGTGGCTGATGGTGACTTTGACAAGAGCTATTTTGGTGGAATGATGGGGTAATGAAAGCCTGATTAGAGTGAGTTCAAGAAAGGGGCAGAATTGGAGGCAGCTTTTCTTAACAGTGCTTTCAAGAAGGACTGGTGTAAGAGGGAATAGAGAAATGGGTGATGGCTGAAGGAGAGTATATAAACAAGAAAGTGTTTTCTTTTTTTTTTTCAAAATGGGAGATATGGGATAGTTATATATATATGTAGAGAGAAGGAGGGAGAGGGAGAGAGAGGTTGGTGATGAGAAAGAGTGGGAAATTGGTGGAGTGATGTACTTCAGTAAGTGAGCATGGGTGCCTTAGATAGAAGCACTGACAGATGCAAGTGGGCTAGTAGATGTGGTGGCGAGAATGTGGAAGTTTCTTTCAAATCCCCCCCTGCCCCCAGTAAAGTTGGATGCAAGGACAAGAGTCAGGAGTGAGGATGAGGGAGGAGGTGATGGTTTGAGAAGAGAGGAGGTGTGAATTAGGACAGTGGGAGTATGAATAAATTAAGAGCATGTATATACTGTTTTACATTTTACATGGAATCTTTTACTTAGTCCTTTGGATAATTTTCAGAGCATGCTACATCAGTAAAACCGCATTTTAAAAATGAAAATACTAAGGCTCAGGTAAATTACTTGCTATTAGAGCGATTGCTAGGTGTCTGTTGAGTGTTTAAAATCTAGCTCTATTTAGATGATTTGCATTATTTGAAGTCAGTGCTTCCTTACCAGACTCGCAAGATTTGTCTTCCCAGAACATTCTGCAGAGATTTTTAAGTACCACTATAGCAAAACATTCTTATGAATGTTTTTACCCCAGAATTTACCCATGACCTGTGGTTGACCCCCAAATGAGAGATCACATGTTGTGCCATTCCATTTGTATGACATGTCCAGAACAGGCAGATCTAAAGAGACAAAAAAAAAAAAAAAAAAGACGAAAAAGAGACAAGAAAAAGAGAGACAGAACTAAAGCGACAAAGTAGATTTGTGGTGGCCTAGGGATGGAGGAGTTTGGGAGAAATGGGGAGTGACTGGTAATGGATATAGGGTTCCTTTTGATGGTGATGAAAATGTTCTAAAATGGATTGCGTTAATGGTTGCATAATTCTGTGAATATACTAAAAACTATTGATTGTACCATTTGAATGGGTGAATTGTATGGTATGTGAATTATGTCTTAATAAAACTGTTATTATAAGAAATGCCTTCTGCATCACCTACCTCAAGAGAAGACTGTTCTGATTTTATTATTTTTATCTTTATTGAGTTTACCATTTATTTACCTTTTCCAAGTTTGTGCTGCATTTCTCTGGTATCTTCTTCTTCTTTTTTTTTTTTTTAACATCTTTATTGGAGTATAATTGCTTTACAGTGGTGTGTTAGTTTCTGCTTTATAACAAAGTGAATCAGTTATACATATACATATGTTCCCATATCTCTTCCCTCTTGCATCTCCCTCCCTGCCACCCTCCCTATCCCACCCCTCTAGGTGGTCACAAAGCACCGAGCTGATCTCCCTGTGCTATGCGGCTGATTCCCACTAGCTATCTATTTTATGTTTGGTAGTGTATATATGTCCATGCCACTCTCTCACTTTGTCACAGCTTACCCTTCCCCCTCTCCATATCCTCAAGTCCATTCTCTAGTAGGTCTGTGTCTTTTTTTTTTTTTTTTAACATCTTTATTGGGGTATAATTGCTTTACAATGGTGTGTTAGTTTCTGCTTTATAACAAAGTGAATCAGTCATACATAAACATATGTTCCCATATGTCTTCCCTCTTGCGTCTCCCTCCCTCCCACCCTCCGTATCCCACCCCTCCAGGCTGTCACAAAGCACCGAGCCAATATCCCTGTGCCATGCAGCTGCTTCCCACTAGCTATCTACCTTACTACGTTTGTTAGTGTGTATATGTCCATGACTCTGTCTCGCCGTCACAGCTCACCCTTCCCCCTCCCCATAACCTCAAGTCTGTTCTCTAGGAGGTCTGCGTCTTTATTCCTGCCTTACCCCTAGGTTCTTCATGACATTTTTTTTTTCTTAAATTCCATATATATGTGTTAGCATACGGTATTTGTCTTTTTCTTTCTGACTTACTTCACTCTGTATGACAGACTCTAGGTCTATCCACCTCATTACAAATAGCTCAATTTCGTTTCTTTTTATGGCTGAGTAATATTCCATTGTATATATTTGCCACATCTTCTTTATCCATTCATCCGATGATGGGCACTTAGGTTGTTTCCATCTCCGGGCTATTGTAAATAGAGCTGCAATGAACATTTTGGTACATGACTCTTTTTGAATTTTGGTTTTCTCAGGGTATATGCCCAGTAGTGGGATTGATGGGTCATATGGTAGTTCTATTTGTAGTTTTTTAAGGAACCTCCATTCTGTTCTCCATAGTGGCTGAACCAATTCACATTCCCACCAGCAGTGCAAGAGTGTTCCCTTTTCTCCACACCCTCTCCAGCATTTATTGTTTCTAGATTTTTTGATGATGGCCATTCTGACTGGTGTGAGATGATATCTCATTGTAGTTTTGATTTGCATTTCTCTAATGATTAATGATGTTGAGCATTCTTTCATGTGTTTGTTGGCAGTCTGTATATCTTCTTTGGAGAAATGTCTATTTAGATCTTCTGCCCATTTTTGGATTGGGTTGTTTGTTTTTTTGTTATTGAGCTGCATGAGCTGCTGTAAATTTTGGAGATTAATCCTTTGTCGGTTGCTTCATTTGCAAATGTTTTCTCCCATTCTGAGGGTTGTCTTTTGGTCTTGTTTATGGTTTCCTTTGTTGTGCAAAAGCTTTGAAGTTTCATTAGGTCCCATTTGTTTATTTTTTGTTTTTATTTCCATTACTCTAGGAGGTGGGTCAGAAAGGATCTTGCTGTGATTTATGTCATAGAGTGTTCTGCCTATGTTTTCCTCTAAGAGTTTGATAGTTTCTGGCCTTATATTTAGGTCTTTAATTCATTTTGAGCTTATTTTTGTGTATTGTGTTAGGGAGTGATCTAATCTCATACTTTTAAAAGTACCTGTCCAGTTTTCCCAGCACCACTTATTGAAGAGGCTGTCTTTTCTCCACTGTATATTCTTGCCTCCTTTATCAAAGATAAAGTGACCATATGTGCATGGGTTTATCTCTGGGCTTTCTATCCTGTTCCATTGATCTATATCTCTGTTTTTGGGCCAGTACCATACTGTCTTGGTTACTGTAGCTTTGTAGTATAGTCTGAAGTCAGGGACCCTGATTCCTCCAGCTCCATTTTTTGTTCTCAAGATTGCTTTGGCTATTCGGAGTCTTTTGTGTTTCCATACAAATTGTGAAATTTTTTATTCTAGTTCTGTGAAAAATGCCAGTGGTAGTTTGATAGGGATTGCATTGAATCTGTAGATTGCTTTGGGTAGTAGAGTCATTTTCACAGTATTGATTCTTCCAATCCAAGAACATGGTATATCTCTCCATCTATTTGTATCATCTTTAATTTCTTTCATCAATGTCTTATAATTTTCTGCATACAGGTCTTTTGTCTCCTTAGGTAGGTTTATTCCTAGATATTTTATTCTTTTTGTTGCAGTGGTAAGTGGGAGTGTTTTCTTAATTTCACTTTCAGATTTTTCATCATTAGTGTACAGGAATGCCAGAGATTTCTGTGCATTAATTTTGTATCCTGCTACTTTACCAAATTCATTGATTAGCTCTAGTAGTTTTCTGGTAGCATCTTTGGGATTCTCTATGTATAGTATCATGTCATCTGCAAACAGTGACCCCATGCACTGTGAAAATCCATGGATAACTTCACAGTCAGGGCCCTATATCTGCGCTTCCACCTCTAGGGACTCAGTAACCACAGATCCTGCAGTGCCATAGTGCACATCTATGGAAAACATTCACCTATGAGTAACACACACACACACACACACACACACACACACACACACACACGCACAGGTTTCAACTTTGTTGTGTTTATTCTCGTGGCCACTCATCCTTGACTTGTGCGTGCATACCTATTTGAACAGTAATGTAACAGGTAACTCCCATCACTTGTGTTCTACTTTTCTACTGACCATTCAGACTTAGTTCCTGATTGACCCTAGGGTTTGTAATTATGTTTACAACTTCATAAAAATAGAAAGTCCCTCACTGATCAACAGGGAGTGTATGAAAGGAAAATTGACCCATTCTGACTCAGGGCAACATTTCCTGGTTTTGAAAGACACACACCCACTCGGTAGTGCTTACATATGTCCAAGTACTGATCCACTGAAGTTGGGGTTGCTTTCTTTCTTGGTACCAAACTTTGCGTTCTTAAAATACTTCGCCATCTACCTATTTATGCTATAGATTTGTAGTAATAGACAATTTCCAAACGTTTGAACCTTATCTCAATCGTGGGGCTCACACATTCTTTCTGGTATCTTCTTGTCAAAAGTAGAGAGAAGCATGTAGCTATACACTTGTATGTAGAGGAGTATCATCAAGAGAAGCCTGGATAGCTGTACCTTTCATTTTTACTGAGTGACATTTCTGACAGAATCATCAGAATCTGGCCCTTAGTTTTGTCATTTCAGAAATTATTTGATCAGTGTCCTAGACTTGACCAGACCTGGGTTCTGTCACTAGATTCTCAAGAAACTGAAATGTATCAGCATTATGCTAGTTTTTTAACTTTAATGAGAAACGTTAGGCAGACTAAATAATCAAGTTGGCCTAAGCATTCTCTGTATTTGAAAAAATAAGTTAGTCATATTATGATCACTGTTTTCTTGATGGCCATGAAATCATCACATGAGTTCATAGTTTAATGGCATTTGCAGGGATAACCCAGGGCATCTTTCTCTTATAAGAATATAATTGTTCCTAGAATTTGACATATTGAGTTCCTGAACTGAGACATCCCTTTTCCTAACACGGCTAGGTTTCTCTGACAGTGATTGAATTTTCAGCTTAAAAAAGTAAATAAAAATGAAATAAAGTAACTCCACTAATAGTTATCTTCTTCTCTGAATGATGGTATTTCACTGTTCTTAATTGAACCATCTCCTGCTAACATTCTTTTTGAGTTCTCTAGCAAAAGACCCACAAACCATTCAGAGTTCAGTTTACCCACTTAAAAAAAATTTTTTTTTAGCTTCTCCACTTTACCTGTATGTTATATCAGTGTTTCAAGGTTTTAGAAAAGTAAAAAAAGATTTGGTCTTAATGAATATTGATAAATTTTATTAAAGGCATATGGCAAAAAAAGGAAACATGGCATTTTATATATAGATTGCCTTTGTTACCATATAACCTAAATTTTTGAGTTGGTTTGTGGATTTGACACTTGCCTTCTAATTGTGAGTTATTATTTATAGAGTGGTGAACAACAGGTTTAGTTATACTCTCTGTCCAATGGCCATGTTTAATGTGTGCCTTGCCTGTCTACAAAAGTACAAATGATATCTGTTCCCTGCTATATCCTTAGCACCACCACGTTATAGCTGCTCAGAGGGGAGTTAAGTTAGATGAGAAAAGATGTAGAAGAATTTCCTTTAGGTGTAGAACAAAAGATTTATTTTAAGAGTGGTCCATAAATTAGAATTTCTGCTGTGGTCATTTATATACAAAAGTATATTTAGCCCAGAGGAATAATTTGAGAGCCAATTAAGATACAACCAGAAAACTAAGCTTTATTCATTACTGACAGATGGATATATTATTCTTTAGTGCATAATTTGATTTTAAAAGTTTATTTTATTGTAAGACTGGCCAGCAGAGCTCTGACAGCTCTGGCAGTTTCATCTAGATTGTAAATGCTTAACGGTATTGCTTTCCTACCTTTTTACATGTGATGATACATATAGAAAATATAATGTTTTATGGCATGCCACGGTAAGCTGGAGAGAATTTAGGCACGTTTGACTCAGACTTGGTGAAGAAATTTATTACATTTTCTTTATGATATGTAGTATTATAAAATAAAATGCAAAAGCTTTTGGGAAGATAGTTGTGGCAGCCTTGGAATTGTGCCATTCGGATCCACTTCAAGAGAACCTCCTGTGAAGAGCAGTTAACTGACAGCCTCCAGCTGTTGTGCCTTTAGGTAATGCATCAGTGCTCAGCAGAGGCCCCTTTGCTGCTGGGCTGCTCTCAGCCAGTGACCAAACACAGTGGGGGTCCTAGAGCTGCGCTGTTCTAGTTTGATGGGGAACTAGCCTAGCAGATAATTTTTGCCTTGGGGACACCCCATTGACCCTGCCAAGATTTTCTCTTAACAGCACTGCTGTTGGAGGTTCTTTCCACCCAATTCTTCCTTTGCACCTCTTTCACAGGTGTCAGAACTGCTCAAGGTCTGAAGCTCTCTTCACCTATTCCTTCTTCCTGTCCCTGTGTATCCTTCAGAGACATTTTTCTGAAGAAATTTCTTGCACGTCTTGTCTGCTTCTCAGAGGACTTAAACTGATGCAATAATACATAATGAATTTGTATAAAACTTGCAGTTAAAATTCTTTCATTTTTTAAAATGAGAAAGTTGAGTTTGCTTACATAAATACAACTTTTGAATCTTAGATTTGTACTTGAAGTGGTTTTATACAATTCCTAGTCAAGAGTTTGAAAAAATAACTCTATATTCTTGTCACTGTCACCTAGAAACTTGGCTCATTCATTAAATGGTAACAAATGGCAGAAGGAATTCATCACTCTTTGTCTAGTTGACAGAAACTCTTCTTAATTGTTAACCAGATTTCAAATAATTTTGGTCTCTTTAAGTTGAGTATCCTAGATACTATCATTTTGTTAATTTTCTTTCATTACCAAATGCAATGTTGAAGTTTTCTACAGTAGCCAATTTCAAGACCCATGAATTTTTTATATTAATTATTTCAAAATAATCATAAAGCTCTTATACACAGCTATAGCTCAGTCTTATTAATAAGTCTTCAGGATTCAAAGTAGTACATGATTAAGTATCACTAGTGAATCTCATTTACTCCATATTTTTGAAACAGGCTGCCTTTTGCTTTGAACCTTTTAAAGTACAGATTAGTATATACCCTTTATAAACTCTTGTGTCCATTTCTCTTTCTTTCTGTCTAGACTTCTGTTCTTTGAGGCCTAGTTCAAACCCACATTTCACACTGACGCTTTCTTTCCTTTGTGTGAATCAACCTGTGTTGGCATGACTTATCTGAGAAATGTTTACTGAGTGCATATTCTCTGCTACGTTCTGCGTATAAAATAGTGAACAAAAAAGGATATCTCTCTATATTGTGAATATATAAGATTGATAATTTAGTGTAACCTATTTTTTTCTCTTTTTACAATATAGTTTAGCATTTGCTTATAGCTGAATATAACTCGTGTGTACATCTACACACTTGCTGAGTATTTTGTCAAAAGAATGAAGAACTTTTATAACTATGTTTTAAGGTTCTTTTATGCCTCATAATATCTCCCCATGACACTTACTTGTTTTTCACAAGTACTTGTGCATTAAGAGCCTACTGAATCTTAAGTATTAATTATAGCAGAGGTGTTTAGGAGTAGAGAGTCACTGGACAGATCCCAAATCTATGGTAGAAAACAATTTGTTTATTATCCTTTGAACTTATTCTGATCAGAAGAGCTGTAGGGAGGAGATGGAATAGTTTTCCCATTGAGTCTAGTGCTTTGGTTCTTCAGTTTGGCCATGTATTGGAATCACCTGGGGAGCTTTAAAAACTACTGATGCCTACCTCCCATCCCCAGAGTTTCTGATTTAATTGGTATGGGGTGTGGCCAGGACAAAGGGATTGTAATGTGCAGCCAAGATTGAGAACCACCGCATTAGGAGATAGTGACAATCAGCACTCTCAGTTAAAAAAAGTTAGCAGAAGGCTTATTTTCTTAAACTGTATAAAATATACACTGAGAGAGCCTGGGAACAGTGCCATCCCAATAGTAACGAGGACCCATAGCTCATTGAGGGAGTTCCGACTGGTCAAGTCTGGGAAAATTAGAGCATCAAAATAAGTAATTATAGTAATGGATTATAACCCATTGAATAAAATAGGAATCCATTATACTTACATAGGTAAATACATGAATAAATTGAAATTGGATTATTTGTACAGTCTCAAATTGAAACTCCACAAAATGCTTCATTACAGAGGGGAAAGGAGAAACTTGATAGTGGAGAAATCTAGCAGATACCATGTTAAATAGTCAGAGTGAATATTATCAGTAGTGGAGCAAATCAAAATTTTGTACCACCTGATAGCATATAATGAGAAAAAACGCCATCACTTTTTAAACAGTTCTCCCAAAGATCTATAACCTTCATCTAATTACAAGAAAACATCAGACAGACCCATACTGAGGGACATTCAACAAATAACTGACCTGTAATATCTTATGCCAGGGTCATAGCAATCAAGGAAAGACTTGAGGGACTATTCGATATTGGAAAAGACTGAAAGGGATATGACAGCTAAATGCAGTGCATGATTCGGAATTGGATTCTTTTTCATAAAGGACGTTATCAGTGTAATTGGCCAAACTTGCAGTCCGAGGCTTAGATGGTGGAGATGTATCAGTATTTGTTTCCTGATTTTGATGATTGTATTGTGATTATGTAGGAGAATATTCTTGTTTGTAGGAAATACGAAGCATGCCATTATTTGGCAAATTACTCTCAAGTGGGTTAGGAAAAAGTATTTATTGTACTGTTCTTATAACTTCTCTGTAAGTTTGAGACTGTGCAGGATAACTATGATTGTATGACTTTGTATATAGAGAACTCTTAGAATGTTAATTTTCTTATGGAAAAGTCATGTGAAGTAGCAACACAATTTATCGGGGAATTGTATCTTTCATGAAATAATTTTCCAAATAATCAAAGCTCTTCAAGTGGTAAAGTGCTTTTTTAACTGTTTTGATGTATCCTGTACTTTCTGCCTTTTAAGGCTGAATATATTGAACTTGGTCTTATCTGTTTTGGATAACAAATAGCCCAGTTTTTATTATTATCTTCTGAAGTAATACCCACGTCTAGATCCATGGTTAGCCTTTGGGGTTTTGTTTTGTTTTGTTTGGGTCTTATCTTCTGGTGTCTGGCTTTAAGTTCTGTTGGTGTCATGGTGCATGTATTTTTAATTTGTCAGTTCTCTTTCTAGTGTGTTATTTCTAATCTCCTGTAGTCTCAAAAACAAGATCTATGCTTTTCCTTTTTTTACTGTCATGTTAGTAAAACTCGGATTAAGTATAGATATTTTATCATAGCAATGTTGTACTCATAGCACCCCTTGAAGTTTAATTCAGGATTATGGCTAGGTTTCAACAAGTTCTGGAAAATGAAGAATTACTGTAAATAGTAGATGATTTCGCTCTCATTTTACAAACTTCTCTGAGAATATCAGATGAATTGGATAATTTTAAAAGAAAACCGCTGATTGATTGATTGATTATTATTATTTTTTTTTTAAATTTCAGAGCTCCAGAGATTATATTGGGGTTGCCATTTTGTGAAGCCATAGACATGTGGTCACTGGGATGCGTGATTGCAGAATTATTCCTTGGATGGCCTCTCTACCCAGGAGCCTTGGAGTATGACCAGGTAATAGAACTGTTGTGATAACCCAGTAGAATTGGTAGAATGTAAAGAAAAATAATAGACTTACAGGAATGCATTTTCCCAGGTATACAATACATGTGAGACTCCTTTTAGAATAAATTGGCAAAACCTTGGATCTAACGGAATTTAAATTCAGGACTCAAAACAAAACTTGATTTTTAAAGTGTTTTCATAAACAAGGGTATAATCCACAGGCCTGAAAACCTTTTGGGAGAATTTTTTTGGTACCATTTTTATATTATAGATATATAAAGGGCTGGACTGTGTCCATTTAAATAATAGTGCTTTGCTTGGGTGACAGACATCACTTGGGTGATGACAGCTGAAATGTCAGCCTCTCCCAAGGAATAAAAGTCATCATAGCTACTGGTCTTGAACCAACAGCCTTTACTGGTCTTAAGTACCTCAGTCACCCTAACCCTCTTTAGTATTTTTAGCTGTTTTTGGTGGTGCTAAAAGTCTAGCTTAACATTGAAATGACTCTCAATAAAATCCAGCAAATCACCTCCCTACACACTTTTCATGGTAGTTTTCAGGTGTGTTCATTAGTCTCTCTAAGCTACTAGACAGTGTTGTTTGCTATTTACTTGGTTTTTAATATTAAGATTCTTTTTTGGGTAATTGTTATCTTCTTCACTATTATTTGAAAGTTTCATAGCATCTCCCTTATTAGAGAGAGATATATATATATATATACTCATATTTTAGTAGAAAATGTTAGAATTAACAGTGGTTACATATATTTTGTCTGGCTTATATTTTTATTTAAATGTTATACTATTTAACTTTCAAACATGAAAAAAAATAGAAAGAACATTTTACAGCACACATAACTTGTAGCAAAATGCCTGATTTCTAAGATTTAGCTTTCTGTATAAAAGGGGATACGAGAGGTAGTTAATTTAGTGACTTAAATGTTGCTGAGACGACCCTAAAAGTCATTTAATATTAATTATTAAATTAGATGTTATCATTAACTTTAATCTTATCCTCTTCCAATGACTTTCTACCCATAAATTTCTGTTAGGCCAGGTGTTTTTTTAATATTCTCTACTTTCCCCCTCCATGTTGAGCATACCTCTTAAAATACCATTTCTATAAAAATTTCCATACATTCTAGTTTCCTTCATCTTTTTACCCAATCATTAACTTTGATGCAGGTGCCAAACTGTTACTAGTTTTGAAAGAGTTAGTGATCTAGTTGGAGAGTCCCATAATCCCTTAGCTGCTGAAGTACTGAGGTACCTGTCAAATTGTAGAAATATACCTTTGGCTTTGTGGACCACAGTTTATGACATGCATAGTACTCTGGAGCAGGACACCATCTAGTGGCAATATAAAGGTCAGTTTGCTGTTGTACTCTGGATTTGGACTTTACAGTTCTAGTGTTGGACAACTAACGTTGATACTGAAAAGGACCCTACAGATTATCTAGTTACTACCCCTTCACATTTTATAAAGGAGAAAACTGAGGCCCGGAAAAATGAAATGACTTGTCAAAAGTTACAATGGTAATTTAACACAAAGTCCTGACCAAAGCTCAGTTTTTCTAAAATCTGTAATAGATTTCTTTTTTTTTTCTAAACTGGGAGGTGTTATCTGATCCAGATTCACAATATTTTCGGAATGTATATTACTTTAATTCCAAATGGGTACAGTAATTGAAAAAAGTTAATAGCATACAGCATCAATAGCCACACGGTTATCAATTCAGTGTTTTAAAAGGTATTTTCCAAAATATATGAATACAAACAAATAAGAGTGATGTGTTTTTTGGTTCCAATCTTGGACTTCATACTCATTTTCAAATATGATGCTTGCTGTAGAGGTTTTGATAAATGTCTGTTTTCAAGATAAGCACTATCCCTTTATTCCTAATTTTAAGTTTTTTTTTTTAAGGAATTTTGCCCTTTTAAAAAAAATTTATTTATTTATTCATTCATTCATTCATTTATGGCTGTGTTGGCACTTTGTTTCTGTGCGAGGGCTTTCTCTAGTCGCGGCAAGCGGGGGCCACTCTTCATCGCGGTGCGCGGGCCTCTCACTATCGCGGCCTCTCCCGCTGCGGAGCATAGGCTCCAGACGCGCAGGCTCAGTAATTGTGGCTCAAGGGCCTAGTTGCTCCGCGGCATGTGGGATGCCCCTAGACCAGGGCTTGAACCCATGTCCCCTGCATTGGCAGGCAGACCCCCAACCACTGCGCCACCAGGGAAGCCCTAAGTTGTTTTTTTTTAAATCCTAAATTGGTTTGGACTCTGAAATGCTTTTGTGCATCTATTAAAATATTCACGAGTGGGGTTTTTTGGGGTTTTTACTTTAGTCTATTTATGTGGTTGAATTTCATAAAATTTCCTCAACTCCCTGGATTATGATCATCTAATTAGGATGTAAAAGGGCACGCCTCTGTCTGTTATCTGTTTCCTATTCTGGGCATCAGCTGCCATGATATACTTGGATACCCAATTGGGGTGTTGTTGCTATTTTATTAACTTATTTTTTGCCTTACAGTGACAGTACAGTGGGCAATAGTAGTAACATTACTAATTAATACTTATCGAGTTCTTTTGGGTGCCAGGAACTGTCAACACTTTAACTCATTTAATGTTCACAACAACCCTATGAAGTTTTATAGATGAGAAAGTTGAGGTGTGGGGAAGTTTAATAAGCTTGCCCAATAGTCTAACACGGGCAGTCTGAATCTAGAAGCTATGCTATTAGCAGTAGACCACCTCTACAGTACTTCATGGATAATGATACTTTCAAGACACTAAGAGTCCAGCTGAACCCTGCTCTAGTCTGCCCTAGCTCCCTGGCACTGACCCTCTTCCAGACTCCACCTCTACCCTACCACTGTCAATCTACTATTGCTCGAAGAGGGTTTTCACAGTCTGTATATTAGTTATTCAGATTCATCAACCTCCATTTGTATTCTGTCTCCAGATTTGAGTTCTAGGGAAGGAACCAGCAGCCTATGCTAGTTTATTGTTTTGTCCCGTGATAACTTTTTTTAAAAATAAATTTTTTAATTTTTATTTATTTTTGGCTGCGTTGGCTCTTTGTTGCTGAGTGCGGGTTTTCTCTAGTTGCAGTGAGCGGGGGCTACCCTTTGTTGCGGTGCGCAGGCCTCTCATTGCAGTGGCTTTTCTTGTTGCAGAGCACAGGCTCTAGGCGCGCGGGCTTCAGTAGTTGTGGCTCACGGGCTCTAGAGCACAGGCTCAGTAGTTGTGGCAAATGGGCTTAGTTTTTCCACGGCATGTGGGATCTTCCCGGACTGGGGCTCGAACTGTGCCACCAGGGAAGCCCCCGTGATAACATTTTGTACAAATATTTATCTCTCAGAATATATGCTGTACAAGATATTCTTCTTCTGTTTTGCTTTTGTTAATAACATTGCTTTTAACAACAGGAGTGTTTGTATATTACAAATATATCAGCATTATTTATAAAGAGTGGAAGCCCAGCCAATTAATTTGGAAATTCAATTCAACAGAAGCACAGAAATTCTATATTTTATATCTCTAGCAACAGCTGCAAAATATTATAAATCTAAAATTGATAGAACCAAAAAAAGAGACGAAGCCACAATCATAATTAGAGATTTAAAGCACATTTCTTTCAGTAATTGATAGAGAAAGTAGATAGAAAAATATCAGTAAGAATATAGAGGATTTGAACACATGATTAACCAAGTTGACCTAGTGATACAGGCATAGAGCACTACACCCAATACTACACGCAAAACTGCAGGATACATACTTTTTTTTTTTTTTTTTGGTACGCGGGCCTCTCACTGCTGTGGCCTCTCCCGCTGCGGAGCGCAGGCTCCGGGCACGCAGGCTCAGCGGCCATGGCTCACGGGCCCAGCCACTCCGTGGCACGTGGGATCCTCCTGGACCAGGGCACGAACCCGTGTCCCCTGCATAGGCAGGCGGACTCTCAACCACTGCGCCACCAGGGAAGCCCAGGATACATACATTTTATGTGCACATGGAACATTTACAAAAATAAAGACTTTCTGTGAAATATATTGTAACATCTCTTTCTTAACCCTTGTTGTTATGTCTTTTGTGTAACCTATATTTAACCTTGTAATATTGTTTTTTTCAAAGGAGGTGAAAAAGACTTAACAGTATATGTGTAGTATACTTCAAGGCCAATTTTGAGTCACTAGGAAAAACTTTTCAGACTATTTAAATTCTTTATTATGGGCTTTGTGTTCTAGCCCTTTAATCATCTGTGTCATCTCTTAAAGTCTTTCCAAGGCAATTTCTTCTTTGAATTTTGGATTCTACAACTAGGCACTGACCATGTTGAGAATATATTTTGTCATATGTGCATTTTATTTCCTTTTGTATACAAATGTACTTACTGTGTATGTGTAGAGAAGGCTGCTCTGTGAATTGGTACTGTGCTTGGATCCCTTCCTGTCTTAATTGTAGGTATAGTGTCTCATTAGTGCTATATGTACTCAATTTGACTTATATTTACTGGGGAAATATCAGTAACATTCTAGGAAATTAAATAATATTTTTATGGATGAATGGACAGTATTTAATTGGTTGATTGTTCTTGAAAAATGTTTGTTAGAGTTTAGGTAGAATCTTATCCAGAGCAGCCGAAAGCCTGAATTTATATTCAAATTTTATTATGCTTGGTAATATCAAATTATATCTTACGTAAGAAGAATAGAGCTCACTCCAGGGGTGGGGGTGGGAATCTTTAAAGAATTCTATTTTGTCAAGCTATTCAGGTTTCAAAGAGACCTTCTCAAGTTGGCTCAAGGAAAAGTTCATTTATTTTTGTGTGGACTGTCCAAAAATCCAAGAATGAGCTTTAATATGACTGGATTTTGTGAAGTCTGGAGTTGAAGGTGCTTTTAGGTTCAAGGCAACACTTAGAGAAATTAATAGGCTTTGGTAGAATTTCACTCTGGTGCTCGATCTTAAGTATAACTTAGCTGCTCTTTAAGTGCTTTTATCTGTTCTAACTTGCTACTCAGAATTCCTGCTCACTCTTAACTCTGGTTATGTTAACGTGGTCATCAAACTCTAGCTCTGCCTTATAACCCTTCAGCTCATCCTCCAACAGTATCTGGAATTTCTTAGTTTGCGTTTCTGACACTGTAAATCTGATTTGCTTAGCTTAATTCTAGTTGAGTTCACAAGGCAAATTTATGAAGTAATTGCTTCTAGGTCAGGTCCCCACCCTTCATCCACTGGAGACAGGAGGGGCATACAGATGGAACAAGTTCTTTTCAAATGACTGGCAGGCATTACGACCAAAAATAAACTTGGCAGGTTCATTTGCCGTTTTGTTTTTTCAGTGCCATCTCAACTTCTTAGGTATATTAATTGCTCTATGGTATTCTCTTAGCACTTTGTTTTTTTCTTTATAATGGCATTTCCTAGTTTAATTGCAGATTATATGCTTAAATATTTATTCTACTGAATTTTTTGAATAAATTTTAAAGATTGGCAACATATTTTATTGTTCTGCATAGCTTTAGCATCTGACCCATAATAAATGCCCTGTGTAAGTTTGTTGAAATTGAATTGTTGAGCACCTTTCTTACCATCTGTGATACTCTGACGCAACATCAAGGTACTAAGCTCTTAGTACTTTTCATTTTCTGTTTCCGTAAAACAAGGAACTCAGGCACTTGGGGGATGTGGGGTGAGGGGGAGGTACTGCACTTTAATGTAACGAAACTAATTTGTAAGGTGGAGATTTTAGTTATTTCATGTAAAATTCGGGATACAAATATGCATGAACATAGACTCTTGTTAGGAGGCACGTAGTCTAGCAGGGAAAACTGACATGTAAAAATAATTGTAATGTAGTGTTATAAATGCATTAAAATAGTTACGTTCTAGGTGTGATGGTAGCACAGAGGAAGGTGATTGCCTCTGTTTTGGATGGTTAGGCATAGCTTTACAGAGGAGAATTTCTTGAATTGAGTCTTGAAGAAGGAACAGTAAAAGTTTGCCACGTGGATTTGGTGAAGTGGCAGGGAGGGGAGTAAGGAGGGAGAGGAACAGGGATGTTGATAAGTAGGGGTTAGAGAGCAATCTAGGAAAGAGAAACTAACCCATGCAAGGTTTAGCAGGTGCTAGACGGGGCTGGAGTACAGGAGCATGTAAAGAGCCCGGAAGAGATAAAGCTGGAGGGCCTGTGTGCCATGTTTAGAGATTTGGAATCCATCCTGTAGGCAGTAAAGTAATTTTATACAGGGGAGTAATAATCAGATTTTCATTTTATCAAAATGGCTGTTAGCAATTTCTTGTTCTTAGCAGTGTGAATAATGAATTGGGAGTGAGTGGATGGGGTCATTAGGGAGGCAGGTAGACTAATTAGGAGGCTTGTGAGATTGTATAACTCAGAATTGAAGAAGACCTGAAAGAGGAATGGAGAGGAGAGACAGTTATGAAAAATACTAATGAGGTAAAATTGTTACGGTTTTGGATGTTGGGTGATGAGGGCGAGGTACTTGTTGGGCATAAATTTCAGGTTTCTGATTCGGGTGGTTGGTGGTAGTCTCCAAAGGGGGAAATACATGAGGATTAACAGGTTTAAGGAAAATCAGTTTAGAATATGTTCACTTTGAGGTACCTAAAGACCTGCCAGATACAGAGTGTCAGTAAGCAGTTGGATCTACAGCTCCAGAGCTAGAGATAAATATTTAGACATAGAATTAGAGATAAAACTATGGCACGTGGGGCTTGTAGAGGGAAAGAAGACAGATAAAACTCTAGAATGCAATGACATATAACAAATGGAGGAAGGCAGTTAAAGAGTGCCAAGAAGTAGGAAGAGAAATAGAAAAGAATGATGTGGAAATGAAAGGAACAGCGTTTTCAAGTTATTCACTTGAAAATAGCCAGTGGTGTTGAAGTAAGATAAGGATTAATATGTGACTATTAAATGTGTCAGTTAATAACAGGACATTATCATTTCGTGAGAGTAATAGTAAAATTCCAATTGTTGTGTGTTGAGGTTAGAATGGAAAGTAAAATATAGACCACTATTTTAATGCTTTTAACTGAATGAGAAAAGTGTTTTAAATAGTTAAGAGAGTTTTTGGGTTTTTTTTTTTTGTTTTTAGGCTGGAAGATATTAAACATTTTTGTAGATCGAGGGCAAAAATCTCATACAGAGGAAGAAATAGAAGATGCAGGAGAGGATGGACTAGTTGTATTTGAGGTTTAAAAAAAGAATCCTGTGTTCTCAAACACAGTTTCAAGGGGTTAAGCCTCTGTTTATTCCCTGTGCTGCCCAGTTGTTGATCTGGGGAACAGATATTTGAGGGCCACCTATGTACCAGACACTGTCATGGGTGTACGTGTAAGAAAACAAAACAAAGTTCTTCCCTCATGAAATGTACATTCTACTGCAGAATGGGGTAAGAAAATACAAAGTAAATGTACCAGAATATCGGATGATAAAAAAGCACAGTAGAGAAAAATACAACAGAATAAGTAGAGATAGGGGTACTAAGAGGGGAGAGCTTGTTCTTATTTATTAGTGGGGCATGAAAGGCCTCATGAATAAGGTAACATTTGAGGTGAGAGCTGAAGGAAGTGAAACACTAGCCATACAGATGTCTGGGGGAACAGTGTTCAAACAGAAGGATGTTAAGTTCAGAGGCCCTGAGGCTGGAGCTTTTCAGTGTCCTCCTGAGAGAGCTCATCTACACTGTGTCCTCCTCTACTGACTCAAGCACACATATGCCAGTGACATAGATGCGTCCCCTCCAGTGCTCCCATAGCCCTAATTCACCACGTCAACTTGTCACTAAGTCAAGTAACTTGTCAGTTGCCTGTGTAGATTTCTCCAGTTTCTCCAATGGTTTCCCAGTATTGCCTCTCAGAGTAAAATCCACACTTCTTAACCTACTGATAAAGCCCTTTGCCTGCTAGATCAATTTCGTCTCTTGCCATTTCTCCCTTAGTGAACTTTAGTCTCTGAATGTGTGGATGTATTCCTTTTATTTTCCATATTTACTCATATTATAACCTTAGCATAAATCATAATAATTCAGATTTTTTTCCATTCCTTCAGGGCTGACAAACTGTTTGTTCTTTTTGACCCAACTTGAGCATCACCTCATCTGGAACTTTATATGACTACAATTATTATATGTGTCTCTTCTTTGTTTTTCCATAAGGCATGTATTTATTATACCTGTATTATATCAATATATATTACACTGTATTATAATTGCTTACTTGTATGTTCCCTACTGGACTGATTTCTTAGGGCACACACTGTACATCATTTAATTCTTGACCTAACATCTACCTTAGTGTCTGATATAGTTGTTCAATAAATATCTAATGCAATAAAAGAATAACTCTTCTGTTTTGTAAATTATTTTTCAGATTCGATACATTTCTCAGACTCAAGGTTTACCAGGAGAACAGTTGTTAAATGTGGGTACAAAATCCACAAGATTTTTTTGCAGAGAAACAGATATCTCTCATTCTGGTTGGAGATTAAAGGTAATTCATTAAAAAAAATATTTAGAAAAACATATTCTAAGATGCTTCATGTTCACAGATAATACCCTCTGTGCCTATTTTTCTTTCATTGCATTTTTTTTTTTTTTTTTTTTTTTTGCGGTACACGGGCCTCTCACTGTTGTGGCCTCTCCCGTTGTGGAGCAGAGGCTCCGGACACGCAGGCTCAGCGGCCATGGCTCACGGGCCCAGCCGCTCCGCGGCATGTGGGATCTTCCCAGACCGGGGCACGAACCTGCGTCCCCTGCATCGGCAGGCGGGCTCTCAACCACTGCGCCACCAGGGAAGCCCTCTTTCATTGCATTTTTTTCTTCTTTTGAATTTTCATTTTTGACAATCCCCACCCCCCACTTTTAACGAGGAGAGTCCTTTCTGAATACCTTAGCTCATTCTCTAACCTGGCAGCACAATTATTAACTCACTTTAAATAGTTTAAAAAAATTTTATGTGTATCATTTTGTGTTGTTTATCTTCCCTACCCAGTTCTACATTTATTAAGCTTTATAGGACAGGGATTGAATCTAACCACTTACTACATAACCCAAGTACCTAATTTATTCCTGGGATTAGTAAATCTTTAATGATTCACTTTAGTTATTTTGTTAAGGATTTTATCTATATGTGTAATATTTTTTGGTCTGAACCTGAACTTCTCATTTTTTGTATACTTCTAAAAACTTACATTTAAAAAAATTATTTTATTTATTTATTTTTGGCTGCATTGGGTCCACTCTTTGTTGCGGTGCGTGGGCTTCTCATTGCAGTGGCTTCTCGTTGCGGAGCACAGGCTCTAGGCGCATCGACTTCAGTAGTTGTGGCTCGCAGGCTCTAGAGCGCAGGCTCAGTAGTTGTGGCACACAGGCTTAGTTCCTCCACAGCGTGTGGGATCCTCCCGGACCAGGGCTCAAACCCGTGTCCCCTGCCTTGGCAGGTGGATTCTTAACCACTGTGCCACCAGGGAAGTCCCAAAATTACATTTTTGATAGTTATTCTTTTGAAACTACTACTTGCCTTAGAATATTCAATATATTAGGCTAAATGTGCCAGAATTGAAGAAATAAAGGATTTACAAATGGTGGGTAATAAGATATTTTCCTTCTCTGATATATTCGATAAGACACTGGAAGAACATGAGGCTGAGACAGGAATGAAGTCTAAAGAAGCCAGAAAGTACATATTCAACAGTCTGGATGATATAGTGCATGTGAGTACCACAGACACATTTGTCAATCTTATGCTTAAGTTGGTGGAGTTGAATGCCAAGAATGCCAAAACACGTTAATCATTTTCTATATGACATAGAATGCTTGCTGTTTTTAAGCTTTTCAAACAAAATTGATTCTGAGGTTTCAGGGACTAAATTGCATTTGTCTTTATCACATATTTAATTTGTATTATTCAAGTATTTTCTTTAAAAAGGAAAACTCTAACAGACATATTTCTTTTCCTTACATCTCTCTAGAAGTGGATATTTGTTAGTTAAAAAAAATTTTTTTTCCTGCTTTGAATGCTCTTTGGTACCTCAAAATATTTTTGAGGATTTGTTAAACTCAATTGTTCTTTCTTATTTCAAAATAATTGTAGTTCTTTGTTCTTTCCTGTGTTGTGGGCTTTTTTTGTAAACTGTGAGACTTTAACATATACTACCTTGTATGGCTTATTTTTATTCGATGACTTGAAATTTTGATTTTGCAGGTGAACACAGTGATGGATTTGGAAGGAAGTGATCTTTTGGCTGAGAAAGCTGATAGAAGAGAATTTGTTAGTCTGTTGAAAAAAATGTTGCTGATTGATGCAGATTTAAGAATTACTCCAGCAGAGACTTTGAACCATGCTTTTGTTAATATGAAACATCTTCTAGATTTCCCGCATAGCAACCAGTATGTTACTCTAAAATCTTTTAAAATGATTCTGGAGAAATGATAATGCTGTTTGTGGTAAACCAGTGTGTTAGAAAAATGATTCAATTTCTTCATTAAATATAAGTAAACTGAGTAAAAGGAGGTTAAGCTAACTTGGCCAAGTTCACATAGACAGTAAATTGCAGAGTAGAAATAGAATGCAAATCTAAATCACATTCCAATGTTCTTTTTCCAAAATAGCATACTGAGGATGACTGAGTGATGTTGTTTTACATGACATTCTTACCTTAATAACCAGGCATATTTATAGTTAAAGGAAGTGTTAAGTTGTTCCTCCCTCAATTTTGAGTCCTGCAAACTCCATTTTCAATTTCCTTTCACAGCATTTGCTTTTCTTGTCCCCCTTCTTTCCCCTCTGTGTTGTGGAAGGAAAGGAGGTTTTTTTTATGGGTTAGTAGAGAAGAGTATATGCCCAAATTGAGAAAGACTTAGAAGAGTTACCTTAGGCAAAGCTTGTGAATTCTTTGAACCCCAGTCCTCTTTTTTATAGGCTGAAGAGAGTAAAGTAAGTGACTTAAAATAACTTCTTTTAATATTTTTAAAATATTGAATGAAGGAGGTAAAGGAACAAACTGATATTCGTTATTGTGAATTACAATTAAAATCGATGTTTTTATAAAGCCCAACTAGTCTCCACACCCCCAGTACTTAAAAATGTGTAATGGTTTCTGTATATAAGTACTTTGAAAATAACATAATAACCACATACATGGTGCCATTAATCTAGGGATGTGGAGATCTAGTAGTTTAGAAAAAAACTATTTAGAGTAGGGGTCATAAAAGTATAACCAAAAAGTGCTCACTATTGCTTTGCTGTCTCAAGAAAATATTCCAGATATAAGTATATTCTTCTGCTTGCTTTGAAATTTGATCTTACAGGATTTCCTGGTAGAAATACTGTTGGAAATATGCAGATTAAGTGCAAGCCATAGACTTTTTTTTCCTTTTGGAAATAATTTTTAATCTTAAACTACTCTAAACATTAAAAAAATAATATTACAATTACCTTTCGATTTTTCTTTTGCAGTGTAAAGTCCTGTTTTCATATTATGGATATTTGTAAGTCCCATCCGAATTCATGTGACACAAATAATCACAATAAAACTTCACTCTTGAGACCAGTTGCTCCCAGCAGTACTGCTAATCTGACAGCAAATTTTACTAAAATTGGCACATTAAGAAGTCAGGTAAGAACTTACAGTATTTGATAATTTATGCTCCTCTTTTTTTTTTTTAAATGATTGCTGATTTGCTTTTGAAATATGCAGAAGTTTCCATGTCAGCAGTTAGAAGTTTCAGTGCTGATGAAGTCTTACTATGGCTGTTCTGTTAAATCTCTAATATTTCAGGGTAACAATTGGAGCATATCTACTCAAATCCATTTTTTTCCTTCACCTTTTATTCTTTCAATATGATCTACCTGCCCTTCTATGTCTCAACTCTACAAAAAGTAGACTTCAGTAAGATCAATTTCTGGGTCCATTTTTATCATAGAATTACGATTTATTGAAATGCATTTGATTTCTACTTATAAAGTATGTGTGCAGCAATTAGAAGCCTGCTCTGTATAATGAATGCCATGTACGTCTATCGTTTCAGGCATTAACCACATCTGCTCATTCAGTTGTGCACCATGGGATTCCTCTGCAGGCTGGAACTGCTCATTTTGGTTGTGGTGATGCTTTTCAGCAGACACTGATTATCTGTCCACCAGCTATTCAAGGTATTCTTTTATTTAAATTACACTTTGAATTTAGGCATGCATTACTTTAAAATAAGTTTAGGCATCTATTCATTAAATATACTGCATGGGTTTTGGTACGTTTACTGCTACATTTGAATTTAATTTAAGCAGGTCAGTAGCCTTTAGACCAGTGATACTTCTTGACTGCAGCTCCACTGTAGTCATCATTAACAAAATGGACCATATGACAGTTGTATTTCCTGTAGAGTCTAGCATGATAACATACCTTAGTGGAAATTAATGAACTTGGAAAGGTATGGATTGTCCTATACTGGGTATAACTGCTCCAGATGTTCAAGTAAGTACTTATCTGCATGTCATCGCTGGACATTACAGTGATTGAGAGCTCAGTTCTTTAAGTTTTGGTCAGAGGATTTCTTTCCTAAAATATTGTAGTCTTGTTCTTTCCCCATAGCTTAGTTTGTTTGTTTGAAGATTGATTTTGATCAAATTGCCCTTATTTAGATAAAAATATAGAATCAAATCCTCAAGTGAGATGGTGACAGAATACCTTTGAAGATGCCATAAATTTTCACACTGAGGAACTTCTTAGTGGTAAAAGGGTGATAGCAGTGAACTTTTGGACTGGAATAGCTAGCATAAAGCCCTCTTTCCTAGGTCCTTCGGTAGCGTTTTGTCCTTGCTAGGCCGTGACATCTAGTTATATCTTAAAATCAAGAGATTGATTCCAAATGGGCCAGAAATGACTCTTTGAAGCATGGTGGTAATGCTGTATAGTGTAAGTGAGAGCTCTTGGTGCTAAGTCGGCCTGGGATCTAGTTCTCTTTCTGCTGTTTGCTCTGCCATCCCAGACAAGTCTGTTAACTTGCTTCAGCCTTTGTCAAAGAAAACAGACTGAATAGATACTATCTTGATCGTTTCCAGCTGTAATATTTCTGGATTCTGAAGGTTATATTTGAAATTTTTATTTCATTTAAGGATGTGAGCAACTTTTTAAAGTTTTTATTTTAATCTTCCCCACAGTGCCTAACAAAGCACCAAAAATATGTTTGTTGACTTGCTTGGCTGGTAATGAGAGATGTGAAAACATGGCAGCTCTTTAGCCACTTTGGTTCTACCAGGGTAGCTTTGGTCTGTTATCTGTGACAGTGACCCATGGCTGGTTTGGTAATAAAAATACCTATATCATATTGTCAGCACTCTTAAAGATGCTGTTGTGTTTCTTCGTTTTTCTTCAACTGTTTATTGTAGAGAAGTTCAAAGAATAATAATGTCCTTTCTCCTAGATTCAACAAGTATTAACATGGTGTATTTGTTCTATCTGTCTGTTACACATACACATACTGTTAATAGTAAGTCATAGACATTTTACTTCTAAATACTTGAGCATGCAAGACTGATGCTTTTTTGTTTTTCAATTAGTTACTACGTAAGTGGTATCTTGACAAATACATTTTCACTTAGATGAGTTTTTAATCTGTACTAATAGATTCTTAGGTTCTAATGATCTCTTCCGTGTACCAAAATCAGTTTGGGAGTCACCTACCTACAGTGTGGTATATTTCATCAAGATTTGGAATAGCAGGGAATTCCCTGGCATTCCAGTGGTTAGGATTCTGGGCTTTCACTGCTGGGGGCCCCGGTTTGATCCTTGTTAGGGGAACTAAGATCCTGCAAGCTGTGCGGCACAGCCAAAAAAAAAAGATTTGGAATAACAATTTTTTTTTTTCAGAGCTACCTTCTGTTTGTACCAAAAGGCTTTGTGGACACATTTCTAAATACAATTGGGCATCATTCTTAAAACATTCAATGAGGTTAGGCAAATCTTTTATCTTTTTATGTAGCTTACAATTAATAAAAGGTTAGTAACCTTTCTGTACATATGTTAGCAACTGCAAGTGGTTCCTAACAAGGATAACAGAAAGAAAAGGAGATACTTTCAGGTTCATTAACTCATCAAATGTGAAGAACAATAGTTTTAGAATTAATAGTGAGAGAAAGCAAAATATTTGTTCGCTTAAAAAACTAACAGGTGCAGTTGCAGCAGCATAACAGGCAGGCTCTGTAATATGTTGTCTCACTGTTTCTTAGTATAGTGTGTGCTTAGAAATGAAAGCTTTCCCTCTAATCCGTTTTGGCATCTGTAGAAAATCCCAGTATTGACCTTCTTACCCCTTTACCTCATAATGTGCTAATCCATTTCAAAGAAACATATTTAAATGATTATTGGGTAGCAGTTATGGTACCATTATACTTCGGATTTTAAAATAAAATTTATGTCTCTTGTCCTTCACTTTAAATTTTTTACCTTGGGTCTACACTGTTTAAGTTCATCATGCATTTCATATATTTTAGATACTATAGATACAACATGTAGGTATAGCTATATGGATGCCACATTCCTAATATTGTGCCATGTTTAAAGTACAGAAGACTTAGACAAGCTTTTACTTAACAAATTTGAGTGTAGGTTGTTGTATTTACTAAACAAGCATTTAACATTATTTGGCAATAGCTACTTATTCATCCCCTCTGGATGAAAACTGCTATTTTAGAGTCAAATGCATTCCAGCAAAATTCTCCTCTGTTGTACTAGAACAGTCTTTAAACTTTTTGTGTCATGCTTTCCAGGTATCAAGCAAATGTAATCGAAGATAAAAATTTTAGCCAACCTAATAAGCATATAGAAAATTAGGATCTGAACCCACTTTTTTTTTTCTTTTTTCTTTTTTTTGCTGTACGCAGGCCTCTCACTGTTGTGGCCTCTCCCATTGCGGAGCACAGGCTCCGGACGCGCAGGCTCAGCGGCCATGGCTTACGGGCCCAGCCGCTCCGCGGCATGTGGGATCCTCCCTGACCGGGGCACGAACCCGTGTCCCCTGCATCGGCAGGCGGACTCTCAACCACTGCGCCACCAGGGAAGCCCTGAACCCACTTTTGAATTTGATTTAAAAAAAAAGATTATAGGAGAATTCTTCTTGTCTTAAGGCATTGATTACGAGGAGAATTTAAGGGCAATCTTTTTTTGGGGGGATTTAAGAATTTGCTCTGTGATTTCATCCTTATCAAAGTGAGGATGCTTTTTTCTCTGATGAGCTTCTCTATTGCTGCAATATATCTACACAGCCTGGGTGTGCTCATATTCCATTCCTTGGAGAATTTGCTGATCAAGACATGCTTTTTGGAAAGAGTAAGAAGGTCATTTTAAAAAAATAACTCATAGATCTTTGTAGATCTAATTTACATGTAGCTCTTTTTTTTCTTTGTCTTTTTTTAACTTTTTTTGGCCATGCGCTGCAGCACGTGGGATCTTAGTTCCCTGACCAGGGATTGATCCCTCACCCCCTGCATTGGAAGCACAGAGTCTTAACCACTGGACTGCCAGGGAAGTCCCTCACATGTAGCTCTTTAGGTGGAGTTCAGAGGGTAGAACACCCTGTCAGTAGGATAAGCACCTCTGTGAAGAAAATAAACACAATAAAATTCTCCTTAGAATTATCACTTACAAATATTTGTGCAATAAAAAGTATAATGTTATTTTTCAGTAGGAAAAAAAAAAGAATTGTTTTTAAAAAATTTTTTTTAAATGGCTGATCACACAAGGTCACTTTTATCCAAAAACTGATTATGTTTAAATGATCTGCCAGCCCATATTGAAAGTAAGTACAATACAATAGACTGGAATTATGAAGTAGTGAATTTATTCTAGTAACTCAGCTTTCTAATCTTAGGAGATATCCCTAAAATCTTGTTAGTCAAAGTTCTTAGTTGGTGTAAAATACTACTTTACTCTCTTAAAGTTTAGTACCATAAGACTTAATATTTGCAAGGTGCTCTTGCAATGTATGACACAGGCATATTAATATTAACAGGATTAACGTGGGTAGTAATCCTGCTTTCTAATTTTCCTAGGGGGTAAGCAAAATGGAACATGTTTGTCCTGGAGTTCCAGTAGCTCTCCACTAGAAATACTAGTAGATTAAACCACAATGATAAATGCTTAGTTGTATCATATAAGGCAGAAAAGTTTGTTTTTTGCTTTTCCTTTAGAGGTTGAAATGAGTGTGCCATCCTGAATTTTATTGAATCATGTAAACCATCATGGCCATTGAAGTTGAAGTTGTGATACATTCCTCCTTTGGTGACGTGTATAAGATCCTATCATAGTTTTAAAGAAGAGAATACCAAGCATAGCTAAAAGTTTGTGTGAAAAGATGAACATTTACCTGCTAGAGGATAAGGATGTTGAGCCAGATTCACCTTTCCGTGTCTTACCAGTGGCAGAACTTTCTAAAAGGAAAGGAAAGCTATAATAGCAAACTTTAAAAGGAATGGGAAGTTTCAAAAACAAATCATTCAACTTTGAAAGAGTAGCTTTATAACAATTTTTGGAATGAGGTACCACAAGGTAGATAGACAGTATCTCACTTTCCAAATAGATTGCTTTCTAATATTATGAAAATTTTATGCAGGGAATTTTTTCATAATCCTAATAAGAATTTTAGCAATTCATAAATTTAAGAGTTTTATAAGGTAACTCAGAAAAGTTTTTTATTTGAGAACTGTTCTTTTCTATTTCACAGGTATTCCTGCAACACATGGTAAACCCACTAGTTATTCAATAAGGGTAGATAATACAGTACCCCTTGTAACGCAGGCCCCAGCCATGCAGCCACTACAGATCCGACCAGGAGTTCTTTCTCAGGTTGGTAATAATTCATTATTTTTACATATGTGCTGTCCTCCTTTTACTCAGGTAGAGGCACTAATCCATTTGTGCTGTTGGAAACAATGAAAATGACCTAGATGGGAATTCGATCCTTGTAGATTATTGACTTTAACTTTTATAATTATTAGAAGATTGTTACTTTTTTTTTTAATTATTGAATTTTTTTATTTTTAAAAATTTAAAAAAATTTTTTAACATCTTTATTGGAGTATAATTGCTTTACAATGGTGTGTTAGTTTCTGCTTTATAACAAAGTGAATCAGTTATACATATACATATGTCCCCATATCTCTTCCTTCTTGCGTCTCCCTCCCTCCCTCTCACCCTCCCTATCCCACCCCTCTAGGTGGTCACAAAGCACGGAGCTGATCTCCCTGTGCTATGCGGCTGCTTCCACTAGCTGTCTATTTTACGTTTGGTAGTGTATGTATATCCATGCCACTCTCTCACTTTGTCCCAGTTTACCCTTCCCCGTCCCCAGATCGTCAAGTCGATTCTCTAGTAGGTCTGTGTCTTTATTCCCGTCTAGAAGATTGTTACTTTGAGTTAACTTGTATCATACTAGTTTTTCTTTTGTTTTTGGTTTTGTTTTTTGCTGCAACAGACATGGTCTGGTAGAACACAGCAGATGCTGGTACCTGCCTGGCAACAGATAACACCCATGGCTCCTGCTACTACATTAGCTTCTGAGGGTATGGCTGGTTCACAAAGGCTCGGAGACTGGGGGTAAGTTAAAAACAAGGGTACTTCTTTGTGAATAGTTTGCAAACTAGATATGGTAAAGTAGAGATTCAATTTTTCTAAATTTTCTCCCTAGGAAAATGATTTCACACAGCAATCATTACAGCTCAGTGATGCCACAACCTCTTCTAACCAATCAGATCACCTTATCAGCCCCTCAGCCAATTAGTGTGGGCATCGCACATGTTGTGTGGCCTCAGCCTGCCACCACCAAGAAAAATAAACTGTGCCAGAACAGGTTGGTATTGATATTTTAACTTTCCTCTGCATTTTGAAAATTAGTCATTAAAATAAATTTTGCATGTACGCCAAAGGGTCACTCTGTTGTATTCAAAATGACCTCTTTGATAGCTTTGTTACAAACACTAAGCCAGCTCCCTTCTCAATTTCTCAGAGGTATTTTGGTAAAACTAATGGAATGGGAGCCAGGAAGAGAGGAAATAAATGCTTTCAGTTGGTAAGATTGTCTTTATTGCCCTTTTGATTTATTATCTACCTATAATTTTAGACCATTTTAGATACTCAGATATCACATTTACCAAAAAAAAAAAAAAGACCATTTGAATATATGTAAATGCAATCTACACTCATATTTCTAGAGGTATTTTATATATCACAGACTCATCTGTATGTTAGTGTGTTATAATCTTAACAAGTGAAGGTTTGCATTGTTAATTATAACAAGCTGTCTTAGAAAAATGTCATGTATATATTTTGATTATAGGAATAACACATTGTTCCTTTGATTGCAGGAGTAATTCATTGCAGAATACCAATATCCCACAATCAGCATTTATTTCTCCAAAGACAGTAAATGGGAAAGATGTTGAGGAAGCAAGTTGCATAGAAACACAGGACAATCATAACTCAGAAGGAGAGGCAAGAAATTGTTGTGAAACTTCTATCAGGCAGGACCCTGATTCATCAGTTTCAGATAAACAGCGGCAAACCATCATCATCGCTGACTCCCCGAGTCCTGCGGTGAGTGTGATCACCATTAGCAGTGACACTGATGAAGAAGAGACGTCGCAGAGACATTCGCTCAGAGAGTAAGTGCCAAAAGCAGTTTCCCGCGATTTTCCTGCCTCCTTCAATAATGATGGCACCCTCTGCTGCAGTGGGAAGAAAAACTTTGTGATTTATTACTTGTCTGTTCATGTCCTTCAGAGTAAACTTCCTGAATAGCATTTAGCGTGATTACTATAGCATTTTTCCTGTATTATGAGCTTTAGATTTTTGTCTTAACTGTTTCATATCCTTAATTAAATAATGTAAATTTTGGCTACTTGGGAAGTATGTTCTCATTTTTGACCCAGTTGTCCCTTCCCTCTTTACTTAGATGTAAAGGTAATCTGGATTGTGAAGCTTGCCAGAGCACCTTGAATATTGATCGGATTTGTTCATTAAGTAGTCCTGAGAGTACTCTGAGCACCAGCTCCTCAGGGCAGTCCAGCCCATCCCCTTGCAAGAGACCGAACAGGTAAAGGAATTTCAATAGCAGTACATTATAAATACTAAGTCTACTAAAAAGCCTATGATTTCTTTTGTTGTTGTTTAAATTAGTAAGTACCTGCCAGTTTACCACAGTGACTTCTCTCTTGATCATAATTTTTGAACTAGATCACCTTTTTATAAACTCAGGTTTTAAGTAGTAATTTTCTTTACTATTACAGAACAGATCTAAATGAAAAATTGAGGTTCTAATAAATGATTTTTAAAGAATCATTTGTTTTGAAAGGGTGAAAAAGCCACATTCTCAACTCCAGCTCCACAGACTACTATTGTAATTTAAATTTGGAATAAGAACATATACTTCAGCAAAATAAAAAGGAATGTTTTGCATAATAAAGTAATGACCCACTGTCAGCAGACTATTTGCTGATTTTTTTCTCTCATAGTGATTGATTTGCACGGTTTCATGCATATTTCCTTCCTACCCTTCCTTTTGGCCAGGGACGTGCCTTGCCACTAAAGTAGTGAGCTTCTCCTAACCTGCATGAGGTACTAACGCATTAAGAGATGAACCATAAAAATTTCAGTGAAATACATTTGATTTTAGCTTTTAGAAATTCTTTTTTTTAGTGGAAACAAAATTTGAAAAAGTTCAGCTTTAATTTTATTCGTCTTCTCTTTTTTCCATAATCAGGAAATATGGTTTTGAATAGTTTGGTTATAACTAAGCTCTGTGGAAGCATAAAGAAGTATTAACACATCTTCTTATAACTTGTTTATAATGTGTTTGGAAGTTGATATTATACATACGTATATGTAAATACATACATGTAAGATGTGTATATATATAAATAAAATACAAAGATAAAAATATATAATTAAAATATACATATAAAAAGAGGTGCTTCAAATTGTTAAGTATGAAGTGAGTAGTAAAACAATATAAATGCTGTAGAAATCCCAAGGAGTTGGGGGGTGGTGGGCAGGGCCCAAGGGTCAGGGCGAGAAGAGAAATGGGACACTGGCTAGACCTTCAGAGAGGTGGGAAAAACCTTTCAGATAACTGGTTAGTTAAAAGGACCCAAATTATCACTAAAGGCACATATATAACATTAGAATTTAATCTGAAATATGCAAGTTGCATGCTTATGTGTTTGTACATTTCGTTTCAGTTATCCAGAACAGCACTTCTTTTGTAGTGTCTTGATGAAATCTTCTGTAATTTATAAATGGGATTTTATGAACTGAGACTAAGGATCAAGTGGGAAGGGAAAGGAGGGAAAAATAAGTGCCAAGAGTGTGTTCCTAGATAGACAGAATTAGGGTTAGCAGTCTGAAAAGAGAATTAATGTGGGAGTCTAGGAAATCTATGAAAAATGTTTTTTTGATAAGGAAGAAGTTGTAATTAGGTATGAAATAATTGAATAAGATTCTTATCAATTTGCTGGGAGTCTGGAAATTATTTAACTTTAGATTTAACATTGAACATTGTTCATAAAAATACTTTCTTGTTGTAGTATGTCAGATGAAGAACAGGAAAGTAGTTGTGATACTGTGGATGGCTCTCCAACATCAGACTCTTCAGGACATGACAGCCCGTTTGCAGAGAGCAGTTTTGTGGCGGATACGCATCAAAACACAGAACTGGTAACCTCTGCTGACACAGAAACCAAACCAGCTGTTTGTACTGTTGTGGTGCCACCAATGGGACTAGAAAATGGATTAAATGCCGATGAGCATATGGCAAACACAGGTAAACTGAGTCCTCTCTATTTCCCTGATTGTCCCTTAAAAGGTCTTAATTTAGGAACATTAGAGCCAAAAGTCATCTCTGAATTTCCAGCCTGACCCTGCCAAATCTATTGTACAAAGGAGATATCTTCTAATATCACCCAGTCCTTGGAAACCATGAGATCTTTTCTTTTTATTTAATTTTAAGGTTCTCAAATCACTATTGTGTAAAATATCTAAAGACCTTTCTAATTTTTATATAAGAAGGAAAAAGTAGCTACTTTCTGGTATTTTGTTGTTGCCAGATTCTGTATGCCAGCCATTAATAAAAGGACGATCTGCTCCTGGAAGATTAAACCAGCCTTCCGCAGTAGGTAATCGTCAGCAGAAATTGACATCAGCATTCCAGCAGCAGCATTTGAATTTCAGTCAGGTATGTTTGTGAATTTATGAGTCTTTGGGATTCAAATTTAGCAGTTTTCTAACTGGGGGGAAAAAGATTCTCACACTGTATAAAATCTTAATAAATTTTTCCCTTTTCATTATCCCAAGTGACTTAAAAAGTAATTGGCTTAATAATAGGATAATTATCCGATTATCCATGGAACTTGAATTTTTCAGAAAGATTAGGTTCTTAGGTTCTCTTAAAGTTTTTTAGTCTGTTTGTTGTTTTAGGCCCTTTAAATCAGAATGCACACCAATGCATTGATGGTTACATTTCTTGTGTGTTAGTTGTGATGGTGAGAGATGCCTTATTGAGTACTTGCCATCTGGTCAGCACTGTGCTTGGCAGTTGTGTTTGACTTGGGGGAAAGAAAAGGTCATAGGTATTGGAGTCAGACCTGCGTTCACATCCTGGTTTTGCCAAATGCTATGTACAGTACCTTGGCCAGGGCTCTTCAACAAGTCTGGACCACAGTTAATGGAAATGATAGCTATATAACTATAATTAGAATTAAATACAGTCTCGTACGTAAAGTGTTAGTCTTACATATAATAGGTGCTCTGCAAATGGTAGCTATCAGTAGTGGTAGGAATAGTGACACTACTAGCAGGGGTAGTGGCAATGTTAATATTATAATAATATGCAGTAATACATATTAAAATGCTAATACTAATATATATATAAAATTGATCGATATTTTTCTCCACTCTGTTTATACTTAGTATAAGCTAAGATCTGAGAGATCCTCTGTGGGTTATCAGTCACAGAGTATCTTGTAATTTCCCTTTTTTCCCTTTCTTTTTGACTTATAAAATATGTAATTAATCTTTTTGTTTTGTTTTTGGATAGGTTCAGCACTTTGGATCTGGGCATCAAGAGTGGAATGGAAACTTTGGACATCGAAGACAGCAAGCTTATATCCCTACTAGTGTTACTAGTAATCCATTCACTCTTTCTCATGGAAGTCCTAATCACACAGCTGTGCACGCCCATCTGGCTGGAAATACGCACCTCGGAGGACAGCCTACTCTACTTCCATACCCATCATCAGCTACCCTCAGCAGTGCTGCACCAGTGGCCCACCTCTTAGCCTCTCCATGTACCTCAAGACCTATGTTACAGCATCCAACTTATAATATCTCCCATCCCAGTGGCATAGTTCACCAAGTCCCAGTGGGCATAAATCCCCGTCTGTTACCATCCCCAACCATTCATCAGACTCAGTACAAACCAATCTTCCCACCACATTCTTACATTGCAGCATCACCTGCATATACTGGATTTCCACTGAGTCCAACCAAACTCAGCCAGTATCCATACATGTGAAAATTCAAGAGAGTATATTGAGGAAGCTCAATGATATAAACATTTGATTAAAAATAAAACATGGTATTTAATAAATATTAGCCATGGCACAAGAAAATTATTTTTGAATCATGTAGACTTGGGTGCAATTTAAACAACTTTGAGCTTTAAAAAAAAACTCACTTTTAATGTGTTTTGCACATTTGGTATAACTTGTCTTTGGTCATGTTATCTTCTTATGTAGTAACTCTAGGCAGGTGACTTATGGGAGCAGAAGTCCAGTTTTGCTCCCACTATTTTTTATAAAATTGCCTTCTAACTAGTGCAAGACACGTCTATATTTGGGAAGCCATTCTGTGTACAGACTTAGAGCAACAGATGCACATATGTCAGAATTACAGCATACAAGTGAATTGTATTATCTGTGTCTTAGTGTATAAATGTTGGGTCACTTACCTAAGAAATTGAGCTATTGTTCTTTACATTTGCATGTGTCTTTTGCATGGGCAAAATGTTGCCTAGACTTTGCTCTTAAATGTTGTTCTAATAATCTCAGCTGCATTGTAAACCGTTCCCACACATAGTGCCTTAAATATTTGAGGTTGTTAATGTTATTACTATATATAAATGTTGAGGACTGCAGCACTTAAAGTTCAGACTTACTCTTTAGTTTCCTTTGATGGAGTAATGTTCATTTTTGGTTTTGTGTGGTATGATTTCAGGTTGTAGCTGTGTTTTCCTTACTAAGAGGGCAGCATGTTTGCTATAGCTGAATTCTGCTGTCTTGATTTTTCAGAATGATCTAGCTTCAAGAAAAGCAAGCAGGTAGTAGTGCTTAAGAAAAAGTGATTCAGTATCTAATGGATAGTTGATACCTGTCACAACACAGCATTTTATATACTGTTAAGTGAAACTGCAATACAATCTAAGTTTATTTTGGGAGTGTTTGCTGTATAATTGGATTTAATAAAATGTTTAGAGATGCAGTACAGTAGGCATGACTTTGAGTAGATAAAGAAAATGCTCATTGATTCATGATGTGGTTTCATCCTAGCTTGGGCAAACCATGCAGTATTTAATAAATAGTAGCAGAATATTTACCATTGAAGCTTGAAAAGATGTGAGTTCTTTGTGTGCAATTTTTCATTTATGCATGTGAGAGGGTTTGTTTTGTTTTGTTTTTAAGTATTTTTACATTGTAGTACTTGTTTTGCTTGTTGGTGGTGTTTGCTTATTTAATACATTCCGTCAGGGACAGAAATTACATGCTTGTTTTCCTAGGAAGTGCGTCTTGGGTTTTTCCCTCCTTTTTTTTTTTTGGTGGTGGTGGTGGTGATGTTTAAATGAAGTTGCTTTTACAGCACCAAAGACTTAATCATCCATTTCCTATATAAAAGGTAGCTACTTTTTGCATAGACCTCAAGTATATTGTAGTGTAGAGGTGGAATTTAAAGGAAGGTATTAAGCAGGCTGTGTTTTAGCTTATGGGCAAATAATAAATTGTATCATTTATCTTGAATGTATCATAGATAAGCTGCTATATAACGATTGCCACTTCAGATAGCTGTGAAATTAGGTGATTAACTAGTTGTTATTTAGCCTTCTAATTTCTGTATAAGTCTAATTACATGAAATAGAAGTTGGGGTTTTGATTTTTTACTTTGCTTTTCTGTTTGGAGTGTCATTGTAACTACTGTATTGTAAATGATGGGAAAAAATTGCATATGTTATTTTGGGGTGTGTTATTTGCATCAGTATTTTATCTCTATTAATGTTTGTGCTCATCACTGCATATAAAAAAAACTGGGATGTATCAATGTAACTTAATTTTTAATTTTCATACTGGCATTGTAGACACTTGAGAAAGCTGTATCTTGCAGGCTTGACTTAACTTTTTTTCCTTAAAAATCTGGAATATAATCTTACAGCATTTACTGGAATAAACAGTACAAAGCATTTGAGTGTAAAACTCCAACTGTTTTGGATTTACAGCATTTCTTTGATAAATGAATTGCATACCACTAGTACAGCGTTGACAATAAGCTAATAATGGATAAACTTTTCTTTACTCCATGAATACAAGCAGTGTTTTATTTAATAATCATCAATGAAATAAATGTGCCTGAAATTAATTTTAAAAATTACAGTATTAGATCATAAGATTAAAACCAGCAGTACATTTTTAGTCACACTGAAAGTGAAGGACTTAATTTTCCCCACAAGTTTCAGTGTTTTTAGTAATCAATTCTATGCATTTTATATAAATAGAAATATATATATATATTACACATAAAAAGGAATAGCCTAAGATTAATTTAAAAGATTATTTACAGATGGCAAATTTATGGAGTCACTATTTAAGTAAACTTGCTGCCCTCCACAGCCTTCTAATTTAATTTATCTGGTCCAGCAGTTTACTGGTATCTGCTCACTTGTTGGAGAAGAATCAGTGCTGGCAATGGATGTTTCAGAAACACCAAGTGCAAAGGATTGATCGATGTTTGTACCAGGTACAAAACTGGCGCAGTTTTCTTCCTGTTCAGGGCCGTGTTCACTACCCTGAAACATCGTATTTTCTGTATTTCTGTTCCAAGACTGAGATGTCTTGTTAAATTGATGGTGAATGATAAACTTCAATGTTTTCATAATATAATAGTCCTGTTTGATAAAGGCGTACCCAAGTTAAGTACACTGCTCTTAACTGATTCTAATCACGTGCTTTTTATGTGTTTAAGAAGATTAAAAAAAAATCCAAGATCCTGCTAAAATCTAAATTTAGCATACTGAGAAAAGAATTTGTACTCTCTTTAAAACCATTTTTACCAGTTTTCTTTGGTTTTACTGCTTTCTTAAATAAAACACTGCATGACTTCCAAGTTGCGTATTTGCATACTACTTTAATTTACAAATTGTTTTTAATCAAATATCTTGATATTTCGTTTCTTTTCCTTCAGGGTGTTTAAATATGTTACTGTAGTAGCAAAACTTTTTCATTTTAAAAATCTCTACTACTAATTTTAAAGTTGATTTGTGTTAAGTAAAAGTTAAATCATACACTGCAAGGTGTAGGAAGATTTGTTTTAAAGAACCCAATGATATAGATTTGATTACTGAGTTTGAACTGTTAACTGTTTAACAGTTTTAGACTTGTGGCTTTCTTTCTTTGGTTTGTTTTTGCTTTTACTTCTATGCTACACTAGTTTGCCATGTAGCAATTGCACTGTGCAATATTACAATAAGGACTGGGAAAATTTTTATGGATGTAATGTCTATTACGGTTTGCGATAGTATTTCTCTCTAGTTCTCAGTGATTTAAATGTGACCAAGCCTTCTGTACTTTGTCACAAAAAGCGGGTTTTCCAGGTGACTATTTTGGTGAGTGTCAAAATAAGAATTTATGGTGTATTACTGTCGATTCACTTTGAATTAAAATATATATATTGCAGCAAACTGCTTGTTGACTTTTTTTCCACCCCAGTACTACTTACAGGGTAGGGAAGGAAAAGGTTAGGAGCATTGAGTTACCTAACTTAACATCATCGCATTTAATTCTCAAAACCACCTGTGAGATATAATGTTATCTTCATTATGTAAATGAAGAAATGGGCTCAAAATATCTAGGTAAGTTGCCCAAACTCCCAGCACTAATGAGTCGTGAATCTGAGACGTGAACCAGGCTGTCTAACCAAACCAGTCTACTTTCCAGCAGTTCTTTTTCAAACTGAAGTCTGAGGTAGTGTGCCACAGTACTGTAACCACAGGATAACCAGGGCCTGCTTCCCTTGAATATTGTTTTCTTGAATATTTTTTGAGGTAAATATTTCTGTTCAATGTGCATGGATGAAGAATAGGGAATTCACGTGTATTTTTAAGATATAAAACATAAGGCTTCAAAAGCATGTGGTTTCCAGTAGGCCAGTTTAGGCTGTGCCTTCAGACACCACCTTATACTTCCAGGATTTAACTTCAGAGAAACATCAGGAGGAAAGTTTCTCAGCGCCCCGCCAGAACATACCAGTGAGAATACGTATTCTCAGTCTCTCTCAGTAAACTTTTACTCGATTACATGCACTTGGTGTCTGGCTTCTTTTCGTTCAACATTTTATTTCTAAGATACATCCACGTTGTATGTAGTTGTTGATCATTTACCCCATTACTGTATAGTATTCATCTGTGTGCATATGTAATCATTTATCTGTTCTGTTGATAGACATTTGAGTTGTTTTTACTTTTTGGCTATTAGGAATCGTGCTACTGCAAACATTTTTTGTTCATATCTTTTGGTGAACACGTATGCATTTCCTTTGGGCATATATGTAGGCATGGAATTCCTGGGTCATAGGGTATACAGATGTTTCACATTATTAGGTACTGCAAACAGTATTCCAAAGTGGTTAAATTAATTTACACTCAACGCAATGTATGAGAGTTCTAGTTACTTTACATCCTCACATGTATTTTTTGTTTCTTTCCATTTAGTCATGGGTGTGAGTTGTTCAAAATTATGTGAACATTCTAGCCCAAAGTACTGATCCCACATATAGGTGAAATCCAAATTTTGCAATTCACTTGAAGGTAAATTGGCTTCTTGAGAGTACTAGGAAGTATTTAGCTATTTAAATGGATCTAGGAATTTAAAATATTTTTTTCTAAAGAGATTAAAAAGTCATTGACCAACACACGTAAACCATTCAGCCAGTACCTATCAGAGTGCCTGTCACAGCAGGTATGTCAGGAGTCATTCAGTAATATTTATGAAGCATCTACCATGTTCCAGGCATTCCATGCTAGGCATGTGTCAGTGGACAAAGCCAGAATATTCTTTTGCTCCTACAGATGTTTTTGTGGGAGGGAAAGATTGAAAGTAAATAAGTTCAGTTAGGGTAAGCAGAATGAAGAAAATGGCCTGATTAAGTGACCAAGAAGGAGCGTGTCAGGATCTGCCTCAATGAGAAGGTGACATTTGAGTTGTGACAAGAAGAATGCTAGTCAGCCATGTAGGGGAAGAGTATTTCTGGTAGAGGGAGCAGCAAGTACAAAGGCCCTAAGTCAGGGATGAGATTTAATATGGACAGACCAGGAAAGTGGCTTGTGAGGTCAGAGAGGAAGTGTGTGAGTGGGCAGCAGGAGCTAGAAGACAGAACCAGAGGGGTGGGAATGCAGGCCTTTTGCCAAACAAAGGAGTCTAGATTTTACTGTGTTATGTTCATGGGAAGCAAACACCATGAATTGGCTATTGTGGAGAATGGTGGCAGGGCCACAGGAGCAGCTGGAAGACCAGAGAGGAGGTTGTTGAAGTAGTCCAGAAGAGATGGTGGATACTAGTCTTTTGTCAAGACGTTTGTATTACAAATACTTTCTCCCAGTTTGTGGCTTTTCTTCTCATTTTCTTTACAGGGTGTTTGGAAGAGCAAAAGTTTTGAATTTGGATTAAGTCCAAGTTATTTATTTTCTTACAGTTTATGCTTTTTTTTATTATTTATTTTATTTATTTATTTATTTTTACAGTTTATGCTTTTTGTGTCCTAAGAAGGTTTTGCCAGTCCCAAAGTTGCAAAGGTTTTCTCCTTTGTTTTCTGCCAGGAGTTTTAGGTGTTGGCTTTTATTAGCTCTGTGGTCCATTTCATGTTAATTTTTGTGTCAACTTTTTGTTCTAATGGCATTATTTTATCTTATCGAGAATCTGTACTTTTCCCTAAATGGAAGTATGGTTATTTGAAGTGGGAAAATAAGATGTTAATAATTAGTATTTTTCAATCATAAAAATAATACCTGATTACATTGTACTTGGAAAATGCAGAAAAACAGATTTTTTAAAACTCAAAAATGTAAGTGTTGAGGTGGTTAAAATAATGTAAGCAATTTTAGATCCTGATATTTTCTACTTCAATTTATAACATGAGTATTTTGCATGTTTTACAAACTTCAGAAATATTTTGAATGCCCAAATGTGGAATTTAGAGAGGTGATCAGCTTTGTTCTACATTGCTTATTTCCTTGGAGAATCCAAAGAATTCACTTTTTCTTATCACATCGAATGTTTATACTTACTATAAACCAATTTTTAATTAGAAAAACAAAAAGAATAGTATAACAAACACACACATCCTACACCTAGATTCACCAGTTAACATTTGCCACATTTTCATCTCTCTATATGTAATTTTTAAGTTGAACCTGCTGTGGATAATCATGATACTTGGCCCCTAAGTACTTAAGCAAGCATGCATCTGTTTGTAAGAATAACATTCTTCAGCTGATCACAAAACTGTGTAACACCTAGCAAAATTAACAATTTTATAACATCTAATTTCCAGTCCATATTCAAAATTTCCCAGATGTTTCAAGAGTGTCTTTTATGGCCATCTCCCCATTCCCCCTATCTAGGAGCCAATCAAGATTCACCCATTGCCTTTAGAGAAATGCAAATCAAAACCACAATGAGGTATCACCTCACACCGGTCAGAATGGCCATCATCAAAAAATCTAGAAACAATAAATGCTGGAGAGGCTGTGGAGAAAAGGGAACCCTCTTGCACTGCTGGTGGGAATGTAAATTGATACAGCCACTATGGAGAACAGTATGGAGGTTCCTTAAAACACTAGAAAGAATTACCATATGATCCAGCAATGCCACTACTGGGCATATACCCTGAGAAAACCATAATTCAAAAAGAGACATGTACCGCAACGTTCATTGCAGCACTGTTTACAATAGCTAGGACATGGAAGCAACCTAAATGTCCAGCGACAGATGAATGGATAAAGATGCGGCACTTGTATACAATGGAATATTAGCCATAAAAAGAAACGAAGTTGAGTTATTTGTAGTGAGGTGGATGGACCTAGAGTCTGTCATACAGAGTGAAGTAAGTCAGAAAAACAAATACCATATGCTAACACATGTACATGGAATCTGAAAAACTGATACTGATGAACCTAGTGGCAAGGCAGGAATAAAGATGCAGATGTAGAGAACGGACCTGAGGGCACGGGGGAAGGGTAAGCTGGGACGAAGTGAGAGAGTAGCACTGACATATATACACTACCAAATGCAAAATGGATGGCTAGTGGGAAGCTACTGCATAGCACAGGGAGATCAGCTCGGTGCTTTGCGACCACCTAGAGGGGTGGGATAGGGAGGGTGGGAGGGAGACGCAAGAGGGAGGGGATATGGTGATATATGTATATGTATAGCAGATTCACTTTGTTGTACAGCAGAAACTAACACAACAGTGTTAAGCAATTATACTCCAATAAAGATGTGAGAAAAAAAAAGATGTGAATAAGTGTTTTCCTTTTTTTTTGAATTTTATTTAATTTTTTTATACAGCAGATTATTAGTTATCCATTTTATACATATTAGTGTATATATGTATATAAAAAAAGGATTTACCCACTGCCTTTGGTTATGACATGTCTCTGACCAAATTCAGAACAGTCTTTTTTTTTAATGACATTTTTTTGAAGAGTTCAGGCTAGAATAGTCTAAAATCTGTGTGTGTTTCTTCGTGCTAATTGTAGCATGAATTTCTGTGAAGTACAAGCTGGGTCTAGTGGTTTGATCAGATTTAGTGTTTGCTCATTTGCAAGAATTGTAGGAGTAGTTGTGCCTTATTGCTTCACATTAAGGGGCGCAAAATGTCAGGTTGTCCATTATCGGCTATGACACTAACATAAAGAGGTTACTAGCAAATCTCTCCATTGTCGTCTGTGGGGTTGGTACTGTGGCAGTATCAATAGCATTTTGCTCATTGGCTTTAGCGTCCATTGATGATTATTGTCTGAATCAATTATTACATTGGGGGTTGCAAAATGGTGATTTTTCAATTATATCGTTCCTTCTACATTCTTTACCTGGCATCATTCTTCTAATAAAGGCTTTCTGCCTTTCTCCCTGTGCTCCCTTCAGTTTTTCTCTGTCTCTCTCACCACTATGGATTCATGGATTTTGCTTTATTCAATAAGGTAAAATTATTAATTATCTTCAGGTCTGTCGAATCCTTTTGACATTATTGCATTAGTCTCTGAATGTTTCCTCATTTTCTGGCCTAATAAGGTGTCTTATGCTCACCTCGTATTTTTCCTGCCTTGGATCTGGAAGTAGCCATTTCTCCAAAGAGCCAAGGGTTCAAAGGACCCAGTTGAGTAACGTTTATGATACAGAGGTAGTTCGTTTGTCTTTTGTAGTACTGTCCAATTATGGTGTCATAGGTATTGCTGACCAAGAGAAAAGACTGATCTTTTCTCTTAGTTTAGCTTTAATCCTGTATCCCCATTACTCAAGCTCATATCTGACTCCGTTTTTGCAGAGAGATGTTGTTTGTCCAGCAACTACAGCCTACCTTCCCTAACCATCTTGTGACTCTCAGGCTTACATACTGATTGCAGTTGACCAGGGAGAAAGATGAGTTTTCCCATGCATGGGAAAATTCATCTAATAAATGCCATGTTTACTGCTGTTTCCCCATTGTTTAGCCCTTGTGCCCAGTGGATTTTGAATAAATGTGGACCCTAGGATTTGAGGACCTTATTTAGTAAATCATGAAAATGGTTGTGTTATATTCATGATGATGGTGATTAACTTGAAGGAGGTGATGAAGTGAGAACAGGAGCTGTGCTGCTGCTTCATCATAGTCTCCATATTCTTTCATCACGTTCATCATATTTCTTATAATTATCTTGACTGCTTTTCTCACTAACTAAAACTCTGAATGCAAAGGCTGTTTTTATCTTGTATGTGCCATATCTTTGACTCTATGTACCTGGCCATAGCAGGCACTAAAACATTTGTTAAATAAATGAATGAAATCAACAAAAATCTGTTGAATGGAATTTAGGAGGCCCAGTTTTATTACCTGCTTGGCTACTCATTTAGGTGGTCCGGTTTTGAGCAAGTTTGGGCTTCCCTGGTAAATTGAGAGAGAGAGATTGGGATTTCAAACTCAAAAGCAGCAAGGGCTGGGCAGACTACACAAGTAAGTGAAGCAGACTGAGTGGGGACTGTGGCCAAGCAGGGCGGTAAGTCCGAAGGGAGCAGGACACGCATGTGGCATGGCACACCCAATGTCTACCAACTTCTAGTTTTCTGAGAAAACAAATATGGATGTCAGTGAAATATTGGCAACTAATGAAACTGAAAAAAAAGTTATGTTTGTTTTAAATATGGCGTAGGCCAGACACAAGTCATCTGCAGGCCAGAGTTGGTTTGTGGGTAGCCGGTTTGCTGGAATAGTTATTCTTAGAGTTTCCTTTCAGGTTTGACATTTGATCATTCCGTTCATTTCATTATTGCTATATCGTAGTATGGCCAGTAGGGGGAGAAAGAGTACTCTAATAATTTTTCTTTCCAGTTTGGTGGGATAACAACATTAAAGAAAATAACAAAGTAGAGATGGGGCGAATTGTAGGCTATGTCCCATGAACACTGAATAATACAAAGTGAGAAATTTCTGACTTTTGTAAATAGAATTTGAAAAAGTGAGAAAGGATTCCAAGCCTCAGTGAATCCTTGAATTAATAGACTAGTTGGTTTATCATGGAATCAACGTGAGAGATCCATTCATCCCTCCATTCCTCTGCTGCCATGTATACCTGCCATGTAGTCCAAAAATGTGTGGATTATTTCATCTCCAGCAAAGGAAATCAACCTTAGAGGGTTTGCAACTGGAAGGGGAAGGAAATGGTAACAGGAAAAAGTGACTCAGTACCTAGTTTTTACCAGAGCCTTTTATGTACATTATCTTCCTCATGATAACCCTTTTCCTGTGCCCAAATCCCTCTTTATTTTTTATTTTTTTATTCTGCAGAAGAAGGAAAAGGCTTAGAGAGGCTCAGTAATTTACTAATAAAACAACACAGAAACAAACAATGCTGAAAACAAGCCCCTGTTTGACTCTGAAGCTTTTGGATGTTTCGCCTCACTACATTGTCTAAAGCCAGCGTGGTAACTACTTAATAACTGCCTGGGGGTTGTATGCGTATGTATGTACATAAGTGTGTTATAACCTTTATTAATATAAATAATGTATGGCACACAATTGACAAATGATGATAAAATATACAACACTTTTTATTATAGATGTCATATAGTCAATTGATTCTCACAGAAGGCTTTCACTGAGTTTTGCTAAACTCTTATATGGTTATAATTCAGCCACAACTTGACAAAATCAGGCTATGAATAAATGCTTTATTACTATCTGATTTAGCAAAGAATTGCTTATGTTATTGATGAACAAGGGCGGTTCTGACCTGAATGTTCACTGTTATTTTCTTTTACATTTAAGACCAAAGTGAAACAACAAAGATATACCTTGGTCATATATCATCATATATACACTGTTGGTCAATGACATGAGTGAACTTTTTGCTCAGTCTGATGATAGTTTTCAAACACTGGGAGAATATTGCTTTCCCTCAATTTTTTGGTGCTATTTATAACGTACAGCTACACACACGATATACTTTTAACTGCATTAACACTTTCTTCATCACTTAAGTCTAGAAAATCAACAAAACAATAAACTAAACTCTAATTTGTAGTTGAGTTTGTAGTGTTTGCCAATTTCCATGCTATAAATATTCCCGCCATAGCATTTCAAGCTACCTACATGATGTCACTGAACATAAAGTTGGGAAGAGATGTGCACCATTAGATAGTACTTCCATTAAATAGTTACAATAGACATAAATAACATCAAGAGCACAGATAATAGCAAAATGTAGTGAAATAATTAGAGGTAAGTTTTGAAAACAAGCAGTTCTCCCTTTGCACAGTAGTGTGGGAACATAAAAATGACCATGCAAGCTGAAACCATGCAAAGTGATCTTAATAATCAATGGGAATAATTACAATTGTTCCCTCACCTTGAATATTTTTTGTTAAAGCATTACAAGCTCTCTGCTGCTGGTTATAAATGTATGTAGGAAAATGTAAAAATAGTACGGCTAATAGTATATAATTTAAGACATTAGAAACATTGAGAATTAGAGTTTTAAAGTTTTATTTCTTTGTAAAATACTTATCAAGAGTTTAAACAGTGCTTGCATTCTTCTCATTGTATAACTTATGATGCATATTTTCTATATCTTGGTGAATTGTACTTTTTGATCATCTTCCAACATTTTATCCTTTGCGCTTTGAATGTCATGAGATATCTCTGGTAACTCCTCTAATGTGAATTCTGTTGCTGGCATCACTTCCTCTCTGGGACATCGTCATCCTCTTTGTCACAACACTTTGCTAGTTTATGTTGATGAGTTTGCCTTCACTAAATTCCTCTGGCTGTATACGTACAGTCTCCCAAACAGCAGCGTGTCAGCCTTCTCACAATCAGCTTTGTCTTCTTTGGGTCCATTTACATTTGATTCACATTTGACTTCCAGCATTATCATTTTCCATTTCTCTGCTGCACTTTCATCTTTTTTTGGCCAATTCCCTCTTTCCATTATCCATTTTTGTAAAATGTCACGTGGGTTTATCATGGGAAGACAAGAAGGTAACAAAACTACATACTCTGCTGTCTGCATGGACTGATGAACAGATGCGCAGGGATCAATCACCAACAGTCTTTGGAAGAGGCGATGTGACTGGTCACTGATCATGAAGTGCGTTCATTATTAACCTAGTGATTTATGGACTGAAGAGCCAACAGCGAAGTTTGTAATTTATGCCTTCACTCATAGTAAATATACTGTGGTGACTAAAATTTGGACCACATTGTTGATGGACTGGTGTTATTTAACTAAACTGTGGTAACTGAAATTTGTGCATATCGGAACCATATAAAGTGAGAGCTGCTTATATTTATTACTTTTGTTTTTAATATCATTTAATTGTAAGTTTATGAAATTCAATTTTTAACAATGAGTGTGTTTAACAACTGGTTCACAAAATAGCTGAAAATTTCTCAGCTGACTTTGGTACAAGCCAGATCCAGCACATCACTACGTAACCCCATAAAGCATTTAGTACTTCCACTTTCCTCAATTGTGTGAACAGCAGAGGGGCTGTTATTTGTTCAAGTTTATAGGCAGAATGACATATCCAAGGCTGCTGTTCTTTAAACTCTCCTGATAACTTGGGTTCAAATGATCTCAAGGTTTACTATAAGCCTCCAACCTCATGCTGTGTCTTCTTGGTATCCGTAAAGAGGATATGTAAGAAAAGTTAATAACTTTAAAAAACGAAACATTTATTTTAGTTCTTCTATTTCATTCCTAGCCTTGTCTCTTTCATTAATAGCAGAGAGACTATTATTAGTCAACTTTCACTAGGTTATACTGCAGTAACAAATGACCCTCAACATCTCAGTAGGTAAAAGCAACACAGCCTTATCTCTTGCTCTTGTTGTATATAGGTCCCAGGTTGGTGGCAGCTCTGCTCCTAGCTACAGCCTATGTATAGTCCATGGATTTTCTTCATGTTTGTATCTGGACTAAAGGAGTAATAAATATTGGACATGCTCTCCTGATGGAAGAGGGAAAAGACGCAGAATTGGACCTTGCAGTGTTTCCTAAAGCTTATGAATGGAACTGGCATGCGCTCACCACTGTCACAGGCCATTATCCAAAAGAGTCATATGGCCAAGCCTCATATCAATAGGGAGGGAAAAATCAGGACAGCAAGACTACAAGTCACACAGTAATGTGTGAGGAAGTGTAATCTTCTGACATGGAAGTAAAGAACAGAAGCAAATCTGCTTTTTTTTATTTCAACTCGTGAGAAGACAGGAATAGTTTCTCAAAAATTACCAAAAGTCAAGAATTTGATTTCTAAAAATTCATTTGTTGAGATAGGATTAAGCCCTGTGTTCAATGACCTAATGTCTTGTTACTCCAAGTGTGATCTATCAATCAGGATTAGCATCACCTCGGAATGTTTTAGAAATGCAGACTCTTGGGTGACCTCAGATCTACTTAATCAGCATCTTCTTTTTAACAAGATCTACAAATTTATGTACACATTAAAATGTATGAAACTTGGGCCTAATGGGCATCTCTACCTGGATGCCCTTTCTAGCTCTTGTTTTCTTCCCCCCAAAACCTCCCTTTCCTATATTCCCAGATCTTGGTTAATGACATCCTCAATCACCCCAGCCCAAAGGCTGAAGGTTTTCCTCAATTCCCAGCCCCGTCCTCCTCCTATCATTAGTCACCCCTATCAGATCCACTTCATCCTTGGCTCAGGCCTAGGAACTTGTCTAAACTAATGCTCTTATCTGACTTCCTTGCCTCCAGCCCACCATCCTCTCCCAGCTCCAACCAACCTCCTTATTACTTGCTGTGCGGTCTTATTAAAATTCAGTTCTGATTAAGATAGTAGCAGTGGAGATGACAAAAAAGTGCTTAGGTAAGGGAGGCAGTGCAAGTAAATATCCAGTCTAACAGCATACTATTCATCAATAAAAAGGAACAAAGTTCTGAGAGCAGAGTTCTGCCTATCAAATTCAGTTTCAAGGCAAGTCCTTGACTATTTTCCCCCCAAGCTCCTCATGCGGAAATCCTGGAGTTGCCATTGTATGCTAGCCTGCTTTAAAATTGTGACTATCACTTTTAGGGTAATGTCCAAATCTCTTAGGGGGAGATTCTCTGTGATATGTCCTTGGTCTGCCTCACCAAGAGAATCCCTCGGGGTTCCCTAGTGGCGCAGTGGTTGAGAGTCCGTCTGCCGACACAGGGGACACGGGTTCGTGCCGATCAGGGAGGATCCCACATGCCACGGAGTGGCTGGGCCGGTGAGCCATGGCCGCTGAGCCTGCACGTCCGGAGCCTGTGCTCCGCAACGGGAGAGGCCACAACAGTGAGAGGCCCGCGTACCGCAAAAAAAAAAAAAAAAAAAAAGAGAATCCCTCATTGCTTTCCTCCCCATACTAAGCAGCCATACCAGCATCCTGGTCTCGTGTGAAGGTACCTGTTGATTTATAATTCCACACTTTGGCATGGCTCAGAGGCCCTCTTTCTTGCCTCCATTTTGTCTGCCTGACATGTCCCAGCTCAAGTGTCATCTCCTCTGGCATCCTTCCTTGAGTCAGGAAGAGATTTCATATCTCCTTCCTTATGTCATTTTTCACCTATGACATAAATAATTGTTTTATGATTTAATTTATCCATTGCTATATCCTGAGACCCCTGAGGGCGATGGATTTTGTCTTGCTCGTCTTCATAGTCCCAGTGAGCACAATGTTGGGCACATATTAATAGTAGAGATCAGTAAAGTTTATTGAACGAATGGAGGAGTGAAGAAAAAATGATGGTTTAAAGCAGACATTGTGAAGAATGATAGGATTGTGTTAACATATAGAAAGTCTCCACTCTCAGGCACTTAACAGGTACTCAAGAATGGAAGACATTATTACTGTGCATGTTGCCTTTATTATTATTTTATTATTATTTGGACGTGCTGTGCGGCCTTCGGGATCTTAGTTCCCTGACCAGGGATTGAGCCCATGCCCCCTGCAGTGGAAGCAGGGAGTCCTAACCATTGGACCGCCAGGGAATTCCCACAAGTTGCCTCTAAAGGGGTGATGGTTTCATCTGGTCTGAAGATGCACTTGATTAGATTTTCTATAAAATAGAAGTGTTTTTGGCAAACAAAAAGGGGCTTTTGTTGGTTGGAGGAGCTGGCATTTATCGCTAGTGGGCTAATATCCTTGTTAGGATACGTATTGTTTGTATTACGCTTCTTATATACCTTTAAAAAATGATGAAATTTTAAATGTAAATATTCTCTCCTTTGTGTGCATTGAGAAAGGCTTTATATAAAAATAACATCAAAGATTTATTGAGCACTTTGTGCCAAGCTTAGTTTTTTTTGGACAGCTTTATTGAGCTATGACTTACATAACATAAAATTCACTAGTTTTAAGTGTACAATTCAATGAATTTTGGTATATTTACAGAGTTAATCGTCATCACCACGACTAATTTCAGAACATTTCTGTCACCCTAAAAAGAGAGCTTGTGCCCTTTGCAGTCAGTCACTCCCCATTTTTCTTCCTTCGGCCCCCGGTCACCACTGTGCTACTTTCTGTCTCTTTGAGTTTGCCTTTTCTGGACATTACATACGTGGAATCATGTAATGTGTGGCCTTTTGTGACTGACTTCTTTGATTTATCATAATATTTTCAAGGTTCGTCCACGTTGTAGCATGTTTCAGAACTTCATTCCTTTTTATTGATGCTGCTGGAGCACATTTTATCTGTTCACCAATTCATAGAGATTTCGGTTACTTCCACTTCTTGGCTGTTGTGAATAATGTGCTGCTACAAGTATTTGTATTTGTGTGCACATTTGTTTTTATTTATGTTGGGTAGATACCTTGATATCTTGGGTTGACATGTCCAATTTTCTTAAAGAGGAATACTGAGGCACAGAGAGTTTACAAAATTTCCCCAAGGTCACCAGTTATTAGGTGATAGAGTTAGGACTGGAACCCAGGTTGTGAATCAGTGAGATTTTCAATGGCCAATGCTAGTTGCCATCCCACAGGGCCTGAGGAAAGGGCTTAACGTAGTTAAGCTGGAACATGAAGGCAAAGTGTGCAGTGGAAATGAGCTAGCCTCAGAGTGCCAACGCCTGGACCATATCCCCGCTCTGCGATTGGACGAGCCCCAAAAGCAACAAACATTAACAAGACAAATTAGCCCTTGATGGTTAAAAAACTAATTTTCTCCTCCCACTGGAGGATTTGGAGAGCAATTAGCCAGAAGCCGGGGAGTTGAAATGTCATTAATGGAAAACCAGTTCAAATCAACAAACACTGAATCTCTAGGCTGCCGTAGGGGCCATGGCCAGGACTGAGGTCAGCATCACCCACCTGGCACTCGGGCTTGGCCCTCGTGGGTGCTGGCATCACCTTGTTGGGCCTGTTGTGCTGGGCCTTAGAGTGAGCTTTGGAAACTTAAAAACATAGGTTGAGAGATGAGCGAAAAGGGAAACCAAGATGATCCACTCTTCTGCAATAGCCTCATTTCAGGTGGCCCCTTCTCCCTAGTCTCATGCCTCTTCTAGTCCATTCTACCGGGTAGCTCCTCTCTCAGGTCCCCTCTGTGTGTGCCCACAGCACTTGCCAGGCGAGGCAGACGTGTGTGTTTACTTGTCTCCTTCACTCCAGGGTGGAGGCAGTGCCTTGCACACTGCAGGGCCTCCAGGACCTACCAAAGTTTTGGGCACAGGAAAGAAGGGCTTCACAGTGTAGACCTGGGCTTTGTACCAGCAGGGAGTGTGAGTAACAGAGATTAGAACTAGAGGAGAAATATCTGCTTATTGCAAAAAGAATGAAACAGGCCCAGGCATTCCCCTCCACGGCAATGGTGGAAATGTCAAGTTGAGGGCCTAAAACCACTGCCCAGGGATCGATCTCCCCACCCCCCGACCCCAATCCTGCCTCATAAATGCTTTGCACGAAAGACACTGACTTTATAAAGCTACATAGCAAAAAATTCACACATAGGTTAAGTCCAAAAGCCCCGTTTAAATAGACTAAAATTAACAAGAGGGTTTATGGTTTAAGAGGGCTGCAACTGTCATATTATATATAAGAGATAAGATTGATTGAGTGCTTATCGTGTGTCAAGAGTACTTCTAAATGCTTGAAATGTATCAATTCAATCCTTAACACAACTCAAAGAGGTAGGTGCTCTTACTATTTCCAATGTTATAGATGAGATCTATAGAGATTACGGGATTTGCCCAAAGTTATACAGCTAGTAAATGGTAGAGGCAGAATTTAAATCTAAGTAGTCAAGTAACAGAGTCTGTACCCTCACCCATCACTCAAGGACTGGGATCTCATCAAGTTTCCTGAGCCTGCAGAAAACCTCTCCGGAGCTGTTCCTACTGGATGAGGATAAGGTACAAACTCAGCCTCTCTACTTCTGCCTCCAGCTTAGGTCTCCGGCCTTGAAGCAGGATCTCCTCAGGTCCCCTCTGTGCTGCCCTCACCAGACACTTTACTTTTCCTTGAAAAATGCTGCAAACTCTCACGCCTTTCTACCTTAACTTTTGCGGTGCCAGCAAACTCCAAGTTTAAATGTTACCTCCTTTCACCTCTCCTCTCCTTCCAGGCAGAAACAGCCAGCCCTCACCCACATTCTCGCGATGATGGGCGATGTGCATATATGCCTCTAGCGCATACTCACTGCATCTCTCTGAGGCTAATGCCGTATGTGTCTGCCCCCTAACTAGATTTGAGACTGGGGCTTCTTGAGGCTAAGCATTGTGTCTGCTCTTGAGGCCAGCTCATCAGAGAGAAAGATTCAACGAAACATCAGTCTAACCACCAAAAACACTGACAAGTAATTTATACCTTATCTAACTCTGGCAACTAATGTCGAAGGGAAAATCCCATTTACAATGCAGAGGATATACTTTGCTATCTCTCAGCCCCAAATCTCTGTCCCCCAAATCTCTCTCCACTTTCTCTACATGCTCACAGAGAACCCAGCTTTGGTTGGGTTTTGCCTCTCTTGCCTCATAGCCTCTCCCCTTCTGGATCTTTTCTATCTCTTAGGCCAGCAACGTTCTGTCCCTTTCCATGTGAATTCAGTTAGCCCCTCTGGCTTTCTCAGTCCTAGCCTCCCTCTCTATTCTCTCCCCACTGCAATGTGCAGAAAAGGACTGGGTTTGTGGGGTGGGGTGGGGGAGGCTGTGACTAGTCAAGGGTTTATATTTCTCTCCATCACACCTGCCTGTGTGTCCTCAGCTGCTAACTCAGAGCCCGCACATCACTGGTGCTCCTGAGACTGACTTTTCTTCCCCTTTTCCTCTCCCTCCCTTTGGGAAAAACCCAAATGTGTCCAAAGCCTTCCACAAGTTGGTCCCAATATTCCTTCCCCTCTCCACCTCCCACTTCTTCCTAACAGAGTTCTTAGCTTCAAACAAGGGGCCCCAGGGCTCCACACATGCCTTTTTCTACCTCCCTGCCCACTTTTGCTCTCTTTTCTCTTTGCCCTCTTTCCCCTCCATGCTCCCTGCTCCTCAACACCTCCGCTGCTCCAAATCTTGGCATCTTTCAGTCCAACTTTGCCTGGACTGCTGGCACCATCACGCTCCACCCCGCTGCCCCTGGGATCACCCCTTGTGGCCAGCACCATGCCTCCTATCTTATGGTGTTGTCTGAATCATGGCTTTCTCATTAGTGGCTCAAAATGATTTTTTTGAGCTGTTTTATTGCCGCAGTTAGACTGCAATTTTTTAAAAAAACAGCAGAAGTGATTTAATTGAACAGCAAACTTAAATAATAAGAACCCCAAGAAGGTATTACTATATGTCAACAAATTTTAGGTGCATGATAAGACACATCTGACTTCTGAGAAGTTAATATGTGAAAAAATGTGTGTCTTAGATGAAATATGGTGTTATTTCCATCCTACAGATGCACAGTAAGTGAGATTTAACACTTTTCCAGGCCCACTGGCTGGCTTGCTGTGCCCTGAATGCCCCGAGTTTTCACCCTTGCTGCCCCTTTTTCCTGGCATGCTCTTCCTGCCAGGCTTATTCCCTCACCTCCTTCAGGTCTTTGCTTAAATGTCACCTTCTTGGTGACACCTTCCTTCCCTTTATTTAACATTGCAACACTCCGTCCCCGATTTTTTCTTTCACACTGATTTTTCTCCATAGCTTTTATCACTGGCTGACATTTTATCTCTTACTTATTTGTTTATTGCCAGTGTACTTCCACTAGAATGTCAGCTCTAAGAGGGCAGGGATTTCGTTGGTGGCTGCTGTCTTCAGTGTCCAGAACAGTGCCTGACACATAACAGGCCGTCAGGAGTTATTGTTGAACGAATAGAGCTGGAGCTTCATCACATCAGGGACTGTATTTTTTGCTCGTCACTTAGATCCCTGATGCCTCGCATAGTAGCTGGCAAGCAGTGGGCCCTCAATAAATATTAGTCAATAAATAGGGGATGTGTGAAGCTCCGATGAACTAGGTAACTTGCTTCAGGACATCCAGCTTCGCAAGGGGAAAAGCAAGGAGGCCAGTTCTGCTGATATCGGGCCCTTGTGTCCCACCGGATAGCGACTAAATGTCCTATTTTCAGGAAGGGACTTTTATGAAGAGACTTTCCCCTGGTCTTTCCAATGTGCACGGCTTTGCACATTGTGTGGCTGCAATAAATATTTATAATGCGTTTTAACCCAGAGTGTTATTGCAACTAGGCCACAGGCGCTTCGGTTCCTCAGGGGTAAAACGGGCATTCGGGTGTCCGAGGGCCCCTCAGAGAAGTAGTGAACAAACAGCACAAAGCGCTTCCCCCATCCAAAGGGCTTTCCAAAACCCAGGCCAAAGGGCTTTCTGACCTCTTCAGCACGTTGACCATGACTCTTTACCCCGCTTTTCCGGGCCGGAGGACCTTTCCTGTCCATCTCCCCTCCTCTAGCCGACGGACTGGTGGGGAATGCGAGGAAGGGAAGCCCACCCCTCCACCGCCCTGTACGGATGTCCGCGGCGCGCGAACAGCCGCGAGGGGTCCTCCTCCCCAGCCCGGAGCCCGGCGGGGCGCGCGGGTACGGGGGGCGCGCGGCGGCTCCACGCGAGGATGCGCGCGCGCGCCTGCCTCGCCTCCCTCGCCTCCCTCGCCCGCTCGGGTGGCTACGTGCTTTCTTTGTCAATGAGGCGCCGCTCTCAGCTGCAGTAACACTCTCGGCCAGGGAGCCGAAGCCGGAGCTGGAACCCGAGCCCGAGCAAGCGAGCGAGGAGAGCGCGGCGGAGAGGCTGCAGCCGGCGGCGGGAGGGAGGGCCCTGAGCGCGCCCAGCGGCTACCTGCCCCCGCGGCTCGCAGCCTCGCCCCCTCAGTCTGCGGGAGCCCGCCCGGGGGTGGGGGCTCCGGGCGGCGCCCGTCCCACCCTTGCTGCCCCGGGCGCGCCGGCGCGCGGCGACGGGCACCGTGGGAACCCCGGCCCGCTCCCGCCGCGGCTCCATGCGGCCCCGGCCCCTGCGCGAGTGAAGCCGCGGCTCCGCGGAGCTCGCTCCTGGCGCGGCAGCACGAGCCAGCGAGTCGCGCCGCCCGGCGCCCCCGCCCTCCGGCGCCCGGGCCGTGGCCGGAGATGCCCGGTGAGGACCGGGGCGCCGAAGGCTGGGCTCCCCGGAGCGGTGCGGAGCGAGGCAGTGGCCTGGATGAGTGAAGCGTCCCCATGGCTCGGCAGGAGGCGAAACCCCAGGGCCCGAGGGAAGATGGGCCGGAGGTGCGGGCGCGCAGGGGCCGGATCCGGGCGTGCGGGCTCGGCCGGGCTGGCGGGGGAGCCGCGCGCTGCCCGGGCGTGAGGGGCCCCCGGGCTGCCGGGTCCCAGGATGCGCCGCCGCTGCCGCCGCCACTGCTGCTGCTGGGACTTCTGCTGCTGGCGGCCCTTCCGGAGCACTGCCTGGCGGACCCGGGTAAGCACTTGGCGGCTGCTTTGTGCCCGCAGAGGTTTCTGGAGGAGCGGGGCTGCCCGTCGGGGCCGGCACCTGACCGGGTGGCGGTGGATGGAGAGGTCTTTGCGGCACCGGCGCTAGGAGTTTCCCCTCCCTTTGCTGCTGCAACAGCAGGCGAACTGTCAGCCTTCCCGGGAAGGCACCGTTGGGCGGGGTAGTAAAAAGAGGTGCATTCGCATCTTCCTTCTGGACAAGTGGCAGGTCCTTCCTGGTGGTCCCCAAGGCACACTTCATTTAGATAAAGATATGCTGTGTTTAGGACACCTGAAAAGGGATGTGTTTTAGTAGGACACACAAAGTGGGGACGTCTACTATGTTTTGGGCTCCCTGACGGTTGTCCACTTTCTTTTAACTGCACGAGGTGGCCCAGAGAGTTTTAGGCAATTCCCATGTCGGCGTTTTCCTCACTGTCTTGACAGGAGACTCCCTTTTCTTTTGGGATAGAGGTACCTAAAATAATTGCTTGCGTCTTGCAAAGGGATCGAGTGTATAATCCACTGTTTGCAGGAGGTTAGTTAAAAATAACCACGCTTAGCTCTTTTGACTCCCAAGAATCCTCAGGAAATAGATTTCTTTAATTTCTTGGACAGTTTTTAAAAATCTGTTGTAACTATTTAGGGGGGATTATTCGGCTAATGTTCTTCAAAACTTCCTGTGCGGTCAGCAATTGCCTTTGAAATAAGAATGATTACTGTGGCACTTGTAAAGGGCAGGCTTTTATTTGTGAAATTCTGGGCTCTTGGTACATTTCAGTTATCAAGGAATATAGCCCTTGCTTCAGCCAGTATGCTTCTGTACTTCTGTGGTTTTTAGCAAGGGTTAAAGAGGACTGTTTTTTTCCCAGTGTGCCTCGCCCCCCAATTAGATTCAATCTCCTAATTATGAAGGAGTTCACACTGTTTTAGATAAGAGGGTTTCAGGTTAAAAACATTTCCTGTCTTCAAGAGCTTAATTCAAAGCCCATTTTCCTTTGATTCACTCAAAAGGTTACTGACATGAGGTGTCTATGTGTGCAAGTTGCTCTCCAGGAATTGTCTATTGTGATCATAGTGGTGAGAAAGTTCAGTAATCTTTGGATGTGTGCCCGAGACCAGAGAATACCTCCGAAGAACTTTAGCCCCCAGTTTTTATGCCTCTAGCAGTTTTCAGTGATGTGTATTTGATGGTTAAAAGGTAAGTTCTGAGTCAGACACATGTAATTACCTTAGTATTCACTGGATCAGAAACACACTTGGAGTTTTTATTTAAAATGAATCAGATCCTTAATAGTTTTGTAAACAATTTATGAGATACCAACTTAAGGAAGGTCTTCATTTGCGTGCAGATACCAAAATCTGTTCAACCGTTTGTAGTATGTGAAATTTAGATTTTAGGTATTTATCCTGTTCGGCCTGATATGTCAGATGATTTCCTCTGATCGGCTTTGATTTCTGATCTCTCTTCTGACCTTTGTACTTTGCCCCTTTGGAACCTCTGTGACTTTTCTTGGCTCTTCTTTCAGGCTGCCAGAGCCTGACTTAGGGGACTTCTGTATCTTTTGTTTTTAGCCCTGATGTCCTTTTCCTTTATTCTCTTAGTGTGGGGATCCTGGGGATTGCTAGGAAAGATGCTTTGATTTAAATGATGGTAACAATCAGTAGTCCTCTGTCTTCTTCCTTCTCGTTGCGTCCTCTGTGCTTTTTGGGTGTCCTTTCTGGTGTCACTCTTGATGACCAGTTTCCCGTGGTCCAGCTCACCTGTGGATCCAGAGTCTACCGCCGGGCTCCACGGTTTCCCGTGTGTTTGCCTCTGATTCAACTTCACCACTTGTTGCTCTCTCAATGGAAGAGTTAAACGTTGGGCTCACTATCTTGCCTCCTGCCTGCTTTCTTTTGTTCTCTGATTTCTACCTGAGGCAGCTTTACTGCGGGTGAGTGCCTCCTGGACCTGATGCAGGGAGTCCCAAGGGGTTTGTGGAGGAAGCAGTGTCAGGAGGGAGGCAGGAGAACAGATGACATTTTCCTGAGACCTTTGACTTTCAACAGACTCCCTGGTTTTGAACTTTTTCTGAGGCACAGCTGCTGCTTGGTGCCGCCACTCGCTGTAGAGTGAGTCTGAGGCCGGGTTGCATGCGAAGCCAAACGCTGATTCGAAGATCGCCCTGAACGTGCTGGCTTGCTACAGTCATGTCATGTGCGTGGTTGCCGCATCTTGTTTTCTAAGCAAGGCTAAGCAGACATTTGCCTTGGCTGACAAATAGGTAAAAATAGATTGGTTTCTGGACAGTGCTATAGGACCTTTGTGTCCTGGAGCCTCTGCAGTGTGTTCCCAGCCCACCTCCACCCACTCCACCCCAAATTCTTTTTATTTAATATTCCTGACGAATTGGAGTTCCTTCTCAAGGCTGCTGTCTTGAATGTCCTCTCTCGGACTTCCTCTCCTAACTTCCATCTCCAGGAAACCCTTGCTCCCTGACTTTTATTTTGCATGTGGGAGACTGGTGTGGAAAAGAAGGTTCTTTACAGAGGCAAGCTCTGACATCTCCCCATTCTGTTTTGCCCTCTGAGGCTCTGGGCAGATTGGTAAAGTTCAAATTTGACTACCCGATCTTCTTAACTACTGATCTTCCATTCAGTTCATGTCAGTAAACATTTCCTGTGTGTCTTTTAGGTGCAGGTGCAGTGCTCATTCCTTTATGTGACCTGGCGTCTCTGGACCTCAGTTCTCTTTTCTGTAAAATGGGGATAATAATAGCTCCAATCTGTTGTGAAGATTCAATAAGTTAATATATCCGAGGTGTTTAAAACAGTGCTTGGTACATAGTAAATGCTCAGTGAATGCTAGCTGTTCTTATAAAATTGACTGAACATTTACTCTGTCCAGGTGCTGTGCTGGGGCAGGGGATACAGACATGCATAAGTGTCAGGCAGTTTGTAGAAACCCCTCATGAATAGGGTGATACACGTCCTTGAACTCTGATACTGTGTGGTCAGAGCAAATAAAACGAAGGCACAGTTAATTCTGGAAGACCAGGAGCTTTGGAGGATGAGTAGGTGTTGGCAGGGTTGATGGTGGCATTTCAGGCAGAGGAGAAGTAAAGGTTCTTTACTTCTGTGGCCAGAAGTACAGGATGCTATAGCGAGGAGTACCCTGGACTCTCACACTGCCCTTGGGCTTTCTCAAGCCCTCCTCACAGGCACTCCACCCCCCGGCCCTCCTCTGCTTCTCTCACCAACTTGTAAGTTCCTGATTTATCTTTGTTTCCCTCTTGCCTGTTACAATGCCCAGCACAGAGTAGGTACTCATTAAAGTTTCAGCCTTCTTTCACTCCTATTTCCTTAGCTTGGATGATTCTGTTAGATGTTAGAATGATTATCTCATCTAAGTAACCCACAGCAAGTTGTTAATGACTGCTTTATTCAGGGAATGTATTTGCATTTTGAAAGAATCTCTAATTGAGCACAATATATGGGGGATAATTTTGACCTAGGATGTCGTTTTTTTTTACCCCTCTCCAACATTTTATACATCATCAGATTGGAGTCCCATTCGAAACAGGTGCAACAGTTCATTTGTTCATTCATTCATTCATTCATCCATCCATCCCTCCATCCATCCATTCATTCAATGTATCTTGAGTACCTCAGCTTTTTGAGGTTACAATAATGAAAGAAAACAACCTCCCATTCTCATGGCAGTTAGGAACTAGCCCAGTGCTTTCCAGACTTTACTGTGCGTGTGAATCACTTGAAGATCCTGTTGCAGATTCTGATTCAGTAGGTCTGGGATAAGGCCTGCGGTTCTGCATTTCTAACAAGCATCAGGGTGATGCTGACGCTGACCCCACTTTCAGTAGCAAATGAAAATAAACGAATAAATGTAGGTTGGATGGTGGTAAGAAAAATGAATCAGGGTAAGAGGATAGCAAGAGGCTGATGTCTATGTGCATGTGTACCCTCATGCCTGTGCCTCGTTATCTAGAGTGATGGGGGATGTCCCCCATGTCGAGGTGACATTTCAGTAGATAATTAAAAGTGGATATCTGGGAAAAGGTATTCAGGCAGAGGGGAAAGCGACTGCAAAGGCTTTGAGGAGAGACTGTGTTTGGGATGGTTGGGGAACAGCAGGGAGGCCATGTGGAGTTGAGTGAATAGGGGGAAGGTGGTAAGAAATGACATTGAAGTGGGAGCTGGGCCCAGATCATATAGGACTTTTTGACAAAGTGAAAACTTGGTATTTTACTTTGAATGAGATTAAGCCAGAGGTGATGTGACCTGACTTGAGTTTTAGAAAAATGCCCATGGCTATCATGGGGACAAAAGACTGTAAGGTTGGGACTTCCCTGGTGGCACAGTGATTAAGAATCTGCCTGCCAGATGGCCCTGGTCTGGGAAGAACCTACATGCCATGGAGCGACTAAGCCCATGCGCCACAACTACTGAGCCTGCGCCCTACAGCCCAAGAGCCACAACTACTGAGCCCATGTGCCACAACTACTGAAGCCCACACGCCTAGAGCCCGTGCTCCACAGCAAGAGAAGCCACCACAATGAGAAGCCTGCGCACTGCAACGAAGAGTAGCCCCCCGTTGCCGCAACTAGAGAAAAGTCCGCGCGCAGCAATGAAGACCCAATGCAGCCAAAAATAAATAAAAATTAAAAAAAAAAAAAGACTGTAAGGTCAAGGGTGGAAATGGGGAGACCAGGTAGGATGGCTTAGACAATGGGGAGAAGTGGTTAGATTTTGGACCTCTTTTGAAGATGGAGCTAATAGAATTTTCTCATGGATTAGAGGTGGGGTGGGAAAGAAAGAGAGGAACCAATATGGCTCCAAGGTTTTTGGCTCAAGCACCTGGAGGTTGAAGTTGCCATGGAGATGGGGAAGGTTGCAGGAAGCTCAGGATTTGGGTAGGAAATAAAGAGTTGGTTTTGGGTTTGTTAAGGTTGAAATGTTTGTTAAACATCCAAGTGGAGATGTCAGATGGCCAGTTGAACCAAGTAGTCTGGAATCCCAGGCTGATACTGGGTCCAGAGATGTAAATTTGGGAGCCATCAGCACTCAACTAAGCAAGAAAGTATAGAGAAGGGGGAGATCTCAGCAATGAGACCTGGGATATTTCAGCATTTAGGGATTCAGGAGGCGGGGGACCAGCAAAAGAGACTGAAGAAGGCTAGATAGGGACTAGCAATGGATGTTGTATTTAGAGATGTGGAGATGTTTGGTGGCCCTAAGAGTGGAGAGGACAAAAGTCTTGCTGCAATGGGTTCAAGAAAGAAAGGAAGAAGAGAAATCGGAGACAGTAAAAAAGACAACTCTTTTCGTCTTTTTTATAAAGGAAAGCAGAGACATAGGGGAGGTAGGTCAAAAGAGGGTTCAGGTGGGTTATAATTACATTATATTTGTACTTTCTCATTATTTTTTTCCAAAAGGATTTTATTTATTTATTTTTTGAATTTTATTTTATTTATTTTTTTATACAGCAGGTTTTTATTACTCATCCATTTTATCCACATCAGTGTATACATGTCAATCCCAATCTCCCAATTCATCACAGCCCCACCCCCACCCCCACCCCCCGCTGCTTTCCCCCCTTGGTGTCCATATGTTTGTTCTCTATGTCTCAATTTTTGCCCTGCAAACCGGTTCATCTGTACCATTTTTCTAGGTTCCACATACATGCATTAATATACGATATTTGTTTTTCTCTTTCTGACTTACTTCACTCTATATGACAGTCTCTAGATCCATCCACGTCTCTAGAAATGACCCAATTTCATTCCTTTTTATGGCTAATATTCCATTGTATATATGTACCACATCTTGTTTATCCATTCGTCTGTCGATGGGCATTTAGGTTGCTTCCATCACCTGGCTATTGTAAATAGTGCTGCAATGAACATTGTGGTACATGACTCTTTTTGAATTATGGTTTTCTCAGGGTATATGCCCAGTAGTGGGATTGCTGGATCATATGGTAATTCTATTTTTAGTTTTTTAAGGAACCTCCATACTGTTCTCCATAGTGGCTGTATCAATTTACATTCCTACCACCAGTGCAAGAGGGTTCCCTTTTCTCCACACCCTCTCCAGCTTTTGTTGGTTGTAGATTTTCTGATGATGCCCATTCTAACTGGTGTGAGGTGATACCTCATTGTAGTTTTGATTTGCATTTCTCTAATAATTAGGGATGTTGAGCAGCTTTTCATGTGCTTCTTGGCCATCTGTGTGTCTTCTTTGGAGAAATGTCTATTTAGGTCTTCTGACCATTTTTGGATTGGGTTGTTTGTTTTTTTTAATACTGAGCTGCATGAGCTGTTAATATATTTTGGAGATTAATCCTTTGTTCGTTGATTCGTTTGCAAATATTTTCTCCCATTCTGAGGGTTGTCTTTTCGTCCTGTTTATGGTTTCCTTTGCTGTGCAAAAGCTCTGAAGTTTCATTAGGTCCCATTTGTTTATTTTTGTTTTTATTTCCATTAGTCTAGGAGGTGGATACAAAAGTAGCTTGCTGTGATTTATGTCATAGAGTGTTCTTCCTATGTTTTCCTCTAAGAGTTTTATAGTGTCTGGTCTTACATTTAGGTCTCTAATCCATTTTGAGTTTATTTTTGTGTATGGTGTTAGGGAGTGTTCTAATTTCATTCTTTTACATGTAGCTGTCCAGTTTTCCCAGCACCACTTATTGAAGAGACTGTCTTTTCTCCATTGTATATCCTTGTCTCCTTTGTCGTAGATTAGCTGACCATAGGTGCATGGGTTTATCTCTGGGCTTTCTACCTTGTTCCATTGATCTATATTTCTGTTTTTGTGCCATGTACTTTCTCATTTTTTAACATTAAAGATGTATAGCAAGAGTGTTTGATTGGGTGAGCTTTCTTTTTTTCCAGGTATAGATAATCCAATAAAATATATTTAGACTTTTTACTCTCAATATTAATTATTAGTGCTTCAAAGATACGTGCAAGATGTCCCAAACTTGCCTCCCTTTCCTTCCCATCCCACACACGAAGTAAAGAAGAAAATTTTGGGACTAATGAGTCTGTGCTTTTAATACAGACATCAAACAGAAATCAGATGTCCCCTCCCTGCCCCTCACCCTTCTCTAAAACCGAACATCACTGTGGAAACTGAGATACTGAAATTCTTCTGAGAGAATCTCTCAGAAGCCTACTTATCTCAAGTCTTGAATTACTAGAATATGATCTGAGAATATTCAAAATGAATGTGCATGTTTCCTTTTTCATTTTCATTAACCTTCAAGCCCTTATTGAAGGCTTTCTTGTGGTTTTCTTTCTTTCTTTTTTCTTTTTTTTTAAACAAACAACAACTCCACTCTTCTCCAGACAAAAATGAATAGTTGGAATGACCCTAAAACATTTTCGTTGCTTGACAACACATTACAGGGGATTTCTAAACACACAGAGGGACACATTATTCTAGGTCACGGGATGGCTGCCTTGGACGGTGGCTCCCTGTGGGGACTCCAGGACCAAAGGAGCAGCTGGCAATCCAGGTATTGGAAATGTCAGTTATTGTAGCCAATAGGATGGTGGCAAGTGAGTCACACTGATTTGATGGTATTTATCAAGCACCTGGCATATGCCAGGTCAAACTCTTTCCTAAATACTGGAGGTATAGTGGAGACGAAGCCAGGCCTGGCCCCTGCCCTCAAGCAGCCTGTAGCCCAGGACAAGAAATCCTCACTCAGTGGCAGGTTGGTAAGGTACCTCTGGGTCAGGAGGGAGGATATGGCAAGACAGAAAGTACCTGCCTTGTCCAAAGAGGCTGTCTCTGCCCAGCTGCAGTGAGGCTCAGGGTGGCAAAGTTCTGACTTCTCAAGGAAAGCCAGATCTTTACTTCAAATCTTGTTTTCAAATGTCACCAGCGAATTCAGAGTTTTGAAATGTCATGCTGTACGTAAAGCACACCCATGAGCCACCACTCGTCTTTTTTTAAGTCAAGTTTAATTAAGGTGTAAATTACATACAGTAGAAGTCACCCTTTTTAGGCGTTCTGCATGACGGGTTTTGACAGAAGCATACACTCACGGTTCCACAACCACAATCCAGACATAGACCATTTCCGTACTTTCCAAAAATTCCCTCCTGCTCCTTTGCAGTCAGTCTTCTCCGCCAACAACCCAGTACCTGACAAGCACCAATCGATTCTCTGCCCATATAATTTTGCCTTTAACTGAAGGTCATATAAATGGAATCATACAGTATGTAATGTTTTGTGTCTGGCTCCTTTCATTGAATGTAATGCTCCTGAGAATCATTGCATCTCTGGTCCTGTCCTTTTTATTGCTATGTAGTATTCCATTGCACCACAGTTGCTTATCCACTTGCCAGTTGATAGACATTTGGGTTGTTTCCAGTTTGGGGCATAAAAGGCTTTGTGTGGGCAGTTTTCATTCTCTTGGGTAAATACCTAGGAGTGTGATTTCTGGGCCATATGTTAGGTATGTGTTTAACCTTATAAGAAACTGCCCAATCCTTTCCCGAAGTGGCTGCGTAATTTTGTATTCTTATGTATGTGAGTTCTAGTTGCTCCTCTGTATCCTCATGGGCACTTGGTCTTGTCAACTTTTTTAAAATTTAAATTTCAGCTATTCCAATAATATTTTAGTGGTATCGCGTTACAATTTTAGTTTGCACTTCTCTAATTACTAATGATGTTATTGTTGCATATCTTTACATCTTCTATGGCCATTTATATTTCTACTTTGAAGTGCCTGTTGAAGTCTTTTGCCCATTTAAAAGATGGATTGTTTGTTTCCTTATTATTGAGTTTTGAGCTTTCTTTATATATTCTGGATACAAGTCCTTTATCAGATATGGTTTTTTGCAAATATTTTTTCCCAGTCTGTGTGGTTTTTCTTTTCATTTTATCAACAGTATTTTCCAAAGAACAGACATTTTAAATTTTGAGTAGTTCCAGTTTATGAACTTTAAAATTTTTTTTTTTTTTTTTGGTATGCGGGCCTTCTCACTGTCGTGGCCTCTCCCGTTGCGGAGCACAGGCTCTGGACGCGCAGGCTTAGCGGCCATGGCTCACAGGCCCAGCCCGTTCCGCGGCATGTGGGATCTTCCCAGACCGGGGCACAAACCCGTGTCCCCTGCATCGGCAGGCGGACTCTCAACCACTGCGCCACCAGGGAAGCCCATCTAATAGCTTTTTATAGACTCTTTGGGATTTTTCTAAATAGAAAATCATGTTATCTATGAATAGAGAGTTTTATTTCCTTATTTCAAATCTGTATGCCTTTTATTTGTTTGTCTTGCCTTGTTGCACTTGCTAGAACTTCAAGTACATTGTTGAATAGGAATGGGGAGAGTGGACATCCTTGCCTTGATCTCCTAGTCTTGGAGGGAAAACATTCACTGTTAAGTATGGTGTTAGCTGTAGTTTTGTTTTTGTTTTTTTGTAGAGGCCGTTTGTCAGGTTGAGGAAGTTCAATACTATTCCTAGTTTGCTGTGAATTTTTATCATGAATGAGTATTGAATTTAGTTAAATGTAGAATTGGTAGAATTGGTATTATTTCTCCCTTTAGACCTGTGGTCTTAAAAATGAGAAGATCCCTCAAGGGTTTCTTTAGTAAAATAAAAAGTGTCATGTACCTCTCGTACACTTCCTCATTTTCAGGGGTGCCAGTGGACACTTCCTAGACATTAGAACAGAGTTTGGTTTCAGGTCTAGAATGGCCTGGGTGAGGGGGAATTGTGTTGGATGAGTTCAGGAAATGGGTCTGCCGTAGCGGACTGTTTGCTGTTTTATCAAATCACTTTTTGGGGCCTTAGTTTTCGCATCTGTGAACAAAAGCCTCAGGATCTTCCCTTCCTCCCTCATTACCCTGGGTATGTGTTTATGAGCCCTAAGCAGATGTTTTGGTGGGTTAGACCAATCCTCTTCTTACCTCTTCCTATATTAGTGGCAAGCCAGGTCACGGACTCTCATTCTGCAAAGGGAAGAATTTTCCCATGGTTTTCTGTCATGGTTCCAACCTGATGCTCAGACAAATGTTGGCTTTTTTAAAAAAATAAATAAATTTATTTATTTTTGGCTGTGTTGGGTCTTTGTTGTTGCGTGTGGCTTTCTCTAGTTGTGGCGAGCGAGTGCTACTCTTCGTTGTGGTGCGCGGGCTTCTCACAGTAGTGGCTTTTCTTGTTGCGGAGCATGGGCTCTAGGTGCGTGGGCTTCAGTAGTTGTGGCACGTGAGCTCAGTAGCTGTGGTGCATGGGCTTAGTTGCTCTGCCGCATGTGGGTTCTGACCAGACCAGGGCTCAAACCCATGTCCTCTGCATTGGCAGGCGGATTCTTAACCACTGCACCACCAGGGAAGCCCCAAATGTTGGCTTATCTTTAATCTTCATTGGCTTTTAAAAGTTGTAAAAGTAATATATACAGTACTTTATTAAATTCAAGTAATGCACAAGGTATGCAGCAAAATGAAAAAGGCCCTGTTGGCTCCATTGCTATTTCGCAAATATGGTAGGTCCTGGGCTTCCCTGGGCTTCCCAGGGGATAAACACTGTGTATAAATCAATTAATGCAGATGTAAATCGGGCCAAGGAGCTGCCTCAAGCTTCAGCCCAAGGTCATTGCTGCACCTGCCATCTGTCCACTCAGGCGAGACTTTGCCTAATGCCTCCTAACCACAAGAGGGGAATTTGATTTAGATTTAGATTTATATATGTTAAACCTATTCTTAGCTTGAAAGAAAACCTCCTGACCGCAGAAACACAAAATGGCTTTGGTATTTATGCAGTGCCAGTAAATAGGAAGGTCTGGGTTATTTCTCACTTTACTCTTTCAATGTGAAATATGGAATTAAGTGCTAGAATGAAACCAGGACTCCTGGACCTACCTCTCTACTTCTGTCCCTGCTTGTGAATGCTGCTCCTCAGTCACTTGTCTTTTTATTTACCAAACGTCAAGAGGGAACCAAGGGAGCCTGAAGAAAAATATGTCTGAGAAGAAAATGTGTTGCAATTAATAGTGCAGCTTCTAAGTCCTTGTTGAAAAGAGCTGAACCAAAATATCTCTAAACCTACAGACATCATTATCAAATGTGAGTCTTTGTTTTGAAAAGAGCAGGAGAATCTGGATTATGAGCATTTTTGGAATATAATTGACCTGGATGGAAGCGTGTTACAAAATCACTGCCACAGAGCTGTCTTTGGTAGTTTCCTCTTATTTTATTAATACTGGAGGTAAACACACGAATCAACCTGGTGGATCCCAGGGAAATTAAACCTTTTTTGGAGTGGGATGGAGAATGGGTTCTTGTCTCTAGTCCAGCAATAGAAATGACATTCGAAACAAGTGTTTCCCCATTCTTATGGCTAACGTGATATATTTACTATTCGCTACGGGGATACTCATCCTCAGAGTTTGGTAGAGCACGTCACAGTTGTAAAAGTTTTCATTCTTGTTTCTTGTTTGAATCTCATATCACTCCTGAGAGAGGGTTGAGGAAGTAATTTGCTAAAGGTCACACAGTGGTCCAGGGATTTTTTCATTAGTCTGTGATTTAGGGGACAGATTACCTAGCTCCTCCACTAAAGCTAGCTCAAGTATGGGGCTCCAGGCCACAGGGAAATCTCATGTGACAGATTTGGAATAGGAATGAAATACAACGGGGTCACGTGGACAGTGTAACTCATTGATAGAAATAAGAGCTAACAGTTTTGAGCATTTACTCCTTGTATCAGCTCATTTGATTTTCACAGCAACCCTGTGAGGTTGGTTCTGTTGTGACCCCTGGGTTTCAGGTGCGGGGAGTGAGGCAAAAAGCAATTTAACAGTAATGTATTCAGCGTCGCACAGGTTAAGTGTCAGAGGTGGGCTTTGAACCCGGGCGGTTTGATTCCATGGCTCTCACTCCGCTTCGTTATATTGCCTTCCTTGACAGTGAGAAGCTGAGGTTACTGGCTTTGTGTCTCCTGGACCCGGAGGCCTCTCGTCTCTCTTTTCCTGCAGGCTGGGGCTGTCCATCTGCCTCTTTCTGCAGACTGGCCTCTGCTTACCTGTAGCTTCTGGGGTCCCCCATAACTAACCTTTGCAGGCGGCTTTGCTTGTCGTGGTGCTCCCTGCAGCCAGAGCTGACAAGCCTTTTGCATGTAAGCGCCCACCCTCCAGTCTCTGTCCCAGGTCTATATTTCCCAAGAGGGAAAATCAGGCTGCCATAGTGTGGCCAAAAAAGTAAGGAGTCTACCCCTCATCTGATCAGCAGAGGCCAGAGGTGAAAAGGCTGGTGGTTCAAAAATGCCCTCCTAGGGCTTCCCTGGTGGCGCAGTGGTTGAGAGTCCACCTGCCGATTCAGGGGACATGGGTTCATGCCCCGGTCCGGGAAGATCCCACGTGCCGTGGAGCGGCTGGGCCCGTGAGCCATGGCCGCTGAGCCTGTGCGTCAGGAGCCTGTGCTCCGCAACGGGAGAGGCCACAACAGTGAGAGGCCCGCGTACCGCCAAAAAAAAAAAAAAAAAAAAGCCCTCCTAGACTGAGCCCTCCTTCAGCCTTGGCAGTGGGCAGAGTGCAGTTTTAAATTAGGTGTATGGATAGGGCAAACTTCCCCAAATTCGTCTCTTCCCTCATGACAGTAAAAAGAGGCTCATGTGCTGGCTTTATGAAAAATGGCAATGACAAGTGGCCTGATTGATAGAGTTGACCAGTTTCCATGGTATAAATACTGTCACCGTGGCTGATTTCAAGCTACCAATGTGACAATGGATTTGGGAAGAGATGCTCATGGTTGGCTGAGCGCCGAGATGATCCTGTCCATCTACGGACTGGATGCAGGTCAGCTTACACAGTAAGTGCAGGATGTCTCCAAGGAGTTTGAAGTGTAGGCTTACCAACTAGGTGGGCTTCTAATTATGTAACAGGGAAGGAGATTTCAAGGAAGAGAGGGTGGAAGTTAGGTTTGGCTCAGGCAGCCTGAAATAACTTGTTGCCCTAAGTGTGCACCTGCTAGGCACACGGGGCTGCTTTCTAAAAAATCGCAACTTCCTTTGCCTGCAGCGTCTCACTTGTGACATATAATGAACGCTTTCACTGATTTTAAGATGCCAGACCTCATTTTCTTGGAGGGGCATTGGTCTAGCACCGAAAGGTATAGTTTTTCCTTGCTTCTCTAAGTCAGCACTTCCACCTCGTTTGCTGGTGTCATTAATGGACTCCTTTCTTCCACCTTCCAAACCTAGAGATGCCGAGTCCACGTGGTGGCCTCTTAGACATCTTTCAGCTGTGTACACACTATTAGTTTCGATTGGAGGCTTTTATTTATGACCATAAGGTCATCTCTCAGGTCGTGTAATTATGCTAAAAGCCAAGACCGGCTGGTGACTGCAGCCTCTGAGAGCATGTCAGATGCCGTCACAGATCTCAAGGCCCGTCTGGGTGGCTCTTTCCCTAGCACATCTGGAGAGGGGGTTGGGAATCTTGGCTTTGGTGCACTACGTACAATTCCCCCATCTTTCGCACGATGCGGCTCCGTTGTTAACCCTGGCCCGCTCCCGTAAAGGGTGGTGGTGACCACTGGCAGATGAGGAAGGGGGTGTGGACAGCGTAGATCTCTCCTCAGACATGGAGTTCCAAGTGTCCTACTGATTGATGGAAGGTCAGCGTCTTTACCTATAAAAATAGCACAGTTAATTTATTCTTTTAATTTCCCCAGGGATGTAGCAAGGGAGAAATTTTACAAGATTCTTCTTTTATGTCTCATTGGAGTTTTGCCCTAGTTTGTGGATATGTTGACTTCTGAATAAGAGGACTAACATTTACGAAACAGCTACTACTTGTTAGTTGGTGGATCAAGAGTTTTGTATAATTTAATCTCACAGTGACACTGTTCTTGTCCATTTTGCTTGGAGGAAGCTAAGATTGAGAGAACATTTATGAACCTGACTTGCCTAAGGGCACTGTTGCTTGGAAGTGGTGGGGATGGGATTTGAAACCAGATTAGACTACAAGGTAAATATATTTTCAGCTATACTCTGCTGGCTGTCCCCCCGTCCTGCCCCATTTTATTAAATTTTCAAGCATACAGAAGAATTGAAAGTACTGTACAGTGAACAGACATATACCTACCACTTCGATGGTACTGTGAACATTTTGCTATATTTGCTTTATCGTTGATCTGTCCTTCCTCTATCCACCCATCAGTACATCTTATTTTTTGATGTATTCAAAGTAAGTTGCAGACATCAGTACATTTCACCCCTAAATATTTCAGCATTCATGCCATTGATTATAGTTCAATATTTGTTTATAGTCCTTTTTTTTTGGAGGTAAATTTTACATACAGAGAAATCGAGAAATCCTAAGTATATATTTCCAAGTTTTGACAAATGCATACATAGGTGTAACCCAAATCCCTGTCAAGATATAGAACATGACCGTCACCTCAGGAAGTAAGCGTCCTCTTGCCCCTCTCCAGACATACCTCTCCCTACTCACCCCCCACCCCAGACATCACGGTTTGATTTTTCTTTTCACCATGGTTTAGTTTTATACCATGCAGTCTTAAATGATGTTGCCTGTTGTTTTCAAATTGACTTTTCATTGTTTGCATTAAGTCAAGACAGTATTTATTGAGCCCTTGGTATGTGGCAGGCACAGTGCTGGTACAAGGGGTACAGTGGGCAGGTAAAAGACATTGGCTCACGTGGAGAAAGAGATATTAATCAGCTCATCACAGGAAGAAGTACCCTATTACCAGCGGAGGGGAGTGCTGAAGGGGGAGCCCAGGGTGCTGGGGGGGGGGCTTGGTGAGTGATGAGGTGGAAGGTCAGGAAAGGCTTTCCTGAGGAAGTGACGTTGGAGCCAACATCAGAAGGATGCGTAGGAGATAAGCAGGCAGGGAGGTGGGGCAAAGGGCAAAGTGCCTACTGTCTTCCCTGGTGGGAAGAAGTGTGGTTTCTTCTGGAACTAGAGAGAAGGTGGATGTGGTTGGTGGGCAGGAATCGAGGGTGAGAGTGAGTGGTCGACTAGGCAGAGAGCTAGCAGGGGCCACATCACCCAGGAGACAGGCCTTGGCCTCTAGCCACCATCTTGAGCCATTGCCTGGTTTTAAGTAAAAGAGTGACCTTGACATTCAGTTATCCAGCCAGTTGAGTTGGATGAAGGGGAGATATGGACCGGATGTTCTGGAATCACAGCTAAAATTAAGTATCATTGGCGTGAAGCTTCCAGCTTTTAGGAGAACACTGATTTGCATTATGATCCTATATAGATCTTCAGATGCCGCATGTGAGTTTTCTCCCTCTTCTGCCTGCCTAACTAACTACCATTTAGTTACTAAATAAAGATCCTCTGTACCTCCAGCTCTTGCTTGCTCTTTCCTCCCAGTCTCCCTGCCTCCATTTCATTCTCTCCTCCTCCCTTAACTAATCCCCTTTCCATCACCTGCTCCTCCCTGAAACGGGCCCTCCTAGAGTCACCAATGACTCCCTGATTTCTTAGTCCTGGGGCGGCTGTCAAATCCCCTTGGCTCTGTCATTCTGTAGACTGTCCCAGGTGGCTTCATCCGAACTCATGGCTTTAACAACTGATTATGTATAGGTGATGCAAAAACTCTTGACTCTCTCCTGAGGGTGCGATTCATACACCCACCTGTTTACTGGACATCTCTACCCATGGCTACAGACAACTCGACCTTTTCCCCTTAAAGTGAGCTCATTTTCCCTGGGGTCTTGCTCCCCATTCTGTATTTCCTATTTCAGTGAGTGTGCCCACCACTTATCTGTGGAGCCAGAAATCTGAGAATCATTCTAGGTTCTTTTCTTTCTCTCCTTCTCTTCATCTAGTTGACCGCTAAAGTTGCTACTTGTATTTCTGAACGTTCTCATAATTCTGTCCCTTTTCTGTCTCTGCTGCCTTATTTCAGACCCTCCCTCTTTCTGGTCTGTGTTCTTGTCAAAGCCATACCTCCTAACTGGCCACCCAGCCTCTAGTCTTGGCCCCCTTCTAAGTAATCTCATCCTCCCTACAGAGATTTTCATAAGACATGAATCCACCCAAACCCTTCTATGGTTCCCTGTAATTCTCTTCCACTGCTTAGCAGTCTGGGTACTTTATGGAAGAGCCACCTTCAACTCGTACCTGCCACCATAGCCAGACTTGCAGTCCCCCCAGAGCCCTTGCACGCCCCTTACGTGTTATTCTTTCTGCCTGGGAAGCCCTTCCCAGCCCTGTCTGCTTGGTTAGCATCTGCACTTCCTTCGAGACTCGGTTCAAATATTAACCTCCTTCAGGTAGCCTTTCCGGGCAGCCACTCTGCCCTCTACCGTGGGAGGGAGACGCTGTCCTCTCTACTCCCACCCTCTGTGCCCTCTGTGATGGCCTTTGGCCTGTGTCCTCCATCAGACTGTGAGCTCCTTAGAGCAGGTGTCAAAAGGGGGGTCCTGGAAAAACCCTTTCACGGTAACTATGATCCATGTGTAAAAACTGTTTTCATTATAACGTGGACACACAATGTTACAGCCAAGTCTATTAGAAGGAACAATGAATTAAGTGGCTAGTGAGACAACTTGCTTAGAGCAAGAGGGAAAAATGTAAACTCACACCAGCACCGAGGACCACCTGGGCTCTGCCTCCTGCACACATGGCGGGAGACGGTGCTGCCAGGGCAGGAAGTGGTGCTCCTTAGTACACGGCTGTAAGTTCTAGGGCGAAAGTGTGCAGACAACCCCTAAAGTTTGGGAACCCACCGTCTCAAAGGCTGGGGTCATGTATTTGTCTCAGCGCAGGCTCTTACACATACATGACAGACAGGGGATGGGTGTGGTGTGTATACAGGAAGGAAGAGAATTTCCCGGTATGTTCTTACTGTACTTACAAAGTCCTGGTCTGTTATTTCTGGTCTTAAAACCTTTCTTGGGACTTCCCTGGTGGCGCAGTGGTTAAGAATCCATCTGCCAATGCAGGGGACATGGGTTCGAGCCGTGGTCCGGGAAGATCCCACGTGCTGCGGAGCAACTAAGCCCGTGCACCACAACTACTGAGCTTGCGCTCTAGAGCCCGCGAGCCACAACTACTGAGCCTGCGTGCGGCAACTATGGAAGCCTGCGCGCCTAGAGCCTGTGCCCTGCAACAGGAGAAGCCACTGTGGTGAGAAGACTGCGCGCCGAAATGAAGAGTAGTCCCCACTTGCTGCAACTAGAGAAAGCCTGTGCGCAGCAACGAAGACCCAACACAGCGAAAAATAAAATAAATAAATTTATCTTTTTTAAAAAGTAAAAAAACAAAGTGCTAGTCCTTTTCTGTGGATAGCGCTCTACACTGCTTGCTATTGTGTTATCACTCCTCTTCTTCCATTCATAGCCAAGTTAGAAGAAGAGGAAAAATTCACCCATAATCCCAACAATCTAACACAACTATTCTTAGGATTAGTGTCTTTCCTTTCATCCTTTCTTTGTTTTTTCCTTTTTTAAAAATTTTTAAGGTAATTTTAGTACAGTTGTCTCATTCACCTAGGGAAGTTTAACTCTTAGAGGTGGCAAGCTCTTTTTTTTTTTATAATTAAAAATACTTATTTTATTTATTTATTTATTTTTGGCTGCATTGGTTCTTCATTGCTGCACGCAGGCTTTCTCTAGTTGCAGCGAGCGGGGGCTACTCTTCGTTGTGGTGCTTGGCCTTCACATTGCGATGGCTTCTCTTGTTGCAGAGCACAGGCTCTAGGTGTGTGGGCTCAGTAGTTTTGGCATGCGGGCTTAGTTGCTCCACAGCATTTGGGATCTTCCTGGACCAGGTCTCAAACCCGTGTCCTCTGCATTGGCAGGTGGATTTTTAACCATTGTGCCACCAGGGAAGTCCCTTTCATCCTTTCTGTGTGTATGTGTGCCTTTTACAAATATAATTGTAACCATAATCCACCATGGTTTCCAAATCTTTAGATTCAGGTTCATAGTTGCCGTATTACGGACAACTTTTGTGTTTCATCTATAGTCTGAGTTAAAGACTTAGTAATCAGTTATGTCTCCTAATTGTTTCTCTTTTTAGGAATTTTCAGCTCCTTCAGTTCCAGTTAGTGTTTATAATATCTTAAGAGTTTTGGGGTTTTTTTGGGTGGGGGGGGAGGACAGAAACTTTTCTTCTCTATTCTAAATGTTGTTGGTTTCTTGTCATGCAGCCAGAGAACTGCTAGAAAATAATTCAAACGTCTTTACCTTTCTAGTATTCTATTCTCATTAATCCCAGGGGTTACAGAAGATGCTCTTTTTATCCTCTGCTAGTTTTCTCTGTTAAGGTGAGGCAAAATTCTCTCAAGTCACCAAGCTTACCTGGTGGTTGAGACTTCAGGCGGTGAGCTGGCCATCTGGTGAAATGGACATCGCCTCCTACAAATAGGCATCTCCCATGGAGGAATGGCATCCCGAGGGCCATCGTTCTGAATCCCCCAGGCTCCATCCACTGCCCACTGGCCATCTGTTCTCCCCTACCCCAGGGTTTATTTTGGCTTTGCATGCTGACATATGAGATCTCTTCTGAGTCACCTGTGCCCACCTTGGTCTTATTATTATCCTTTAAAATCCCTTCCTAAACCTTGGAAATGATTGTACTCACTCGGTTTTGTGAATTCAGAATGACAAAGATAAAGAAGCAAGAAGGTTGTGGCCATGTTTTCGTCATAGGCTGTGGCATTCCAACTCCTCTTATGTGGCTTATCTGCCTGTGGGCTCAGCTTTTTGGCTCACAGCATCATAAAGCCAGCCCTTGCTGGAAAGAGCTAGCCCCACTTGTGCTAATAGGAAACTGACTTTTGATTCCTCACTCAAGTCATCTTGAGGAATGATGTTTAATAATTAGTTCTGGGGACTTCTTTGGTGGCGCAGTGGTTAAGAATCCGCCTGCCAATGCAGGGGACACAGGTTCGATCCCTGGTCCGGGAAGATCCCATATGCCGCGGAGCAACTAAGCGCGTGCGCCACAACTACTGAGCCTGTGCCCTAGAGCCTGCGAGCCACAACTACTGAGCACATGTGCCACAACTACTGAAGCCCGTGTGCCTAGAGCCTGTGCTCTGCAACAAGAGAAGCTGCTGCAGTGAGAAGCCCACGTATCGCAATGCAGAGTAGCCCCTGCTCGCTGCAACTAGAGAAAGCCCGTGCGCAACAACGAAGACCCAATGCAGCCAAAAAGATAAATAAATAAATTAATTAAAAATAATAATAATTAGTTCTGAATTTGGTATTAATAGAAAAGTAATTTCTATGATTTTGACATAATATATACTTTAACAGTAATTTTGACAGTCTTATTGGTTTCTGGCCTTTAAGAGTCAATGCTATTTACAAATATGAAATTTTTACAAATAGAAATCAGCCAATCAAATATTTACAGAACATGCACGATGTTCTAAGTAAGGCCAGTGCTAGGGGAGGTTTTCTAAGTGGTACCAACAGTGTTTTTAAGGAATATACATGAGAACACAGTTGCATGAAAATAGCTAATTGAATGTGGAAGGTGCAGTACCCAGGTGCAAAATAAGCAGTATAGGCAATCAATGTTCAAAGAATTTATCCATTTTCATTCCTCATGGACTGTGCTGCCGAACTCAGCATCTACTTTGCTCCAGGTTACAATGGGAATGAACTGGTGGGTCCCTAATGCTAAGAACCTAGGTTACAATGGGAATGAACTGGTGGGTCCCTAATGCTAAGAACCTAGGTTACAATGGGAATGAACTGGTGGGTCCCTAATGTTAAGAACCTAGGTTACAATGGGAATGAACTGGTGGGTCCCTAATGCTAAGAACCTAGGTTACAATGGGAATGAACTGGTGGGTCCCTAATGCTAAGAACCTGTCTGAAACAGCAGTGGTTGCTGAGCATCTGTGATCTGGAACCCCATGGTCTAGGATGGCGCTAGAGGTCCTCTGGGAACTTCCAAGTTGTTGATTTTCCCTAGAGCAGGTCTTACAGAATCATGCACAGCAACAGAATCTTTAAAAGAGAAGCTGGCATTCTGCTTCTGAAATATATTCTCACTATAGACAGTGGGAATTGTGGAATAAAATTACCTCTAAACTGTTCTTACTTGAATTACCTTTAACTGGAGAATATCTTTGCTGAACAACTCTGTGACGTGTGAGTTACGGTGAAAGTAGTAGTTTCCACTTATTCTGTCAGCACTTAGTATGTTCCTGACACTGTACTGGGTACCTGACATGCTTATGATGGCATTGAATCTTCACAGTCGTTTTATGAGATGTGAACTGTAATTATTCCCATTTTACAGATGGGGAGGCTGAAGCTGAGAGAGACAATGTAACTTGCCCAGGACCACAGAGCATAATGTTGTTAGATCTGTACCTCTGCACCCAAGCCTGTGCTCCCGTCTGCTGCTTTGCTAAATGTTCTCTGTGATTGTACTTGCTCTCCCTCTGACCAGCGAGCTGTAGCCCAGCCCTGAGGATGAAATAAAGCAGTTTTACTTGATAGGCGCATCCCACATGCTTTACAGAGGGCTTTCACATCCGCCATCTCTGCCACAAAGAGGGTTTGTGACTCTTCATTTCAGATTTCACATACACACGAAATGATATTTATTTCCAGGCTCTTGTTATTGGGGATGATGAGAATTGACTAGATTGTGTTTTGACCCCCGTAGTGCTTGAAACTCAAGGACACTGGCAAGAATTCTAAAGAATTTTATGGAATTCTTAAAAACTCACACATGCAGATTGAATCGATTGTGCTTTTGGTCTTGTTTGGGCCCTTAAAAAATGCACAGGCCTGAGTCACACTGTGGTCACATCTAAATAAAATTTAGATGCAGTTGGATATGCTTCTGAATTTGCCCTTTGAGCTTGGCGAATTATGAATTTGTCTTGGAGACTCATCAGTTTCCCTGCCCTCGGTGACCACTACATTTCTCATGCTGGCAATATTGAAAAGAATGTTTAGGTTTCCAGCTACCTTTTGTGGAATTCATATACATTTATACCAGACAGTTGGATCTGAGATGGATATTGAGAATTTCCTGCATCTATACAGATTAAAAATGTTCAGTTAAAAATGTTGCAATAGATTTCTTCTATCATCCATTTATTCAACAGTAATTATTATTATTTTTTTTTTTGCGGTAGGGGGGCGTCTCACTGTTGTGGCCTCTCTCGTTGCGGAGCACAGGCTCCAGACGCGCAGGCTCAGCGGCCATGGCTCACGGGCCCAGCTGCTCCGCGGCATGTGGGATCTTCCCAGACCGGGGCACGAACCCGTGTCCCCTGCATCGGCAGGCGGACTCTCAACTACTGCGCCACCAGGGAAGCCCCAACAGTAATTATTGAGTGCCTACTGCGTGCCATGTTCTGTGCTCTCCTTGACCTTGAAGTCTCACTATTGCTCTTGTCCAGCTCATTTTTCACAGTAGCTGCTAACTACATCTGAGTGACCTTCAGCACTCACCTGTTCACTAAACATTAGTTGGAAGCCAGTTATCTGTAGAGATTGTTGGGTGTCAAGGCATGGCCGTAAATGTCTGTAATATGGTAGGCTGAGGCTGGGGGAATCTCGGTCAAAGAAATGCCACTAGGCATTGAAGCACAGGGGAAATCCCTCAGAAGCAAAGAATCAAACAAACAAAATAAATAAATGCTGGGTAGACAGGTAACAATCATTTAGTCCATCTCTCTCATTTTACAGATAAAATATTGAGGACTAGAGAAGAGCCAATTGGTCAAATTAAGTAACCCGTAATATTGAAGTTTCATTTTAGGATTTGGCAACTTCCTTAGCTTTAAACTCCTCCAACAGGATGAAGGAATGAAATCGCACTTTGAAACGTTTTCCTGCATTTTGTCTGGCACTACGTGCATCATGTGGGTGGGACGCTGTTTTGAATTGTTCGGCGTTTCTCTGCTACCTTTATTCTTTCACCCTCATACAAAGCTTCCTCTCGTGTTGAGATTCCTGCCTTCCCCCTCCTTGTTGCTGTCACCTTCTGACTTTACGGGCACCTGGCCCCGCAGTTATCGAGGATTTGACTCTGCTCAGACTCTTTCCATGCCAAGTCCTACCATCAGCGCCAGCAAAATCAGGCTCCACGAGGATAACCCATCGTTTCCTCCCCCAGCTTCAAAGCTTCTGAACTTCTCAGTTGGAACCATCTTTATTTTCACTTCAGTTCAGCCACCGTCCCCTACGGCCACACCCCGCACCGCCCTCAGGAGCTTGTGCCCCCTGTGAAATCTCAGACTCTAGTATTCCCGTCTCTGTCCACCACCCCTTAGCGTTCTGTTGCTCACTCCCTTGTTCCCACTGTCTCTACTCTTTGACGTCCAGGCATTCGCTGTGTCTGCTTCAACCCACAGGCTGCTGGAATATAGAACAAATACAGCTGGGAGTTTGGTGTTCTTAGGGTTCTTGTTTCCAGCATCCCTGTAGTCAGCTGGTCCAGCGGTGCTCCTCTCTGCAAGGTCTTCCTTGCCAGTTACTATCCCTTCACGGATTCCTCATCAATTCTGCTTCTCATTCCCCATGACTCTCCTGGAGCCTTCTAACCTGATTCCAGCCTCACTTCTCCTTCTCAGCAGATGACTTTTGTGGTACCTTCTACATTTGTTCATCCCTTAACTGTGGGTGTGCCCAAGGTTCTTCCCTGGTCTTCAAGCTTCACCAATGTCTGGGTGGAGACGACTCACAGGATGCATCACCAGCATAGTTCCTGCAACACGCCAGCCCTCTGCTCGCTCGTGGACGCTTCTGGTTAGATGCCCTCCAGTCACCTGGCACTCGGCCGTTTCCCAGCCTAATCTCCTAACCTGGTCCTCCTGCTGTATTCCCAGTCCTGCTGAATGGAGCCTGTCTGCCTCGCCATGCAAGCCGGAAAGCAGTCATCCTAGACTCTTTCCTTTCAGTCTGCACATCTCTGGTCCTGTCAGTTCTGTCTCCTTAATATTTCCTGTGTCCGCCCCCTTCTCCTACAACCGTTACTCGAGCCCCTATGACCGCCCATCTGGATGATTTCTGTAGCCTTCTATCTAGACTCCCTTCCCCCCTCCCACCTCAATCCATCCTCCACAGATCTTTCTAAATCACAGAACAAATCCCATCTTCTTCCTCAGACTAAGGCTGAAAACAGCTCACAGATGTGTTTTATTTGACTGATAGTGTTGGCCCGTACCATGTTTAAAAACAATTTTCTTTTGGCTTTTCTTGTCTATATTGAACAGCAGAAAACTTCACCTGAGACCTCCAGGTTTCTGGTTTGTCTTTGAAAACCAGAAACCCTGGCCCCCTGGCTCCTGCATTCCCCCAGGGTCTGCTGGATGGACAGCTGTGCCTCTTAGATGGGGTGTGCCCTCATCCGTTAGTCACAGACTCACCTTCCCAGGTATGTTTCACTCACTCATGTCACCCACCTGGCTCTTGCATCCTTAGTCGGTGGCCTTTGGTTTGTGGAATGAAGTTGGGTCTCCTCTAGTTGCAAGGGCCCCACTGTAGTCCTTGTCGCCTGCACCCATTGAGCTTAATTTCTTGGAGTTCGTCAAATTTGGGATTCGGTTTCACACCTCTGTGTTGGCATGTATCCCTCTTCTGGTTAAAAATCACATGAGAGGCAATAATCTTTCCTGAGGATCTTGGCAACCAGCTAAGATGACAGTTTCATCCTTAATCATTTGGACCAGGGGTGGTCCCTGAGTCCATGAACCCCTAGAGTATCCTTTCCTAAATTCACAACCACACGCGCACACACACCACAACTAAAAAAAGAGTGCCAGGAAATAATACTTCCCATTACCACTCTACCTCCTTCCTTCCCTTTTCCTCTTTTCCCTTCAGTTCCCTTCTTGCCTCCCTTTCTTCCTTTTCCTTCCAAGCTGGTCATGACCCACCAAACTGATTTCATGATCCACTAATGGATCACAATCTGTATGTTGAAAAACACTGCCTTGGGGGGTGGTGTCTATACATCCTTAAGATTACATGTTTGTATCTGTTGTATACCATACCTGTGTTTTTCTGGGAGAGAGAAACCTCCTTAGCATTCAGCTCTCCAAGGGGCCTGAAGAAACATTTCATAACCACTGATTTAGGTATTTTATTTTCAATGGGATTTGACATTGCCACTTTTCATGTACCCAAACATAGAATTTAGTGATAATTATTATTATTTAAAAAATTTTTTTTAGAATAATTCTTTATTTATTTTATTTATTTTTGGCTGTGTTGGGTCTCTGTTTCTGTGCGAGGGCTTTCTCTAGTTGCGGCAAGCGGGGTCCACTCTTCATCGCGGTGCGCGGGCCTCTCACTGTCGCGGCCTCTCTTGTTGTGGAGCACAGGCTCCAGACGCGCAGGCTCAGTAGTTGTGGCTCACTGGCCCAGTCGCTCCGTGGCATGTGGGATCCTCCCAGACCAGGGCTCGAACCCGTGTCCTCTGCACTGGCAGGCAGATTCTCAACCACTGCGCCACCAGGGAAGCCCAGTGATAATTATTTTGAATGTGGGCCCTTTGTGTCAGCTCTCTGACATGTCCTGTATTGTTTGTTGTTAAATGAAGTTAATATTTGCAGACTCTCAGGGCGGGCGAAATGGATCCTTTAAATCTCTTGTTCACATGGGAAGGTGGAAAGCTGGGCAAGGCACCCTAAAAAGGATTTACTTGGTGAAGGAGGTTTAATAAAACCTTCATTTAAAGTCAGATAAAATAACAACCCAGAAAACTTTTTTTTTTTTGGTTGATATCAAGTCATTTATTCAACAACTGCCCTTGGTAATGGGAATGAAGAAAACAGTAGTGAATAGAATACTGTTCTATTCAAATTCAAATTATGGTATTTGAATAGTATAGTGTATACTCTACTATTCAAATTCTTGCCCTCATGGCTCTTTCAATCCAGAAAAGAAGAATGAGAAATAAAAATGGGGTAGCAACAAAGCATTGAAGTAAACAGAATAAATATCGTAAACGCATTGATGCCAAAAATATATATTAGAAAAACCTAGGTTTGTGGAAGGGACTGTGTAGGGAGATAACAGAAAAGACATTACAAGATGACCAAAATTATTTTGAGCTACAAAATTATTTACACAATGGTTTTGAGTAAAAATTCAAATGAAACCGCCATAATAAATTAACAAAAAAATTTCCTGATTAAATATCCTCTGGTAATGTCTTTTCTGTTATCTCCCTCTATGTTTTTTTTTTTTTAAAAGCACCAAAAGCTGCATTGGGAATAGTATCTTATCTGTGTTCTAGGTGTCCCTGGCTCTGATTTTAGAAGGGGAAGGCTATACGTCAGTAGGCTTATGGACCTGGCCTACTACAGGGAAGCCCTCAAGTAGGGCTATTTATTATGATCGGTGTATACCACTTCTCTGAGTGATTCCAGCAGTTGGAGCAAAACTGACTCATTACTACAATAGTCAAAGAATGAAAAATGACCACTGTGACAAGTGTTCCTTTTTTTTAACTTTAGTAACACAATTACAATATTATTATAATATTTGGTGTGAATATAACAAAACCGTGTTGCTCCCCCTAGAGACGCCTGCAGAGAAGAAAGAACATAATCCGGAATCCCACGGACCCCAGCACACCCGCTGGTGGCGTTTCTCTTGGTAACTGAGTGCTGCTCTAATGCGCTTGGCTCGCTTTCAGGATGTCTGGGAGGGCAAGGGGCCCCTGCAGGCTCCCACTTACGCTTCACCCGTGCCCTGGCCATGTGGCAACACGACTGTGGGTGTGCAAGGAGGGGACGGCTGCCAGGACATTTCCATTTGGTGTGTCTGTTTTTTCAGATGATCTTTGGTCCAAACCCTGTGTCTCCCAGACAGGTGGATGTGGTCGGGGGAGGGGGTGGTGTGCTGGAAGCACACACTTATCCTCACTGACTCTGTGTTGTCATCTGGCAGGGAAATCTCAGCAAAGCTCCCCAGAGCCCTGATATTCCCGGAGGCCTGACATTTGCTCTCTGCCCTGCACGCTTGCTTGTTTCTGAGGGCCCCCTCACCCCTGCACGGAGGGGATTATCTCCCACTTTCTTCACAAGTCTAATTGAAAGGCATCGGGCACCTTCCAGGGAGCAGTTCCTTTGCTGCTGCCTCTTCTTTTTCTTCTTCTCCTTCTCCTTTTTCCTCTTCCTCCTCCTCCCCTTCCTCTTTTCCTCCACCTTCTCCTCCTCCTCTCCCCCCACCCCCCGGGATAACCTTCGCTTTCATGTACCCAGGTATCAGAAGAGGTCTTCTTGCCCCTTAAGCCCTACTTGAGTGGGCTCCAGCCCCCCCTGTGGCCGCTGGTGGAAGTACAATGCTCTAAGGTTCCTACACATTCCTCAGGGGCCATATTCTTACCCTCAGTTTTGCCTCTGAGCTTCTGCTTCCAGCCAGTGAGCTCAGATTAGGGGCTCTCTACCCTTGTTCCTCACACGTGCATCCTTAGTTTCTTCAAACAACCCCCCTGGAGTAAGCATTTGCAAGTACACAGAAGACGTTATTTAATTTTTTTTTTTTTAACATTACATGCCCAGAATTTATCTTGTAACTGGAAGTTTGTACCTTTGGACCGCCTTCATCTACTTCCTCTACCCTCCACCCCCCACCTAGCCTCTGGCTCTGGAAACCAGCCATCTCTTCTCTGTTTTCAGGTGTTCAGTTTTTAAAGATTTCACATATAAGTGAGATCATATGGTATTTGTGTTTTTCTGTCTGACATTTCATTTAGCATAATGCCCTCAGAGTTCATCCATGTTGTCATAGATGGCAAGATTTCCTTCCTTTTCATGACTTAATAATATTCCATTGTATATGTGTACCACATCTTCTTTATCCTTTCATCTGTTGATGGACACTTAGGTGGTTTCCATATCTTGGCTGTTGTGAATAATGCTGCAATGAGTAGGTGGGTACAAATATCTCTTTGACATAGTGATTTTGTTTCCTTTGGATACATACGAAGAAGTGGGATTTTTTGATCTTACAGCAGTTCTATTTTTAATTTTTTGAGGCATCTCCGTATCGTTTCCCATAGTGGCTGTACCGATTTACATTCCCACCAACAGTGTACTAGGATTCCCTTTATTCTGCATATTCACCAACACTTGCCATCTTTCTCTTTTTTCTTTTAAACTTATTTATTTATTTTTTGGCTGCATTGGGTCTTCGTTGCTGCACGTGGGCTTCCTCTAGTAGTGGTGAGCGGGGGCTAACTCTTCGTTGCGGTGCACGGGCTTCTCATTGCGGTGGCTTCTCTTGTTGCAGAGCACGGGCTCTAGGCGCGCGGGCTTCAGTAGTTGTGGCATGGGGGCTCAGCAGTTGTGGCTCTCGGGCCCTGGAGTGCAGGCTCAGTAGTTGTGGCACATGGGCTTAGTTGCTCCGAGGCATGTGGGATCTTCCTGGACCAGGGCTCGAACCTGTGTTCTGTGCCCTGGCAGGCAGATTCTTAACCATTGCGCCACTAGGGAAGTCCCTGTTATCTCTTGTCTTTACGATGATAGCCATTGTGACAGCTGTGAGGTGATATCTCATTGTGGTTTAAATTTGCATTTCCACGATGATGATTCGTGGTGTTGAGCACCTTTTCATGTTCCTGTTGGCCATTTGTATGTCTTCTTTGGAAAAATGTCCATTCAGTTTCTCTGCTCATTTTAAAATTAGATTCTTCGTGTTTTTGCTATTGAGTTGTGTGAGTTCTTTACGTGTTTTGCATATTAGCCCCTTATCAGATTTATGACTTACAAATATTTTCTCCCATTCCATAGAATGTCCTTTCATTTTGTTGATGGTTTCTTTTGCTATGCAAAAAGGGTTTTAGTTCGATGTAGTCCCACTTGTTTATTTCTGCTTTTGCTGCCTTTGCTAAGAAGACTTTAAGGAGGATTGTGGAGTCCAAAGGATTTGCACTGCAGCAAGGCAAACGGCTTTAAAAAGTTCATGCTGTGTCCTTGTTCTGAAAAATTCCCCGGCAGACTCTAAAAGCCCTCAGCCTTCTGCTCCTTTCTTTCTGTCTTCCCTCTTCTCTTTCATCCCCAAACTCCTCATCAGTTTTTGCTCAGAGCTGTCGAGCTTTTCTTTGGTTGCTTCTTACTCTCAATGACCCCTGCCTATAGGGTCTCACGTTCTAAGCCCCAAAAGCTCATCAAGATTTTTTTCCCCCTCCTAAACAAGAGAATTCCGTTCTTAAGGGCTGCTAAGATAATAGAAATTTCACCATGTCACTAAATTATCTACTTTCTAGAGGAAAAAATAATATCAATGAATTCTACTCTTCTGAAATAAGGAATAGATATTTGTTGTACGCACAAAATAAAGATTGAAAAGTGTCTTTTGTAGCACCTTCTTTTCTAAAACAGGCCATAACTGGGCTAATATGTTCTGGAGCTAGAAGGGAAGTTATTTCAACCAGTTGGGGGCCTGGGGGGCAACAGGGGATAGAGAACTAAATTATGAGCTGGAAGTGAAATGCAGGGGACTTTGCTACATATCAGCTGTATATATGGCCTTAGCTTTGGGCCAGTGACTCCCCTTCTGTTTCCCTATCTGCAAAATTAGATTCAATGGTTTCTAATGTTTTCCAACTCTAAATAAATATATGTATGTGTAAAGAAATACATTTTAGAGCTTCCTAAACCTTTAGGAAAGCTTTCTATACACAGATGCCTTGGGTGAGCAAGTTCTTCTGTGTCTCCATGTCCCAGCTCTGCATGTCCAAGGTGATATAGATTTCCCTCTGTTAGAGCGTTGGTTGCCTCACCTATGACCCTGTCCTTGAGATTAGGTGTCCTGCCCTTAAACTAGACTCTAAAAAAAGGCCAGAGCTGCTTGCCTGGGAAACGTTTTCTCCTTTAAAATAACACAACAGTCAAAGGTTACAGTGCAACTGATGCTGGGGGGTTGGGGGCAGGGGCAGATATCATAGCATCTGTGTTTGTTTCTTTTGTGGGGAGAGGGGTTTGTGAACCTTGGAAAGAGCCTCAAAACTGTTCCTCCCTCTGAAACCAAATCATGTCAATGCCAACACTTGTGAAACTCCAGACTTTTTAAGGTCCTGGTGGACTAAAGTGTTGATGGTTTGATGGCTTTGCAAAAGTCTTCATCAGAGGTGAAGGTGGTGATTCATAATTGATCGCTTTCTAAAGCGCTTTTTGTAGGAAAGTAAAATGGATGACAATTCCCATTCTGAAAGTTTCCTTTAAGTTCTCTTTTTTTTCCTTGCTGGTTTTCCTGGTGATTAAAGGAAGTAGCATTTCTTCCAAGATATTTCTCTTCTCTTTTGTGCTTCACGGACATTTTTGTTAGTCCACTAATTTCACTAAGGGTAGATTCTAATGTCACATTTTGATTGTGACTTCTCCCAGAATCAAGGAAGAAGGTGAAAGAAAATCAATAAAGATCAGTTGCTAAATCAAGGTCATTCTGCTTGCTCTTTCCTCTCTGTTCTCCTTACTCATTTATTCTCTTTCTTTGGAAAACACCCCTTTGGAAAGACTTCATTTGATCATTATCATAATCTCCTTTCTCAGTTTAAAATGAAAACCCAAAAGCTTGCTTTTCTAGTGCATTGTCACCTCTTTTTTTTTTTTTTCCCCCTGTACTTTTATTTCCATAGTGGTTTTCTGTAAGCCCTCAGGGCATTTTGGGATAAGATTTGGAAGAAAAACTCAATACAGTATAAAGTTACCTTACACCCATCTCAGAGTAGGTAAAAGACTTAAAACAGCCAGGAAAAAACCCAAGGGAGTCTGGGCTAGTGGGGGCCACAAAGGTCATTTTGTCTTTTCTCTTGTGCTCCTGGCTATTATCGCTACCTTTCTGTCTTTTATTTCTCTTTATTCATGGCCCTCTGCTGTGTCTACTTTTGCCTCCTTCTCCTTTTTCATAGAACTGTGGGATTTCAGATTTGGAATGTGGACCATGGGAATCACTAAGACAAACCTCATTTTTTGGAAAAGGAAGCTGAGGCTTAGAGAAGGTACCATGAAAGGAGGCAGTGGGTTGTAGCGGAGAGATTTCTCACAAGCTTTGGAATTGCAAAGGGGAGGGTTTAATCGCTGGCTTAGCCATTCACTCCCGGGTACTCTGGGGCTAGTCTCTCAACTGCACTGCTGGTGTGCACTGCATTTGCCAAAGGCGGACAGTAATATATTACTCGTGGAGTTATGAGGGTTAGATGAGATAATGAATATCGTGTTCCCAGGCATTGCCTAGGAAATCACCCCCCAAATGGTAATTATTATCACTAACTAGTTAGAGTCAGTACCTGGATTTGTTCCTGTTTCAGGTTTCTTACCGTCATGGACATTGTTAACCGTCTTGGTTCTGAAACACCTGCCTCAGTCCATCTTGTGCTCCGCTTTCCTAGGTTTTCAGTCTTCTTGGCTTTTGACTTTGAGGTTGGCTTTTCCGCTTATGACCTCATCTCACTCCTTGAAATGAATACTGCATTTTAAATTCTACTAGGTTCCCTGCCCTGCGGACCCACGGATGGGCATAGGGAGTGGGTATCAATTGACTGTGTCCTTGATTTAAGATTGATGTGGGATTTGGGTCTATAGACAAGGTGGAAGGGAGTTGCAAGAAAAGGCAGCAGCATGAGCAAAACTAGAAGCAAGGATTTGCAAGACATGTTTGGGAAACAGTGAATTGCTTGGCAGGCTAGGAAGAAGACGGTTTCGAGAAGGGGAGACCAGCCCCCTGTGTGAAATGCTGCAAAGATGTGGAGGTAGGAGAAATGAGGAAAAGTGACTGGATTTGGCTACACAGGATTCCTTTGTGAGCTACGAAAGGGCTACTTAAGTGGAGTGGAACAGGCACAAGCCAGGTTGTAAGAGATTACAGAGTGAGGGATGGAGAAGTGCAGTGTGTTAGTGTGGACCGGGTATCCCCGAATGCTGGTCCATAAGCTTTTCAGCCGAGGTTGTTAGAAGTGAAACGAGAAATACAAAGTTAACATAGTATGTTTTTCTAGCACAGGGAGATCAGCTCCGTGCTTTGTGACCGCCTGGAGGGGTGGGATGGGAGGGTGGGAGGGAGGGAGACGCAAGAGGGAAGAGATATGGGAACATATGTATATGTATAACTGATTCACTTTGTTATAAAGCAGAAACTAGCACACCATTGTAAAGCAATTAGACTCCAATAAAGATGTAAAAAAAAAAAAACTCAATTTACCAAAAAAAAAAAACAAACAAAAAACTGCTGCTTAAATTGATGACCCCTCAGATTAGATGAATTATGACAAAAGAGAGAAGGCCCAAATAAACAGTACCAAAAGCAAAGTAAGGACATTTCTCTCAATCTTAAAGATATTAAAGAGATATTAATAGGATGATATAAACAACTTACAAAAAAAAACATAGTATGTTTTTCATAAGCCTAATTTTATTTACTTTTAATGGCCATCCTGTAATCTGAGATTATAGCCTTACTTTTTTGGCTTTAAAATGCCCTTTCTTTAATGGAATGATGGTGGTTCTCAACGCTGGCTGCACATTAGAACCACTTGGGGAGCTTTTAGAAACAATGGAGTTCTGGTTCCAATTCAGACAACTGAATCAGGATCCTGGGGCAGGCCTGGTGCTGGTGTGGGTTCAAAGCTCCCCAGGTGATTCTGTTGTGCAGTCAGGGTTGTGAATCTGCTAGTGAATGATAGGATTTTTGTTGTTGTTTTCCTTTAATTTTTAAAAGGCCTTATTAGGCAGAATTAAACATTGGAAACCCTTTGTTCTATCACCTGTTTAAGACAAAAAGATAAGTGGTTCAACCAGCAAAATCGAGTTCATTTGGGAATAGCAGAAGAATTACAATTGGGGACATGCAAACTGTGGGGGACCCTAGGCAAGTCTGGAGAACAAAGGAAGAGTGTTCTTTTATAGAGGAAAGGGGGGAGTTGGGAGGGACTGTTTTTGAATAAAAGTCCGTTGGAGAAGAGCCAGAGTTCAGAGGTTTGGTAGCTCCTTATTGGCTGAGTTGTCATGACTTCTCATTGGCTGGGCTGTTGCTGGGTGAGGAGAAGATCATCTTTACTCCTGCGAGGTGTGTAAAGTAAGCTTCTTCCTTTTGGGGAGATACAAGGTAAGGCGGTGAGTGGTGGTGCATGTGAGCTCCCCTTCCAGCGCCTTCCGACTCCATTTTAAATGAGGTTTCCGGGACTTCCCTGGTGGCTCAGTGGTTACGAATTTGCCTGACAATGCAGGGGATACGGGTTGGAGCCCTGGCCCGGGAGGATCCCATATGCTGCGCAGCAGCTAAGCCCCTGCACCACAACTGCTGAGCAACCCCTGCTCGCCATAACTAGAGAAAGCCCGCACACAGCAACGAAGACCCAATGCAGCCAAAAAAAATAAATAAAAAAAATAAAAAATAAATTTATAAATGAGGTTTCCTTTATTCATTTTCACAGTTCATTGCCCCACCTTGTTTGTTTTGTTTTGTTTTCATTTGTACTTGTATTTAATTTTTGTTTTACTGACTTGTGAAGTTCAAATGGCAGGGACCCAAATGACAAGGGAGAGCTATAGCTGTCCTTTAAAAGAGTTAGCTCTTGGGCTTCCCTGGTGGCGCAGTGGTTGAGAGTCCGCCTGTCGATGCATGGGACACGGGTTCGTGCCCCGGTTCGGGAAGATCCCACATGCCGCGGAGCGGCTGGGCCCGTGAGCCATGACCGCTGAGCCTGTGCGTCCAGAGCACGCAGCGGGAGAGGCCACAACAGTGAGAGGCCTGCATACCGCAAAAAAAAAGAAAAAAAAAAAGCGTTAGCTCTCCTAGTGCTTTTGACTGGCATTCAGTGTGTTCACATTTTCAGGATCATTGCATTTGTATGAAGTAAGGGTCACTTTTGTTCTCAAGCACACATTGAGTATCAGGATTATTGAGAGAGCAAGTCGGAGACTTAGATTGATGGATGTAAAGAACACAGAACATTCTCCATTTGAGTGTTCTCTTGTCAAGAGGGGGGGCGGTTCTTGTGTTTCAGCTGCGCCTTTTATTCTAGCTGCACACAGGACATTCTGTCCTTTCTGACCTTGAAGGTGAAAATCTTTTTACGTAAAACTGAAGCTCTGAAATGTAGTACCAGATAAGTGAAACATTCTGCTCTCTGGTGCTTCTAGTTATTTTAATGTTTAAAGGTCAGAGTAGGAAACATCTTAAATGCAAAGCATTTAATTTCCATTAGAGTTAAAGTTTTCTAAGCTTGTGTTATAGCCAATAAAAATGATGATGTTTAAATCAGGTAATGTTCTAGTTCTTACATGAATATTTTATATGAACTACACAGGCAGAAAAATCTATATGTTTATCCAATGTTATGTCCAGTGGCTATTGGAAGCTTGTCTTCTTGGGTTATTATATGAATAACTCCTATTTTTTATATATATATATATATATCCAGATTATAAAAAGAATTACATGTATTGTTTTTAGGGCTTGTTTTGTAGACTAAGTATTTGGGCTAAATCTTGCTAATATAGGCATTCCCTGAATTACTAACACCCTTACAGACTTGCTATAAATAAGACTATGTGGGCTGTGCTGTGCTGAGAGAGTGGCTAGGTTCTACCTTGGGGCAAGAAATGATATTTCTGGGTGCTGCCTTGCCCTAGTATTAGTACTGAAGTACATAGAGTGTTATAGTAAAGAGTGTCTTAATAGCCCTCCACTTAACCAGCTGGCTGCATTAATCAGTGCTGGTCGTTTGCTCTGTGACTGATGGCATAGCACGCTGTGATAGCCCATGGTTAGAAAGTTGGTACCTTCTCCCACCAGGAGAGGATCAGTTATGTTTGTTCCCAAATCTGTTGATGTCTGTTCAACTTCTTGTTGTAATTTCTTAATTTATTGAAATATTATATAAACCGATTAAATATCAGTACAAACATTTCACATAGTAATCTACTATGAGATAGGTGCTATTTTTCTCTCCTTTCTATAGACAAGGAAACTGAGATACAGAGAGCTTAAATAACTTGCCCAAGCTAGTAGGTGACAGTGACAGGGTTTGAACCCAGGTAGTTCAATTCCAGCTATAGTCTTTTTTTTTAAAAAAATTATTTATTTAATTTATTTATTTTTGGCTGTGTTGGGTCTTCGTCGCTGTGCGTGGGCTTTCTGTACTCGCAGTGAGCAGGGCTACTCTTCGTTGTGGTGTGCGGACTTCTCATTGTGGTGTCTTCCCTTGTTGCAGAGCACGGGCTCTAGGCATGTGGGCTTCAGTAGTTGTGGCATGTGGGCTCAGTAGTTGTGGTGCACGAGCTTAGTTGCTCCGCGGCATGTGGGATCTTCCCGGATCAGGGCTCAAACCCATGTCCCCTGCATTGGCAGGCAGATTCTTAACGACTGCACCACCAGGGAAGCCCCCAGCTATAGTCTTAACTGATCCACTCTACTGCCAGGGTAATACATAATCCTGGCGTAATTGAAGGCTTTCACAAGCGGAAGATGAACAAGATTTTCCAAACTTATTTGAACATGGAATCCTTTTACCAAGAATACCTATTAATATTCTGCAGCGTGAATGGTCTGTGGAACCTGACTTTTGTTGGATGTGGATTTAGAATAATTAATTTTAGGAGACGATATGTTCCCTTAACAATGCTCAGTTAGGATTGCTTTGCTATCATTTAGCACAATATATATATATCTTTAAAACTTCTTATGACTTTGGTCTTTTAAACTTCATATTGTAGTACGATCTATACAGTTAATTATCCTTATTTATTGCATAAATTATAATTTATCCTTATTAACAGGCCAGGAACAGCTGTGGGCACTGGGGAAACAAAGAAAGTGACAATTATAATGAAAAATTTAGCAATTCATCTATATGAACTGTTGGCATGGACTTCTGTGCCGTACCGAGGTCCAGATACTACATGCAGAGCAGTCCTTTTATACTGTCTTGTTGTAGAGAGTAAGAATATTTGAATATGTTTAGAGTCTCTAGTTAAGGTGTTCACATTTATGAAAAGGAAATCAGAGCAGGGTCTGACAAAGAATTTGTGTGTGAGGATATGTAAGACTTGCAATCTCCAGCATCTGGATGTTTCTGGAAACAGAATATTTGAAATTCCCTGGAAATGCTTTGGAAAACCCTGAGATAGCCATTGGCAAAGCATTTTTTGATGTTATAATTTCTTAATTCAGTAAACTTACTACCTAGTGTTTTTATTAACTACTACTGTCAGCACACAAGCTTAGAAGTCTCTTAAAATTGTAATTGTTGGTCATGAAGATCCTCACTGTAAATGTGTTCTGCAACATCCTTCAGAATCACACAAAAATTAAGCTTTGTACAGTATGGATTTAGCATGAAGTATATTCTGTAATAGGATAATTTATGAAATAAATAATCCATTGATTAGAAAATCTTGTAAAAGAACTTTGAAAAGTTGTGATAAAAAGGACAAAACATGGGCTTCCCTGGTGGCGCAGTGGTTGAGAGTCCGCCTGCTGATGGAGGGGACACGGGTTCGTGCCCCGGTCTGGGAAGATCCCACATGCCGCGGAGCAGCTGGGCCCGTGAGCCATGGCTGCTGAGCCTGCGCGTCCGGAGCCTGTGCTCCGCAACGGGAGAGACCACAACAGTGAGAGGCCCGTGTACCGCAAAAAAAAAAAAAAAAAAAAAAAAAGGACAAAACATAAAATTTACCACCTTAATAATGTTTAAGTGTACAGTTCAGTAGCGTTAAGTATATTCATATTGTTTTGAAACAGATCTCCAAAACTTTTTCATCTTGCAAATCTGAAACTCTACACCCATTAAACAACAGCTTTCCATTTACCCCTCCTGCCAATCCCTGGTAACCACTATTCTATAATACTTTCTGTTTCTATGAGTTGGGCTACGTTGGATACCTCATGTAAGTGGACTCCTACAGTACTTGTCTTTTTGTGCCTGGCTTATTTCACTTAGCATAATATCCTCAAGTTTCCTCTCTGTTGTAGTATATAACAGGATTTCCTTCCTTTTAAAGGCTGGATATTATTCCATTGTATCTATATACATTTTCTTTATTCATTCATCAGTTAATGGACATTTGGGTTGCTTCCAACTCTTGGCTAATGTGAATATTGTAAAAGGACTTAAAAATTATGCATAGTTTCTGTCATAGGCTAGTAATAGTCACTTACCAACCCTTCTATTGATGGATTTTTAGGTGACTTCTGTTTTCCCCTACCGTAAACATCTTTCTCATAAGTCATTGATTACAGCTCTGATTATTTCCTTAGAATAACTTCCTGGAATAGAGTTACGGACCAAAAGGGGTGCATTTTAAGGCTTTTGGCACAAGTTGTCCAATTATCTTCCTTAAGTGTTTGAACAGTGAAGGAGGGAACCCATTTCTCCACACCCTTGCCAATGTTGAGCACTGTCATTAAAAAGCAAAACAAGCGCTTCCCTGGTGGCGCAGTGGTTGAGAGTCCGCCTGCCGCTGCAGGGGACACGGGTTCGTGCCCCGGTCCGGGAAGATCCCACATGCCGCGGAGCGGCTGGGCCCGTGAGCCATGGCCGCTGAGCCTGCGCGTCCGGAGCCTGTGCTCCGCAACGGGAGAGGCCACAACAGTGAGAGGCCCGCGTACTGTAAAAAAACAAAACAAAACAAAACAAAACAACAGAATACCTTTACCAATTTGATAATTGAAAATGGTATCATATTGTGGTTTTAATGTGCATTTTTTGATTACCGCAGAGAGGTTGAACTTTTTCATGTGTTTATAAGCTATTTGTGTGTGTGTGTGTATGTGTAGATTCTGTTCACATCCTTTGTTCATTTTTCTACTAAGGTACTATGTATCTTTTCCTGTGTATTTTAAGATCTCTTTATAGAGTAATAGAATTAAGTCTTTATGATATGTTGCAGGTATTTTCCCAAATTTTATATCATTTTCCTTTTAATTTTTATAGTGATTTTGACATCCGGTATTTAATATAGCCAAATCAATGAGTCTTTTCCTCTATGATTTCTTTCCTCTGTGCATTACTGATAAGACTGGTGAAGTATTAGGCAAAGCGAGTGTACTTTTCCCTGCTTCTGCTCCAATTCAGAAAGACAAATGAAGTTGTAGCCATATTAGGTTAGTGCAGGGCATTGTACATTTCATATTCAATCATTCATTCATTTATTCATTCGAAAATATTTATCAGGTGCCCACCATGTCCTAGGCACTGTATTAGACACTGGATTGCACAGTATGCAGCTGGGTTGCATGAATAAGATGCCCATACATAACGGATTTTCACAGATATTCCCAGTTTCAAAGATGCCACCCTATTGTCAGTTTTAGATATTAGACTACCTGTTCTGAATTTGGTTTCTGAATGCATGGATATCCTCTCCTTGAGTAACATGCTCATTGGGGATCCTTTTTGGTCTGCCTACACCTGGACCCAGAAGGCAAGTACGTTCATCCATGCTGCAGCTGGAAGGGGGCCAAGGTCCTGCTGCAGTTGAAGGTGTGAACTCGAGGTGAGCATAGCTCATTCTGGTTCTCAGGAGTACCCTCCATTGAGGTACCCAGTGGAATAGCCAAGACCCTGTCCTCACTCCCTGGCCCACACTGCTCATGCTGGCACAGTCATTTCGCCTTTCTAAGCTACAGAGCAAGTCAAAGCCTGGGCTGGGACCCTCACATCCATAGGCTTCTTTCTTTACATCAGTGCTACGGGGAGAGCTGAGGTGAAGGAGCTGAAAACACTGATGATTCCCCAGCATGTAAAAGACCCCCTTCAAGCAGAAACCAGCCCCAGATACTGCATGGTGAGGACGTATTTTGGGGTGGGGTGACCACTCCTGAACAAGGTCCCTGAAAACCCTCCGTGTGATATATCACCACCCTCTCGGGCTGCAGGACTTCTGATGATAACACTAATTGATAATCATTAGAGTCCCACGTGGGAATATTATGCCTTCATTGGATTTGGTTTCAGGCCTTGCTCAGAGCCAGGAAATGAATTTGTAAAAATCACACTGTTGTGTTATAATTGGTCAGCTGCCTGTTCCTGAAGTGCTCGCTTTTGGGATTTTGTAGTTTTTTCCCTAGTAAGTCCTTAGAATTCAAAACAAACACTGGGTAGTTATTTATTAATAGTGACTTTATGGATAAGAAAATTGAGGCAGCCGTGCATATGGCTGGTAAGTGTCAGGGTGATTTTCGGTATATTTTGGTTTTATCTCCAGCTGGATGCCAACTGGATGCCAGCTGGATTATGAGACAATATAAAATCAGAACCTTCCATTCAGAAAACTCATTCATCTGATCACCCTGGACACACTTGTAATTCTATCAGGTGACATTAGAGAGGTCACGAAACTCAGAGAGCCGTCTAGAACTGTGCTTGCCGAGAGAATCCTGTGTTCAGATGGAAATATTTTATCTCTCCTCTGTCCAGTACAGTAGTCACTGGCCGCATGTTTCTGTTGAGCACTTGAAATGTCGCTAGTGTGACTGAGGAACTGAATTTTAATTTTTTTTTTTTTTTTTTTTTTGCGGTACGCGGACCTCTCACTGTTGTGGCCTCTCCCGTTGCGGAGCACAGGCTCCAGACGCGCAGGCTCAGCGGTCATGGCTCACGGACCCAGCCGCTCCGTGGCATGTGGGATCTTCCCGGATCGGGGCACAAACCCACGTCCCCTGCATCGGCAGGCGGACTCTCAACCACTGCGCCACCAGGGAAGCCCCTAATTTTGTTTAATTTTTGTTAATTTAAATTTAAATAGCCACATGTGGCTGGTGGATAGTGTATTGGACAGCATAGATTTATGAAGCACTACATTCATGGTTTTCAAACTGTTCGATTGTAATTCGCTATGAGAAGCACATTTTATATTGTACTGCGGCACAGACACATGTGTATGAACACACACCCCCGCCCCCTGGCGCTCCCCACCTCGCTCCGCCGCCATCACCAAAATTTCACCAAATGATATTTGGCCTTACTACAGGCAGTACACAGTGGTATTTTCTTTTTAAAGGTGCTGGTTATGACTTGATCTGTTGATTTTGTGACTCATGAGTGGGTTGTGAGCCCCCAGGTGAAGAACATTGCCTTACATTACCTGCCTCCCACCTCTAGCCATTTCCTCTATCTCTTTTCCTGTCTCTGCATCTGGCCCCCTTGCAGGGTCTTTGCATTTGCTGTTCCCTCTGCCTGACATGCTTTTCCCTATACCATCTCCTGACTGCATGTCTTACATCCTCAGATTTCTGCTCAGATGCTCACTGGAGATTTCCTCTTGTAGCCACCCTACCTCGGGAAGCTCCCCATCCCTCTTACCCTGACTTGCTTTTCTCTGTGGCAGTGTTCATCACCTGACATATACATCATTTGTTTATTGCCCACTTTCCCAGCTAGGAGGTCAGCTCCACAAAGGCAGGGGCTGTTTTGTTTGCTGGTATGTCTCAGTAGCCCGAAGAGGCTTTCAAAATAACTGTTAGTTGAGTAAATGAACAGACATGGCCCCATGACCTTACTCAGAGTTTTCCTTATAGCTTGATATACTGAGAGGTTTGTGGAATTGTGCATTCGTTCCTTTGGATATATTGAGTTGATACCAGTGGCCTGGCTTGTGTTATGGCTGCTGGGGATAGATATGCTGGAGGAGAAGGGAGACAAGTCTCTGTCCTCTTGGAAATTTTAATTGGCTTTGGGCCTCTGCTGTGTGTGGGTCCAGGAATGTTGTGCTGGAGGTTGTCTGGATATGTACCAGGCAATCAGAGGAGTAGGTGAAGATTTTGTATTTTTTAAAGTACAAGCAGCCCTTAGTAAGGCTGCTGAGAGTTGGAGACGGCACTGCATGGAGGTCTAGGAAAGTAACTGCAAACAGAATTTTACATGGAAACGCTGGGGTCCTGGCGATGTGGCCTGTCTTATGTTGCGGACTCTGTAAAAGTCTGAGACTAGAATTCAGGTCTCTTATCTTCCATGCCAGAAGCTCTCTCTGCACCTCTTTATAGTTGTCTCTTAACATTTTCCTCTCAACATAGGATTAAAAATGGCCAACCTAAAAAAAAAATTATTATTGCTTCAGGGCTGAGTGGCAAGCTTTATGAGAATTGAGGAATGGGTTTAGTGGATAGCTATCTAATTATAATCATACCTTGAAATTTTTATTAGCCAATCTTTATACTTGATGGTTTCTGCTTACACTACAGATATGCTGGTGGTTCTCGAATTCATTTTGAAGGCACAAAGTGTTTCTATTCTTGGTCTGTTCTCTCTCATCTTTTCCTTACAGTCAGATTTATTATTCCTTAGTCTTTTCCCCTGTCCTTCGTCAGAGAATCATCAGGATGGTGCTATTTTATTCTCCTCTGTTGAGTGTACACATTAAATATAATTTGTTGAATGGCTTTCTTTTTTGCAACAGGAAGTCTTCAAAAAGAACCTATTATAATATTAAGGCTCCAGGTAATAAACAGTAGAGCTGGACCAGTAAGTTCAAAACATCTGAGCAGTCTCTTTATTGTGTACACTCGAGCTTTTAGCTGCATACATTTTACAGTACCTCATCTGACGCTATTTGTGATACGTATCCCCCAGTGATTAAGTCATCATTTTATGATCTCATGCACAGAAAGTGCATCCACAAAGCTATTTACTCCCCATTCCTCGAGCTCAAATGTTAAGAATCCTGGTTTGTATCTGAGAGATCTTTTGTTGATTTTCGTCGAGCTGTTCTAAAGAGGTCATGCAGATTTTTACAAAATAGTTTTATGTAAGAAGTACCTTTTTTAGGGAGGGACAGAGTGAGTTGGGGATAGAACTGCCTGGTAGGGAAAAACCAGAAAATGGACCCTGAAGTAAAAAAGAAGTGGTGTCTTAACGGCTGTGGTTAATAAATGTTTACAGCGAAGTCTTGAGTTGCAACTCAGCAGTTTTGTTAACAGAAACGTTCCATAACCACAGCATCTTTGATGAGCTCGTGGGGCAGGCGACTGATGCCGTGAGCGCAGAAGGAACCGGGCTCCCACTCGTGAGGGAGGTGCTGTCCGCGAGCATCGTGTTTTTCACTGAGTTAATGCAGTGGTCCCAGCTGGGATTTTGACTGTTCTCGACTGATGGAGCTCCTGGGAGGGTGACCAGAGCCCCTCTGGCCCCGAGGAATGACTGTTGATTTGCAGCCTCAAATGAAGCTAAAGCCGAGAGCTTATGTTTTAAATAATGGATAGTTAGCTTTGTGAACAAACCAGCCAGATCCTGCCTCCGGCCAATGCCCTCTGGAGGTGCCTGGAGAGGGCTTGGGAAGTGTACTAACTCCCTCCACTGGCTTGAAGGGCACAGAAAGTCCCTCTTCTCACTCGGGGAACTGTACCTGTGGAAGCGTTGACCCACATGCTGACTGGGAGAAAGGGAAGACACAGGGAGTGTGGGGAGAGTGGGCAGGGGGGCTGCTGCAGCAGATCACGGGGTCTGAGAGCCAAGTCCAACTGGTACGGAGATGGTGTCCTGCTCCAGGGGCTTTGAGATGTCTGGAACCATGTAATGTCTTGCTACTCGCAATGTGGTCTGTGGACCAGTAACACTAGCATCACCTGGGAGCTCACTCGAAATGCAGAATCCTAGGCCCTGCCTAGCCTTATGGATTCAGTCTGCAGTTTAACAAGATCTCCAGGCGATTCGTATGCACATTAAAGTTTGAGAAGGACTGGCTGAACACTTTCATTTAGTACCTTTACAGACCCGTGGCCAAGCAATGTTAGTGACTTATAAAGCAGACGAGTAAGTCATTCAAATACACGCTGCTTTGCAGCCCATCTCGCGTGTTATAGGGAACGGAGTAACAGCAACAGCAATAATAATGTGAATTTGGCTGGGAGTGGAGGTGGTGGGGATTTTGATTCAGTTTTGGCCAGCACACATCATTGCCGGCTTGAGCTCGGAGCAGAGCTCTTCAGACTTGAGCACGCATCCCAGTCCGTGGAGGGCGTGTTAAAACACACATTCCTGGACCCCACCCCAGAGTTTCTGATTTGGTAGATGTGAGGTGATCTTTGAGAATTTGTGCTACTAACAAGTTACCAAGTGATGCTGCTGCTTCCGGTCCGGGGGCTACGTGCTGAGAATCATATGCTTCAGGTATAGTCTGCTCACGGCAACTGCGTGGTGCTTGTCCCTGTGATTCCCCCCCCCACCCCGGGAATTCTGTGCTCTGGAGCTGCCTTGGCCTCCTCTCCTGCCAGGCCTCTCACCACACCTCGTTAGGACATTCTTGGAGTGTCCTCATGATCTGCCTGTACCTGCAGATTCCCAGAACCTTCTGACTCAGAATCCCTGGAGGAGCACAGGACGGTTCATTAGCATCTCAGGGTCACTATTAGGCACACATAAATAAACAACAATTGCCCTGTGTGTTCCTTCCCCAGTGCATTACATCTTAGTTTCTAGGGTATGTTTTGCCCTTTTTTTTGGCCCTTTGTCATTTTGCTTGGGCCACTGTTGCTCTAGAAATGGCCTCTCACACCTACTCACCTGCTAGGATTCTCCCCTCCTTCCAGGTCTTCCTACGAAGCTGCATCCTCCTTGAGACTTTCCCTGGCCCTTCTAGCTGGATGTGATCCCTAGACCATTCTTTCTTTTAAAATAAGCTTTTATGATGAATTGGGCGATTGGAATTGACATGTATACACTGATGTATATAAAATTGATGACTAATAAGAACCTGCTGTATTAAAAAAAAATAAGATTCAAAAAAAATAAAATAAGCTTTTAAAAATGAGATGCCAATCTTTATATTTTGATCAATTGTAAGATGCCCTTTTCACCCCTCCTCATACCCCCTCCTCTTTTTGAGTTGAATTTTCAATATATGGCACTTGTGGCTTATTGTGAGGTGTATGTCAGTGGACATTGCTGTGAAAAACAAGGAAAAGAATACCAAAAGCTTATGACTTTTTCAAAGTTAAGTGTCAAAAACCCAGTACATCACACAAGACAGCATCGGCTGTTAGGTATGTGATTATAGCTCCTACTGATTATAGGCTCCTGGACAGCTGAGACTGTCTTATATTCATCTGTTTGGTTCCCCATATAGCTGGCTTATAGTAAGAGCTCAATAAATACTAGTTGAATGAAGTGTGATTCCTTTATCTGTGGGTGAAGTTGACACCCTTCCTTTTCTGGTTTGGCCTTTTGTTTATGTGTAGAAATATGCACCCTGCTCTGGATACTGATGAGAAGGGCAAACAGCAGAGATTCAACCAGGAGAATGATGATCTTCATTCAAACTCTAAATACATAGTGACCCCCCGCCAAAGGCTGGCCTACTTCCGTAGAGTCCTGGGTGTCTGTGGGACTCGGGGTGGGAGATAGATAGGGCTAAGGGAAGTGCTACCCTTCTGGACTCTGTATGCAGGGCATGGGGGAAGCCTAAACTCCTCCAGCCTGGAGACCACGGGCCTCCAGTGTCTCTGTATCCCCAGCTCTTAGAATAGAAAACAGGCAGGGGTCAGTGTTTGTTGAGTGAATGAATGAATGAAATCTTGACTTTGAGTCTCTGGCAGGTATCAAATCTTGACCTCTTTATGTCTCATTTGCTTCATTTGTGGGGTAGGGATGTTAATATGTGCTTCAACTCTATCTCAAGGAACTTTCGAGAGTCCAAGATGAATTAATTGATCCGAGGGCACTTTTTAAAGAGTTGCATGTGTGTTATTACCTAGAGCAGAAGAGAACTCTCTTTTTTCTTATAAACAGCTCTTCTTCTTGGTCTTCAAGGCCTATTTAAAAAATTTGTCAATTAGGGGACTCTTGGCTCTCTTGGGTGGCTCATTCTCTGATGATTTGCAGCAGATGAAGGGCAGGCATTGCAAGTGTTTCCGGGTCACCATGTGTATCAAGGGATCCTCCTGCTAGTCCTTGTTTCTCTGACAGATATGTTTTTTACTTTGTACTGTAGATTTCATTGAAGAAACTCCGGGCTTAAAGGAATGATTTGTTGTGGCATTTCCTTTTGGAGCATAAGCGTTGAAACGAGATAAATATATAGGAGTCATCCGGGTGTAGCAGTGAGAGTGGGTGGAAGACAACATTTGAACTCGGATCAAGTTTAAGTCATGACTCCGCCCCTCATTTGCAGAATGTGTGCTCTTGGGCATGGTCGTTGCTTTTTCTGATCTCTGTGAAATGAGGTACATACTACCCATCTTGTAGCTTTTGTGAAATTTAAAAAGAAAGCGTCCAGGGATTACACTTTTTTGTTAGCACTGGGTGGTGGTGGTGGGGGGCGGGTTCAGCGCCAGGGAAGCTGATTTCCTCCCACGTTGATCAGACTTAATTTTGCTGTGTCAGGAGGCTGAGCGTCAGGTGGCCTTGGTTGGGCTAATTCCTGCTCTACCATTTACTAGTTTTAAGATATGGGGCAAAGTACTGAAAATCTCTTAGCTTTCCTCATTCTCTCAAATGGGGTTAATAACATTTGTCCTCAAAGTTGTGAGGAATGGCGATGATGTATGTAAAGAGCCTTGAATGCAGTGGTCACCAGAGGGTTGATACTCTTTTTCGTTGGTCCTTTGGATACGTGAGTTCTCACATGGGACTTGGGGGCACTTAGGTGGTGAAGGGATTCTGGATGTGGCTGAGTGAGCAAGGGCCAGGTGGTTTGAGTTGGGCACGTAACTAAAATTCTTTTCCTCTTTTAAGCATTTTTGGGGACAGAATAATCTAGAATATGATTAAAAGAAAAATAAACCCTTTGGGTGCTGAGCGTGATTACACGTACTGGTGTACAGATGCTGGAATGTGGACGGAAACATCTATTTCCATCATGATCAGGGAAGGGCTGGAACTCTGTTTCACACTGAATCAAAGATGATATGAGACAAAAAAAAAGGGAGAAACCCAGCAAACACCACCCGAACCAAATGATCGTAAGTGACAGTACCAGTAATGAGGTATATGGACATGTACCCCTCTTTTGATGCACTGAGGTGGATAAAACAACACCTCTGGGAGATTTTTTACTAAAAATGCACAAGCTCGCTCTAATCAGGAGAAAACAGCAGACCAGTCCAAATCCAGGGAGGTTCTAAAAATTACCTGACCAGTTCTCTTCGCAGATGTCAAAGTCATGAAAGACAAAGACTGGGGAGCTATCACAGGTCGGTGGAGAAGGAGACTTGAGAACTGAATGCAATGCAGGGTCGAGGATTGAACCTTGCAGGAGAAAAAGAACATTAGAGGCAGAGCTGGAACGTTCATATAAGGTCTATGGAGTAGCTAATAGTACTTGATCAGTGTTCTTTTCCAGGTTTTGGCAGTTGTATTATGGTTATGTAAGAGGTAACATTAGAGGGAGCTGGCTGGAGGGTACTGAACTCTCTGTACTGTTTTTGTAATTTTCTGTAAGTTTAAAATTTTTTCAGAAGTGAAAAACATGATAGTGGGATACCTGGCAGCTTTTGTGAAATGTGCCATTTTGTAGGAAGTGGAGGGAGCTTCATTTGCTGCGTATGAATTTGGGAGCTAGAAACACCTGTTTACTTTTGAGCGAAAGCAGTGGAGTTATATCTTGACTGATGAAGTTCCTGGCTGTCAGGTGAAAGCAAGGTGCGTTAACAGACCTGCAGAGGCCACCCTGGCGCACAGGTGTTTGGGTGCCTGGAGCCGACGGTGTTTCGGCTGTTTCACCTTTCACTGGGTTGGTCTGGCAGAGCTGACCTGGCTAATAATGACGATTACCTCCTTAGATTGGATGCTGTTGTATGCTAGAAACTGAGTGCTAAGTGCTTATCATCATTAACCCGCACAACGGCCTTGAAAGGCAGATGCCAGTTCCCCTGTTTTATGATACATCTCTGAGCAATTCATTTGCCCAAGACTTGCTGGACTGGAAACCTGCCTCCAAAGCTCAGACTCTGACCGCTGTACTGTTCTGCTCTCCTTCCTCTTAACGGGTGCTCCCCTGACCAGCCTAATACCAGCTCTCCCCTGCGGGGCCTCCAGACCTGACCCCTCTGTTATCATTTATGCCTTCAATGGATAGAAAAGAGGAAAAAGGGGGTTACCAGTATTTTCTATATCCCCTAATTGTTTGAGCATAGACTAGCATTTTATGTAGGCTCCTTGGGGCTGTTACTAGGTTTCTGTGGTCAAATATATTAGGGGGGAACTTAGGGATAAATAAATTAAATAGCTGTCTACCTTTACCCAGGCAACTGAATGTGGCTGGAGAAAAGCACTCAACCAGGCCGAATGGTGCCGTCATTTTATTACTGCTAATGTCAAGCGGGCTGTTGGAGCGGCCAGGCAATGCTGTCCTATTGCCCCAGCTCACGTCCCGCCCACTCCCCAGGATGACTGCATCACACCTCTCCTCCCTTATAAATCTCCACCTTTCCCAAGAAAAAACAACCAGGTGAAGGAGGGTTTCCAAAAGCCCCCACCACTGCCATGACCAAGCTGCCTGAATCCTGCCTTCTATCCTGTTAAGGATGAACCATCTGATTCTTGTGGGAGATGGACCCACAGGGTCTTTGTGCTCGAGGACCTCCTACCGGCATCTTTCCTCCTTCCCGTTGCAGATTGGCACGTCGGTCTACCTTCCAACTGAGAAAAGCCCTCCCTTGACCACACACACTCCTTCAGCTGCTGCTCTACGGCCCTGTTCCCTTTTCAGCAAATCTCCTTGAAAGAGTTTTCTTACAGACTGTCTCCATTTCCTCTCTTCCCATTCTTGCTTCTTTTAAAAATTGAGGTGAAATTCACTTAACGTAAAACGAACCATTTTTGTGTGTTAAAATGTATAATTGAGCAGCATCTAGTACGTTCACAGTGTTGTGCAGCCGCCACCTCTGTCTGGTTCCAAAACCTTTCCATCAGCCCCAAAGTAGCTCCCAGTACTTTTTAAGTAATCATTTCCTATTCTCCCCTCCCCCTGGCCTCACGCAACTGCAAATCTGTTTTCTGTCTTTATAGATTTGCCTATTTTGTATATTTTATATAAATGGAGTTGGACAGTATGTTGATCTTATGTCACTTAGCATACTATTTTCAAGACTTGCCCATGTTGTAGCATGTGTCAGAGTTTTCATTCCTTTTCATTGCTTAGTAATATTCTATTTTATATGTGTAGCACATTTTGTTTATCCATGCATCCATTGATGGACATGTGGGTTGTTTCCACTTTTGGGTATTGTGATCAGTGCTACTATGAACCTTCAGGTATAAATATTTGCTTGAGTGTCTAGTTTTAACACTTTCGGGCAGATCCCTAGGAGTAGAGTTGCTGGGTCATCTAGTTCTATGTTTCACTTTTTGAGGAACTGCCAGACTGTCTGGTGGCTTGGACAACCGGCTGCACCATTTTACATGACCACCAGCAGTGTACAAGGATTCCAGTTTCCTTACATCCTTACCAACATTTGATATTTCCTTTTTTTCATAACCGCCCTAGTAGGTATGAAGTGGTATCTCATTATAGTTTTGATTTGCATCTCCCTAATGGTATTGAACCTTTTTATGTGTTTGTTGCCCATTTCTATATCTTTGGAGGAATGTCTCTTCAAGTCCTTTGCCCATTTTTTGTTCGATTGTTTTTTTGTTGCTGTTGTTGAGTTTCCCATTTTCTCTTGAATCTACTCGAATCAGGCTTTTCTCCTTATCATTCCACAAATTTGCTCTTATCCAGGTCACCAATGGCTTCCCACGTTGTCAAATCCAGTGGCCTATTTTCAGTCCTTATTTTTTTTGTCCTCACAGCAGCATTTAAGGGAAGAGCACGCCTTCCTTCTTGAAATGCTTTCTTTACTTGGCTTCCCAGATACTTTTATTTCTTCCTTCTTTTCAGCATCTTTTGCTGGTCCCTCCTCATCTTCATGACCTCTAAACATTACATTTTCCCAGGGCTCAGCTTTTATACCTTCTCTGTTTCTGTCTTCACTTCCCTGGGTGACCTCATCTGTTGGAGGACGGAGGAACAAAAAGTGCCCATTGAACTGAAAAGGCATCTGGAGACTGAAAATGAGGCAGGCAGCTCCATAGAGTCAATGGATCCATTTATTATTGGGTAATTTACTCACAGGGTGGGATTGGGATCAGGTGGACGACGATCTAGAAGCATCGCAGCTGCACTCTGCACTGCTGAGGGGCCACTGGGACAATTTTATAGTTACCCTACGTACGGGGGTACGTGCTTGGAAATAAGATGTGCATTCCTAAGTCAAGATTTATGAGGGGTTACTAGTCTCGTGGGCACCAGGAATGCGTCAGGGAAGGTTTTCATCATTGTTTGGTGACTAGAGAGCATAGTGATTATTAAACAGTATCTATTAACTGCAAAGCCCTTGATGACAGAGAAGTGATTTATTGCACAGCACAGTCCTGGGTAGGGTCAGTGGAAGGACAGGAGAAACTGAATGGGGCCCAAGATGGTGTCAGTTATTCCAACAGCCATATACCATCCTTCCAAGTTGTTCAGGCCAGAAATCTGGGGGTTGTCCTTGACCTCTCTTTTTCCTCCTCCACTTGGCTCTACCTTCACAATATACTCAGACTCTGATCGTGTCTCACAACCTCCAGTGCAGTCACCCAGATCCAAGCCACCATCATTTGTCAGCTAGAGTTTTGAAGTAGCCTCCTAATTGGTCTCCCTGCTTCTCCTCTTGCCCACCCCCATCTATTCTGTGTGAAACACAGCAGCCAGAGAAATCCTGCTAAATGGTGAGTCAGATCATGTTACAGCTTTGCTCTGAAAGCTCCAGTTGCATCTCATTTCACTCTGTTTGAGCCAAAGTCTTTAGCCCTGGCCTCCTCTTCCATCTTGTCTCCTGTCACTGCCCCCACAACCTGCTCATACCACTCCAGCCAACGCTATCCTCTTTGCTGTGCCTTATACCTGCCAAACACACTCCTGCCTCAGGGCCTTTGCACATACTGCTTCCTCTCTTGGAGTACTCTTCTTCAAAGTCACATGGCTTTCTCCTTCCTATATCTGCCTAGTGTCACTTGGTCAGAGAGGTCTCCACTGACCACCCTATACATAACAGCAATATCCTCCTCCCTCTTTTGATCTTCCTTACCCTGCTCTGTTTTTCTCCTTTTCACTTATTTATTGCTCCGTATCCTCTATTAGAATATCAACCCCATGCAAGTAAGGACTTTTTGTTTTTTGTTCACTGCTTTAGTCCCTATGTTTACAACTATGCCCAGTACAGCAACATAGATAGTTAGGACTTCTCCTAGTTTGTAATATGCTACTATTCGTTAACAATCTCGAAGGAGAGGATATTTTTGCAATATTCTCCTTACCTCCTTTCTTTCTTTCTTATTGATTTATTTACCCGTAGGGTCTATTTTTTTGCAAAATATTTTTGGGAAATGCTGGAACAGACTCTTATTTGTGATAGGTCATGTTTGGGGGTGATGTAGGTAGGGTGAGTGTTATATAACCTGAGTCTTTTTTCCCTTGACTAATAAAACATTTCAGCGTGTGGGAAAACCGTACTTCCAAAAGCCCGGAATTTATCCTGAGGGTGTGTTTTGATAACTCACTAGGTGTGATCTGGCTAATTAATTCTTCTTTGATTTTGAAAAGTGGTTTTACCTTTGAGTGCTTTTGCATAGTTTCATGTTTATAAGCAAAGTGTGGCGTAACTTGGAAGCAGTTTCTCCTAGAGCTGTTCACCCAGTTCATACTTGTCCTTTCTCTGCTTTTGTCTCAGTTCTCCAGATGATCTCTGCTGTGCCCTTTGGGATGTCAGGATCCTGCAGGGTCCCATAGGCGGTCTCTGTCATTTTCTAGCCCCAGACTTCTGTCAGAAGAAGCTCTGAGAGGGTGGGGGTTATTTCTGTTTTGTTTACCACTGTAGATCCTAATGCCTAACACCATGCTGTTCCCATAATACGTGGCCAGTGAACATTTGTTGAATGAAACTTTGAAGTAGCACATCCACTTGACCTTGCCTCATGATGACTTATTTTTAGGGCTCAGGTTCAATGGATTTTCTTTGAAAATTTGCTTAAGAACTCTGTCCCAATGGGTTTCGTATACAGAAAATTTTTGTGTAGTTCCTTCTGGGCACAATGAGAATTTTGTCCTCTGTAAAGCCGCTGAGATTCTGAATGGAAATCTAAGTACCTTTTCCTCCTAGTTCCATGATCTCAGCTCACAAACAATAATATGGACATTCTTGGAAAGATTCTTTAGGTAGTTTGAATAGTTTGCAGTAAATAGATTTGAAAAAAAGATTCTGTTAGGGTATTTAACTTGAAAGCCACCATAATGTAAAAAGCAGCTTGTGTGATTGACATTCCCGGAGGAAAGTTGCTCTGAGGACCTGCCCATTTCATCTTTTGATTTTGAAAAGGTAAAAGGTACAATGTCAGCCCACGGTATAGATGGGTTGGTATTTTATTTCTTAGAATGGTCAACAGAAAAGCTGTACTGTTTCTGGAAATTGGAAAAATAAAAGGTTACTTGGAAAAGCCCAAGATTTTTGTCTTTCAGCCTGCTCTCTTAAGCACAGAATGATGTGCCCTTCCCTTTTAGCTTTTCCAAGGGCGTTCTCTGATTTGCACAGTAAGAAGAATTGCATTGTATCTAGCTAATTAACTCTGAGTGCTAATGTCTGAGTATTAGTGTCTTAACTTTCTCTAATTAAGTTCAGCAAATTCAAAGGCCACCTGAATAGGGATGGGATGGACATTTGCTTTAGAAAGAGGCAATAAAATCAAAGGTGAGGAAGCCAATGGGGCTGTGTGTTTGGTAGTTTTTCATAGATGTCACCATAGTCACAGTGTCTCTGGAAATCACACGTATATTCCAGCACAGAAAATGAAGAGACCTGTGGTTGCAGGTGAAGTAACCTGAATCTTTCCCATTCTGTAGCTTTTTAAAAAACCTTTTGCTTCTACACATTTTAAGGTTTTTTAAAAAAAGGCTCAGAGGACTGGGATAGTAAATGTCTATTGGTGAAGTATAATATTTATTGAGGTCTTACGCTGTGCCAGACTCTGTCCTAAGATTATTGTCTTAATTCTAAAGTAACCCTGAGGTGTTATATTAGTCTGGGCTCTCCAGAGAAACAGAACCAATAGGGTGTGTATCTATACTATATTATACTATACTATACTATACTATACTATATATACTATACTGTACTAGACTATGTCTATCCTTTATCCTCTAGCTATATCCATATCTATATCTCTATACCTGTACCTAGAGAGATTTATTATAAGGAAATGGCACACCCAATTATGGAGGCTGAGAAGTCCAAGACCTGGCAAGTTGGCAAGCTGGAGGCCCAGGAGAGCTGATGGTATAAGTTCCAGTCTGAGTCTGAGTCTGAAGGCAGGAGAAGACTGATGTCCCAGGCAGACAGTCAGGCAGAGAGAGCAAATTCTTTTGTACTCAACCTTTTATTCTATTCAGGCCTTCAACTAATAGGATGAGGCCCACCCACATTGGAGAGGGCAATCTTCTTTATCTGGTCTACCAATTCAAATGTTATATCATCCAGAAACACCTCCACAGACACACCCAGAATAGTGTTTAACCAAATATCTGGGCACCCCATGGCCCAGTCAGGTTGACACCTAGAATTAACCACAGATAGGTACTGTTTTTGTTCTTTGTAGAGATGGGGAAATGGAGAGGATGGTATAGGTAACTTGTCCGAGGTCACAGGCTGGTAATGGCGGAGGCAGAACACACAACCCAGGCAGTCTGGCTCCCCAAATCCTCTCCTTAATTCGTATAACAAACTGCCTTTCAGAGGAGTAAACTGAGATGGGGGAGGAAGGGTGGGGAGGGGGGAAGTAACGTGCCTAAGAGCCGCCAACTAGTTAAGAGGCAGAGCTGGGATTTGAACCCAGATCTCCTGACACCGGACCCAGCCCCCAGGGAGTCCTTCAACTCCAATATGGCTTATCCTCTGTATAACAGACAACTTGTTTGTGAAAGGAAAAAAGTTAACTTTACCCCTGAATTGTTGACTTAAGCACCCAGCCGTCTCACCTTTTCAGCATTGTACTTTGTGTCTATAATATTCCAGTCCTAAAATACTCTCAGATGAGTTAGTCTACATGGACAAGTATGGTAATTATTTTTAAAACACTACCTTCCATTTTAAAGCAAGTCAAGCTTTTGAGAGCACTCTCATTTATACACATTATCTAAAAAGTGGATTAGCTTGACAAAGTGGATTTATTCGGGGGTTGTGGCCTTTTGTGGATGTGAATGGAGAAAAGGCTTTTACCTCCTCTTAGCCAAGATTAGAAAAGGAAAAAATGAGTTATGAGAAGATGCTGGAAGAGAAAAGAGTGTTTATTCAAGCAGCATGATCATTGGCAGGCGGCTCTGATGGAGACTGAAGAGCCCTGGACTGGGAAATGTAGAGTCATAGAAACTCTGGGTATTGAAGCCACACAGTTCTGGGTTCGAATCTTGGATCTGCTGCTTACACATTGTGTCGCCTCTCTGGACCGTTCCTCCTTTGTGAGATGGGGATTATGCTTTGCACCTTACCAGATGGTTGTAAGCATGAGAAGTGCTTGTTCGGTGCATGGCACATAGTAAGCCCTCGATAAATAAGAGCTATTACAAATCCCACCACCTCTACTGGTGAGGCCTACCTTTACCAACCCTGAGAAGACCTTCAGTCTGCCTGCTCTTTCCCACCTATAGTGGCCACATCTGACTATTTTTTCCCATTCTTGTCCCTGCCAGTGGGGCAGCTGTGGAGTCATCCTGCTGCTCTAGGCCAGGTGTAGTTGGAGACCACCTGTCCGTCCGCCCCTTTGTGTGTGTCCAGCTGGATAAAGGGGCCTCTTCCCTGGTTCCTGGCTTGCATTCTGCATCCCTTCTGAACCTGGCCTGCCTGGCTGGCCCACTACCAGTTGCCTATCCTTCTCCAGCCCTGTCCTGGCCTCCTTCCTCCGAGCTGTCTCTGTCCCTGTTTTACCACTGTTGCTAACTGTTGGTGTCAAACTGGGCAGATTTTTTTTTGGACAGAAAATTGTTACACATGGATTGTTTTAGAAGGAGCTACACCATTTCAAGAGAGACAGTAGATTTGGTTCACTGAGTCAAATTCCTGGTCATTTCTGGGGGAAAAATCAGTTAAGCTGGTGGCTTACTGACTCCGTTGGCTGGTGGCTTCATTAAACTGACCGGCCTGTTTAATCTAAACAGTTCTGCTGGTGACCAGTTTAGACACAGACGTAATGTCCCGTTCCTCCTGGTTTTTACCCTGGTTTCTCCTTACCTTGTGCGTGGAGTATAACAGCAGAACTCCTTTGAACACCGATCTTTGCTTTGCTTTTGCTGGAACTGCCTTGAAAGGATCTGGAAGCTTCCATGTACGGGAGCCAAGGCTGAAGAGGTCTCAGGTGCTGTGCTGACAGGTGACAGGTGGAGGGCTGCTGCTTCCAGCAAGAGCGCCCTGGGTGCTGGACCAGAGGTCATGCTCGCCAGCGTGCCCAGGCCAAGAAAAGGCAGGGATGCGGGGGGGCATCTGTGCCTTCCATGCCAACAAAAAGGCAGTTCGTCAAAGCGGAACCTACGACACCCGTTATTTGATTGCATGTAACTTTTTAGAATTACTATCATTCGAACTTTTTAACTGGATTCAGTTCCAGAAGCATCACTCAGGGCTCCAGGTATATGAGTCTGCACTCTGAGTCAGAAGGCACCCAGTACTTTACTTAGGCTCTGGAAAGCATCATTTATGGGGTAAGGAGTGTTCTTCCTCTATTGACATTTTCCCTTTCAGCTCCTCTGTGATCAAAGTGTAGAGATTTGAAAGTCCTTTAAGATGTAACCTTGGAAACGGTAATTCTTGTTTGGCACAGATCCATCAGATCCATCAGATGCTGGTGACTCCGGTCATTCCTGACCATGTTCTGCTTGGTTAGTGATTTAGAGCTGAAAAGAATCTCCACGCAGTCCTTCTTGGCACTGGCTACATTTCCGACTCTTCCGGTTTCTCCCCCTTGTATCTGAAATGGATCCTAGCCCTGAGAAGGAAAGTCTTCGTGATTTAGTGTGTGGGCCTGGGAAATCCAAACCATCACGTGCCAGTCTTTTGTGAGAGAACAGTCTCAGATTGAAGAGACTCAGAAGGTGGAAATTTTTGAACAAGACTTTTATAAAACGGGGGCTAGTAATTAATAGTCTCTCACAAAGGATTTAGCAAAATTACCATTCCCTTGAAAATCTTAAATTTCTGTGTCTACCCTGAAAATTTTGATTTGAATTACATGTAGAATTTTCTTATCCTGTGGAATTGTTGTATTAAATTACGGCAATTATAGTTTACATGAAAATGAAAGAATAAGTTATGTCCAGCGTTCCTTAGTTGAGCAATTCATGGTTAGTCTGTCCAGTTTATCACTTTCATGAGTAATAAGCCCCTAGCTGGCCTCCCCTTTCTGAAATAGTTTGGACCCGTCTCAAAACTCAACCAGGGTGGACTCAGAGTCCAACTGTAAGCATTGACACTTAACTGCTTAAATATTCCTTCTGACATCTCAGATCTTCCTTTCAAATCACTTTCCTTCTGAGTATATTCTTTAAAAATTTCTTTAGTGAGGATCTGTTAGTATTGACCTCTATCCAGTCTTGTTTGCCTGAAAATGTCTTTATCTCACCCTTGTCTGGAGAGAGAGTTTTGCTTATTCTAGATTGACAGTTATTTTCTCTTGACTCTTTGAAGATGTCATTTTACTTTCATTTTGGCTGCTGAGAAATCAGCTCAGTCTTTGTCAGTGATCTGACTTTTCTCACTGTCTGCTTTTATTTTCTTCTCCTTGATTTTGGTTTTTCAATTTCACTGAATGGTGAAAGTTTTCATGTCTAGACACTGATTTCTTTTTATTTATTCTGCTTGGGATTTATTGCACTCCTTCAATCTGAGGTTTCATGTCTTCAATTAATTTTTAAAAATTCTTAGCCCTTATTTCTTTGAATATTGCCTCTACTTCAGTCTCCTTATTTTTTTCCTTTCTGAAAATCTGATTAGATATATGTTAAACATTTTCACTCTGTTCTCCCTATCACTTAACTTCTTTCATGTACTTTAACTTTTGTCTCTTTGTGCTGCATTCTGGGTTATTTCTTCAAGACTGTCTTAAGGTTCATAAATTCTGTCTTTGGCTAGGTCCAGTATGCTACTTACCTGTTTTTTTTTTTCATGATTATATTTTATATTTCAGAAATTCTATTTATATTTTTAAAATATTGTTAACTCAGTTGTCATCATCATATTATTTCTTTACACACGTTAAACTTATTCTGTATTCTGTATCTGATTATTGAAATATCTCCTGTTTTCTGATAACTTTCACTCACAGTGACTTGCTTACTCTTAGTTTTAGTGATTTTTTATTGTGAGCTTATGTTCCGCGAAACATTTTCTGTGGGAATTATTAGAGCCCTGTGTTTGAAGAGTCATTCTCTAGAGAGAAAGGATTTGAAATTTTCCAGCCATGGGGTAATGACAACCAAGGGCTGCTTTAATCCCATTTTCACCTCAGTGGTGGTGGTTGGTATTCTTCTAAGTCATATTGGTAGTATGAATTCTGGCCCTAAACCTATGTAAGTGTGGGCTTTTAGTTAGAGATTCTCAAGAGAGACTTTTTTTCCCTTTTATCTGCCTCTCTAAGAGACAAGGCCAGGATAGATAAGTCTTCTTCTAAAGGACAGTTGTTGTGTTTTTTTTGTGGTTTTTTTGCATCATGATCTGAAGTTGCTTCCATTTGACTATTGTGGTGTTTTGGAAAGCGGTGTTTGATCTGACCTGTGACCAGGATCAGGCCCCAGGCTTTGTTCTCAGGTCCCCATACTAAAGCAGTGTGAAAAAACTCAGGCTCATGTGTTAGCACGTGTACTTGGAGCAAAGGCCAGCAGCTCTGCATTCCATAGTAAAATTACACTTTCTTCTAGTTTCCGGCTTCCAGCTATTTTCCTTACTTTATTGCAACCTTAGCCATGTTTTAAAACAGATTTAAGAGAATATTTTTTCCCTTTCTTAAATGTTCTGTATTAGAAGAGGCTTCTCCACCCATCTAGTTGCAGAAACAAAGGTTCTGCATGTTCTAGGCAGTGTTTTAGATGTTTGGGATACAGCAGTGAATGAGCAAGACAGTAAGACCCCATTTATCACTTATATTTAAGTGGTCGTGGAGAGAAGAAACAAATAAAAAATACCTAAATTAGTTTCAGATAGTATTGAATACTATCATCTTTTACAATAGTCACAGTGACCCATACACGGGATTTGGTCCTGTATCTCTTGATGTATTTGTGTATTTAATCACCCCATCGTGGTGCTGTTAGATAAATCTACCCATTATTCCGTGGGAATTGAATAAAACCACCTCATTATTAAGTGATTGGTTAATTTAGTGATAAGGACAGCATGGTAGAGAAGCCTTTGAATTTGGGCTCTGAGGTAGTTTGCATCTACATCCAACTAAAGCAGTTGCCCTAATGTGATTTGTTAAGATAGGTATGAGGTTGAAAATGACGTTTTAATGACAAGCTGAGAGCAATCTTATAAGGCATGAATGCAGCTCTTCTCTGCAAGTAAACATTTTAAAGTCATGTTTTCATTAACGAAATATTTTGCCTCATTTTTATCAGTGATATAGACAGATTAAGGAATAACAAATAATTAGTACCTTCAAGCATTCATCCTAATCCATACCTCTTTAAAGTGGAAACATGGAGAGGAGAGAAAAAGCTGAACATGTTTTTTTCTTAAATAATGAGATGATCAACACATCTGATAATAAAGTTGATGAAAGAGATTTTGATCATCCAGCGATCTGCTTTGGGGTCAAATGCTGTTTGAGAGAAAGCTATTTTTTATAAGAAATGTCTCAAAATATCAAATCAGGAAACCAGGAAGTGAGCTTGGTTTACTGAGCCTCTTTCGTTTGATTTAGAAACAGGCGCCACTAATGAGAAATGTCAAGAAATTTTCAGAGGTGTAAACGGCGAATGGATGAAATGCTGCACTTTTCAAAGTAGTTGATTTTGCTTGGCACCCCCAAATTGATTTTAATCCACTGGTAGTCAGAGAGTCTTACTTTTTTTTGGTGCCATGGTCCCCTTTGGCAATCTGGTGACGTTTATGGCTCCTTCTCAGAATGATAGTTTTAGTACTTAAAACAAAATGCATAGAATTAAAAGGAATCCACAAATATTGAAATATAGCTTTATTCACAGACCCTTAAGAGATATCTAGATTATTAACCTCTGTGACATATTTACTTTACCTCTCTATTCTTGATAGAAAAAAAGTAGTTTATGACATGACTGATTTCCCCAGTTTTCTTAAAAGCAGAAATGGAGCTGGTATAAAGAGGCCCTGTTAAGTCTTATCACATACATTTGAATAAAGCATTTCTGCTGTAGTAACAACATGGTCCCTCGGAAAGGAAATTCCTAAGTTTTGTACCCATATGATTTCTGTAAGATAAGAAATGAGTCAAGACCAGTGCTACCTAGGGCTATTGACACTATATGTTAAGGATGACCTCAGAAAACAAACAAAATCAACAAGGGAAAAACAAAAAGGAAAAATAAAATCAGTTTATCTGGAAAGCTGTGATTTATTTATTAACTGCCACAATAGGATGAAATATTGTTTATTCATTATGCTTTTCAGTATCAAAGAAAACATTGAAGTGCTTTAAAACATTGGAAGCAATCTAATTGAACATCCTTACAGGAGTGGCTTATTATGTCATATGCATACAATAAAATCCTATGCAGCCATTAAAAAGAATAGAGATACATGTGCTCTCATAATGAACTCTAAGATAGGTCATTAAATGGAAGAGGAAAGGCGTAGATGAGTACACTGTGCATTGTCATGTGTTAAGATCTCGCCATTGATAAATCCTTCCCGCCATGTTTCCGCAAAGAGGTACCGGTAATTGGTAACAATGATTATTTCTGGGAAGGGAACTTGAGGTCTGGAGAGTAATGGGGAGCTTGACTTTTCTTTGTGTATCTATTTGTATTGTTTGAATGTTTTGCCACGTGCTTGTATCAGCAGTTCTAATTAATTCATTTAAAAAATGAACTATCCTTCTAGCAGCTATTGATATTGAAATGCAATTAAAGCATATAAAGAATATGTACTAATTAAGCCTGTCAAATAACACATGTCACTAACTACTACACTATTTTGTGCACCAAGAAGAAAGTCTCAACAATTAGGCCTGCTCCAAATAAGACCGACTGGTTCTTGAGTTCAGGGTTCAGAAGGCGAAGCCCGTGGTTCAGGGTTTCCCCAGGCCCTCTGAGTGTCCTTCTGGGGCCTGTTGTCTTCCTTACACCTCTCACAGACTGCTTTGTAGCTGTCTAGTTCTCTTCCTCTCTCCTCCTTGGTCTGTGAACTCCTGGAGCCACGTGTCTCCCACAGCGTGGCATGGAGCAGGCCCACAATAAATGGTGAAAGAATGATTCACTCTTGATCTTGCCAGGAGTGAAGTCTAGGGATGCAGAAATAAGTAGTAGGCCCCGAGTCTTCCTATAGTGGAGCAGGTGGCACAGTCAGACTCCATGGCTTGGTGGTTGTCAGCTGGATGGGCGGCAAAGGGAAAGATGGAGGCGATGCAGGGGAGCCAGGGAGAACTGAGTCTGGTGAGGAAGGCACCAGTCCTTGGCATCCCATTTTTATCCCCAAACCTCCGTTGTGGGGCTGGTTGCTGGTGGAGGAGACAAAGCCAGCAGAACAGTGGGAGCAGAAGGTGGGAGTGAATCAGAGAGAATTTGGATAACAGCAGTTGTTCAGTGAAATTTCACAGTGCCTTTCAAGCATGAAATTCAGTTTATATTTAGAATTTGATTTTAATCCAGAAGGAACACGCAAACTGGTTGATATTAAGACTCTGTAAGAAAGAATTTTTTGTGTCAGTTATTGAAAGGATTAGTAATCAAGTGTGACAGGGGCGACTGGTCATGCTCATTCATTTATTCATTCATTCATTTATTCCATATTTAATGTTGCGCCATGGTGCCCCAGGAGGGACACAGAGATGGATTAGATAGGTCTTCTTCCCTAAGTAGCAGATCATCAAAACATAATTTTGCATAATGATTAAGAATGATATGTTGAATTCAAGCTCCTGGGTTCAAATCCTGGCTCCATTACTTGCCACCTGTGTGACCTTGAGCAAGTTGTTTAATCTCTTTGTGCTGCAGTTTTCTCATTGTTAACATGACAGTAGCGCCTATCTCATAGGATTAAATAAACTACTACTCTCTATGTAGTTTGTGAAACCAAAAGTTTCTTACAAGGTAAGAAAAGTATCTTCTGGTAGTTGCTTTTTTTAAAAAAAATTAATTTATACCCCCTTCACCCATTTCTTTCATCCCCCACTCCCCACCCCTGGACCCCTGGAAACCACCAATCTGTGACTATGTGCTTGGTTTTTCTTTTGTCTTTTTAGATTCCACATATAAGAAAGATCATACAGTGTTTGTCTTTCTCTGTCTGACTTATTTCAGTGAACATAGTGCCCTCTAGGTCCATCCATGTTGTCTCAAATGGCAAGCTTTCATTCTTTTTAAACGGCTGATTAATATTCCTGTGTATTCAATTTCTTTATCCTTCCATCCATTGATAGACACTTAGTTTTTTTCCATATCTTGGCTGTTGTAAATAATGGTGCAATGAACATGGGGGTGCATATATCTTTTCAAGTTAGTGTTTTCGTTTTCTTTGAATACATACCCAAAAGTGGAATTGCTGCATCATGTGGTATGTACTTATGGATACAGGCTGAACCTCGTTGGTGGGAGTGTGAATTGGTACAGTTTTTTTGTAGGAGACTTTAGCAATGTTCTGACACTTTGACCCAGCAAGTCTACTTCTAGAACTCTACTTTATAGCTATACGTGCACATGTGGCCATGGCTGTCTGGTCAGTCACGGGAATCTCCATACTGTTTTCCATAGCGGCTTCACCAATTATATTCCCATCAGCAGTGCACAAGTGTTCCCTTTTCTCCACATCCATGCCAAAACTTATTTCTTGCATTTTTGTTGATAGCCATTCTAACAGGTATGAGGTGATACCTCACTGTGGTTTTGATTCGCATTTTCCTGACGGTTAAGTATGTTGAGCATCTTTTCATGTACCTGTTGATCATCTATATGTCTTCTTTGGAAAAATGTCTATTCAGATCTTCTGCTGTTTTTTAGTTGGATTGATTTTTTTTTTTTTTGCTATTGCTATTGAGTATGAGTTCTCAATATTTTGGATGTTAACCCCTTATCAGATATATGATTTGCAATTTTTTTCTCCCATTAAGTATGTTGCCTTTTCATTTTGTTGATGGTTTCCTTTACTGTGCAGAAGCTTTTTAGTATGATATAGTCCCACTTATTTATTTTTACTTTTGTTGCTTTTGGAGTCAAATTCAAAAAATTATTGCTGAGACCTATGTCAAGGAACATACCACCTATGTTTTCTATAAGTGTTTTATTGTTTCAGGTCTTATGTTCAAGTCTTTAATCCATTTTGAGTTAATTTTTGTGTATGGTATAAAATAGTGGTCGAGTTTCATTGTTTTGCATGTGGCTGTCCAGTTTTCCCAGCACCATTTATTGAAGAGACTGTACTTTCCCCACTGTATATTCTTAACTCCCTTCTCATAAACTAATCGACCGTATATGCATGGGTTTATTTCTGGGTTCTCTATTCTGTTCCATTGACCAATGCGTCTGTTTCTATGCCAGAATTTTATTATTACAGCTTTGTAGTTTAGTTTGGAATCAGGGAGTGTGATGCCTCCCTCTGCCTTTGTTCTCTCTCAAGATTGCTTTGGCTATTTGGTTTTTTTTGTGGTTCCATACAAATTTTAGGATTATTTGTTCTATTTCTTTGGGAAATGCCATTGGAATTTTGATTGGGATTGCATTGAATCTGTAGATTGCTTTGTATAGCATGGACGTTTTAACAGCATTACTTCTTCCAATCCATGAGCACGGAATGTTTTTCCATTTATTTGTGTCATCTTCAGTTTCTTTCATTATTGTATTGTAGTTTTCGATGTACAGGTCTTTTATCTCCTTGGTTAAATTTATTCCTAGATATTTTATTCTTTTTGATGCAGTTGTGAACGGGATTGTTTTCTTTATTTCTCTTTCTAATAGTTCATTACTAGTGTATAGAAATGCAACAGATTTTTGTCTATTGATTTTGTATCCTGTAACTTTACTGAATTCATTTATTAGTTCTAATAGTTTTTTGATGGTGTGTTTAGGGTTTTCTATACAATACGTTATCTGCAAATAGAGACAGTTTTACTTCTTCCTTTCCAATTTGGATGCCTTTTATTTCTTTTTCTTGCCTAATTGCTCTGGCTAGGACTTACTTTTATATAATGTAATCTATATAATTATATAGTAATTAATTTTTTTAAAAGCACATCAGAGGAGGCATCCTTTGCAGCTATCAATATTTCTAAGCTTAAAACTCCACTAGTTGATAGATGTTCTTGTGCTGTGGCTGTAAATGAAACATGACTACCAGAGTTGCATGTCCTTCCTATAATTGAGCTTTTTTCTCAATACTGTATGCAATTATCTTTTTTTTTTTTTTTTGTGGTACGCGGGTCTCTCAATGTTGGGCCTCTCCCATTGCGGAGCACAGGCTCCGGACGCGGAGGCTCAGCGGCCATGACTCATGGGCCCACCCGCTCCGTGGCATGTGGGCACAAACCCGTGTCCCCTGCATCGGCAGGCGGACTCTCAACCACTGTGCCACCAGGGAAGCCCGCATTTATCTTTTAAAAGATATTTCCTTGCTTCAATGGCAATACCTTTAGTTTTCCCTGTAGACTTGACATGAAACATCTTGACTTGAAGATGTTTTTGTGTCACATTGGCACTAGATAGAGCCACAATCCAGGATATTTTACAGTGAAGGAGGTTGTAGGTCTGTGATGAGGGTAGGTTGAATCAGATATTGTTTATACTACTGTACTCTAGGACCAGCTTGAGATCTTTTTTAGGTTATTATTTTCTCAGTCGTCTTCAGTGCAGAAATGTTGGCATGCCTGGAGGTGCTTTCTTGTGGCCCCCTGCTTGTCCCTTGTCTGTGAACTTTAGGAAACAGCTGTACAGAGAAGACTGAAACCTTTATAGATTTCCAGGTACTACTGCATTTATGAAATTCTCCTCAGTGGCCACCATGCTCAGGTAATCTGAAAGTATGAATACCTTTGAAAAACATTTCAAAAGAAGCAACTTGGCCCCAAGGATTTTCTCTGGTCCCCGTTTTTTTCTTAGTAACTCACTTTGATTTTTTTTCTTGTTATCCACCTCTACTCACACTTAGCAATGTAAATGTTCAGTATCAAAGAATAAGCCTTAAATGTTACAGAGGCAATTAATTTTTGGTTCTACTGAAAAAGTGGAACTCAAATTTGATCTTAAATCGGAATAAAAAGTTAACAGTAATTGTCTCTGGGTGGTGTGATTAGGGATATTTTTCCTTCTTTCTACTTTTATTTTGCCCTCAAAATCTCAAAAATGAACATGTACTATGATTTTACAGTGGGTTTAAAACCAAGACACTTGGGAAAATTTGCTTTCCAACATTTGCACTATATGTGATCTCTAGACATTTTTGCAGAATGGATCCTGATTCCTCACTCCTTTTCCTCTTCGGAACTTAGTTTTCGATGTCAGTAATAGTGGATTGAGTGATGGCTTCAAACAGCAGAAGAGGATTCTCATTTATTAACTAAAATTTGCCTGGAGAAGGTTAGCAGGGCAAGGCAGAGCCAAGCAAATGAGACCATGGAGTCACCGGAGACTGGGGCGGGCCACCAAGGAGGAGACATTTATTTCCACCCCATTCCTCTCATTTCCTATCAAGGAAGTTCAGAAGCAGCCATTTTTCTGTGACTCTCTGTTGCTGATCATTGGGCAGTTTTACCCTGGCACATGTCTGCCAGTCTGCTGATGTGCCTTTCGGCTGGTGCTTTTGAAAAACCATCTCCTGACCATCCCTTCTGAACTCAATGGTCGCATTCTCCTCCCACCAACATCACAAACATCAGGTGGTTTGTGGGCACACTGTCTCTGCCTGGCCCAGGGTAACCAGATGACTCTGTGGTATGTCAGATAAAGTCCTACTCTGGAATAAAAAAAAAGTAGTGGATTTGAGCAAAGTAAGACAGCCTTGAAAACACGTCCTAAATATTTGACTGGCTCACCAATTTTCAACTCCTTTGCTCTGATTCCTGCAGAAAGAACATACAGGTGACAAAAATAGATGAAATCAGCCTTCCAGCCAACCCACCAGGCATAATATATTACTGTTTGTCTTGAGCAAGTAGCTATTTGCAAAGCTGCTTCAGTGTGATGTGCCTTAATGGTACACTTGTAGCTTTTCCTTGGATGAGGATTTCAGAAGTTACTCAGGGAGTCTGATAACTGGACACCTCATCAAGTTATAACCTTAGAAACGTCTTTACCTTGAAGAAGAAGAAAGATATAAGAAAATCCCCTGATACACAACCACTTGGGATGAAAACGGGCAAGTAATGGGCTTTCAGTCCAGGCGTGAGCAAAGAAACCATCTTAGAAAACCCAGAAGGGAGCTCTCTGTGCCGTTTCTGAGTCACAGGCTGTGGTCTTTGCTCATGTACAACATCGCAAAAATCTCCAGCCCTGCAGAGTCTTAATGGTGCATCCCTGATTTCTGTTTTCCAGAAGTATACTGGACAGGATTATAAAAATTGCAGACTCTCCGAGAGGGAGTTCTTAAACTTCAACAATACGGAGCTGGCTGTCTTCACAAAGAAACGGGATCCCTGTGTCCTTGACTACATGATGAAGAAACTGGACCTCAACTGATGGGCAGCTAGAGTTCCAAGAATTTCTGAATCTTAATAGGTGGTGTAGCTGTAGCTTGCCGTTACTCCTTCCTCTGGAGGAAGGAAGGCCGTTCCCACAAGCAAATCTGAGGAGCCCTGGGGCCTGGCTTTCAAACTTGCCCCCTTTCCTTCTAGCCTCCCAATCTCAATTTATTCTTCCCAGGCTACACTAGCCCTGAGCCCAGTGTACCTACCACCCCCACGCAGGCCAGTCCTGCTAGTAGTAATAAGACAATATAGTTTTTTTTTAATTAATTTTTTATTGAAGTATCATTGAATTACAATGTTGTGTTAATTACTGCTATACAGCAAAGTGACTCAGTTATACACACACACACACAAACACACACATTCTTTTTCAGATTCTTTTTCATTATGGTTTATCACAGGACACTGAATATAGTTCCCTGTGCTATACAGTAAGACCTTATTGTTTATCCATTCTATATATACTAGCTTACATCTGCTAATCCCAAACTCCCAGTCCATCCCTCTCCCCCCCACCCTGCCGCGCCGCCGCACTTGGCAACCACCAGTCTATTCTCTATGTCTGTGAGTCTGTTTCTGTTTCATAGATAGGTTCGTGTCATATTTTATTTTACTTTTTATTTATTTATTTTAAAATAAATTTATTTATTTTTGGCTGTGTTGGGTCTTTGTTGCTGTGCGTGGGCTCTTCATTGCAGTGGGTTCTCTTGTTGTGGAGCATGGGCTCTAGATGCACGGGCTTCAGTAGTTGTGGCACACGGGCTCAGTATTTGTGGCTCGTGGGCTCTAGAGCGCAGGCTCAGTAGTTGTGGCACATGGGCTTAGTTGCTCCACGGCATGTGGGATCTTCCTGGACCAGGACTCGAACCCGTGTCCCCTGCATTGGCAGGCAGATTCTTAACCACTGCGCCACCAGGGAAGCCCTGTGTCATATTTTAGATTCTGCATGTAAGTAATATTATATGGTATTTGTCTTTCTCTTTCTGACATACTTCACTTAGTATGAAAATCTCCAGCTGCATCCATGTTGCTGCAAATGGCATTATTTTGTTCTTTTTTATGGTTGAGTAGCATTCCACTGTATATATGTACCCCACCTTCTTTTTTTTTTTTTTTTTGCGGTACGCAGGCCTCTCACTGTTGAGGCCTCTCCCACTGCGGAGCACAGGCTCCGGACGCGCAGGCTCAGCGGCCATGGCTCACGGGCCCAGCTGCTCCGCGGCATGTGGGATCTTCCTGGACCGGGGCACGAACCCATGTCCCCTGCATCAGCAGGCGGACTCTCAACCACTGCGCCACCAGGGAAGCCCTGTACCACACCTTCTTTATCTATTCATCTGGGGATCGACATTTAGGTCGTTTCCATGTCTTGGCTATTGTGAATAGTGCTGCTATGGACAAAGGGGTGCATGTATCTTTTTGAATTATAGTTTTGTCTGGATATATGCCCAGGAGTGGAATTGCTGGGTCATATGGTAATTTTATTTTTAGTTTTCTGAGGAACTTCCATACTGTTTTCCACAGTGGCTGCACCAACTTACATTCTCACCAAGAGCGTAGGAGGGTTCCTTTTTCTCTACACCCTCTGCAGCATTTGTTATTTGTAGACTTTCTAATGATGGCCATTCTGACTGGTGTGAGGTGGTACCTCGACAATGTAGTTTTAAAAAATTTTTTAAATTTTTTTAGTTTATTTTTGACTGTGTTGGGTCTTTGTTGCTGTGCGCGGGCTTTCTCTAGTTGCAGTGAGTGGGGGCTACTCTTCATTGCGGTATGTGGGCTTCTCATTGCGGTGGCTTCTCTTGTTGCGGAGCACAGGCTCTAGGCGCGTGGACTTCAGTAATTGCAGCACGTGGGCTCAGTAGTTGCGGCACATGGGCTTACTTGCTCCATGGCATGTGGGATCTTCCCAGACCAGGGCTTGAACCCATGTCCCCTGCATTGGCAGGTGGATTCTTAACCATTGCACCACCCGACAATGTAGTTTTTAAACACACAGTTACACACACACTCTCTCTTTCTCTCTCTCTAACGCTCAGGTTTATAGATAAGTCATTAAGTTTCTTTCCAACAGTTGTCTTGGTGAGGGTGTACTGTGTGTAGTTCACTGAGGATTCAAAAAGGGAGAAGACATGAATTTTCTCTCAAGGAATTCATACCTTAGATGGGTAGATGGGACTTCCATGCAAATAGATTTTACAAAGTTGAAAGTGAAAATTGCCCCAGAGAAGGCGTAAAGTGTTATGAGCTCGGCTCTTGACTATTTACAACAGGACAACACAACCAACCAACCTGGGTATATTTATAAGCGTTCACAGGCATAAAAAAAATGTTTATTTTCTTGACGCTTCTTTAACGTATGGCCATTTTTCCCGACATTATTTCTATTTATTGCACACATTGTGGTAAATTTATCATTGTGCATAAATGTCATTAAATTCTGTTCACTGTCCACTCTCGAGTTAATTCGTTTGCTTTGTAGCCAAAGGGTTTATGAGGAACCATTCTGCTCTTGTCTGGAAGAAAACAGAAGTGTTCCACTTGTGAGGACTCCTCATCCTCTTTTATCCATATGTCAGCTATGTTTCCTTTCCTTAGAAGTTGAGTGAGCTTCTCTCCAGAACTTTCCCAGTTTTTTTAAGATTTATTTTTATTTATTTTTGGCTGTGTCAGGTCTTAGTTGCGGCACGCGGGATCTTCATTGAGGCATGCGGCATATTTTGTTGTGGTGCGCAGTCTTCTGTCTAGTTTTGGCATGTGGGTTTTCTCTCTCTAGTTGTGGTACGCAGGCTCCAGGGCGCGAGAGCTCTGTAGTTGTGGTACACGGGTTCCAGAGCACGTGGGCTCTGTAGTTTGCGGCACGCAGGCTCTCTAGTTGTGGCGCGTGGGCTTAGTTGCCCCGTGGCATGTGGGATCCTAGTTCCCCGACCAAGGATTGAACCCGCCTCCCCTCTGCGTTGTAAGGCAGATTCTTTACCACTGGACCACCAGAGAAGTCCCCAGAACTTTACCAACTTTGAGAACTGGACTGGACACTCTGAAAAAACCTCAAAAGCAAGGACCTTCCTCCCTCTTGTCTCCAAACAGCCAGCTCTTGCTTCCTTGCCACTCTTTTAGGCTTTGCTGGGGCTCCCCTGGAATTCAGGAACAACTAGCTTTCATTTATTGAGTGCCTACCATGTCCAAGGCATTTTACGTATATTTTCTTTGAATTCTCTCACTTTATCGGATGAAGAAACTGAGGCCAAGCAGTCAAGTAGTTTGACTAAGATCACATAGCTAAAATTTGGACCCCAAACCCGACTCCAAAAACTGATGCTTTCCCCATTGTGCTGTGCTACTTCTAAGTCAAAGAACCCAGTAAGAGAGAAGATACTTTAGTCCAAAGGAGAAAAAAAAATCTCCCTGACCCACAGACTTTAAAGATAGTCTTCATTTAATTAGCTCTCTCTTATTGATAATCCCCTTATTGTCCTGCCCTTCTCCTCATATCCAAGAGGCAGGTGAAATGGGAAGAAACAGCAGGAAAAGGAGGTGTGCATCGTAACCATCCCACTGCAGAAGGAGAGATTGTTCTACCTTTTTCCTACACTAGTAACCCCGTGGTGATTGGCTGTTGATGAGCTAGTTTTACCTCTTGTCCCATAGTTCAGCCTGTTGGGCATTTCATCGGGGGCCTCTCACCCTTCTCTGAGGGTCTTTTTTCCCCTTTGTGGATCTTCCTGCTTTGCAGCGTCCTGGAGGCTGGGGTGAGTGAGGTGGGTTGTGGGACCAATGCCTCTGTCTAACCTTTTTATGAAGCAGGAGTTTTTCCTGTATGCTTCCTACTGCCCAGTCTGGTGACTCAGACCTGGCCAGGATATACTTATGCTGAAGCTTAAAAAGGAACCTTTCCGGCCGGACTCACACTTTTAAGATGCTGTTGATGACTCTGTTTCCTGGGAAGCCACATGCGTTCTCCGAGTGGCTCACATAGTGTAGCGCTGCTCTTTCAGGTCGCAGCTGGATCCTTGCAAACGTCACAGGATGGATGAAGAAAACAAGATACTGGGAGTGTCAGTGAACTGCAGAGCTGTGAAAATTTGCAGTTTCGGGAATGAGTCAGATTATTTCTGGAAAAGATATCTGCAAGGATGGGCGGGGTGGGGGGGCCTTTAAATTTTTCTGGAGAGGGTTTTAGTTTTAGCTTGCTCCAAATTTTAGGATTACTGGCAAGGGTAGGGAATGGAGGATAAGAGTTATTAAAGTAAGACTGTTGCGGGGGGGCTTCTAGTTCATCGTGAGTTCAAATGTGACTCAGCAGTGTGAGATGGCTGGGTAAGAGAACTAATTCACTCCTAGGGCACCTTAATAGAAATACGATAACCTTGAATCAGAGATGTGATTGTTCTCCATACTTGGGGATGCTGTGGAGATGCTCCTAGAGGACTGGGTTCATTTCTGGAATTTCAATTCTGTTTTGTCTAGGAAATTCTAGAATTCTAGAATCTTTCTAAGTCACTTTTCTGAGCTCAAAAAGCAAGCGTTGTCAGAGGTGACAGGCATCTGATCATATCAAGAATATAATTGAATATGGCCAAATGGAGTCAGTTTCAACTTAAATTTTGAACCAATCAGATAAAAATAGCTCAGAAATATTAAAACTTAATCACCATTGAGCATCTGCAGTTTCTGCTTTGAGTAATGTTTAACTTTGAAAACTAGTTTTACTATGCTTAAACTTTATGAAAATAAACTCAGAAGTAAAATACAGTATTGGTTCATCCAACATCCAGTTGATCCTTTCTTGGTGGATATTGCCACACAAAATATTGTAAGGAACACAATTAAGAATAACACATTCTTTCCTCCCTCTATTCCCCGAGGTTTTTACTCCTCTGTTACCAAAATGTTTATGTTCTATTTTGGGAAAGAGGTAATACTGAATAAAAAGTTAAATAACAATTAAGGGCAAGAATAAGATCCCTTCCAGTAGAAGATAAGACCCACCTATCTGCAAGCAGCTATTATGCAAGCTCTCTGCCTAAAATCAAGAAGTAAGAATTCAACTGTAGGGGCTTCCCTGGTGGCGCAGTGGTTAAGAATCCGCCTGCCAACGCAGGGGACACGGGGTTCGAGCCAAGGTCTGGGAGGATCCCACATGCCGCGGAGCACATAACTACCGAGCTACTACTCAACTACTGAGCCTGCGCTCTAGAGCCCGTGAACCACAACTGCTGAGCCCGAGTGCCACAACTGCTGAAGCCTGCGCGCCTAGAGTCCATGCTCCACAACAAGAGAAGCCACTGCGATGAGAAGCCTGAGCACTGCAACGAATAGTAGCCCACGTGCAGCAACGAAGACCCAACGCTGCCATAAGTAAAAAACAAACAAACAAATAAATAAATTTATATAAAAAAATAAAAAATTTTTAAAAAGTAAGCGGAAGAGTCTCTGAGCTGGTGAATTAGACATCAGGAGGTCCTGGCATTACAACGGAAGTTTACTGAGAACTCTTCATACCCTTGTTTATACCCTAACTATTCTTAATTTACAAACATTTCCAACTATAGTTCTACCATCCTTGCAATGTTGGCAAATCAGAGGCAACAATTGAGATGGTAAAAGAGGCTACCATTGACACAGGCAACTACCTTTTGGAAACAAGGTAGCCAATAAATAAATATAGGCAGATACCATGACAGTAATAGGGCTTGACATTGACAGCTAGACAATAGATGTGACAGAAAGCTATAAAAATCTCTGCCTGGGGTAGGTTTAAATAGTCCCACTGAGCCCAGTGACCCTGAGGGCTTCATTGCATTAAGGTGCATTATAGTAATTGATGTGTTTCTTCTGAGTCTAATAGCCTGTGTTCATAACCATGACCCTGAGCCCTGCGGGAAAGATTCAGTTATTCTCAGTGGATGCTGTTTAAGAAGGTATGTGGGTGCACTGTATTATTTTTCTTAAATAATTTTAGAAAGATATTCTAATGTCTAAAGCAGTGGCATTGTCATAGAAGAAATATGTTTTGAAAAGAAAGGAGAAATAAGATGAAAAGGAATTGCTGCTTTAAAAAAAGTTGGAAAGCCATTTGACAAAAAGAAGGTTTAGTGATTGCTGCTTAGTTTTCCAGAAACCTTGGTCAGCCACGAGGACTCATTCTCCAAGGGAATTCTCTGGATTGCCAGCAATAATAAATGCTATAGAACTGTGCTGTCTAATAAAATGGTAGCCACAGTTACATATGACTATTTAAACTCAAATAAAATCAAGAATTCAGTGCTTTGGTTGCACTAGCCACATTTCAGGTGCTCACTGGCCACCTGTGACTAATGGCTACCATATTGGACAGCACGGATATAAAATATTTCCATCATTACAGAAAATTCTTTTGGCCATCACTGCCATAGAATGTCAGGAGGAAACAAGGCTTCATGTGGGAATTAAAACAATCATATAGACATCTTTCAGTCTTAGTTTCTTGTTTGGCTTTGGCGTTTGAGTATTTGAACTAAAACTTCGTTGCAGAATTCCAGTTAGGTTTGGTTCTGTTAGAATTAGTCAGAAAAATGCTGTTTCTGAAATGATTTCATGAGTATAATGCTTCTGCATAGTTTTAGAGGCAGCTAGAAAAGTTCTTTGAAAATATGATGCTTCTGAGTCCTTTTTCTAAATGCACAGAAAGTTCTGGAAAAATCACAGAGTTCACAAGGCTCTTGGTTAATTCCATGCTAAGTCATTGGTGTATTTATCTTATTTTTTTTTTTAGAGTTATTCTGCAAGATATATATTGTAAGTAGTAGGGGAAATAATCTCAGCCAGTTCTTCCAAATAGATTTTAGGGAGCAAAATGTCGTTTCTTCTTCACAAATGTGTTCAACCAAACACTATTATGTTTTAAGTTACCTGAGAAGGAAATGTTCACCAGCTCACTAGTGGTCCAATCTGTGAGTGATGGTCATGATAAAGAAGACTTCTCTTAGGAAAAGCGGCAGACCAGTAAATTATGGGGAAGATAAAGGTATTCAATTACTGACCAAGGGGGGCGTTCTCTTTAGCTGGTTGATAGTCGTCATGATATATGTAGGTTTAAAACGAAAAGAGGAGAAACTAAAGTCAGTTTAACAGGTAACTTATAATTTGAGCAGGGAACAAACTGACTTTCTCAATCTTAGAAAACTCAAATCGATGACCTAATTTATTTTTCCCCCAAGGGCAGCTGATGCTCTGTTGGAGGTGGGCGTCACGAGAATGTTGTAATGTCCATGCATGCCTTTAGCAACCTAGGTATTTTATCCATGTGAGTTAATGAGCACATATGGGTTTATTGAACGTGCTGAACTTGGTAGGGCACATGTAGGTAACAACTTTGCTCTTTCTTATATCCCTTAACTTTTCTAGCCACTCTCAGGTGATAAGCCAGTAGTCTTCTTTCCCATGTATTAAAAACATCCATCCAATGTAACATCAAAATCCAATTAAGGGCTTCCCTGGTGGCGCAGTGGTTAAGAATCCGCCTGCCAGTGCAGGGGACACGGGTTCACGCCCCGGTCCGGGAAGATCCCATATGCCGTGGAGTGGCTGGGCCCGTGAGCCATGGCCGCTGAGCCTTTGCGTCCGGAGCCTGTGCTCCGCAATGGGAGAGGCCACAACAGTGAGAGGCCCGCGTACCGCACCTTCTGCGTTGGCAGAGGGACAGTTGCTGGCTCATTGTGAGGTGCTTTTAGGGTTCTCTGGGCTCCCCCATTGCTGAACTTTCTTATTTTTCCAAGTAAGGACAAAATGTAAGTCCCCTCTCCAGGGGAGGGGGTGGAGTGTGTTGAAATATGCAGCACACTGGTAACTCTCTCCGTAGAAAATATCTTTGCCCTCCCAATGAATGCTTCACTCTCTCTTAAAGAGCCTGGAGGTGGGTGGTAGGCTCAAGCTAGCAGAACTGGCAGCTCAATCTCTTGGCAAGTCCTGCCAAGGTTGTCCAAGATACGAGGGATCTTAACATCTGTTGAGTAGTTTTGCTTCAACCACTCTGAGACCACAGAATAAGTGGACTTAACATCCTGTTATAAAAGCATCTGGACCACTCAGCCAGGAGGAGGCCTAGGTCAACGGGCTTTTCAGTTGTGAACCCTGATCGCCACATACTTGGTAACAAACCCAGGAATTTATGGCATTTCAGCTTAATGTGGCCACTGCTCACAAGGCTCCAAGTCTCTACTGGGGGAAAAGACTGATAAATACAAGCTCAGTCTATATTACAGGTATTCCGTGCTCATCTAGGTGTTTCTACAGCCTTCATTTAATAAGCACTCATTGAACCTCCTGGATTTGTGTGTGTGTGTGGGTGGGTAGTCAGGGATGACTTCCTGGAGGTGATGATCTCTTCTGAGCTAGGTTCTGAAAGAGGAATAGGATATGCCTGCAGAAACAAGTGGTACCAACCTTAGGCCTGGGCCCATTCTGGCCCTCCTCAGTCTGCACGTTTCCATGGGGCAGGGGCTATGCAGGGACAAGGAGCCGTGCCCTCCCTTCTAGAGTCTAGAATCTGCATTTGGCTTTGGGTGCCCACAACTCTGGAATTCCCTGTGCATGTCTGTTTCCATGGCCTGTGTGGACTTCATTCCTTCCTCGCAAGGGCAGCCTGTGACACCAGTGTGTGCACCCATAGGCCTAAGAGATGACAAAGAAATGACTGCTCTGTGTGCTGAGATAGAAGGATTTGTATATACAGCCCAGCATTTCCATTAGCGCGAGTCCCCTTGTGCTGTGGGATGGGAGTGAGAAAAGAAGGTGGGCCGGCTGAGATCCAGGGGCTGAGGGCCAGAGTGAGAATTCTGTATTTGAAGCTGGCCTTCTAGGTCATTACGAAGGAATCAGTAATAAGATAGGATAGAACATACTTCATTTAGTAACTTGTCAGCTTGATTTATAACTTTAAATATTTACATTTATGGCATGCAGGCCTCTGTTTGTACTCCTGCCCCAGGTTCTGCAAATGTTAGGAGTGGGAGGGAAGGTAAGCACGTTAATTAGGGCAATTGGATGGCTTTAGATCATAGGGGTTAGAAGATAGCTCTAGATTAATTAGAAAAGAATCCTATTTAGGAGGAGATCCAAGAATCAGATGAATTTTAGGTGAAACCTGCAATTAAAGGAAGCTTAGTTTGGTGTGGGAGGACCGGCTGCAGGGTATCTGAGGGCAGCTGTGTCCAAGTGGGCCTGCCGTGAATGCTTACAGATGCTGTCTGGAACAGAGCAGGGCTTGGGAAAACTCACAGCTCGGTAGCTTGATGTTTGGCTCTGTTTGTAGGACCCGTAGTATTCAGAGCACAGACATCTGAAAAAGAGGGTGATCTAAGAAGAAAAAGGGCAGGTGGCCCCTACCCGGGTGTGTTTTTCACTAATGATTGTGCTGATCAAGTGACAGGAGTCACTGTCCTGGTGTGGTTGGATGAGAGCTCAAGATGCTCACTGGTGCTTTTGTCCTCCATGAGGAGCTCTAGATATTGGGTTGGCCAAAAAGTTCGTTCGGGGTTTTGGTAAGATGGCACAAAACCCCGAATGAACTTTTTGGCCAACCCAGTAGATTTAGGGAAAGTGTAGAATTCACAGGGTTAAACTCGAGAGCCCAAAACTTAGAACTTGGGAAATGGAGGCATCTGAAAGTGACAGCTGGGATGGTAGGAGTGGCAGGATGAGGAGTTTCAAGCTTTTAAACAACATGTTTATTACTTACATTGCTTTTTATAATCCCCAGTTCCCCAATTTTGCTTGCAATTACCAGCTGCTAGGAGATAGGCTTTTTTAATGGACTGCATTTATAAATTTGGGCATTTGGGTGCTAGTGGAGAGTTTATTTCAACTTTACAGCAGACTGAATTGAAAGGATGCAGAGCTTCACCCATTTAGCTCAGACACAGCTATTTCTAACCTTGTTGGCCGGAGGGGTAGGATGGGAATCCACATCTATATTTATTTGGATCTATACTCTGATGCCGCCCCTTCAGAGGTCTGCTTCCTCCGTCTGCGTGTATGTGTTTTGGGGAGAGGAGGTGGGCACGGCAGGGCTTTCCAAAGGGTGGTTTTTGTCACCTCCTTTGGAAATGATCATATACATTTGGAGCCGTTATCCGGCAGATCTGTCATCTAATGTCACTTTGCCTTTGGCCACTTGGCTGTGCTCTGTCTCACATATGTCCTGTCTCATGACGCTCAGCCCAGGAGGGTTTACTTTGTGCAACAGTGTGCTGTTAGCAGCATAATATATTACTTTTTATTTGTTACTATAAAAGGGGTGAGGAGTTGAAAAACCAGTGTCCTAGAGGATGTGGCACACGCATTCTGATTCATGGCCTCGGTCAGAACCATCCATCAGTCTTTTTCCTTTTCTCCTTGTATAAATAGCCTTCATCTCACCTGCTCCTTTTATCTTTATTTCTTCTCTCTCTTAGCAACCCACAGCATATCTTTTATGCTACTCACCACACTCGTGCTCTTCATGGCTACCTTGGACGGACCTGTATTGCTCAAACATAGCAAATAACAATTAATCCTAAGTGCTCGCTGGCCTCAGGGAGGGACCTCAGCTCCACTGAAGTGGAATTAGACAATTAGCTTTTCAGTAGTACCTCTTGATGGGAGGGGAGGGAGCACAGGGATTGAGATGGGGTGGGTGGGGACAAGGGGAGTTGGGCAAGCATGCATGTACCTGATTTTGAAATGCTCCAGAACCAGTCACTACACACAGGGCAGCCCAAGTCAGTTGCCTGGCATCGTGAGGATGGGGATGTGGGATGGAAATGAAATTCCGTTGGCTGGACTCACATGGTTGTGTATATGTATATGAGGTGAGAGTTAAGGGGTTCCTGGTGTATGGGAGCCATCTATTGGCTTAAAAACATGGAGTGGTATTGGAGTGCTGACAGACTCAATCATGCCTTCAACTTGCTTGAGTACATGAATATTGACCATATTTGGATTCAGCGTCAATTGTGAATGTGTGTGTACTTTTCTGCCTGGTACTTGGTTACATATTGTTGGTCGCAGGGAGATTTATGCATATTGAGGAGGTTGTAGGTCTTGGGGTAGCATGTTTAATTAAAAATAATTCCCTTACCTATGTGCTCCTGTGAAATAAATAGACAAAAATCCTTCTTAAGCATTTACATTTTGTTCCTTGCAAAGATTGGTGCAGGCAGGGATGGTCCTGAGGGAAATGGGATTCCTGGTCTTTGCTGTATGGGACTATTACAAATGGATTTGCATGTATATATGTTTATAGGCAGAGAAAAACCTTCTGGAAGGGTAAACACCGAAATGCCACATGTAGTTATCTCTACACAGTGGGATTAGGGGAGGGTAATTTTCTTCCTTTTATTTAGTCTCTATTTTTAAGGTTTTTTTTTTTTTTTTTGTGGTATGCGGGCCTCTCACTGTTGTGGCCTCTCCCGCTGCGGAGCACAGGCTCCGGACGTGCCGGCTCAGCGGCCATGGCTCACGGGCGCAGCCGCTCCGCGGCATGTGGGATCCTCCCGGACCGGGGCACGAACCCGTGTCCCCTGCATCGGCAGGCAGACTCTCAACCGCTGCGCCACCAGGGAAGCCCTAAGGTTTTTTTTTTAGAGTGAAATTGCTGAGGTATTTAAAAACAGGTTGAAAACAAAGAAGAGCATTAAAATTTGAGTTGGGGAGTTGATTTTTCATATATATATGATATATGATATGATATCTATGATACATGATATGATATATATATATATATTTCCCTATCTCTAAAGAGTAATCAGTTTTACATCATGTTTTCATAAGAAGTTGATTTTTTTTCCTTGGTAGAAGAGAAAACAAAACATTCTTATAGACCACTCTCTCAATAAAGAGGAAACTTGACACTTAAGTAAAAGTCAATAGGCTGCTATAGTAATAGTATCTATTGTTTACGGTGTGCCGGGCATTTTACACGTATTATTTGCAGTTGTTTCAGCAACACTACGTGGTGGTAGGTAGTATCATCCGCATTTTATAAACGGGGGTACAAAGGGGTTAAGCAGCCTGCCTGAGGCTGCCTAGCAGGTGAGTGCTGAGCTGGGATTTGAGCAAATGTCTGACTCTAAACTTTGGTTCTTCCCATATGCCAGGCTGCCTTCCTCAATAGGAAGGCATCCAGGATCATTGCAGTGCATCTTGTAGGTGTTTGCTATACCTCATGATTGCTGTTTGTCCCCAGGCATCTCATTCTACCTCATGCCTGAAAAAAATAGTTCACACCTGTGCAACCTCTTCTCCCGAAGGGCCTGAGGGTTACTACTGCTAAATAAATTATCTGTTAGAAAAACACAACTAACCAAATAATAAAACCTGCCAACCTTTTCTTTTCACCATGTGCCATACATATGGAGTCTTTGTTTTTACATCTTTATTAGAGTATAATTGCTTTACAATGGTGTGTTAGTTTCTGCTTTATAACAAAGTGAATCAGTTATACATATACATATGTTCCCATATCTCTTCCCTCTTGCGTCTCCCTCCCTCCCACCCTCCCTATCCCACCCCTCCAGGCGGTCACAAAGCACCGAGCTGATCTCATATGGAGTCTTTTATATGAATTGTCTCATTAGGTTTTTACAGCGGCCCTGGGAGGTAGATATCATTATGATCTTCATCATTTGCAGATGGAGAAATTGAAGCATCAAGATATCTCAGCTTGTGCAGGAGCGCCCGGCTAGGGAGTATTAGAGCTGGTTTTAGGGTCCAGACAGTTAACTCAGTGCTACGTGCTTTATCAGGACAAGATGCTGAAGAAAGTGTAGGCTTCCTTCTTGGGGCTCACGGTGGCTAAGACTCTGTCACGCAGAAGCCAAGGATGTGGAGACTTTCTGGAGGAGAGGGTGGTGTTTGCTGAATCCCAAAGAGTGTCTGAGTCATTTAGTGGCTAGCCAATTCTTAATTCATAAATGGACCACCATATGGACGGAATTTATCAATCAGCAGAATTCTTCCCTCAGGTTTTTGCTGGAGAATATTCTGAACCATCTAATAAACCAGCTGTCAGTAAAAACTGAATGGAGAACAATAATATTTAGGGAAGGTAACTTATGGAGCATATTCTCTGCTTCTCTGGATACATTTGGTTCCATGTATGGGTTGTATTAGAGTATGAGAAGGTGACATTCTTGGACCACATGACTTTATCCATGGGGAATTGTTTTCATTAAGCTGTGTTTTTATATAAGCCTTCTAATTGTTTTTGAAAGTTTTAACAAAATATCTGCATATACCCCTTATGTAATATTTCTTTTTTTTTTTTGTGGTACGCGGACCTCTCACTGTTGTGGCCTCTCCCGTTGCGGAGCACAGGCTCCGGACGCGCAGGCTCAGTGGCCATGGCTCACGGGCCTAGCCGCTCCGCGGCATGTGGGATCTTTCCGGACCGGGGCACGAACCCGTGTCCCCTGCATCGGCAGGCGGACTCTCAACCACTGCGCCACCAGGGAAGCCCCTTTATGTAATATTTCTGAGAAATTTTTCTCTGAGTTTTTCACTAGGAAAAGCTTTTGCTTCCCTGAGAAGCTATCGTGTTTCTTCCCAAATAATAAGAATTATGTAATTCAACCTGTGTCTGCCTTCACCGTGACTGCCAGGAAACTCAGCAGTAGAGATACAGTGTATTCGGTGATAAGGGGCCTGAGCTCTCTGGTGTCAGACTTCCTGGGTTCAAAACCTGATTCTTCCACTTACTGAAGTTTCAAGTTTCTTAAGTTGGGCAAGTTTCTTAACTTTCCTGTTTTTCAGTTTCCTCATCTATAAAATGGCAGTGGTAATGCCGTGTTTCCTTGGTTTTCAGCCATGGTTTTTATGTTTGTTTGTTTTTTGTATTTTAACATCTCTGAATTGCCTTAGTTTAACTGGCAGTTTTTCCTTTCTTAATGATGCCTTATATGCAGTGAAATATGGTACCTTTCAACCATGTGGTTATTATAAGAACTACATAAGGTGACATACATCACGTAACACATGAATATCATGAATGTTATGACCTTTTTTCACTCTCACTCCCAGGAACCACAGTCATCCTTATTGTTGGCTCATCTGCTCTTCTCCTCTTAACTGTTCTTTTCCTTTTATTTCCATTTTATTCATTTTGTATTATTAGTCCCTTTTGAAAACCAGTGTAAATAAATTGCAAAAAAGTAGATAGTGTTGTAAGATGCATTAATTATTACTACCACCAACTGAAACCACCCCAAATAAATACCAACCTCTGGGACAAGAGAACAGTCAAGTCCACAGGCACACGTTCTTCTATCAGAGGAAAAGAAATATCGACTATCTGTTGTCAGGCTAATCCCAGGAACACCACTGAAAAAGTATCTCAGTTAAAATCAATGATTATTTTTCTGTTTGATAGTTAGTGGTCACAGACAGTCTGAACCTCTTTCTAATTGGCAGAACATGACCTGGAAAGACTTTTATGTTATGTTGTATCTGTGGCACCTTTCCTACATGCTTTAACTTCTTTGCTCTCTAAATAATAAGCTCCTGCTCTTTAGTGGTTCAGTAGCTACTGAAATGAGGATTGGCCAATTTTTCCTATTACAGACAACGAAATTTTTTAGAAGTTGTCTTCCACTTGGCATTAGGTACAGGTCTAGAATCTCTACTTGGTTCTCCCCTTGTACTGTATTTCTGGAACACTGTGCTGGTGCCAGGTGGCGGGGGGAGGGAGGGCAAACAAAACTGAAAGGGGCAGAGTTTTGTTTGGTCAGTGCCTATGCTGTGCCAGACCTTTGCTTGGCAGTTTACGCACACGGTCTCACTTGATCCTGATGATAATATTGTGAGCAGGTATTATTATCTTCTTTTTACAAATGAGGTAACATTCTCAGAGTGGATCACCTTGCACAAGCTCACACAGCCAGTAAGTGATAGATCTGTGATTTAAATCAAATCCTGCCGGTTCCGAAGTCCATGATCTTTCCATTAATACTTCCCGAGGTCCCTGTCCTCTGTCACTTGTTTGTTCATTCATACTTTCACCCGCTCATTCAGGCACTCAGTCATTCATTCAACCAGCAGACATTTATTAATTGCCTGCTCTGTGTCAGGCACTGTGCTGGGCCCTGAAGATACAAAGATAAATACGACTTGGTCTCCCCTCTTACATCCCAATGGAGAACACAGACAGGCCAACAGACAAGCCAAGACACACGGTAGACATGCGTGACTGCAGAGCCCTGTGTGTGTGTGTGTGTGTGTACAAGCTAGTTGAGGACCCTTGCACTTTTTTCCCCTAAACATTAACATTTACTGGTCAAAGAAGTTAGCAGTCCCATCTCCCCGTCCCTGCCGTGTCTCTTTAAATTCATTCTCTACACTGCAGCCAGAGTGGTTTTCCAGACGCACACCTACTTATATCACTTTCCTTTTTAAAACCCCTCGATGGTTCTTGATAGCCCCAGGATAAAGCCCAGACTTCCTAACAAGGCTTACTAGCCCCTTCTTGATCTTCCCTGCATCTCCCTCCACCTTGCAGTGCTTGATTCGGCTGTCCGGGATTTCTGTGATGCTCTTAGGATACAGTCCAGACTTCTTATCCTGCATCTTCCTTCACCGCCAAGTCTTTGATCCAGCTCTACGGAACTTCTTGCAGATCTAAGAAATCTCAGAACATGCTCTGCATCTCTGAGCTCTGACCTTTTGCCCCAGGTGTTCTCCTCTCTTGGAACATCCCCACCTCCACCCCAACCCCCTCTTGACCTTCTTGTCTTCCTTCACCATCACCTCCTGTGGGAAGCATTCCCTGACCCCAAAACCTAAGTCAGGGGTCCCTGCTTTGTGTCCCCATCCCTTCATGCATGACCAGCATTTATCACATAGTTTTACAACCTCCTGTAGACACATCTGTCCTCTCTAATGGCCTGTGAGGGCCAAGAGCTTGAGCTTGTTCTCTGCTGAGTCCTCAGCAGCTAGCACCCTGACTGGCACATGGTAGGAGCTTAATAAGCATTGTTGAGTGAATGGATCAGAAATTTATATGCCAATATGAAGAAAACAGAGACCCCGTTTTCTTTTATACTAGTATGCACTGAAAAATGTTTAGCCTTTTTCTTTTATTTTTTTCACAGTCTGATAGTTAATATTATGTGTCAACTTGTTGGGTCATGGGATGCCCAGATCTGGGTGTGTCTGTGAGAATGTTTCTGGAAGAGATTAGCATTTGGGTTGGTGGACTGAGTAAAGCTGCCCCAATGTGGGGTGTGTGTGTGGGGTGTATCATGCCTCTGCTGAGGGCCTGATGGAGCAAAAAGGGGGAGGAAGGGAGCGTGCTCTGTCTGGCTGATTGGGCTGGGACATCGAACTTTTCCTGCCCTTGGTACTCTTGATTTTCAGGCCTTCAGATTCTCACAGGAATCTACACCATCAACTCTCTGGCTCTCAGGCCCTGGAACTGGGTCTCCAGCTCGCAGATGGCAGGTCATGGGACTTGGCAGCCTCCATGGTCCTGTGAGCCAGGTCCATATAATAAACTTCATATATATAAATTTCATTATATATAATATATAAACAAATATATTTCTATCAACATAGTTAAATGAATAATACATTATATAAATAATATACGTATATTAAAATAAATACAAATATATTGGTTCTGTTTCTCTGGATGACCCTGACTAATACACATGGCTAAGTTGATGGACCTACACCTGATATGCAAATACACAAACAAGTGCAAGTTGAAAACTGTGGAAAGCAGCAGCAGTGAGAAGAAGGGATGGTGGTCTAGAATTTATTAAGGTGAGAAGGCTGGTATCTTTTGTTCTATAATAGAACATGTTGTGATTAACAAGTAGGAAACAGAATGCAAGTGCACCCACACTAGTGAAACAACTGAAACATTTCTAATAAAAAAGCATGTCCAGGGCTTCCCTGGTGGCGCAGTGGTTGAGAGTCCGCCTGCCGATGCAGGGGACACGGGTTCGTGCCCCGGTCCGGGAGGATCCCACATGCCGTGGAGTGGCTGGGCCCATGAACCGTGGCCGCTGAGCCTGCGTGTCCGGAGCCTGTGCTCTGCAACGGGAGAGGCCACAACAGTGAGAGGCCCGTGTACCGCAAAAAAAAAAAAGCATGTCCAGCAGAGAGAGGGACTGTGGAGCAAATGGAAGGCTCATTCTTGAGTTTGAAGGAGGAGCGTAGGGGTGGTACCTGCTGCACTAAATCAATGGCAGGGACAAAGTGGGAGGGCTCCAGGGGACATGGCCTGGCCACCAGGAGCTTAGTAGGTTTGCTTGATTGGAGTTGAAGTTCCATGTGGGAGAAGGAGAGGTTGGTAAAAACCTTGCTGAAGAGTCTGGGCTGCTGGTTGGGTGGTTTACTGTGAATACCCTGGGTCTCTGGACGGATGGCAGACTACTGAACATTGGACCCTGAGAACAGTATTGCCATTTTCTTTTATTTTTAATTTTTTTTTTTTTTACTGAAGTATAGTTGATTTACGTTTCAGGTGTACAGCAAAGTGATTCAGTTATGCATATATATATATATATATTATATATATATATGTTCTTTTTCAGATTCTTTTCCCTTATAGGTTATTATAAGATATTGAATATTGTTCCCTGTGCTATACAGTAGGCCCTTGTTGTTTATCTTATATATAGTAGTGTATATCTGTTAATCCCAAATTCCAAATTTACCCTTCCCCCTGCCCTATGCATTTTCTTTATTGCTTCCTCTGTCTGGGCAGTATAGTAGATTCCTTTTTTTGTTTTGTTTCTAGATCAGCATTAATGAAAATCTACTGTGGGTTGAGAGATGCCACCTTTATTTCGAGGGTGCAAGGGAAAAACGACGGTGACCCTCTGCAGCGAGCAAAGTGGAACACCTGGGGTCTGGCTTGCTTGTCTCATACTATCCCAGAGTTCAGGTGAAGGAGAAGGTGAAAAATTCTGCAGTCCAAAAAGAAAAAGAAAACAACAAAAAAAATCCAAAACAAAATCTTGTCTTTTGTGCTCCTTTGGAGTAGGGCATTGGGCACTCCCAGCCACCTTGTCATTAATTCCCTGGATGTATCTACAGCCTTCTCCAGACAGCCACACTCTTCCACTGACAAAACATTTAATTCTCAGTGACATTTCTCCATCATTATAAATAGCAGGGAAGTTTCAGTCATGTTTTAAGTGCCAAAGCTTTTTTCGCCCAGTGGGGCTATAGCAGTTTGAGCAGAGCCATTTGGATCCTAAAACAGATCGACTGGCTAGTATTACACTTGGCTCTTCAAAGAGAACTGCTGATTTTAGCACATTAGGAAGTTTCACAGGGGTATACATTTTCATATTTTCCTCCTCCAGTCAGGAGTTTCCACGGCACCAAAATTTTTGTGTAGCTGTCGACACTCTGGGATAGCTCCAATGATCTCTAAGGGCGTCATACATTTTGAAAAAAATTATCAAAAAGAAATTAGTTTCAATTCACTGTAGTTATGAAAAATTCCCCAGCCCTGGCAAAGAGTGTTACAGAGTCACCCAGTTAGGTCATTCCAGACCTGGGACTCGCCTGTGTCCTCAGGTCCATCACTGTCCCATTATCTGGAGTGATGCGTATTGCCCGAGAGCTTATCTTCCTCTGCTGTTCAGCCCCGTATCCCTTGCAGTGTTCCTCGTTTATGTACTGGTGAGTGATATGGGTTAATAAAACTTGGGAGAAAACATCATGTATGAAGCAAGAAGATTAAATTTGGTGAGTGTTGATTAGCATTCTCAGTACTGCTTTAAAAATATATACTGTAATGAACTCTTCTCGGCTAAAATATGGCGTTACATGATCGTAATTCTGGTTTCTGTGCCGTCGTAATCTCCGTGAGTATACTTTATTGCTTCCTGGTCCTGGGTAGAATGAAGATACTGAGCTTATTCTCTTTTTAAAATGTTGTAGGAACATCAACAAATCGTTTTTTAAATATCCCCAGGAAGGTAGAAGTAAGTATTGAAAGAGGGAGCATGGATGTGCTCTGGGTCGTATTGGGTCTGGGCAGAAATGGTCCTCCAGTGAAGTTTTTTGGTTTGTTTTTGTTTCTTAAATAACAGCTTTATTGAGATATAATTTGCATGTCATAAAATTCGCCCATTTAAAGTGTACAACTGAGTGGTTTTTATATATTCACAGAGTTGTCCAACCATCAACACTCACTCATTTTGCAGTGTTTTCATCACCCCTGCAAATAAGCCCTGTACACATCAGCAGTCACTCCCTATTCCCCCTTCCTGTCAGTCCTAGGCAACAACTACTTTCTGTTTCTGTGGATTTGCCTATTCTGTGCGGCCTCTTGTGTGTAGCTTCTCTTTCTTAGTGTGCCGTTTTCAGGGTTTATCCATGTTTCAGCAAATATCAGAACTTCGTTCCTTTTTATTGCTGAACAATGTTCTATATGTGTGTGTAACCTTGTTCGTCCATTCATTGATTGATGGATTGGGTTGTTTCCACTTTTTGGAATTGTGAATAATGGTGCTATGAACATTTGTGTGAAAGTTTTTGTGTGGATATATGTTTTCAGTTCTCTCTAGGAGTGGCATTGCTGGGTCATATGGTAACTCTATGTTTACTCATTTGAAGAACTGCCAAACTGTTTTCCCAAAGTTTCCAAGGCACTGTTTTACATTCCCACCAGCAGTGTAAGAGGGTCCCAACGTCTCCACATACTCATCAACACTTGCTATTGTCTGTCTTTTTGATTTTAGCCATCCTAGTGGATGTGACTTGGTATCTTATTGTGGCTTTGGTTTGCATTACCCTGGTGGTTTGATCATGTAGAGTGTCTTTTCATGTGCTTATTGACCGTTTGTATGTCATCATTGGAGAAATGTCAATTGAAATCCCTTGCCCATTAACATATTTTTAAATAGGTTTTTTTTTTTTTTAGAGCAGTTTTAAGTTCACAGCAAAATTGAGTGGAAGGTAGGAGAGTTCCTACACACCCCCTGCCCCCATACACACATAGCCTCCCCAGCTGTCAACATCCTGCACCAGACTGGTACATTGTTACAGCTGGTGAACCTGCATTAACACAAAGTCATTATCACCCAAAGTCAGTAGTTTACGTTAGGGTTCACTCTTGGTGTTGTACATTCTAGGGTTCACTCTTGGTGTTGTACGTTCTGTGGGTTTTGACATATGTATAATAACATGTGTTCGCCATACAGTATCTATCATACGGAATTGTTTTACTGCCCTAAAAGCCTTTCATGCTCCACCTATTCATCCCTCTTGCCCCCCTAACTCCTGGCAATCACTGATCTTTTCACTGTCTCCATAGTTTTTGCCTTTTCTGAAATGTCATATAGTTATAATCTTACAGTTAGCCTTTTCATATTGGATCTTCCAAAGTGGCTGCACCATTTTGCATTCCCACCAGCAATGAATGAGAGTTCCTATTGTTCCATATTTATACTAGCATTTGGTGATGTCAACATTTTAGGTTTTTGCCATTCTAATAGATATATGAGGTATCTCATTATTGTTTCTTTCATTCATTTTAAAATTGATTTATTTTTCTTTTTGTTGAGTTGTAAGGGTTCTTTATGTATTCTGGATATAAATTATATATCCTTATCAGATATGTAATTTGCAAATATTTTCTCCTATTCTTTGGGGTTTTTTTCACTTTCTTGATGGTATCCTCTGAAGCACAAATGTTTTTAATTCTGATGAAGTTCAGTTTATCTGTTTTTTTTGTGGCTTGTGCTTTTGGTGTCATATCTAAGAAACCATTGCCTAATTCAAGGTCATGAAGATTTAGTCCTATATTTTCTTCTAAGAGTTTTATAGTTGATGCTCTTACATTTCAATTGATGATGTATTTTGAATTAACTTTTGTATATGATATTAGATGGGAGTCCAACTTCATTCTTTTTTTTAAATCTTACTAAATATTTATTTATTTATTTTAATATCTTTATTGGAGTATAATTGCTTTACAAATGGTGTGTTAGTTTCTGCTTTATAACAAAGTGAATCAGCTATACATATACATATATCCCCATATCTCCTCCCTCTTGCATCTCCCTCTCACCCTCCCTATCCCACCCCTCTAGGTGGTCACAAAGCACCTCCCTGTGCTATGCAGCTGCTTCCCACTAGCTATCTATTTTACATTTGGTAGTATATATAAGTCCATGCCACTCTCTCACTTCGTCCCTGCTTACCCTTCCCCCTCCCCGTGTCCTCAAGTCCATTCTCTACATCTGCGTCTTTATTCCTGTTCTGCCCCAGGTTCTTCAGAACCTTTTTTTTTTTTTTAGATTCCATATATATGTGTTCGCATATGGTATTTATTTTTCTCTTTCCGACTTCACTCTGTATGACAGACTCTAGGTCTGTCCACCTCACTATAAATAACTCAATTTCGTTTCTTTTTATGGCTGAGTAATATTCCATTGTATATATGGGCCACATCTTCTTTATCCATTCATCTGTCGATGGACACTTCAGTGGCTTCCACGTCCTGGCTATTGTAAATAGAGCTGCAATGAACATTGTGGTACATGACTCTCAACTTCATCCTTTTACATGTGGATATCCAGCTGTCCCAGTACTGTTTGTTGAAATGACATCCTTTCCCATCGAAGGTCTTGGAACCTTTGTAAAAAATCAATTGATCAAAAAAAAAAAAAATAAGTCAATTGATCGTAAATGTAAGGGTTTATTTCTGGACTCTAAATCTTATTCTGTTGAGCTGTAAGTCTATCCTTGTGCCAGTATCAGTCTCCATTATTGTAGCTTTGTGGTAAGGTTTGAAATCAAGAAGTGTGAATTCTTTGGCTTTAAAAAAAAACACATCATTTTGTCTATTCTGGGTCCCTGCATGGAGTTTTTATTGCTAGAATTCCATTTCCACTTAAGATTCTGGCTTCAGAAAGAAGGGGGCAGGGTTAGTGGCTGATGGAGGGGATAATGACTGAGCATAATGTTGCTGCAGTGTGATTCAGTCCTTTGTTCCGGTGTCCATGGTAACACAGGTACTTCAGTAGGTTTCTTACATTCTGAGGGAAATGTCTTTGAACACCACTACCACCCCCCAACTTTTCATGGCTTAGAGAAGCTGAAAGCCCTTTTTAAAACTTCTTTGAACATCCTCAGACTCGTGATCCCAGGGTCTCCCCTGTCTAGCACCTGCAGCTGGGTGGGCCATCTCAGATTCTTTCCCCGTGGCACCTTTGGTGACAGACTTAGCCACCTCGTTGGTTCTATAAATCATGCAATCGTGCCAAGCATTTTGCAACTTTGGTAGACTGCCAGTGAAAATCGGCAGCTCACTTGGAGTAGTTCTGCAGGGTAGGTAATATTCTTCCATCTCAGTCACCCTTTCTTCTCTCTCTCCTCAGTCCCTTCATTCCAGATCTCCCCCTCCCCTTCTCTAGTGCTTGATGCTCAGTTATACAGAACAGCTTTCCTCTTTCTTAGACGCCTCATTCAGGCTTTGAAGATATAACTTGTAGCCCAAGGAGCTCAGCAAAGCCTTTATGCAACAGCAGCAGATGTCTCTCTAAGAGGGATTCTCCTCACCACCTGCTAAGAGAAGAAAACCTTTTCCATCTCCTTTCTTACGTTAACTCGCAGCAAAGTCTGTCAGCTCTACCAGGGAATTTGTTAGGCAGGTGCAGATCCGACATGAGCTCTGGTAGGAAGGAACAGGGAGCCAGGTTTCTGAGGTCCTTCCTGGATCCAACATTTTGGGAGTCTGGGAATCCTTAGATTCCTTATCAGAACCTCTTCAACATTTTCATGAAAGCAACCAGACAGTGGCTTAAACATTCATGGCTTTATTTTCTTGTGTAAAAAGTCCAGAGTTAGGCAGCTCAGAGCTGGCATGCAGGCTCCTTGCAACCTGCTGCTCTGATGTCCTTAGAGGACCACCTTGGGATCCAAGATGGCTGCTTGAGCTCTCTGCTTCACGTCTACATTCCTTTCAGCAGGAAAAAGAAAGACAAAGACAGCGTGCCTTTTCCCTTTAAGGACACTTCCTGGAAGTGACAGACAACACTTCCACCTACATTTAATTGACCAAATCTTAGTCATATGGCCACACAAAGGAGACTGGGAACTGTAATTCCAAGGACCATGTGCCTAGTTAAAAGCAGAGTGTTCCAATACTTTCTCTGGACTTGGTGATAACACTTCACTTCCCAGAAGGCTGGACTTGGGCTCATGAGGCTCTGTGGGAACTGGTGTTTAGGGCCTTTGGATTCCATCATGTGACCAGGAGCAAGAGTAGGGGCTGACTTGGGAGGCAGACACACTGTAATTACCAAACCGGAAGCACGGTGCAGGGTATAAAATAGGGCCACAAGAAATGTTTGTTGGAAGAACAAAAGAACAAGTGAATTTACTGCACCTACAGTTCAGACTTGCATGGCTGTGGTTGTAGTGTCCTTTGGGGGCTTTTTTGATGCTGTTCGCTTTAACCCTCCAAGCTTTTATTGAGCATCTATTACATGCCAAGAAATCAGGAATTGAGGGAAATCAAAGATGAATAACCGTGGTGCCTACCTTCAAGGAGCTTCCGTCTAGTGGGAAAGACAGGAAGCAAACAGAAATTTCAATGTCAGTATTCGGTATGAGGAAGCCCATAGGAGGGGCACCCAACCCAATCTCTGGAGAACAGGGGACAGACGCCTCCTGGAGGAGGTGATGCCCAAGGCAAGTCTTAAGGATTGCTTAGGAATCATCCCAGCGTTGAAGGAAGGGAGAGAAAAGCATGTGTGAAGGGTCATTGGTGAGACGAACTGTCAGTAGTTGGAAGTGACCAGACTATAGTTATCTTGTCAAGGCCCCCGTTTTATCACCCCTCTCCTTTGGCCATCAGTGTTCTGTAATACCCTTTGCCTAAAGAACGTAGTCCCCACTTCCGGTCATGGCATTCAGGGCTCACCACCCTGTTGGTCTCCTACCCATGCTCCTTTCTAATCATATCGGTTTGGCCCCCATTCCCTGAACATGTTCCTCTTTCCCACATCTTGGCTGATTGTATAATCTCTGCATAGAGTAACTTTTCCTAGCTTCTCCTCTGGTCAAGGCTTATCTCCTTTTGGGAAGTTCTAACTAAGACGTCACCTTGTTTGTGAAGCCTTAAATTTGTCCTGAATTGGACCTGCTTTGCCTGTCTCCCGTGGTTCCAGGACTCACGTTTCACCATGTCGCGCTGATCACCTTCAATTCTATACCGTAGTCACATACCTGTTTACCTTGCCCATCGCTCTTCTGTGAACAACCTGTGGGTAGGGACGCAAGGCTGAGTCATTTTTATGTCGCGATTCTTTACTAAAAGAGCGACATGAAAGCACACCCACTTTAGACTCAAATCTGGGCTCGATACTGCACTCAGGCAGGCGTGATGTGCCTTGGGGAAACCCTTTCCCTGCCCTGGCTTCCCAGCTTGCTCATTTGTACGAGAGAGATAACAATAATCACCACAGCAAGGAGTGGGTTGGATGATTAGATGAAATAACATAGGTGAAGTGTATTTCATAGAAACCGGCACATAATAGGGGCTCAGGAATACTTGCCACATGAAACGGGCTGCGACCTGATCGCTGCTGTTTGTTTTGGTCCTGTTTTTTCCAGGCCGGGGGTCTTGGGGCCTGTCATCCTCATACACAGTCTCATGTGAGAAATGGTGTGGGCATTCTAATTATTTGGTGCTGTAGACTTTTTTTTTAATGAAGGAGGGCTGCAAGATTTTACATGTTCAGGGAATATCCAAGGGAATTGAAAGCCAGGAAGAATATTCATCTTCAGGGCATGTGGTTTTGAAAACCCTGTGTGTGTGGATTTGCCGGTTGCTGCTGCAGAGCTGTGACCACTGAAAGCTAGGAGAGTGAAGAAGCAGGTGCGTCTCATTCTCCTGCAGTGATGTTCTGAGCAGAGAGGGTCAGGGCTCCATATACTCACTAACCCATAATTCTTCACCTCCTCTTCTCCTTCCTGATATAGTCCTGATCCATGTAAGCAGGAGACAGTTGTTTTTTTTTTTTAGGCGACAGTTTTTCCTCTTCTGATTCTGTGACTGTTAGTGTATGGATGTGTATTTATTTATTTTTTCCTTAGCCTTGTTCAAAATAAGAATTTGCCGTGGTGAGCTTGTAAATATAGCCTGTCTCTCTGCAGTTTCGTGGCTGTTAAGCAGAGGTGCATGTCGGAATTGCCTGGGAAACTTAAAAAAAATACAGATTCCATGCCCCCTCCATCCTGGCCCTCCCTGGGTGGTGATTCACTAAATCTAGAGTGGGCTGGGGCACATCTGGAAACTTCGCCAAGTCCCCAGGTGTGTCTATCCCTGGTTGAGAAGCTTGGTTCCACATCACCCGAATGGTCTTGTAAAATCTGGAAACCCCACACAACTGGCTAGAGTGACAGCCTGTGTGAGAGACGGCAAGTTTGAATGCCACTCAGGAAATTTATTACTGAGCTGAGATGGGCAAGCTACCAGGCTGGCGGCGTTAAAGGGAACGAGAGTGCAGTTTTGTTGAAAGAGAAGTTTCCTCTGCAATCAGGGCACTCGGCTAACGAGCATGCAGACCATGCTGATTAGGGAATAAGGCATTTAGAGGAATGAATGGGGGTGTGTGTGCTCACTGAGAAGGCTCACCCCCATCTCTCAGTGTGGGCAGCAGAGAGGCTGGGGCCAGACGTTGGACTAGAGAGAACCTCAGGTCTAGTCAGCAAAAGTCAAGTTCAGAGAGGTTATCTGAGAAAAGGAGGAACAGGTAGATGCTATAGGGCCAGAGTCCTGAACACTTTTATTTTTATTATTTATTTATTTATTTATTTTTTGTGGTATGCTTGCCTCTCACTGTTGTGGCCTCTCCCGTTGCGGAGCACAGGCTCCGGACGCGCAGGCTTAGCGGCCATGGCTCACGGGCCCAGCCGCTCCGCGGCATGTGGGATCCTCCCGGACCGGGGCACGAACCTGCGTCCCCTGCATCGGCAGGCAGACTCTCAACCACTGCGCCACCAGGGAAGCCCGAGTCCTGAACACTTTTGATGCAGTAATCTTTTAAAAACATGAGTCAGATCATGTCACCCTTTTGCTTAAAACTCTCCAATGAATTCCCATTGTGCTTAGAATGAAATCCAGACTCCATACAATGGCCTGCTAGCACCTACCTGCCCATCTCTGCGTGGCCGGTTCCTTTTCATTGTTCAGGTCTCAGCTCAGATGTCTCCTTGTGAGGCCTTTCTTGTGCACCTCCTCCCAATGTCACTTTGAAATGCATTACCCTGTTTTATCTTTGCTTTTTCATAGAATTTATCACCACATAAAAATCTCTCATTTATTTCCTTACTTGTGTACTTGCTGGTTTGCTTCTCTATCCGTCTCTTCCATCAGAATGCAGGTTCCATGAGAGCAGACCTATGTACCTGGTTCGATTCTGTATTCCCAGCACCTGGAACAGTGCTAGCCACAGAGTGGGAGCTCAGTAAATAAGTAATCAAGTGAATGAATGAATGAGTGAATGCAGATTCTAGATCTCAAGCCAGTAAGCTGGAGTCCAGACTGTAGTTCTAGCAGCTTGGGGTCGGCAACCAGGGCAAAGGCAGTCACACATCGGAGCTGAGAAGGGAGCCCAGTCAGCTCTGTCTGTGTAGGAGTCTCCTTACAGCCTCCTCAGTGGGACCTGAGCCCAAGGGGAGGAAAAGTGTCCACTGGGTAGATTGGCCCCCAGTGCACTGAGGAGGGAGCTGGGGAGTCTGCCTCTGACACCTCAGAAAGGGTGAATGTACATTTAACAAGATGTAGAAATCCAGTGAAGTATGACTCACACAAATGTTCTCTCCGACCTTCTGTCCAATGCGATGGAACACAATGAATTTTAAGATGTAAGATGTTTAATGTGGGGTTTTTTAGAAAGGCACCATGATGATGAACAATTTGTGGTGGAGTGTGCCTGGGAGGGGTGTCCAGGGACACATGCACACGCAAAGAACTCACATCCCTTTGTGCACAATTCTCTTTGGCTAGGTCCTCACTTTTTGAGCTGCATTAAGGTGCCATTTGCTTTGGAAACCATTGCCCCAGGGCCATGGGAGGTGTTCTGATTTGCAGTCCCTTGGCCTGAGCACATCCTACCCGCCCAGGGTCATCAGTTACCTGTTCCCTCTCACACCCCCAGGACTGCGAGCGCCTCAAAGGACTGTGTTGTTTGTCTTTATTTCCCTCTCACCAAGCACAGTGCCTGACCCACAGTAGGTCGTAGTAAATGTTGGTTAAATGCACAAACACATGCACACACGTGTCACTGCAGGAACATATTTTGGCTTTGTCTCAGTTCAGGGAAACAGGGAATAGTCCCAGGGGCACAGAGCACTTGATCTGCTAAAATAGCTCGTGGTTTGGAAACCTGCAAAATACAGGTTAGACGAGCAGGCCACATTTGGACAACAGGCTGGGGTCCAGCCAGGGAGGGTGTTGGCTTGTCCCAGAGAAGGGCAAGCCTTGAGTTTTTCTCTGGGATTTACTTCCCTAGCATAAAAGGGCACAGGAGGGGAAAAATCCCCAACAGTAGTTAAAGCCATTGTCTTCAGCACGCAGATCCCTCTGACCTTGAACTCACTGATGACATGGTATCAATTGCACCTGCAGTCCCACGGCAGCAGCTGCTAGCAGAAGCCATGCTAACAGGGCTCTGGGAGAGTTTTGTTCCAGCCTGACCAGCACAGCTGGCTTTGCCGCCTCAGCCTGGGCAGGGGTTTCTGTAAAGCTGTCTCTTGCAGGGATTGCAGTTTTGTCTTGGGAAAAACACAGATTGACCTGAACTGGTTGAGGGGAGGAACAGAGAGAAAGAGGTTTCTCAGGCTTTGCAGAGCTCTTATAACCACATGGAGCAGATTTTCCAAGTTGATGGGCTTTGCCTGCAGAAGGCTGCATAGCACCGAGGGCGGGCGGGTCGGGAGTCCTCGGTTTCCGTCCTCTGAAGAGCCGGTCACAGAGAGTAATGGCATCTTTCCCAGCGGATTTTTTATTTCGTCCTTCAGGTAAAGAGTAATCTATGATTTTGCCTTAGGTGGACTGATAGAACGACCACAGTCCCAAGCCTTTTACTCGAATCATCTCATTTAATCCACACAATATTATTATCCCCATTTTCACAAATGAGAAAACTGAGACTTGGAGAGGCTAAGCAGGTTGTCCCTTAAAGCCACCGGTTAGTAAATGACAAAGCCCAGATTTGAATCCAACACAGTTAAAGATGTATATGGGACATATACAGATCTGCAGAACTTCAGAGTTTTCCTTCTCAGCAGTGAACCTTGTAATGTCTTTGTCCTCTTTGCCTTTCTTTGGATAGAGAGGAGATGGCCAAGGTCTGTGGATTTGCCAGCTGGGGTCTGGAGTGTCAGGGGGTGTCCTGGGGTAGCTGTCAGCTGCCCTGTGGTGACTGGGGAGGCTCTGAGGCAAGGCCAGAGGGCATTCAAGCCACACACAGACCACCCAGGAGCAGCCACCTGGCCTTTCCTCCTCTGGGATTGGCCAGTGTTAGGAAGAAAAGCCAGGATATGGAATTTACGAATGGCTTGTCCAGGGATGGGGTTGGGGGGCTTCCAGGTTGAGAGAGGTTGGCAAAGAGTGAAAATAAATCTTCAACCCAAAAGTAAGGCAGCATTGGGCAGGAGGTCTGGGCTACACAGATGACAAGCTGGTCATTGAAGTGGCTGAGCCAGAGAGAAAGGCTGGGAAGCGCCAGGAATAGAATAGGGAATCAGTGGGAAATTTAAAAGTTGAATTAGAAAATCTGAAATGAAAGCAGCATCGGGGGGATATGAGAAGGCTCTCAGTTGTACTGGCATAATAGATCTTGTGATTCTCAAACCTTTTCTCCTGTTGTCAAGAGCATAACCTTAGGTCTGAACATTGAATTGAGATGTGTGTTTTTAGCAGAATTGTTGGGAGGGAAAACAAGAGCCAATACTGGCCCAGTTTGGTAGAGAATTAGACTTATTTTAAAAGAGAAAAAAGAAAGAAGAAGAAAAGATAGGACTGTCAGGACCAAGCAAGGGTGGGAGAAGAGAGCTGAGAACTCTACCCAGGGTCTCCATTTAGAAGTTGTAATATGTTTAGCAGGCAGGAATTTGTTTCAAAAGACTGGGCTACAAGAGACATCCTGTTAGCTTATTTTCCTAAATCGAGTTAAATTTGGCTGTAGGCCTCCACTTATCAGGGTTGGAGGCAGGTTCTTATTAATGGTGTGTGTGTGTGGTTTTCAACAGCTTTACTGATACAAAATTCACACACCAAACAATTCACCCTTGAAAGTATATAATTCAGTGACTATATATTCAGAGAGTTATGCAAGCATTACAATTTTAGAACATTTTTGTTACTTTAAAAAGAAACCCTGTATTCATTCTCCTACTTTCCCCCAACCCTCCCAGCCCTAGGCAACCACCAGTCTACGTTCAGTCTCTATGGACTCGCTTATTCTGGACACTTAAATAAATGGGATCATACAATATGTAGTCCATTGTGAACTAGCTTCTTTCGCTTAGCATAATGTTTGCAAGGTTCATCTATGTTGTAGTATTTATCAGAACTTCATTCCTTTCTATGGCTGAGTGACAGTCCATTGTGTAGATATGCCTCACTTTATTTACCCAGTCGCCAGTTGATCTTTGCTTTTCTCCACCTTCTTGCTGTTACGAATGCTGCTGTGCGCATGTGTATAAAGGGGTTCCTCATAAGTTTGGGGGATCTCTGGTCTTCAGTCCCCATGAAGACCACAAGATGCTCATTTCCCAAATCTGTGTGGCCCATTTGAAAGTTAGTGGTTCTTCTATTCTCCGTATCCTCTTAGATCCCCCTGCCAGACTCTGCAAAGGGATGGCCACTGTTTGCAAGGCTGGACTTATGGCTCTGTTCCCTGGTAGCCATGTGCCACTCCCATCAGAAGCCCAGCTACCTCCTAGGATATCACGTGGAAGGAGCAATCTGCCTTTGCTGCTACTTAAAGGACATGGCAGCGACACCATCCTCCACTAAATCTACCATCACCAACATATTTTTTTTCCTGTATAATTGCACCAGCATTGAATTTTGCCATTTGTATTTATTTTAGTTTAATGTGTGCAGTTATGTCTTAAGTCATTTTAGTTTGTTTTGCTATAATGCCTAGGGATGGTACATTTCTCTCTCTCCTTTCTCTTTCCTTTCTTTCTCTCTCTTCTTCCTTCCTTCCTTCCTCTCTTTCTTTCCTTTTTTCTTTCCTTCCCCTTCCTTCCTCTCCCTTCTTTCTTTTTTTCTTTTTCTTCTGTTTACATTTCCTTTGGGCTAAGTGAACCATCTCCTCTGGCCCACTTAATGAATACAGTCTGGGCTTTTTGTATATATTTATATAAGTTCTTTTTTTTTATATCAGTTCTTTATACATACTATTTTTGAATAGTGAAAGTTTTATCAGTTATGTTTGTCCTATTTCCACATTACTTTTTATTTATTTATTTTTCAAACCCGTTGATCTTTTCTCTTTTATTTCTTTAATAGTAAGACCATTCTCTCATCTTCATTTTTCATTTCTAATATAATTCTGGTAGTTCTAATACATAATCCGTTGCCCTGTTTGAAATTTATTTTTTATCACCAGGACCTAAGGTACAACAAATCATTTTTATTTAAGTTGGCATTTAACAGTAGTTATTTTTTTCACTTTTGTATTGCTTCTAATATGTAATTTTTTTACATTCCTTTAATAGTTTGAATTACGTTTCTGAAGTGTATGTCAGACCAGTGATACTTGTTTTTTTGTTAATACATTTATTTATTTTTGGCTGCGTTGTGTCTTTGTTGCTGTGTGCAGGCTTTCTCCAGTTGCAGCGAGCGGGGGCTACTCTTCATTGCGGTGTGTGGGCTTCTCATTGTGGTGGCTTCTCTTGTTGCGGAGCATGGGCTCTAGGTGCACGGGCTTCAGCAGTTGTGGCGCACGGGCTTAGTTGCTCTGCGGCGTGTGGGATCTTCCCGGACCAGGGCTCGAACCCGTGTCCCCTGTGTTGGCAGGTGGACTCTCAACCACTGCGCCACCTGGGAAGGCCCCAGTGATACTCGTTTTTAGTGAAGCTGCATACGATTTCGATGACTGCGGCTTTATAGTTTACAGTCCAGTAGGATGGATCCACCCTCATTTCTTCAAAAAAAGTCTGTGATTCCTTATTTCTCCAGATGAGTTTTACTCATCTGTCTGGTTCTCGAAAGTATTCCAACAGGTCTTAGTAGATAATGGATTAATTTGTGTCAACATAGGACATGTAGTCATCTTTACCAACTGAACCATCTCTATGCCCTTAGCTGTCCCCTTTAAGCCCGTGGACTCATCCCACGTCCCCCATAAATGCCCAGCCCCCTGCTTCCTCCTCTTTCTTTCAGAGGAAGTTGGAAATTTACCCTTGGAACAGGGAACATCACTCCATTTATTCCAATTTTCTTTATTTCTCTTAACAGAGTTTTACAATTTTCTTTAAGCATTGTGCATCTCAAGTTAAATGAATGTGCAGGAATTTAACATTTTATATTATTATTGCAAATAGCATTTTTCCCTGACTTTTTATTTTTAAGCTGTCTGGCACTAGTATAAGCAAAGGTTATTGATATTTGAAGATTCATTTTATATCCACAATTTTGAGCAAGTCATTTTCTGGTTAATTTTGAATTTTCTAGGAACATGAACATGTCATCTGGAAATACTGATACTTCCATTTTTTTTTTCCTTCACTATCTTTGCACTTTATTTTTTCTTAAATAGTTATCTACGAATATTTCTAGAGCTAGGTTAAATAGAGATGGTAACAATGGGGCATTGCTGTTTTGTTTGCAGTGGGTATAAAACTGATGCTTCACAGTAAATATGCTTAGCCCTTCCACTAGGCTAAGACAGAAATTCTGTACCATTTGTTTTTTAAATTTTATTTATTTATTTATTTATTTTTGGCTGTGTTGGGTCTTCGTTTCTGTGCGAGGGCTTTCTCTAGTTGCGGCGAGCGGGGGCCACTCTTCATTGCAGTGCGCGGGCCTCTCACTGTCGCGGCCTCTCTTGTTGCGGAGCACAAGCTCCAGACGCGCAGGCTCAGTAGTTGTGGCTCACGGGCCCAGTTGCTCCGCGGCATGTGGGATCTTCCCAGACCAGGGCTCAAACCCGTGTCCCCTGCATTGGCAGGCGGACTCTCAACCACTGCGCCACCAGGGAAGCCCCTGTACCATTTTTAAAAAGAAATTAATTAAAAATTAATGCTGAATTTCGCTGAGTTCCTTGTTGGCACACTTAATAATTATATGTATCTAAGGACTTTCTTTGAATATGCTACATTGTAAAAATAGTTTTTAAAATTTGTGCTAGATTTACATGACTGGGACAAACTCTACTTGGTTATAATGATTTTATCTTATTTAAATTAATTAATTTGATAGGTAAGAAGTGGATTTATTTAGAGAGAAACACACTCCACAGACAGAGTGTGGGCCATCTCAGAAGGTGAGAAAGGCACCAGGCTATGGGGTTGTCAGTTTTTATAGAGGTGGGTAATTTATAGGCTAATGAGTGGGAGGAGTATTCCTGCTATTTCAGGAAGGGGCGATGATTTCCAGGAATTGGGCCACCGCCCACTTTTTGCTCCTTATGGTCGCCTGGGAACTGTCATGGCACCGCTGGGTGTGTCATTTAGCTTGCTGATGTGTTACAGTGAGTCTATACTGAGGCTCCAGGTCTAGTGGAAGTGTCCGCCATCTTGGGCCCATTTGGTTCTAGTCAGTTTATGTCATGTCCTTGGTCTATGTCATTCTTTCAAAGGTTGTGCCTTGCCCCCTTCCCTCCTGTTTTATTCCCCCCTCAAAGATTTTACTCCCATATTCTTATGGGAAGCAGAAGTGTGATAGCCCGTCTTCTGTAACTGCTTCAAGGCTGAGTAGGGGCATCGACCCTGCCTGTCAGGGAGTAAAAATCACTGGATGCCTGATCTAGGGGCCCCAGGGACAGGACAGGTCCTTGTTTTAAGTCAGTGTGGGCTGGAATCCTCGCATGGCCATCATCTTGGTGTGGAACTATTGTAACTGCTTCCATAGCCTTTCTGTGAATCTCCTTGATGAGGAAGCACTTTTTGTAACAGCATCAGAGTACAAAAATATTTATAAATGACAAAAGACTTAAAAGGCATGCTTAAACATGATTTTAGATGCTACCCCTTCCAAGGTAGTCTCCCAACCAGGTGTTAGTGCCCAAAAAGTTGTCACAAAGAAACGGCACAGAAGACATTCCCAACAGTGTTGACGACGAGCAGGGGTTGGTCTAGCTTATCACTGTCCTTTCATGGTCACCAGCTGAAACCATGCACCTCAGACTGGGACTCGAACCCATGCAGCCAGGACTGGAACCCAGCCAAAACCCACAGTCTTCCAACTGAGATCACACACCCGGTTTCAGGACTTAATGAAGCTCAGGTTCTTGATGTCTTGTCGCAGAAAGAATTCAGTGACAGACAAAGTGATAGGTAAGAAGTGGATTTATTTAGAGAGAAACACACTGCACAGAGTGTGGGCCGTCTCAGAAGGCAAGAGCAGGCTACTTGGTTATTAATATTTTAAATGTCAGTGTTTCCCTGATATTTTCATAAGACAGAAACCACTACCCAGCTTCCTTCTCCCCATTTCCTTCCTTTGTTCCTTCTCCCCCATCCTCTTTTTTCCTCTTTTCCTCTCTCCTCCTTTTCCCTCCTCTCCCCTTCTCTCCCTTCCTCTTCTTTTTCTTCCCTCCATTTGTCCTTCCTTCATCCCTTGCTTTTGGTGGTGCCTTTGTCAGGTTTGGGAGTCGAGGCCTTTATTTCATAAACTAACCTAGTTTATGAAGGTTAGTTCTAGAATATGAGATACTGCCCCCCCACCAGTAAGTAGAATATGAGATCCTTTATTTAATAAGTGGGTTGGAGAAATTTTCCTGTGAGTCGAGTAGTAGCAAATATCTTATTTGAGGGGTGGACAAGGGGATTGGAAGTTGTGCAGGAGAATCCTACATTCTGGGGTGCCCTTTAGGAGACTGATATGCCAGCCTTGAGTGGAATGACTTTGGGGAGATATGGATGGATAAACGATTCAGGGGTTGGATACATTCACCTAGAGAGAAGAGCTGATCTAGAATGGTGGGCTTGACACTTACACATGGTGAAAGACACATTGTGAGGGTAGAGTTTATTCCATTTGGCATACAACTGAGCATGACAGCCAAGGAGGCAGGACAGGCACATGTTTTCTGCTCTCAGACCGTCTCTGTCTCTGGTAGTTATCCTTCCAACCAAAGAATTAGCTTGGCCATTTGGTCTTGGTCTTTGGGTCTGGAAAATATTCTTCGTGGTCAGGTACTGTCCATGCTCTGAGGGCTGCATGTGGCTTCATTTGCGGGTAGGTCCTCCCCAGATCCTTCTCTTTTCCTAAATGTGAAGGGTAGACTCTTAAGGTTATTCTTATTATTCCAACCAGAACTCTTACTTTTAGAGGCAGCTCATGGATCTTCTCTTTGAATTTCAAGTTTAGAAAGCTGTTAAGTGCAAGTCTCCAGACCTCTCTTTGACTTCAGTCCTGCACCTGAATCTGCGGCTTTGTTGATTGATATCCACATAGAAGTTGTCTTTCACGTGAGGACCTTTGTCTTTATCGCTGCCCTCTTAGGATCTCAGCATCATTGCATTTGTTTTCCTTTTTTCTGTTGGTGCCTGTGTCACAGGGTGTGGATCTTCATTCTGTTTCCAGTTATGGCTGTTCCTTCTGCCTTGGAGGCAGTGTGGTGTGTTGATACGGGCAAGGGCTCTGCCTGGGTTCTAACACCAGCTCCACCACTTAGAGTCACAGTTAAATAACTTGGCCAGTTATTTATCTCTGGTGTAACATGACGTCTCCAACTCTGTGATGAGAATCATGACCACTCTTTCCGTAGAGCTGTGAGAATGTGCTTATCCATATGTAAGGCTTTGTACAGTGTCTGATAGAAGTGAGTGTTCTATAAATACTAGTTGTAGCTTTATTGTTACAGTCTACCGGTGTGGTAAAGCTATAAATTAGGTTTTCTGTGGTTCTGTGTGTTCTCTGTTAAAAAATTCTGACTCTGATTACAATGTGTGTGTGTGTGTTTTACCCCACATCACCAAGCAATTCTCTGACACCAGCTGGGTTTCCCACAATTCAACTCAATTCAACACTGTCTACCCAGATTCCACAGGTGAAGGGCTCAGTCCCACAAGACTCTCCCTGCTTCAGGTGCCAGTCATAAGTCCAGGTTGTTACCTGTGCTTCTGACCAACTGGCTATAAATCAGAGATATGTACCACCCCCCTCCTTGGGTTTGATTAATTTGCTAGAGAGGCTCACAGAACTCAGGAAACTCCTTTACTCACTAGATTACTGGCTTATTACCAAGAATATTAAAGGATACAAATCAACAGCCAGATGAAGAGGTACATAGGGCGAGGTCCCGAACAAAGGGGCTTCTGTCCTTGTGGAGTTTGAGGCCAGGCATGGTGGCATGTGGAAGCGTTCTGTTTCACCAACCTGGAAGCTCTCGGAACCCTGTCTTTTGAGTTTTTATGGAGGCTTCATTGCATAGGTATGATTGATTAACTCATCAGCCATTGATGATTGATTCAACCTCCAGCCCTTGTCCTCTTTCTGGAGGTCAGTGTGGTGGGACTGAAGGTTCTAACCCTTTAATTGCACCGTTGGTTCTCCTGGCAGCCCCCATCCTTAGGTGCTATCCCAAAGCCATCTCGTTAGCATAAGAAAAGACACCTTTATCTTGGGACTTGGGAAATTCCAGGGGTTTTAGGAGCTCTGTGCCAGGAACAGTGGATGAAGACCAAATATACATTTCTTATTATAAATCGTAGTATCACACCATAATATCAGTGTTTTACCCCGCCCTCCCTTTTTTCAGTCCCACTCTAGAGTTTGTAATTTTACTGTGGTACCGTTACTTCACTGCCCAATCTTGCTTTGATAATTCATTTCTTCCTGCATCTTTTAAATAAGTAGTCATGTGTCATGCTCCTACTGGCCTTCAGAAGGCACCAAGCCAATCAGCCATTTTAAGGATCACCTGTCCACTTCTCCTCCCCTACTTGATCCCAGTATACTTGGGCTGCTTTTTCATCTCTCTGGGTCAGGCTTTCCTCAGCCCCTGACCTTGGCAGCTGCCATCGGCCCAGCACAGATCCGGCTTCCTTCTTTGGCACTCATAGCTCAGCATCTTGAACCTTACAACCCAGGTTGGGACTTAATTTGTTACTGAACCTTGGTGCTTCCCATGGTCAGGTAAGAGCCCCCCGTTCTAACGCAGCATTTGGTCATCTTACCAACTTGCCCTTTGGAGTCAACAAAGCTTTTGAGGATCTGTGTCTTTTAAAATTGGTTTTAGAGCATACCTTGCTTGGTTTTATTACTGTTTCTGTTGCTTTAAGGCATTTTTTTATTTTGGCCAATTTGGTTCGGAGGGAATCCCCTGGGGATGCTGCCGTTCAACTTGTTGAAAAAAAAATTGAACTACTATGCATTTACTTTATGTATGAAATTATACTCTGTATAATTAACTTAACTAAGTCTCTATAATAAGTGATATTATACTCAGAACAATGTTTTATTAAAGGCTAATAGATGATCTTCGATAGGAGAGACACTGTAACAGCTTTTCATCTTGTCATCTCACAAAGGACAAATTATCCTTTGAATCATTGCCTATATCTAGCACTTCTTTTAACATCTTTCAAATGTCAAGGTCTTTCCAGATTAAAGAAGAAAAGAATCTATGAATAACTCAACCAAGGAGCTGCCTGCAAAACTCAATTTCTGCTGGTGATTAGGTATGTCACAGAAATCTGGTTACTGATGATGGAGCAGGTATTCTCAGTCTTGTTCGAGCCAAGACTGACTTTGGCCCATTCATTCCTAACAGTTTTTTTTTTTTTTTAAATTGGAACCACTACATTACCGTTATACACTTTGTGGATCCATGAAAACAAGTGGCTTTAATCATTCTCAACAGAGCCTGCCCATGATGAATATCAAGAAATATTACATGGATTCCCTAGTAATTGATTATTCACTCAATCAGAAATAAATTGCATTTTTTCACTATGCCTTGACCTGTAGGAGGCCCACTAACGGGGAAAAGATAACATCTAATAAAGAAAAGGCTGGTTGTTTTTCGAGATGTCAAAGTGTCGAGGTCAGGTTCCACCAAGGACAGGGTCATTTGAGAAGATTATGAGCCGTCTCTTTTCTTGGCTCCAGCTATAGCTCATTTGCAAGATTCTTGCAGACCACAGAGACTGATTTGGAGGGGTGGGGCTGCACGGTGGGAGGGTGATATGTACTGACCAAAAGGTGCAGTCCACTAGATGGAGGCAGTTTGCTGGATGAAGAGCTCTGGAGGCAGGGACTGTGGTCTATTGTTTTTGTAATCCTTAGCAGCTGACACACAGAAGGTCTTGACTGTTCATTGAATGGCTGAGTGATTGCCATGGGGCTTTGGGAAATGGGATGTTCTAGCAAAGCTCTAGCATTTCAGTGTTGGAAGCTCTTCTTTCCCCTCTTGTCCTCAAAAGTCCATGAGCTGAAGCATTGGTTTGTAACTATGAATGCATTTTAGAATCACTTGGGAACGGTAAAAAAAAAAAAAAAAAGTGACACTTGGGCCCATGCTCAGAGATTCTGATTTAATTAATCTGGGGTAGGACCCAGGCATCAGCTTTTTCCAGAAGTTTTCTCATGTGACACTAATGTCCAGCCAGGGATGAGGACTCCTGGACTAACAGAAAGACCAGTGTAATGGTCTGAAGTTGAAAACCCAAGATCCCGTGTGTTAGACTCCACAGCTGAGCAGGGTTGGTTGGGGAGCCTGCTAATGAGTAAGAACTCTGTGTCCTCTCTGTAGCTGAAATCTTGGAAATTAAATCTAGAATCATCTTTTAGAGGAAAGATGATTTTCAGGGGCAAAATGATAGAGTAATCCAGGAAATGGGCTGTGAGAGACCTAGATTCTGGTCCATCTTCTTATAACTAGCTGTGATCTTGGCCAAAACACCTAACATCTTGGAATCCCAGCTTTCTCATTGGTGAAACAAAGACTTCAAATTTTAGAATCTTTCCAGTTCTAAATATGGTTTGGTAAATGTGCCTTTTTGTGCTGACCCACTCCCTCAGGAGTCAGTCTATGATGTTTGTGGTGCCCAAACCCAAAGAGAGTGTTAGGAAAGTGAGTTACACTGATGTCATAATTATTTACATTCCCTGCTCTAGTCTATGGACAATTCCTGAATATGGATAAGTCCATCTACAGGTATGTTCCCCCTCAATTTTCTTGAAGAACAAACATTAAAGGATGGCAAAAGGACTAAGTCTAATTATTTTAGTTGTCAAAAATATTTATATTGATCAAATACTGTATGTCTAGGGCTTCCCTGGTGGCGCAGTGGTTGAGAGTCCGCCCGCCGATGCAGGGTTCGTGCCCCAGGCCGGAAGATCTCACATGCCGAGGAGCGGCTGGGCCCGTGAGCCATGGCTGCTGAGTCTGCGCGTCCAGAGCCTGGGCTCCGCAACAGGAGAGGCCACAACAGTGAGAGGCCTGCGTACCGCAAAAAAAAAACAAAAAACAAACTGTATGTCTAATGGGAAGGAAGGCCAAAGTGGGCAAAGCAAGACATTTTGGGTAGTTGAAAATTATAATTTATATGTCCTATTTAATCTTAATAGTTATCAATGTTTATTAATTGTTTGCCATGTACTAGATGCTGTTTTAGGAACTCTATGCCTGTCTTCTCATTCAATACTCACAACGACCATACGAGGTAGATTCTATTATTATCCCAAATTTACGGGTGCGGAAATTGAGGCACATAAATGTTAATTAACGTGCCTAAGGTTACTATCCAGGAAGTAGCAGATCAGAGTTTTGAATTCAGGAAGACTAGTTCCTAACCACTAAGTCGTATTGCCTGTGGAATAACAGCTTTCATTTCTATGATGCATTCACTTATAAGAGCCTGTCATCTGCCTGAGAGCCCTGTGAAGTGTTATTCTTATCTCCGTTTTCAGGATCGGCTCAGAGAGTATGAATAATTTATTCAAGATCATCCAGTTTGTGTGCAACAGTGCTTGGAGTTGAACTTGGTCCTAACTCCAGATCTGGTGTTCTTTTCATTCTCTTTAAACATTTGCACGGCACTTAACAGTTTATAATGCATTTCTACATTTGCTATGTTGTTAAATGTTCACAACAACCCTATGAGATAAACTGTGAAAAATGTGACTGTTGTGCTGTGCAGCTGTAGTTAGGTGGCACACTAGATGCTATACCAGATATACCCTGAAATTGCTGACTTAACACAATATCAGTTTATTTCTCACTCATACAGAGTCCAGTCAGTAATGAAGGTGATTCACTGCATGAAGTCATCATTCAGGGGCCCAGGCTGATGGAGGTGCTGCCCTCCTCATCCCATGATCTCCAAAGTTACTCCATCCAGCAGCATACTGGGGAAGGAGTGGAGGATCCCACAGGAGGCTTTGATGGGCCAGGCCTGGAAGTGGTATCTGTCTCTTCCAACTGCATCCCATTGGCCGAGACAGTCCATGGCCACTCCAGACAGAATGGAGGTCTGCAAAATGTAGTCTAGATGTGTGCTCAGGAATGAAGGAAAATGGGTTTGGTGAACAGCTGGCCAGATTCTGCTGCAGTAGTTAAAAATAATGAAAATATCAAATATTACTAATTCTTGCTATATGCCAGGCACTCCGTAATCTCAATAATTTACAAACATTATGTCAGTAAATTCTCATAACCGTCTTTGAGATAAGTTACTACTTCTTACAGATGCAGAATTTGAGAGACATGAAATCAAGCGACTTGCTCAAGGTCAAAGAGATAGATGATAAGTAGCCAATCTTGAATTCAGGCCCAGGTCTCTCTGACTTTGGAATCAATATTCATAACCACTCTGCAAGTTTTACATCTTCTTAGGGCAAGTCAGGAGAGTGGGGTTCCAGTCCCAGTTTTGTCATTAATAGTACAGCATAGACCTTGAGTGATGAGGCAGCTAAGCATGTTGGGGAGCACTGATTAGTTTCCCTCTCTTATCCAAGGCCCAGGCCGTGAAGGGTCTGAGTCTCGTGTGGGAGTTGATAGAACTACTTAATTTACTTCAAATTAGCCAGGCTTTTCTAAATCCTGCATCCGTATACATTCAAGCAGATGTAAAAGTCTTTTCCCTTGATTATTCCTGGCACATTCTCCTTGCAGCTCCAGTTAGGTGTGTTAGCAGGGACCCAGGTGCCCGGTTTTTCGTTGACATTTAACACAAAGCTTTTCAAGTTCTTATATGCCCATGCATCACCTGGGATCGTATTAAAATGCAGATTCTGCTTCAGCAGGTCTGGGGTGGGGCCTGAGAGTCTGCATTTCTCACAAGCCCCCAGGTCATGCCCACCTTGCTAGCCCATCAACCACGTTTTGAATAGTAAGGATCTGGTATCTGTGTAGCAGAATCAGCCCGCTCCCTCCTCCTTTGTTCCTGTCACTTCACTTGTTATATTGTACTACAGCTAATGGGATAGATGGCTGTCTTCTCAACTAGAATCTGAGTTTCTTGAGGACTGAGACCATTTATACCTGAAACTTCTATGGCTGGCTTAGTGCCTGATTCATAATCATTGCTGAATCCATGTGTTTTGAGTGGACAACTAATGACTGCAAGTGGACAACTAATGACTGCAAGTGCGAGTATGGAACGAGGCTTCATGGAATCCTGCCCTTGAGGCACTGTCAAGGGCATTGCCTCTCACCCTATAGGGTGCTATGTGAAAACAGTTGGCCATCTGCAGGTCCCACAGGGCTTTTGATCCTTTTTGGTTCCTTCACTGTTCGTATGACAATACAAAACAAATGCAAGACCAAAGAGTAGAAGGATACATAGGGAAATTGTCTGGCTAATGTTAATTTGGTGGGTGTGGGAGGAGGGATCTGGAATACACAATCCATAATGTTCCAAGCAGCCAAGGTTGACTAGTTACAGTTCCTATTTGGCTATTTTCTTGTAGGTACTAGGTTTTGAATGTGGGAGTACTTTCCAAACTAAAAAGTGAAGATCACCATAAAATATATATCTTTCCCCAACAAATCCCTTTTCACATTTTTCTACAGAAAAATCTGTTTTCTCTAAAGAAACAGAATCTGAGGGCTATAGTTGTCTGAAAATGGGATGGTATCGACCCATTTTGTAAAGACACTCCTTCCCCCCAAGTAGTGGACCCTTGAGGTTACCTGAGGTGGCTGGTTCCTGCAGTTCTCACCAGTGACAGACCACTGACAAGAAAAAGAGGACATGAATGTCAAGTGTTAGAGGAGAGATCTGGTTTCCGTCCGAGGTTCAGATGGCTTAGAAACAAGATCTGTTTGTAGAAGGTGAGATCTAGGAAGGGAGTCAGAATAGGCAAGGAGAAGAAGAAGGTAAAGTTTCTGAAAGATTGTCAGGCTAAGCCTTTCTGTGGATCACCACAGAAGTCTGCTGGGACCCATGGTACCTCTGCCCAGGAGGGCACATACATGCACAACTGTGCATATGATTGCAGCGAGTTCAGGGTGCCTTTGGGCCCCAGATTAAGACCAGGGTTACCCCTTGGAGTGACAAGACATGAAGACTAGGGTATGGATAACATGGGGCAGGATTTAAAGAGGTTCTGTCTCTCTCTCATCTATTCCCAAATGGAATTTCATGTGGGTACTAGTTATGGACATGGTTCTACCTTGTGTTATTTAGGCTGTTCAGAGAAAGTTTAGCTTCTTTTCAGACACTGATACAATCTCAGAGACGATCAGAGATGTCAAGAGCCTTGATAATTGGGCTGCATAGGTCATGGCATTAGTTCTGCTCCTTTAGCAAGATTGGATTTTATTGTCCCAGGCATGGGTACAATGTTCCCTATCAAAAACTATTCCAGGGACTTCCCTGGTGGCGCAGTGGTTAAGAATCCACCTGCCAATGCAGGGGACACGGGGTTCGAGCCCTGGTCCGGCAAGATCCCCCATGCCGTGGAGCAACGAAGCCCGTGCGCCACAACTACTGAGCCTGCGCTCTAGAGCCTGCGAGCCACAGCTACTGAGCCCAAGTGCCACAACTACTGAAGCCGGCGTGCCTAGAGCCCGTGCTTGGCAACAAGAGAAGCTACTGCAATGAGAAGCCCGCGCACCACAATGAAGAGTAGCCCCCGCTTGACGCAACTAGAGAAAGTCTGCTCGCAGCAACAAAGACCCAATGCAGCCAAAAATAAATAAATAAATATCCTTCAAAAAAACCCAAAAAGCTATTCCACATACTCTGTTCATTATTTTATCTGCCTGCAGTACTGTCATCAGATGAATACCAATCATTCTGGTGGATAGTTCCCAATGCTGTTTGGAGTAACTGTTTTTCAGCTCGGTTAACATTAGCATTTGCAGTAACAAGGCAGGGAGCGGGGGGCGGGGGGTGGGGAGAGGGAGATGATGCAGTTTATGTTCATCTCCAGGAAAACACAGTGTTTTCTTTTAGCGGGAGTCCATGCAGTTGTCATGATTTCTAATTTAAAGAAAGAACAGGAATCCTCATTGTCTGACTTGCACCTCCGATTCCTGAAAGTGATGAGAGAAGGTCTTGGTCCCTCTCCTTGGGGCTTGGCTCATTGCAGCAATAGTGAAGTTTTCATTTGAGCTGCAGCTGGGATGGTGAACTTAACTGTGCACATTAATGTGATGCTTGGGGCATCATACATCTAGCTCGCTGAGTTCCTGCTGTGTTGAAAAGGGCGATCCTGGTAAAACACAAAATTCCAGAATCGTGGAGACTGTTTCCCATGGGTTTGTGTATCAATTAAATTATGCCTTTATATGTAAAAACAAAATGATGGAGAATTGTCATTTTGATCTTTTGGCTGGCCAACCTCCATTTGCTCGCCTAATAGCACCCTAGTCCCCTTTTGGGGAATTAACTTTTCCCCAGTGCTACTGTCTGGCAGGGCTAGTAACCACGTGCCCTGTCTTCCCCTAGCTAAGGGGCAGGCTTGTGAATCAAACTAAGCCAGTAGTACCCTCCTTCCCCTGGGATTTCAGTCTTGAATAGCCTGACTGTGGGACTGAAGATGATTGGAGAGCAGTCATTTCTAACAACAGGTCTCCAGTAAGAGCAGTCCTGTACGAGGCCAGTTAAGTCAGAGTCCCAGAGGACGAGGTCAAGACATCAATATTCTTTCTTTCTTTCTTTCTTTATTTTATTTATTCTTTATTTATGTTTTTGACTGTGTTGGGTCTTCGTTGCTGCGCACAGGCTTTCTCTAGTTGCAGAGAGTGGGGGCTACTCTTCGTTGTGGTGTGCAGGCTTCTCATTGCCGTAGCTTCTCTTGTTGTGGAGCATGGGCTCTAGGTGCGTGGGCTTCAGTAGTTGCAGCACGCAGGCCCTAGAGCGCGTGGGCTTCAGTAGTTGTGGCATGTGGTCTCTAAAGCACAGGCTCTGTAGTTGTGGTGCACGGGCTTAGTTGTTCCGCGGCAGTGGAATCTTCCCAGATGAGGGATTGAACCCGTGCCCCCTGCATTGGCAGGGAGATTCTTAAGCACTGCACCACCAGGGAAGTCCGACATCAATATTATTTAAAAGCTTTAAAATCTCCCCCGATGATTCAAGTGTGCAGCCAGGATAAGAACCATTGCCAAAGAGGCTGTTCCGGAGCCTCCAGACCTGCCTGCCTGGTTTCCACACCTAAGTCACCTTCTTGTTGAATCTGTGAGTTACTAAAAACCTTCTTTTAAATCCTCGAATTATTTAAATTAATCAGAGTTTGTTTTGTTTCTTGTAGCAGATGACCCCAATATTAAAATAAAAAACAGTCATATGTATATGTTTTACTCTGAACCCAATGCAAGTTAAGCCACCTTGCCAAGAAACCCAAAACTAATGGATTTGACAGCTTAAAGCCAATAATTACTCTTCCTTTCCTAATGGAAAAGCCAAATCCACTCATGAAAGGTAAGCCCATTATTCCACCAACACAAAGACTGGGGATTTGCATGGTATTAGGAAAACTTTTTAAGAATCCCTGGAAGACTTAAGCAAAAGGACACTCTAAGTACCAACATGCCCTCTTTTCCTTCTCTACCTGCTAGAGATAAATTAACATGTAGCCAAATAGCTACTTACTGGCAGCAAACGTGTAAATCAGGGACTTTGCAGGCACTCTTCAAAGGCAGTTGGCAACAGGAGGGCTTTCTGGACCTTCAAAGAGTTTTTAAGTGCCTTAGATTTTCCAGTTGGCATCACAGAAGAGGAAATTGTAGCTTTGAGAATGAGGGTGATAAGTGGCCAGTGAAAATGGAAAATTTTCCAAAAGCCAGATTTCATTTAGATTGTGTTGCAAATCCGGAAGAGAGCCACTTTGGCTTGCTGCTTCTCCCCTGGGTACACAGCTGAATTTCAGGCTTTGGAACAAAGGTGCAGAGGCATCTCATGCAGCTTTCCTGTGAGAAGAAAGAATTTGTAATTTGTGAATATTTATCTGCATTTATAGTCACATCGCCTTTTTTTTTTTTCCCAGCAAAGCATTTTTATTTTTTTTAATAGATCTTCATTGGAGTATTATTGCTTCACAATACTGTGTTAGTTTCTGTTGTCCAACAAAGTGAATCAGCCATATGCATACAGATGCCCCATATCCCCTCCCTCTTTTTTTTTTTAAACATTCACAGAATATATATTTTTAAAATTTATTTATTTATTTTTGGCTGTGTTGGGTCTTCGTTTCTGTGCGAGGGCTTTCTCCAGTTGCGGCGAGCGGGAGCCACTTTTCATCGCGGTGCGCGGGCCTCTCACTGTTGCGGCCTCTCCCGTTGCGAAGCACAGGCTCCAGACGCGCAGGCTCAGTAGTTGTGGCTCACGGGCCTAGCCACTCCGCCGCATGTGGGATCTTCCCAGACCGGGGCACGAACCCGCGTCCCCTGCATTGGCAGGCAGATTCTTAACCACTGCGCCACCAGGGAAACCCCTCCCCTCCCTCTTGAGCCTCCCTCCCACCCTCCCTATCCCACCGCTCCAGGTCATCGCAAAGCACCAAGCTGATCTACCTGTGCTATGCTTCTGCTTCCCACTAGCTAACTAACTATTTTACATTCGGTAGTGTATATATGTCGATGCTACTCTCTCACTTCGCCCCAGCTTCCCCCTCCCACCCTGTGTCCTCAAGTCCATTCTCTATGTCTACATCTTTATTCCTGCCCTGCAACTAGGTTCATCAGTACCTTTTTTTTTTTTTAGATTCCATATATGTGCATCAGCATACGGTATTTGTTTTTCTCTTTCTGACTTAACTTCACTCTGTATGACAGACTCTTGGTCCATCCACCTCACTACAAATAACTCAGTTTCGTTTCTTTTTATGGCTAATACTCCATTGAATATATGTGCCACATCTTCTTTATCCATTCATCTGTCGATGGACACTTAGTTTGCTTCCATGTCCTGGCTATTGTAAATAGAGCTGCAATGAACATTGTGGTACATGACTCTTTTTGAATTATGGTTTTCTCAGGGTATATGCCCAGTAGTGGGATTGCTGGGTCGTATGGTAGTTCTATTTTTAGTTTTTTAAGGAACCTCCGTACTGTTCTCCATAGTGGCTGTATCTATTTACATTCCCACCAGCAGTGCAGGAGGGTTCTCTTTTCACCACACCCTTTCCAGCATTTATTGTTCCTAGATTTTTTGGTGATGGCCATTCTGACCCGTGTGAGGTGATACCTCATTGTAGTTTTGATTTGCATTTCTCTAATAATTAGTGATGTTGAGCATCTTTTCATGTGCCTCTTGGCCATCTGTATGTCTTCCTTGGTGAAATGTCTATTTAGGTCTTCCACCCATTTTTTGACTGGATTGTTTGTTTTTTGATATTGAGCTCCATGAGCTGTTTGTATATTTTTGGAAATTAATCCTTTGTCTGTTATTTCATTTGCAAATATTTAATCATAGTCAAACATTGAAGCAGAATGGTCTTGATAGGAAATAAATACATTCTTTATTCAGTGTGAAGAAAGGAGAACTATGCCTTGTTGTAAAAAGATTCACACACTTCTAGTCCTTGGGGATTGTTGTCATGTGTATTAACGGCCTTCTTAGGCCACTTGCAGAGATCAGAAGTTGGAATGCAGTTGTCACTTTAAAACTCTTTGATCTCCTTTCACCCATAGACAAACAACCCCTGAAGTCATTGGACTTCCTTATAATATCTGGGAATAGGGGTTTAGGATCCCAGGACCTCTGGGTTGGGCAGCACTGGAGGGGGTGTCAGTGGCAGCCATTGATGTAGTGCTGGCAGCCCTTCTGCAACGCTGTTTTAGTCTAATGCATATCTCAGCTTACTATGCCCAACGTACAGCTTTGGAATTCTACTCCCAGACATGTTCCTCCCATTTCGGTATGGATGGCATCTTCAGTGGGGATGCCTTCTCAGCCTCTCCACTGTCACTCCTTATATTCAATGACCATAAACTTAGCCAGGCCACTGTAATAACTCCCAACAGGTTGTCTTGCTTCTCCTCTTGCCTTCTTCCCTCCGACACTGCAATCATTTCCTCACTATACGGCTAGCCAGAGTGATCTTCTAACATGCAACTCAGTTTATATCACTCCCTCATTTAAAAGAGAATAGCTTTTAGAGTAGAGAATTGCTTTCCATCTCAATAAACTAACACTCAGACTCCTTATGGTGACCATAAAGCCCTATGATCTAATGCCTGCCTTTTTCCTAATCTTACCTTGTATAATTTTTCCCTTTGCGTCATGTTCTAGCCACAGTAGCTCTCTTCCCACCCCTTCAACACACCAGCCTTATTCCTACCCCCAGACCCTTGCAGTTGGTGTTCTCTTGGCCTAGAATCTCTTCGCCAACTCTTCCCATGCTCCTCTTTCTTATGACTCACATCTTAGTGCCAGTGTCACCTCTTCTGAGAAGCTTTCCCTGACTACCCAAGCTAAGGTAGCCTGGCTCTCTTCAGCACCACATTCTACTTTCTCCATAGAATTTAACACTTTTGTGTCCTATTCAGCTGATTTCCCCCACTAGAACCTAAATGCCATGAAAACAGGGACTTTAAAAAAAATTCATTGTTGTGTCTCCAGTACTTAGAATATTGCCCAGCACAAAGTGGGTAACAGTAAACCCCAAAGTAAAGCTTAATATGTAGCCCCAACATTCAAAGAGTAACTTAGATTGCCTCACCTAATGTGCAACTTTATTAATAAGCAGGTGACATTCTTTTGAGGGGGGGTGAACTTTTTAATTTATTTTTTATTTTGTTAATTTAAAAAAATTTATTGAAGTATAGTTGATTTACAATGTGTTAATTTCCACTGTACAGCAAAGTGACTCAGTTATTCATATACATATATTCTTTTTCATGTTCTCTTCTGTTATGGTTTATCAAAGGATATTGAATATAGATCCCTGTGCTATACAGTAGGACCTTGTTGTTTATCCATCCTATATACTAGTTTGTATCTGCTAATCCCAAACTCCCAATTCTTCCCTCCTCCGACCCCCTCCCACTTGGCAACCACAAGTTGTTCTCTATGTCTGTGAGTTTGTTTCTGTTTCGTAGCTATGTTCATTTGTGTTGTATTTTAGATTTCACATGTAAGTGATATCATATGGTATTTGTTTTTCTCTTTCTGACTTCTCTTAGTATGATAATCTCTAGGTTCATCCCTGTTGCTGCAAATGGCATTATTTCACTCTTTTTTTATGACTGAGTTACATTCCATTGTACTGTATGAGTAATATCCCATTGTATTGTATCCCGTTGTACCACATTTTTATCCATTCATCTGTTGATGGACATTTAGGTCGTTTCCATGTCTTGGCTATTGTAAATAGTGCTGCTATGAACATAGGGGTGCATGTATCTTTTCAAATTATGGTTTTGTCTGGATATATGCCCAGGAGTGGGATTGCTGGATCATATGGCAACTCTATGTTTATTTTTTTGAGGAACCTCCATACTGTTTTCCATAGTGGCTGCACCAATTTACATTCCCACCGACAGTGTAAGAGGGTTCCCTTTTCTCCACACCCTCTCCAACATTTATTATTTGTAGACTTTTTAATGATGGCCATCCTGACTGGTGTGAGGTGGTACCTCATTGTAGTTTTGACTAAGCAAGTGACATTCTTTTTGAGAAAACTAAAAAAATCATTATTTCAGCTCATATAAAGCCCAGTTGTCTTGTGGCCACGTTTAGGTATGATGTCACTTTCAGAGAAACATTACTCCGGGACCTCCCTGGTGGTCCAGTGGTAAAGAATCTGTCTTCCAATGCAGGGGACGAGGGTTGGATCCCTGGTGGGGGAACTAAGATCCCACATGCCGTGGGGCAACTAAGCCCACGTGCCACAACTGCTGAGCTCGCATGCCTTAACTAGAGAGCCCACGCGCTCTGGAGCCCGGGTACCTCAACTAGAGAAGAGAAGACCCGCACGCCACAACTAGAGAGAAGCCCACATGCAGCCACAAAAGATCCTGCGTGCTGCAACTAAGACCTGACGCAGCCATAGAAATAAATTAATTTAATTTAATTTTAAAAAAAAGAAACATTACTCCATCCTCCAAAATAATCAAAAAGGAATTAGAATCTTTACTGCAGTCTAGAGTTAAAACTCCAAAACGCTTCTCAAATATCTTCTTTCTTCCTTTTATTCCTCCTTAGTATCTCTAAGGGTGGAGGATTGCAATCTATTCATTAATACTTTCCTTTTTTTCCAATTTACATTGTAAAAATAAATTTTGAAAATTAAAATATAAAAAGAACACAACATAACAAGGCAGTATTCTGTCACTACAGACGTATTTTATATTTACTTAACCTTTCTTCAAAAGTACTAGTGAAGTTTGTGTTGAATAAATATGTGCACACAAAATAAAAGTCCATTAGAACTTAAATATGCAATTAAAGTACCAGCTGTTGCACTACAGTTGCCAGATCTTGATGTTTATTTGAGCTACGGTACCAGACTGACCTGGATTCAAATCCTAGTTCCACCATTTGCTGTCAGTGTGATCTTGGACAAGTCATGTAAGCTCTCTGAGCCTTGGTCTCCTCACCTATAAAACAGAGATACTAATAATGGTGACCTTATGGCCTCCTTTGTAAGAATTAAATGAGATCATGCATGGAAAGCATTTAGCACAGTTCTGGACTTCTGGTAACCCTCAGTAAGGGTTAATTTTAACAACATAAATTCCTCTTGTTAATGGGACTGGGAGTGATGTCAGAGCATGTTAGTATTATCTAGGGGCTCTCCAGGAAGCTTTGCTACACCTTCTGTCTCCACCCACTCCCACCTCAGACTCACTGTGTCCTCCTTCCTCTTTTCAATCTTATCTGTCATCTGGCAGTCTGAGCCTGATAGCTACATTGAGAGGAGAATTGTCAGTGGTAGCTTGTGCTCTAATTAGAATATGATGTGTGGCTTGCCTCACTCAGGATCCAGCTGGCTGGACCTTTTATACCCTTCTGATGTATCCTATTCCCTGGGTTTTGGTGGAGATGATTAGTACATGCTTCATCATGTCTGGGTTGGCTTAAACAGCTGAGGGCCAGCTTGGATAGCTCAACTGGGGTCGTATGTATGGGTTTCTCAGTTCTCTTCTACATGATCTTTCCACATTGCTAGCTTATTAGGCTTCCTCATAGCATGGAGATCTCAGGGTAGCTGGACTTCTTACATGGCAGTTGCCTTCCTCCTAGAGAGAAAGCAGAAGCTGCCAGGACTTTGAAAGCCGGGACTCAGAAGTCCTGGAACATTTCTTTCATCACATGCTATTAGTCAAAGCAATTATAAAGCCAGCCCAGATTCAGGGGGAGGGGAAAGAGACTCCATCCACATCTTGATGGAGTGTGTTCATACAGGGAGGGGAGTAATTGTCGGCAGCTGTCTTTGGAGATAATATGCCACAGTGAGAAAGTGACCATTCCCTTCCTGCAGAGGGTTGATGGGAGGGGATAGACTCTTCACACACAGTGCACTTGCTACAAGACCACCACTCGTAGCTCCTAGTCCTTTTCTTACATTTACCTGTGAGGGAGGTAGGAGGGCTGGTTCTTCATCCTGATGACTCTCAAAGAGCCCTGTGACGTAAGGCACGTGTCTGACTCTAAAGCCGGTATCTCTCTGAGCTTACATACGAACACTCAGAGCCTTTTTTTTTTCTTCTCCTTTTTCTTCCCCTGAACAATTGCACTGAGCAATTAAAAGACAAACCCCTACTTGACATTCTGCCATATAGAAAAGATCTTCCTCTTTCCCCCATGTTAGCTTCTTGGTTATTTTCTCTCTCCAGCTTGTTTCAACAAGTAGCCTTCTCTATCTAGCCTAATCTACTCAGGAACTGAGTAGATTAAATTACTTGTTAAATAAATCCCTACCATCTGAACTTTGATTACTCTTTTGATGACGCTCAGAGAGCAGCTAATGCACTGGGTGGCATCCCTCACTCTCTAGACCTGTATCCAAACTCTCCTAGGTTAATACTTATATTTCATATATTTGGGTATTTGGGGGTGGGGGTGGGGAATAGGGAGTCTGTATTCCCACCCTAGAATGTAAGTGTTATTGAAGGCGGAGTCAGCGTCCATCCTAGCCCTATGGTTTATTTAGCACAGCGCCTGGCATGTAACAGGTGCTCAATAAATAGTTGTTGATTGAATGAGTGAAGAGAATGTTACATGCAGAGGCTTAATGCTCCCTGAACCAGAGTGAACATGCTCATCTCTCCATTTTGGTTTTGTGCGGTTAGTTTTTGGACCAACTTGTAGGACCTCAGAGTTATCTCATCTCTATTTCCTCTTGTTAGATCTTGTCAGGATTTAAATCTAGAGCTTTCTGGCTCTAAATATAGTGCTCTTATGGTGCTGATATGAGAATTAAATGAGATAAAGTATGTATAAAGCCCCCAACACAGTGACCGGCATGTAAAGGCACTCAGTTTCCTGATAGAGAAGTCAAATTCATTCCCCATTAATAAAGCAAACAAACAAGGAGCACACATGAATCGTTCTCCTTTGAAACTCAATGCAGTTCATAGCAAAATAAAGGAATTTATATGGGGGTCTTACTTAGCTCCAAACATCTGCATTCCTCATATTATGAACCATAAAGTGGAGCATTCTAAATGCCTTCAGCGCATTTGGAAGCTGTTGCCGTTGCTGTTCGTGGTGCTGAATCGTTGTTGCCCGATCTCCCTCAGAATAATATTCTAAATATCAGGGTAAGGAATGGTAACAAGGAAGAGAAGGGGCAGGAACACAGAGACAAAGCAAACAGAATCTGTTGGAAAGGCCTATTTGCTTACAGAAATTTCCAGGGAGAAAAAAGTGAGCCCTTTGTTTGCTGTTCTTTTCAAATACAGACGTCATTCGTCATTCAAACTTGGGATCAGATAGCTACAAATATATTTTCAGATAAACCCCCTGCTCTCCAAACTCTTGGTACTGGTACTATTATAAAATCAGGAATCAAACAGATTTGTATAACACAGTATCTCTGACAGTTCAAACTTGCTATTTAATCTCAGAAATTTAAATAATTTAGGTAACGAAGGACAGTTGTAATTGCAGTTCATTTATTCTAGTAATATGTACTGAGCCTTCTGTGTCCCGGGGACTGTACTTGGCAACCAGACATAGAGGAGTGAACAAGAAGGATGAAATCACTGTTGTCATGGAGATAACATTTTTGTGGGCGAAGACTAAAGAAAAACAAATAAATATAAATAATTTGAGATTCTAGTAAGTACTATGAAGAAAATAAGCAGCAGTTATCAAGAAGGAAAATTATCTTTTTTCTTGGCAGTTGTATGTGTATGTGTGGAGGATATTGTATATAATTGATAATACTAACAAGTACTAGCACATATTTAGTGTTAGGTGACAGGCACTACTGTGAACATCTTACCTGTATTAACTCATTTAATAATTACAACAACTCTGTGATGTGGCTACTGTTTTTATCACCCCCATTTTATAGATGAGATGGCTGAGGCACAGGAAGGTTAAGTACTTGTCCAAGGTCACATGGTAAATCAGGGATAGAGCTGAAATTTGAGCCTAGATAGTGTGCTGTCAGAGTCCACCCCAGAATCTGAGATGCCCAGAAGCCAGTGGTGAGAATGAAAGGAAAATGGTAAGAGAAGAAAGGATAAGAGCACCCTCCTCAAGCAGCCTCTCTCGGGAGAGGTTGGCCTTTCAAAGAAGCTCATGCAGAACTTTGCATCTTGCTTTTGCAGAGCTTAACCTTGCAGTCTTCATGAATCAGTCTTCATTTTCCCGTCTTTTTACATCTGTGATTCTATTGCTGAGACCGGATTCTTAGTGAGATTCTGCTCCACAAGCTTCTGGATAGAGCTCCATTCCATCACTCATGAGAAGTCAGTTTTTTTTTCTTTTATAAATTTTTAATTTTTATTTATTTAGTTTTTGGTTGCGTTTGGTCTTTGTCGCTGTGCGCAGGCTTTCTCTAGTTGCGGCGACTGGGGGCTACTCTTCATTGCGGTGCACGGGCTTCTCATTGTGGTGGCTTCTCTTGTTGCGGAGCACGGGCTCTAGGCACGCGGCTCAGTAGTTGTGGCACACGGGCTTAGTTGCTCTGCGGCATGTGAGATCTCCCCGGACCACGGCTCGAACCCATGTCCCCTGCATTGGCAGGTGGCTTCTTAACCACTGTGCCACCAGGGAAGCTCTGAGAAGTCAGTTTTAATTGGGAATTTTTATGTTACTACCTTCGGTCTCTGAGAGGAACTTCAGAGATAGGGAAAAAGGCTTAGGTCAGTTTGGTTTATGAAAAATTTTGTATTGAAAGCTTTAAACACTTCTTTAGAGCATCCATTTTTCCTTTATGTGAAGGCAACTTGGTGATATCTGAATCTGATTCTCTCTAATCTGCCCTCAGGCACACTCACTTTAGGAGTCGTTTTTTAGTTTCTCAAGTTGACCATGTAAACTTAGTTCAGAGTTTGTCCTGGAGTTTTAGTGTTTTATTCACAAAACTATACAAAAAGTGACATCTAATAGGAATATTGGTATCTTCAACTTTAAATGTTCATGAAACCTAACAAGCAGATGCCAAAGACCGATATATCAAAGGAATAGTTATTTTTATTACCAGAACATGCTTCATGGAGTATAATGTGGTCTTATGGAAAGAGCATGAGCTTCTTAGTCTGTGAGACCTGGTCCAAACCTCAGATCTACCACTTGTGAGTTGTGACCTTGAGAAAGTGATAATCTTAGAACCTTGATCATCTTGTGTCTTAAAATGGAGATAACCTCATACAGTTGTCTGTCAAGGTCAATTGGAATCATGCAGATAAAGTTCCTAGCACAATGCCTAGCTAGTAATTGCTAGTTGATTTCTTTTTCTAATGCAAACTTTGTATGAAATATATACAATAGAAAAATGCACAAACCCTAGGTATACAGCTTGATGATTTTTTTTCAGATGAACGCATGTATATAACCACACCTAGATCAAGAAACAGAACATTACTAGCCCACCTGAATACCCCCTTATGCCGCTTCCAATCACAGTCTCACCTTATAGATAAATTTTGAATGTTTTTGAAATTCATATAAATGGAATTATAGATTAAATTCTCTTTTGCGCCTGACTTCTTTTCCTCAGCATTATGTTTGTGAGACTGAATGATGTTGGTATGTGTAATTGCAATTTATCCTCCTTGCTGTATAGCATTACACTGTATGAATGTATCACAATTATTAATCCATCCTGTTGTTAATGGGCGTTTAGGTGGTTTCCTTTTTATCTGTTATGGATTTTGCTGCTAATTATCATTCTAGTATGTGTCTCTTGGTGAACATATGGAGGCATTTCTATTGTATATGTATATTTTTTATTGGGCATATTTCTAGTAGTGGAATTGCTGGGTTATAGGATATGGTAGACACTGTCAGTGTCAGCTTTGGTAGTCACTGTCAGTCAAATGGTTTTACAAAGTGGTTCTACTTCTTCCTTTTCCTTCTACAAAGGAATATATCTCAAGGTTTTTTTAAATAAGTGAGTTAGTAAGTTTACCATATGAATCTATTTGCCAAAATTATATGGATAACCTGCATCTTCAGTAATATTCCCATTATATAAAGTGAAGTACATCTGGGTGTGTTTGTAACTTTATTTCTGAGAGTTCCTTTTCCTGGGAATTATTGACTCTGCCACCAAAAAGTCATCTGACAGTTTCAAATATGGCAGGGCTTAAACTGGTTGATTTTCAGTAGTAGTTTCAGTGTTTATGCCAAGCTTTTCTCACCTTTCAATACTGTGAGTGTAACCCTTGAATTATTTACTAGCTCTCACTGAGTCCTGGCTTGAAGCAGGGACAGTTAACAGAATATACCCACTGTCATTATTCAGCTCAAACAACATTCACAAAAATTCTGCCTTCAAAATGGCCTGAAGAATTGTTATTTTGCAATCTCCCAAGTTATGTAAGTTCTCCCCTTGCAATTTAAGAAGTTTGATGCTGCCTCCCATCTTTACTATCCCCGTCATTTATTGCTTGCCTCTTGTGAACAGAGAGCACAGAGTGAATTACTTTACATGTGTTTCATTTAATTTTCATAGCAAGGCCATCAAAGAGGAATCATCACAGATTACTGAGCTAAGGCACAGAGAGGTGTTAAGTTGCTCCACAACAGCTCCCAGGTGGTGGAGTCAAGGTTCTAACCACAGTGCACAGGACTCCGAAGTCGGACCTCTTTCCTTCTGTCACACATCTTCACATCTCTGTATTCTTCCCTCAGAAGTACTTAAATCACAAAGAACAAAACACCCCATGCACAGAACTGCCTGAAGCGAATGTTCTGTTCACTCAAGTTCATTAGTTGGTTGTGAGGAGACTCTCCAGTGAATGCATTATCTGTGCTTTTAGTCAGTAAAGGCTGAAAACTCTGCATCTGTGAACTTTTTGTCTCTCTTCTCTCCTTGCCAACTAGCGCAGTTATTCTGCGGCCAACACAGCCTTTCTCTCCTATTCCTGTTACCTGATACCCCATGCTCGTTTCACATTGGGTTCCAAATCAATTGTAAATTTTTAGGAAATTGCAAATCCAGGCCGCCTCCCACTCCTGCTCTGCACCCCCTCCCCATTTCCCTCTGTTTATCTTCTATTCCCACTGCCATCAAATTGAGCCTTCACCTATTATGTCTGCTCATCCTTTATTATTTCAGGTCTGAGCAAAGCAATGGAGACTTCCTTTCTTGTACCATCTGTGCTCTCTAGGAGGTTAATATAGCAATATTTGTGACAATTAGTGAAAAGGAATCTTCTCTTTGATCCTTCCCACCTGTAGCTACAGTTCTGGGTTTTTGGTTTTTTTTTTTTATGGCCAGATTTTTGGCATCTGGGAATATGATTCCAAGACTACAAAATCTTTCAGTGGCAAAGGGAAAGATTCTAATGTTCGACCTCCACAAAAATAATGGCTTCTATGTATTAAGCTCCCGGACCTGGGATCAAACCCATGTCCCCTGCATTGGCAGGCAGATTCTTAACCACTGTGCCACCAGGGAAATCCCCATATGACATATTAATTTATCAACATGACAACCCTATGAATTCTGTTATTCCCATTTTACAGATGAGGAAATTGAGGCAGAGAGAGTTAAGAAATGGACTCATGGTTATCAACTTAAAAATGGCAGCATGAGGATTTGAACCCAGAAAGTCTAACTCTAGTAATGTTTACTCATTCTGCTCCCCTGCCCAATGGTGGATGAGTCCTGGAAAGAGCTCTGTATCTGAAGTTAGGAAACTGGGATGGTTCCTGGCCCTGCCATTTATTAGCTGGCCATTTAGAGTGGAGAGGTCGCTCAGTTTCCCTATGTGTAAAATGAGGACAAGCTGGGTTGATGTGATGTCCCATGAGAGTGCTGCATGTAAAAGTTCTCTGTGAGCTACGAAGCAAAGGCTAGAGCGGCGTTATGAGTATTGTCTCCTCGCATTACTCTCCTTGAGATGCAGCCTCAGTTCATTTAGATTTGATTCAAAACACATAATGGGGCTACAAGGAGCTGCCATTAATAACCATTTGCTGTTTTGTCAAGCTGGTGGGTTGCTTCATCACCATTTCTGCTACCTCCAAACTATGAAAACAGCCAGATTTTGGCCCATTGGAAGAAGATAAAAATATTTGAAGTGTTTCTGAAATTAGGCTTCACTTGACATTGGAGCTCTACTTTAACAGGTCTGCCGATACCAAAATCCAGTTTGTTGCAGGAGCCCCACCTCTTCCTAAACCAGGCCTCAGATACATGGAGGGCATGATGCTTGGGAAGAACCTCTGAAGGGTTGAGGTCCTTGGAATAAATAGGGTCCAGCCCTGTTCAGTTTTCTTTGCCAAACTCCTGAGCAGCTTGATTTCTAGGGAAAATACCTAATTTCTGGTATGACAGTACCTTAAGTGGGACACAGCAAGGTGTAGTGGAAAGAACACAGGGAGATTTGGGTCCTTTTGAATGATGGCTCCTTGAAATACCACCAAATTACCTGCAGCCAAGACAAGGCTGAGTTTATTGTTTGCTTCAGGCAGGCGAAGGCCACCTTGATGGAGTAGCATCTCAGGGTGAGGAAAGTTAAGATATTTATGAGCTTTTGAGGAGGTCTTGATAAGGATTGGGTGAGGATCAAGGTAGAATATTGATAGTTTAGGATTAGGAGACACAGCAAGGCAAGAGTTTCTAAGGGTCTTGGAGTATCAATAGTCATTTGATGCTATCATTGAAAAACCAGGCAGTTTTAAGTAGGTTTTTGGGAAGTCTTTGAAATGAATAATAAAGTTATTTGTAACTTATATCTTCCTGGCCAAGAGTTTCCTGGAAGAGCAAAGTCATGTTGATGAAGACAGTGGAATAGTAGAGTCCTGTCAGTGAAGCCAGTGGAAGAGTCCCATTAGTGTAGACAGTGAGCTGCAGGTGTAGACAGTTTTCACCTCTCAGCCTGACCCCTGGTAGAGCTTACCAGCTGTGTAACCTACATCATTTTGTGTGAGATGGAGTTACTCACGCTTACTTTACAAGATATTTTTGAGGATTGATTCATAGAACATATATAAAATACCTTGAATGAGTAAGTACTCGACTATTAGTAAGTTTCTGAACTTTCAAGAACAACTGCCAAAAACTATCTTGAAGAACTGTGCTCTGAAAAATCAGGAAGCTGCTATCATAGCTGATGGTTTGAGAATCACGCTGCTGTAGCCACGACCCCTGGCAGCAGAGCGCATGTGCTACACCTTCCTTTCTCTGCATGTGACTTAGCTCCAGATGGAAATCTTGTGCGGTGCCTATTCTTGTTGGAACCTAATTCACACACAAAACCCCAGCTGCAAGGGCATCTGGTAAATATGGTTTTTGGTTTTCCAGCCTCTTCATGCTACAAAGAGGTTGGACTGGGTATTGAGCAAAACGGTCAGTTCACATTATCCACATAGACAGTGTGCTACTGAAACCTTACCCAGACACTCTGCTCTTTCCCCATCCTTATCATTTCACTACCTTTTAGACTCCTAACCTCCAAAGGAAGCAAAGGCAAGGAGTGAAAGAGAAATAAATTGCTCTGCTTTGCTTCTTGCAGATGAAAGAGGTAAGGTTAAAATTAATGGCTGCTGGTATAGTGCACAGAGCTCCAGAGTTGTGGAATTACACCTGAGTGTCTACTCAGGTTCGTTGTCCTCATTCTGCTTCCCCCGGGCTTTGGGCATGGTGATTATCCCCATAACGCAGATGTGGCTCACACCCTTCCCCTCCTACCGCTACCATGCCTGTACTTAGCCTGCTCTTCATTTAGTCATTCATTAATCAGACCACGTCACACACTTGCATGAGAAATGGATGTCTCTGTTGTGCACCCGGACATCTCCCACCACCAACTTGCAAATCCCTTTGAGATCTCTCCTCTGAATGAGGAAGGGAAAGAGCAGTGTTCAAGTAAGTGGAAGCCTGGATTTTTGCCTTAGGGCAGCCCATTTCTCTGCTGTGTATATTTGTCAGCTCAGGCTGCCATAACAAATACCACAGACTTGGGGGCTCAAATAATAGATACTAATTTTCTCACAGCTCTTGAGGCTGGAAGTCCAAAATCAAGGTGTTGGCAGGTGTGGTTTCTCCTGAGGCTTGTCTCCTTGGCTTTCATGGCTGCCTTCTTGCTTTGTCCTCACATGGCCTTTTCTCTGTGTGTGCTTATCCCAGATGTTTCTCTCTTCTTATAGGGACACCAGTCCTATTGGATTAGGGACCCATTCTTATCCTCTCATTTAGCCTTAGTTACCTCTGTAAAGGCCTTCTCTCCAAGTACAGTCACACTGAGGGTTAGGGCTTCAACATACAAATGGGGGAGTGGGCACAATTCGGTCCCTAACACTGTGTGGTCTTGGACAAGTCGTTTAACATCTGACCTCCATTTCCCCATGTATAACCTGAGAAGATTGGGGAATATGACTTCCTTTCAGCTCTTTGATGCTACCATCTCTTGGGGGGAAGTTCAGCTCCTAAATGACAACTGAGGGGGTGACTTGTTTTCTGAAGAGAGACCAGTGGCTTATGCCATCTTCTCTTGACCTTGACACCCCACTGCAGACTCCCTTCCTGCTCGGTTTCCATCACTCTTCTAGCATTTTCCGTACTCACTGCATTGTACTTGTAATGATTCTTTGGCGTGTCTGTCTTTCCCACCGTCTTTACAGACAGGGACTGCTCTTTATCTTCTTAACTTTAAAAAGAAAGGCCAAACCTACCCTGCGTGATTTGCAAACAGGAAATACCAAAGCACTGTTCTAGGTCCCACTGTAGTTTCTGTATTTTACCTCCAGCAGGAAGACTTGCACCTGCTCCCTCTTTATTCTTGTTCCTTACTCCGTTACCCCAAAAGACCGCGTATTTTATCACCAGTGGTGATGGGATCACATCAGATAACATTTGTGATGTTCAAGAAGTACAAAGTCGGGCTCCCCTGGTGGCGCAGTGGTTGAGAGTCCGCCTGCTGATGCAGGGGACGCGGGTTCGAGCCCTGGTCCGGGAAGATCCCACATGCCGCGGAGCAACTAAGCCTGTGCGCCACAACTACTGAGCCTACGCTCTAGAGCCCGCGAGCTGCAAGTACTGAAGCCCGCGAGCCTAGAGCCCGTGCTTCGCATCAAGAGAAGCCACCGCAGTGAGAAGCCTATGCACCACAACGAAGAGTGGCCCCCACTCGCAGCAACTAGAGAAAGCCCGTGCGCAGCAACAAAGACCCAACTCAGCCAAAAATAAATTAATTTATTTTTTTTAAAAAAGAAAATAATTATGGTACAGTGGACTCATTTTTCTTATACACACAATTAGACTTTTAATTTGGCCATCATTTTCTTAAAATATTTACCTTTTAATACCGCAGTGGTGGTAACGATTAATGCATAATAGTCACATTTTTTTCAGGCAATCTAGTTTATTTCTGTTTTACAACAATCCCAAGGCAAGGAGGTGGTTCTACCTCATGAAGCCATCCAGGGATTCAGGTGCTTTTCTCTTGCTCCTTAGCCATGTCCTAAGGTGTGTCCCTTGTTCATACAGTACAAGCTGGCTTACCAGTTACATATGTTATGTTCTATCCCAAAGGGAGAGTATGAAAGAATGGTGGAGGGACAGCATTTTCTTTGTAAGAAATAGAATATTACTTTTGTTCACATTCCACGGGTGAGAACTTAAGTCACCTGGTCACGTCATTTGCAAAGGATAACGAAATATTGCTGATGGTTACTATGTATTGTACTAGGCACTATTCTAAACTCTTTTAATGCTATGTCTCCTTTAGTCCTCACATCAGCTATGTAAGGAAGGTATTCATAGGTGAGAAAATCGAGGCAGAGAGAAGTAAAGCGACTTGCCCAAAGTCACACAACAAGTGTAGTGCTGGGATTTTTATCTGGGTCTGTCAGGTTCCAAGGCTTATGTTCATATCCACCGAGATGGAAGAGAAAAAAGAAAGCTAAGAGAAAAATTGCACAGGGTTGAGAAATCGGAGCTCAGGTCACCTTTGTCAGTGTCACATTGGCTCCAGCCCCCTTCCCCCACTGCATGCTTGATGATGTGGTGTGGTTGACGCCAGGACACAGGGACAGAGACGGTCAGCAGCGCTTTCTCCCAGGCCTCCCCTGCATGGTGGCCAAAAGTGTCAGCTGGGAAGCTTTCCTCTAAACTTATAGTCAAATTCATCAAGTGTCTTTAAGAAAAAATGAATTTCAGGTGTTATTATGGTGTTTGGGACTGTCCTGAACTGTTCACAGATAGACTCCAAAAATGGGGTAAAATGAAAGTAAATCAAATTTCTTCCAACTCAACAGAAAATCCCCTGGTGACCTAGAGTCTTATCGTGGAGGGATTGACAGTTTTCCTCACAGGGGTTGGGGTGGAGGTGGATTGCAAACGTGCAGAAGGTTTGGATGGTCGGAGTCTTTGGGTGCTGGTAACACTCATACTAGCTGAGCCAGAGACGGGAGTTTTATTGGAAGGCTGCAGGGGTACATCAGGGAACCCCAGAAGAGAGAGTACCACCGGGCTTGGTGAGAGAAGAACCAGCAGGTCCAGGGCTGGCCATCTCTGTTTCTATTGTCTGTCTCTGCCTCTCTCTCTCTCTTTCTTGTCCCACCACCCCAATTCTCTCATTTCTGCTTCTCTCTGGTCCTCTCCTTTACGTTTATCTGAAAACTTTCTCTGGGTCCATGGTATTCAATACAAATAGCCAACCTGAAAGGGCAGCATGGAGTCCAGTGCCCACCCCCCACCCCCAACACCTTACTGAAGCTCTCCGTGGCCCAGGGACAGCTTGACTGCTGCAAGGTCAGGTACAGTTAACTCTCCCTGGGGCAGGTGTCCACTCTTGGGCACCTGAGTGTCGGCAGTAGGGTATGATAGCAAACCAGCTTTGTGTTTTCAGGAGAGGGCGCTTGCTGGCAGAGGGGCTGTGCACTGGACAGAAGCTCCAAATAGTGTCTTCTGCAGCTGGACAGAATAAGGACTGTTTATTGGTCATTTACCTTGTACCAGACTCTCTACCGTCTGAAAATGAAAATCAAGACTGCCTTGATCATTCCATAGTATTTTACTCATACCCCAATCTAGGGCATCTGGACAGGTCCAAGGCCCAAGGAGGTAAATGGCAAAGGCAGATTCAGTTACAGCTCTCTTTGCTCCAGGTACAAAGGTTGCTCGCTTGGAGAGTTTGGTTCGTGTTGCAGCGTAAGCTGCACAGCTGCTCCTCGCCATTCCAGGTACCTCTTTTGGGGCATCTGGGTGACTTCAAGGTTGACAACCGGGAAAAGCTCCAGAGGTTTATCTTTTTAGAGGTTAAATGTTACACGTGGTCTTGGAGTCAACTAGAGGAAGAATAAACTCAGCAAAACTAGAGTAGTATTTTATGCAAAATCACTAAAAAATTCAGAGATAATGAAAATTTTAGTCTGGAGTGTTCGTTTCCCAGAATGTGTGGTGGAAACCGCACACTGATCAACACTTTGCAAATCGCATGACTTTTACAGGTCTACACTGCCTGATGCTGGCCATGGGGACGTATCAACAGGATCTTCCCTCCACCTTCTCATTTTCTGTACCAGATTTGGAGGACTTCAGTGAAAACCCAATCCTTGCAAAAGTGAATTGTCTTTTAAAAAGGGTTTATCTCTCCCTACTTTATATCACTTTGCTTTCCTACAAGGAGGCTTCGGAGCAGTCTTTCTACAGGCTTTGCCTAAGCGCTCACCGGCACTTTATTTGATCATAGTTTTATGAACTCTTCCTATGCCACCAGCCAATTTTACAGCCCCAGAACCTTGCTTAGGAGACAGACACTGCATTTTCCCACAGTCGACTTTAAAGGCTTTACCGTCTGGGATTTTTAGTAACTTGTGACTAGCAAACGGGTGTCATGTTTTCAGGACTTTGCAACCTGAAAACTCTAGGGTTGTTGTGCAGAAATGCCTGGTAATAAATAAATGACATGTACTTGTTTCACATTCGTTTGAAAAGCTAACCATCAAAATAGATTGTAAGTAGCTGATATCTTGTTTAATTTGATTTATTGCCTTAGTGCCTTACTTGGTGGATAAAAGTCAGTACATTATTGCAGAGGTTACCATATTATGTCAGATTTTCTGAGAACATTTGACCTGGAAAAGGATACTATTTCTCATCTCCTCCTCCACAGCTGTCACTGTGTTCATAGAAAACGGAAACCAACCAGGGTTAGGTTGACTTGGCTGCGGTCATATTTGCTTGCAAAGAACAGAAGCCACCTGAGCTAGTTGAGGCAAAAAAGTCTTATGTTTTGGGAATCATGCAAGGGTATGTCACAGAACACAGTGGTCTGGAACCCAGCTGAGTCCCCCTAGAATGTGGAACCAGAGCAGCTAATCTAACTGTCTCTTCTTAAGATTACGTGGTCTCTTGCCCGTGCAGCTCCTTGCATCTGTTTCATCCTTCTCTCTTTCTTCAAACCAGCATTCTCTGTTTGGGCACGTATGTGTGCCAAACGTGGCTTCCTGTTCTGTGTCACTTCCCTAGTCAAGCACCCAACACAGAATGACAATGGTCTCCAGGTCCCAGTTTCAGATTCTGGGGGAACAGTTCAGTTAGCCCAGCTCTGACCAAAGTTATCCATTCCAGGTCCAAGCATCTGTGACCACATGACCAGAGATCTGCTCAGATGGGGCTATAAGAGCTGATGCTCAGGGATGGAGCAGGGGAGGTGATACAAGTAGGTTCTCTCAGGTGAGTGGTGAGGAGGAAATTGTCAGTATCTCGGATTCACTAGGTGTGGAAACAGCTAATTTGCATACCCCCTGTAGCCTGGAAGTCATGTCTATCCTCTGACCCATCCCTATTAATCTTGCTGATCTTTTCCTCTCTTTCATTTAGTCCCGCAATCATTCTTTAACTTCCTCTCTTTGCTTCTCCTCACTTCATTTTCTCTCCCCTGTCTCTTAGTTGATGCTTCAGGAAAGTAACATGATGCATCTGGTGATAGAAAGCACACGGTCATTGGGAATCCAAGACCAGCCTCTAATTCAGACTTGCCCAGAGCTAGACCTTGGCCAAGTCACTTAACCACCCTTGGCCCTGGTTTCTTCTTCTGAAAATGAATGGAGCTAGGCTAGTTGCTGGAAGAAATCTTAGAGATCACGTTGTCCAGGCTGCTAAATATCTATCTGTCTGCTGATGCTACCATTGTGCAAATATGGCATATGTGGCAGACATTACTAATAGATTCCAGCATGCTTCCCTGCTGATCCAGAGCTGTGCTTAGAATCCTTCACAGCAGTCTGGACAGCCACTACCAATCAGTTGGAGGCAACCCACCTTTGAGATGAGACCGATTAGCCATCTCTAAAGCAAGAAATCAAGGCTCAGATGTCTACCAATTTTTCTTCCTTTTACCTTCCTTAGAGGGATGGGATATGTGAAGTCACTATTCCTAATTTCCTGAAACTTTGAAGAAAAAATAAATGCCCTCTTCTGCCCTTTTCTTCCTAATATTCATTCAATCCAATCCATCCAGTTCAGCCTTTAATTTCTCCTGTGGCTGAAAAATTGACAGTTCTTTTAGCAAAGATGTGGAATCGGCCACATTTGTCTGAGAGCTCAGAATTAGACTGTCTCACTTTGCAACTGTGGTGGAAGGCAACAGTGAGCGTTATTTTACTTCTTGAAAATATGTTTTCTGCAGTTATATTTGGACTGAAAAAAGATCCTTGCATTCTCAGCTCAAATTATATTCAATGTTCCTAATTGCTGTTACCCTCAAATACGATATTGAGTGAGGTCACATCTTCAATTCACATTTCTCATCTATATTTACAAATGAAACAGCTTTGAAACATCTGCTCTGCCTATAGAACACTCATTTTTGCAGATGATGCAGCTGTAATGGCTGGTGGCAGAATTGTTTCCTCGACGACAATGCTGGGAAACATATCTTTCTCCCTTTCTGCCTTTCCTGCTAGATGCTGTTTTTTTTAAGTCGCCTTCTGGAGTTCATTTCCCCAGGAGAGACGAGTTTAAACTTCTAAGGTAGCATATTCCAATTATTTCTGCTGAAAGGCTGCCTCCTTAGAATAATTACTGATGGCAGCTTCCATGTGGTTAGGGTTAGGACCACCTTACGTAACGGCCTTGAGGTGAGGGAGCTGTAGGTCTAGAAAGGAGACTGATTGTAAGTAGAGGGATGAAAGGAAACTTTTCCAAAGAAGACCAGACCTGGGAGAAAATGCCTGTCTCCAATGCATTGGAGCTGGGAGAAAATGCCTATCTCGAACGCATAGGAGTCTAGAGCTGGCTTCCTAGTAAAAAAGAATCCTTGCTGTTGGTAGAGAATCTGGCCGTACCACTTTATTCCTCCTTGGAAAGGGGTAGTGCTCTAGGTGAATGAGGAAGAGTGGGGTTACAGTCCATAAAGACTGCATTTAAATGCTTTGTTGTTGTTGTTATGTACTTCCCATTTAAAAATATTATAAGGTAATAGCAGTGAGGACTTAAATGCTTTCATTTCTGGAGCCAACTGTCATTTGCAGGAACTCCAGAGGACAGAGGTATATGTTGAATTGCACCGTGAGTAGGTGCTGACCCAGTTCAGACTGTGGGAACTCTACAGGTTCAGGGTGACACATTGTAACGTCACAAAAGGAATGGAGGGCAGAACCTGGAGATTAAAAGATACCTAAAAGACATAACAAATTTTTGTTTGTTTTTGGGCAAGATTAATATATATCTAGGATGATAAAACTATTGAAAAATAATTTCCTAGATTAAATCATGCCATAATTAATGGGCTCTTCTAGGCGATCAGTTTTACCCTCTCATGTTACAGAGGAAGAACCTGGGACCCAATCAGACAAAGTAATTTGCTTCACATCTAAGTGGGAGAAGGTAGGAGAACCATGGTCAGAATCCAGATGCCCCGGCCCATGTGTGATGTTTCTACTACTCCCCGAGTATGATCTTTGTCATACATTAATTTTATCTTTGAGTTGATTGAAATAGATAAGATCACAGCAGAACCACGTACATATTGGAGACTACTTTGTGTTAATCTGTTCCGTTACTTGCTTTTCAAGCAAAATTGACTATTTGTCCTTTATATAGTGGCTGTAAGGAAGCCCAGGAGCTGTAGCATTCTCTGACTTTTAGATTCAGAGCATAAAGTTATTCTTTTACTTTCTACTTGTTTTGATATTATAAAGTCACTTTCAATGTTCAGCACTATTAAAATGCTCTAAAGTTGCAATTAAAGCTATTAAATAATCTTTACCTTTGTTATTAAATTTCTTTTTTTCCCAATAGTTCTTCCAGCACTGATTTAAATTACATATTTTCACATGTGGCACTTTTTCTTGGAGGATTCATTCTTATATAGACTGGATGTTTTGAAAATGGGAACTACCTGATGTAGGTTGGCATGAAAAATAACTAGTTAAAATTTCAGAATTCTGAATAAAGATGTGTATCACTACCATGAAAACAATTTAGCCAACAAATTCAACCTTCTGAAATAGATTTAGGATTTAAATTATTCAATATTTCAATATAGTTTGAGAGAAAATAGATTTTAATGAAGTCTCTATAATAGAGATATTGATTTCTATATGACATATATTTGTCATTGATTATTTCTATTTTTGAAAGGAGCCAGGATTTCAGGATCACTTACATGTAATTAACAACCCAACCAGTGTGCCACAAGAAACATTTAATTTCTCTTGGTATTTGTAAAGAGTGAACAAAACATGCTACTATTTCACTGGTAATGGTTCTAACAGTTATTTACTGTGAAAATAATAGTGTTAACAATTCAGGGTAGAAGAGGGAATTGTATGTTATTTATTTTGCGGATAATAGTGTATGTTTTTAACGTCAAGAAGCTTTATATTGATACTAGGTGGCAGTTCGGCAGGAACACACAGCATCTCCCCCCTCCTCTCACCAAACGGTGTGTAGTCAGTCATTCCTAGGCTTCTTCTGGACCAGAGTGGGAACCGTGTTGGATAGGCCAGGTGCAGAGAGTACCAGCATTCTGGTTGCCTCTTGTGGGCAACCCTAGTTCTGGCCAGACTCTGTTGCTAGTCGCAGATTGGCCTGGAGGAGACTGGAAAGATAAAGGAAAATCCATTGCCAATACTGAAAAATCATGTCTAATGATTCTGGTTAATACTAGGTAAGCCAAAGTATTGGGAGAGAGAAATGGAAATTCTGTTGAATGGAATAAACTTAATATAGATAGATCTTACTATTTTATACCAAATGAGGGAAAATGTAGTCTCAGGAATGTCTAAATTATAGAATTCTTAAAAAGTAAATGCTATCTTGATAGGACCACATGTGTAAACACTAAAGGCAAATAAACTATAAATGAACTAACACAACATTGTAAAACAACTATACTCCAATAAAAATTAATAAAAAATAATATAAACTATAAATGGAAATTGCTATGAACATATTGGCTATCTTATTGAATTTTGGTGCTTCTAAAGGGTTTGAAAATTATTTACTTAGAATAAATATTTTCTTTTTTATCTTAGAGGTAATCGGTTTGATCATTATTCAATCCTAATATAGTTGGTCAATAATTTCTTCCTACACGAATCTGAATTAATAAATCCTGAGATAGTGATATTCATATTAATGAAGTTAGACTTCTGTAGTAAAACATATGCCTACATCAGTCACCAGTGAATGTGAATTAAGAGTCAGTAATACTATTTGTATTAATATTGGCTACTTATTCTGCTTCTTTGGTCTCCACATAGATACTTGCAGGTTTTTAGTGTCTAATTGTGAGAAAATCATCAGTATCCATGAAGCACCACACAACCTTTTCCGGTAGAGCACTTTTTTTTTTAGGTCTCCAGTCAGGGGGGAAAACAGTCAAGTTATTGATATTATTATTTTACCTAAATTAAATTAACTTAATGCCCCAAGAAGGCATTAGAGCCAATCAGTATAATAATGGTGGTCCTTACGTTAGTGACAGTGCTTTACAGGTTTCCTAGTGGTTAACCTTGTGTTATCTCAGTGATGTGCATCGTTAGAAGAGTTCATGAATAAGTCTGATAAGGTATACCGGGAAACAAGCAAACAGAAGCAGAATTTGTCAGCTATGTAATGACCAAGGGTATGTTTTCTGATTCTTTAATGGATTCAGTCCACCCATCAGTGCTTCTTTAGTTTTTCTGTGTGTCTGAAATTGCTCGAGGGCAACAACTTTAAATTCTGCAGTGATCTAAGCTAGAATTCCAAAGTGTTCTTCAGTTGGGATATTAAGTGGTATCAAGCAAAAAAAAAAAAAGAAGAAAAAGCCCCACAGTCAACCAGCTTGAGTATTTTCTAGATGAAATAGATCTTTTGTTTATCGCACACTTTCCAGAGTCTTTAGTGTATTTGTTTGCACTGTGAATCTCCCACAAGCAATTTCCTGAACTGTCTTGAATACAGAACTTCTTTTCCCTCAAATCATTGCATGGGACCAGGATTTATTGGAACAGATGTTGGGACCTGGTTGTCTTTCCTTTTTCTCAGGTTTAAGAATGTCAGGTTGTCTGGATGTCCATGGGATTATTTTCTTATCAATATAAAAAAAAATCGTGTGAGATACAAGATGAATGAGAAGGACTCTGCCTATCATGAACAGCAATGCAAATGGTACAGAGTTGAGGTTGCACACACTGAGTCCAGAGTTGGGCCTAGGGTCATACTATTTGGTCTTTAAATGCAGTGGAAAGTTTTACATTCTCCTTTTGTGTGTATGGATGTTTTGTGCATGCACTTGTGTGTGTGTTTGTGTTGACTGTCACAAACCTTATAAAATTTTTATTATTTATTAATTGATAATTTATGCATTGCATAATTTATTATTATATACACATACATAATTTTTATATAACTGCACAAATGTATCTTGGAGTGTACATAGATTTCTGTTTTTCACTGCTGTCTTTTCCCACCCCCTACATACACAACATTTTTGCTTGGCTGCCTTGTATTCACTTACATATTTTGATCATTGCTTATTTGTTTAATATATCCATACTGGATTTGGGTGTTAAAGCAGTACTGGTTTCATAAAACAAATTGGGGACATTTTCACATATTTCAAAGGCCTGAATTAGTTTAAGAACATTAGAATTACCTATTTTTTTTTAAGTTAGATAGCTCTCAGCTGAATATATCTCATTCTGGTGCCTTTTTTAGTAGCGGCTCTTCTTTTTGTATATTAATTTGTTTAGGATTTTCATATCTGGTTTAACTTTGGTTATCAAAATTTTTCTCATGTAATAAGTAAATAAATAATAAATACATTAAGTTTCAAATTTGAGATAAATATGTGAGAAGCTCTTGTTCTGTCTCTGTTTTCTTCTCTCAGAGTCTCAGCGACAGTTGTAGTTAGATTTGTAAAGAATCTTATCGGGAAAGTGTTCACTTGGCAACTATGCTGAATAAATCATCTTCAAAACCACATTCTTGACTGTGGAAATAAGCAGGCTTCAGGGGAGAAATCTAATGCAGAAGCTCTGTGAGCTCTTACTAACGCCTAAGAAAGCCAGACGGATTATTCAGGTACTCATTGGAGAATTACGGCTGGGGAAAAGGGATTCATTGTAAGGAGAGAGAACTATTCCTGAGAAGATAGAAGAAGTTTACCCTCAAAAGTGGGAGTATCAGAATTTATTTTTATCATAGTTTAGAAAAAAGATATGCCTCTGAAACCTCTCAGTGGGATTTTGTGCCCCTTGATGATAATCATAACAAGTAACATTTTTTTAAACATCTTTATTGGAGTATAATTGCTTTACAATGGTGTGTTAGTATCTGCTTTATAACAAGGGGCAGGACAGGAATAAAGACGCAGACATAGAGAATGGACTTGAGGACACAGGGAGGGGGAAGGGTAAGCTGGGATGAAGTGAGAGAGTGGCATGGACATATATACACTACCAAATGTAAAACAAGTAACTTTTTTTTTTTTTTTTTTGCGGTACGCGGGCCTCTCACTGTTGTGGCCTCTCCCGTTGCCGAGCACAGGCTCCGGACGCGCAGGCTCAGCGGCCATGGCTCACGGGCCCAGCCGCTCCGTGGCATGTGGGATCTTCCCAGACCGGGGCACGAACCCGTGTCCCCTGCATCAGCAGGCGGACTCTCAACCACTGCGCCACCAGGGAAGCCCCAAGTAACATTTTGACTGCTAACCACATACCAGGTTATGTTTCAAATACCCTACATGGATTAATGCATTTAAGCCTCAAAACAGCCTGTGAGACAGGAATTCCTACCATCCTCATCTTAGAAAGGAGGAAACAGGCATAGAGAGGTATTAACTTGCCTAAATTTACACAGCTGGAACAAGGCCATCAGCTGCTCTGTCCCCAGGTCCCACACCCTAAACTGTGGCCTTTGCCCACCTTCCCAGTGAGATCACAGTTTTTTTTTTTTAATTTTTAAAAATTTTATTATTATTTTTGGCTGCATTGGGTATTTGTTGCTGCATGCGGGCTTTCTCTAGTTGTGGTGAGCGGGGGCTACTCTTCATTGCCGTGCGCGGGCTTCTCATTGTGGTGGCTTCTCTTGTTGCAGATGGAGCACGGGCTTCAGTAGTTGTGGCTCACGGGCTCTAGAGCGCAGAATCAGTAGTTGTGGCACACGGGCTTAGTTGCTCCGCGGCATGTGGGATCTGCCCAGACCAGGGATCGAACCTGTGTCCCCTGCATTGGCAGGCAGATTCTTATCCACTGCGCCACCAGGGAAGCCCTACAGTTTATCAATCTTTGTAAAACAGCGACAATCAGATAAAGCATTCAATATGTATTTGTGGAATAAATGTTAAGTGATTGAGCAAATAAGGGAGATAACTGGCTGTAATACTAAGCAGAAGGGAAGTACTCTAATAGAGCTAAAAATAAAGAGTTGTGGGAACAGTGCCATCTTAATTATGGGACTATCACTTAGGAGTGGTTTACATTTAAACCTTTCAACGTGGGGGAAGACTAATAATATGTTGTCTTTTTGCTCAACTCTCTAAGCTCCTGTTACTGCTTTTCTCTAGGTCCAGAATTTCTTAGATCTCCAGTATCTTGCTTAATGGATTTAAATGGTCTCAACTCCCCTTAAGGCCATCAGAATGAAATAGTAAAAATTAATACGCAATTTGGAAAGGTTTGCCAATAGGATTGCCCTAGTTGTGAAGGCCAGTTACTGGTGGTTAATTGTCTTCTGTCATTGAGTTAGGCCATCATGAAGTTTTAAATTTATAAATGACCCTATCCGAAAGATCAGAAGGATGCCAGGGCATAGGGGTAGGAGAGAAACTCCAAGTCCCATTGGTTTATTTCTCTTGATGCAGATGATCTTCTGAGTGTATGGTGTCCTAGTCCATAAGAGGAGGCCATTGTATCTGTCCCATCTGCCACATATGGATTTTGATGACAGAATTGGAAGGAGATGAGGCCATTATTTATAATACTGAAAATTTATAAGCAACCTGTATCCTAACAGTTAGGGGATGGTTAAACAAATTATGATACCACATCTTAGTGGAAATAATATACAGCCTTATCCAATATGGAAAAATGCCTTAATATAATGTTAAAAGACAAGAAGTAGGTGCAAAGTTGTATGTGCAGCGTGATCACCAGTCTGAAAAGCAAGCTAACCCAAACTTTCCCAAGAATGAAGTCCGGAAGTACAAGTCACCACAGTATGAATCCTAGTTTTCTTGGTGTAGCTGGACATGCACATGGAGGGGGCCGAGGGCAGCACGGGGTTATTTTTCTTTTCTTTCTACTTTTCCATCTTTTCTGAATTTTCTGTAATGATCACATATGCCAAGGTTTTAAAAAACTGAAAAAAAAACTGAAAATGAAATTTATTACTGTTATAAAGGGGGAAGAACAATTTTATTTTTAAACCTGTTTCACAAAGGATTTGAAAGCAATAAACTTTTTTTAAAGAAGAAAACAGGGGCTTCCCTGGTGGTGCAGTGGTTAGGAATCTGCCTGCCAATGCAGGGGACGCGGGTTCGTGCCCCGGTCTGGGAAGATCCCACATGCCGCGGAGCGGCTAGGCCTGTGAGCCACAACTACTGAGCCTGCGCGTCTGGAGCACGTGCTCCGCAACAAGAGAAGCCGCGACAGTGAGAGGCCCGCACACCGCGATGAAGAGTGGCCCCCGCTCGCCGCAACTGGAGAAAGCCCTCGCACAGAAACGAAGACCCAACACGGCCAAAAATAAATATAAAATAAATAAATAAAGTTTAAAAATTGTAATATGTTAAAAAGAAAACAGCTGTGAAGGAGCTTTGAAAGTTAAAATGCTTCTGTCGAAGCAGTAAACAGAACCTGTTTGCTGGCATCACTTCAAGGAATGGCAATTTGATTCTATTAACTGGTGCATTTCATTTTAAAAAGCCCCAGGAGAAATCATCTTAGGCAAAAACATCCCAGGCGCCAAACTTCAGGACTGTGGGGTCTGGGGTGTGGGGTGGATGCTTCAGCATAGCAGTGATGCTTAATCCATCTCTTCTGACCTTCTGGGAATCGAAGCCTGACAGGTGTTGGTGATTTAGAGCTGTGTTCCAGTAATGTTTGCCAAAGCATCACCAAGGAGAGAGACTCATCATCAAACTCAGGAGAGGAGGGCAGCTACCATGTGGGCTGGAGGATGGAGCCCACCCCAGACCTGGAGATGGAGCAAGACCTACTCCTCATGTGGAACAGAGAGCCTTGGATCTGAGGTCAAAGGGGTTGAGTCATACTTGGCTATAGGGTAACTCTCAGAGTGACCTTGGCCAAGCCAGCACTTGACCTCCCTGAACCCTGGTTTCTTCACCTGTAAAATGGGGATAATAACCTTTATCTTCTACCTCACAGGAACTGTAAGGAACAAGGTGGGTTGAGGGTATGACAATACTGTGCAAACTGGAATGGGTTCCACAGATGTGTGGGATTGTGGCAGTGCATGATCTGCAGGCATTTCTAAGTTCTGACTGGTATCCAGATCCTCTGAGGAGGCTTCTGAGTACTTCCATGTCTACTCTGGGCTCAACAGGTAATAAAATAACAATAACAATACTAGCTGGCAGTATAGGAGCACTAGTACCAGGCAGTGTTCTAAGGACTTGACATGTATCACCTCATTTTAATCCTTAAAACAATTTCGTGGTACTGTGGGTACCATGAAGTAGGGACTGTAATTGTCTCCTGAGGAAACTGAGGCACAGAGAAGTTAAGTAACTCGTCCAAGATCACCCAGCAAATAGAGGAGTGAGTGGGATTTGAATCCAGGCAGTCTGACTATGGGACCTGGTAGAAAGCCTCAGCTATTTTTCTCTGGCATACAAGGAAGAAGAATTCGGGATATTTATTAATTGGTTGCCTTAGTTTCCTACATTTAAGGGTTGTTGGGGATCAGGTTTGCTTTCCTTTAAGTGCTGCAGGGAGCAAACCTGCTGGTGAGCGGGGAGCGGGACAAAGTGGATGGTTTCTCGACCTTGGTTGGAAACGCAGCCATGCCTCATCACGCATTAGGCCGGCTGTGGAAGGCTGTCTTCCCCTCCATGTCGCCAGCAGTCAAAGAAAGGAACAGCGCTGATTGGGAGAGGACTGTGGCGGGGTTACAAGAATGGTTTTGAGGAAACCAGCAAGCAACCCAGGGAGGGCAGCATAGAGGCCCCGTGAACCTGAATGAGAACGCTCCTTAAGTTGCAGACTCTGAGGGCTTTGGAAAAGAGGGTCTCTGAAAACAGCCATGGCCAGGGGACTGACACAGCCCTGGGGACTGAGGAAAGAGGCTCAGGTGAGAAGCTGCATCAGCAGAGGAGTCTGCTGTACCTGGGAGCTTCTGTGAGGTTAAAGTGTGCCCGGTGCAGGCAGCAGCATCGCAGCCCAGCTCTGCGTCTTATGTACAGGTACTGAGGATGATAAACGAGCAGCAGCGCCAGGGGCCTCAGGAAGACAGAGGCCTGAACGATCCATCGTTATGCATCTCCGTGTTCCCACGTGGATCTCTGAGGTCTGGGGAGACTAGGGAGGTAGTTCTCACCATTTTGACATTAGTCAGTGACAGACTCTGCCTCCAAACCTGGCCAAGCACTTTCTTAACTTTTGATGTTTCATTATGTTAATGATCTGTTTCTGGACTCTTTTCGTTGAAGGCTAAGTTTAGCTGCCCTGGGACTCTGCAAACTTGCTGAGCAACAGAAGCACTTGATGCTTAACCTGTGCGTGCAAGCTTGTGCACTTTATTATTAAGTCTGATATTTGGACAGGAGTGACTTATCACTTTCCTGAAGCTCTGAGAGTTATGGTTTTATTTAAACCTGGCTCAGATAAGCTTGGTTTAAAATGCGTGTGTGTCGGTTGTCTGCTGAGCAGCATTTGTGTGACCACCCATCCTTGTTGCCTGAAGAAGGGAAGAGCTGACTCAAGTTAACTTTTCTTTTCATTATTTTGAGCGTCTTCATCTTGCTTTGCTTTCACTCGTTTGCAACATAAGTTGATCTTTGCTCCTTGTCTTTCTTCATCCAGAGCCTCCTTAAATCTCTACCATCTAAACGACTTCCCTTTACAGTTCTTTAGATTACCAGTCCCTTTGTGGGAAACACTGTCCAAACAGAAGGTAATTGTTGGCTTGTCCGTGGAATAGATGATGTTTGTAAATGTTCAGAAAGGGTAGACAGCCTGGGGCTTGTGCGGAAAAACACCACTGTCTTTCATCTCCCTCTGTAATGTGTGGGACTCATCTTTGCTTTCTGTACATGTTTTGAAGACTGTTACCATATTTTCAGCAAAGAATAATCCATTTATTCTAAATAGAAGAAAGTTATGGGGGAGTGGAGATTGGAGAGTCAGCGGGAGTTCATTGAGAAAAATAAGCATTCAGTAATTTGATTAGAATGGTGTGGCTTTTTTTCCCCCTGAAAAATGGGATTTAAACAGAAGAGTACATACACCCTGTTTCATGGCAACATTCCAACGTGTCTGGCGCTTTTTGCTGCCGTGGTTTTGTTTCTGCTCTTGCAAAGCCCTGTGTTCTCTTCAAATAACTTCCTCCGAGTCCCAGGTACTGTGTTAGAACTTTTACTTCACAGCTGTTCTCTGTGATAGTCCAAACAAACATATTAATTTGTGCTCCTTTTCTGCTGACTTGAGTACACCTTCTCGCCATCCTTCATGCTGCACTTCAGCCACGGTACCTCGTGCTCCGTCTCTGCCTCCTTCATTCCCTCGGCACCATATACCCTTCCACAGCGTGTTACTGCCTACTTATATCAGCTTTCAACTGTTGTGTAGTCAACTGCCACAAACTGTACAGCTTAAAACAGCACACATTTATGATCTCACAGTTTCCATGGGTCAAGAGGTTGAGGATAGCTTGTCTGGGTCCTTCGTACAAGGTCTAATAAAGCCGCCGTCATGGTGTCAGCTGGGCTGTGTTCTCATCCAGAGGCTTGGCTGGGGAAGAATCCACTTCCAAGTTCACCCACGTTGTTGGCAGAATTCATTCCCTTGTGGCCGCCAGATTGAAGGCCCTGGCTTTTTGCTGTCAGCCAGAGGCCACCCTCAGCTCTGAGCCGCCACTTGTAGTCCCTAGAGACCACGTGCAGTTCTAGAGGCCACTGACAGCTCTTTGCCACACGGGCTTTCTCAATATGGCCTCTTAATTCATCAAGCCATCGAGAAGAGCGAGTCTGCTAGCAAGGTAGAGCCTTATATAAGATAAGATCATGAGAGTGACAGTCTGTCACCTTTGCCGTAGTCTCTTGGTTAGAAACATGTCACAGGTTCTGCTCTTACTCCAGGAGGGCGGTCACACAAAGGCATGACCACCAAGAGACAGGGATCATGGGGCTGCCTTAGTCTGTCCAACATACCACCTCTACCAAGCTTCTACTTCACTTCCTTCGAGTGTGTTTTAAGCCCTCTGTAATTTGGTTTTGTCCTACTTCTTGTAATTTACTTTCCCTTCTTAATCTATACCACCTACCTTTCATTTCTCCTCAAAATTTTTCTTCCCTTCTTCTTTCTGTGATGCATCTTTAATTAATACAAAAATACTTAAAATTTTTATTATTTATTTATTTTTGGCTGCATTGGGTCTTCGTTGCTGCGTGCGGGCTTTCTCTAGTTGTGGCAAGCGGGGGCTACTCTTCGTTGTGGTGCGCGGGCTTCCCATTGCGGTGACTTCTCTCATTGGGGAGCACGGGCTCTAGGTGCGCGGGCTTCAGTAGTTGTGGTGCGCAAGCTCAGTAGTTGTGGCACATGGGCTTAGTTGCTCCGCGGCATGTGGGAACTTCCGGGACCAGGGCTCGAACCTGTGTTCCACCCGCATTGGCAGGTGGATTCTTAACCACTGTGCCACCAGGGAAGTCCAGTACAGAAATATTTTTATTAGCAGAGACAAAGTTCTAAAGTCTTATGTGTAAAGCAGAAGTATTTTTCATTGAAATGAAGGCTTCTTAACTGTCTTTTTGGCTTCTGAATCCTTTTGAGAATCTAATCAAGGGTATAGAGACTCACTCCCAGAAGTGAGAGACACAGCCCTGTACTGTTTCAGTTATTATTTCTGCACAACATACCACCCCTAGCTAAGTGTTGTAAAACAACAACCATTTTGTTGTGCTCATGGTTTCAGGAATTTAGACAGAGCACAGAGGGGATGGCTTGTCTCTGCTTCTTGATGTCTGGGGGCTCCATAGGGAAGACTCAGACAACCACAGTGATTCAGGTGGTTGGGGGCTAGAATTATCTGGAGGCTTTTTCATTCACCTGTTTGTGCCTGGGCTGGGATGACTGGGAAACTTGGCTCATCTGGGACTATTGACTGGAGTACTTGCATGTGATCTCTCCACATGGCTTGGGCTGCTCACAGAGCAGTGTCTGGGTTCCAGGAGGAACAATGAGGGAGGGGTATGGAGGAGCATTCCAAAAACCAAGCAAAAACTGCTTTTTATGATGGTAGCCTCAGAAGTCACATGGCATTATTTCTGCCACACTAATTGGTTTAACAGTCTCAAGTCCACCCAAGGGATGGGGACCTAGACGCCCACCTCTCAACGAGAGGCATATTGGAGAATTTGCAGTCATTAAAAACAAAGAAAAACCCACCACATACACAAACACACACATTTTTTTTTGATTTTTAATTCAAGTTTTTATCAAACACCAATACTTCATAGACATGCAGGGCATGACCGTACTATATTTCCATATTTTCCACAAAAGTGTGAGGGATCACATGTTGCCCACGTTTTCCTTTTTGCCTCCCATTAGTGAATCTTTTTTTTTTTTAACATCTTTATTGGAGTATAATTGCTTTACAATGTTGTGTTAGTTGCTGCTGTATAACAAAGTGAATCAGTTACATGTATACATATATCCCCATACCTCCTCCCTCTTGTGTCTCCCTCCCACCCTCCCTATCCCACCCCTTTAGGTGGATGCAAAGCACCAAGCTGATCTCCCTGTGCTATGTGGCTGCTGCCCACTAGCTATCTATTTTACATTTGGTAGTGTATGTATGTCCGTGCCAGTCTCTCACTTCGTCCCTGCTTACCCTTCCCTCCCCATGTCCTCAAGTCCATTCTCTACGTCTGGGTCTTTATTCCTGTCCTAGGTTCTTCAGAACCTTTTTTTTTTTTTTTTTTTTTAGATTCCATGTATATGTGTTAGCATATGGTATTTGTTTTTCTCTTTCTGACTTACTTCACTCCGTATGACAGACTCTAGGTCCGTCCACCTCACTGAAAATAGCTCATTTTCGTTTCTTTTTAGGGCTGAGTAATATTCCATTGTATATATGTGCCACATCTTCTTTATCCATTCATCTGTCAGTGGACACTTAGGTGGCTTCCATGTCCTGGCTATTGTAAATAGAGTCGCAATGAACATTATAAACACACACATATTTAAAGGAATATATTATCTTGAACTCTGAGAACTGAAAGGGACCGAGAAGGATTATCCATTTCAATCTCCCACCCACGGCTCAGCTCCTCTTTACAACTTCCTGTCATCACATACTTGGACCACAGCAGGTGTTTCCTTACTAGTCTTCTGTTGTCCACTCTTGCCCATTACAGTCTGTTCTTCACTCTGTAGCCAGAATGATTGTTCTGAAACACAGATTTGCTCCTGTACATCACCCACCCTCAACTCCATTCCCTCCCACTCCTCTTTGAACTAAAATCTGTGACACTCCAATGGTCCAGTCATCAACTACCTCTTCAGCCTTATGTCATGGCCACTCATGTTCTACTTGATCTTGCTATGGTTACTTTTTTAGTTCTTTGTACTACTTATGCTTCTTCCTGCCACAGGGCCTTTGCATATGCTCTCCTCTCTGCATGGAATGTTTTCCCCTACCCTCTTGGCTTTATTAATTTCTCCTTATTCTTTGGCTCTCAACTTGATAGTAACTTTCTCAATGATGTGCTTTCTGACCTCCCTGGTCAGGTCACATCCTCTTATTGTATGCTCTTAAGGACGATGCATCTTTCATCTGTAACATGTATCATTTTCACATTTGTGAGAATGTCTGATTTAAGTCCACATCTCCCATAAGACTGTGAGGTCCATGAAGCCAGAGACCATGTATGTTTTTTGTTATTTATTCTTTATGTATTTATTCTTACATACAGATGTTATAAATATTATTTCCTAAGTATGCAATAGTTTTTTATTTTAGGAGTGAAAAAAATTTAATGCAGCCTAAGAATTTATACTTTCCTTGCTAGCCTATATTCCTATTGTAGCTTATAAGGAGCTCCAGTCAAAGCTACCTATAGTTAACGTAAGCTATCCTTAAAGGGAAGCTCCCCCATTCTGTTCTTGTCTGGGTAATATGTGGATTAAGGGTAAGCCTTTATACTTAATCCTAATTTATGTCTTCCTTCAACAATAATTTCAGTCAGTTGACATGTCTTTGAAGCGTGTTTCTCTGGAATTCTTCATATCAATTATTCTTTTGAATTTGCTATCATTTGCTAATTCAGTGAACATGCTTTCTTCCTTAGCTTTATGTATATCGGTGGGGTTATTTTGTCACCAAGTTCTGAGGTCAAATATGTTTGAGAAATATCCTAAACATATTTCAGAAGTTAAATAGACTTGATCAATTTTGGCCAAAGTTTAATTAAACCATCCAACATCAATTCATGGAGTTTTTACTGCATCCCAGGCACTATGTTTTCTTGATTATGGGACTTCTCAGCCTTTATTTAAATGTTGATATACATGGGAGTATGCCCATTTAAGTTCCAAATCCACTCTGATACCAATTTCTGAATAGGTTAGGGTAAGTTAGGTTATGCTTCAGTAGCAAACAACCCCCAAATTGCAGTGATTTAAAAGAGCAAAAGCTTATTTTTTCCTCATGCTACCTGGACACACTTTTACAGCAGAGGGCTTTTGCTTATTTCAGTCCCTAAGGGACTCAGGCTGGTGGACCGACCTACAAACATTTTGAAGATTACTAGGTTCCTCCTCATCCTTCTTCATAACAGCTTACTGAGATATAATATTGCTAGGGTTTTTGTTTTTTTATGTCTTCAGAGGAAGCAAGTTCTGGAGAGTCTTGCTCCAGCATTGATTATGAATGTTCTAGACCAGAAGTGACACTTGTCACTTCTGCTCACAACTCATTGACCAGAACTAGTCACATGGCCCCACCCAACCATAGAGGTATCCAGAAAGTGCAGTCCTATTATATGCTCTGAAGGTGGAGAACCAGAAATATATGGTGAATAACATTAGTGACTGTTAGGTGTGAGTGTAGTGTACAACACTTCTCAAAGTTGTTAGCTTGTTGAAACTTTTCCTCATGAGGCATCTTGGGACACTGTGTTTTGTAAGGGATAGCTTGGGAAACACTGGATTCTAGTCTAGAAACAACAAGGTTTAGCAGAGGCAAGTCCACTAGAGACTATTGCTTTACTTCAGCCTCCTTTGGCTGTGCCCATTCAGTCAGTTACAATCCCCCTTGTATTAATCATCCAACACCCACTTCCCCTTCGTGTTTGTAAGATTTTTATGAAAGAGTTTGTAAAAAATATTTCTGAAAGCAAAAACTGCTTTGCCTGTCACATCCTTTTTGACTTAGAAGGGTACTTACTTGAAAACAGTTTAATTTGGTATGACTCTTGAATCCATGAGTTGAACCCATGGTTGACTCTATTTCAATGAGAGTCCAAAAGAAGAAATTCTACATAGATTCCATCTGACATGCCAGTAATAAAAATGGATTCTAAAGTGTTCATGGAAAACGCCAAAATGCACAAACTACATTAGATGGATGTTATATTCACTCGTGTAAGTACCGCCTATATACATAACCAGACAAGACTGCACGGCAAGTGTGAAGCTGAGTCTATCTAGGAGATAAGCATCGTGAACAAGAAGGACTGAGGCGTGACAGTAGTATCAGCCTTCCATGTAAAATTGCAATCAAGGGAGCATGGATACTTCCTTAGGCTGAGTTTGGTAACAGAAACACAATTTTCATTGCAAACCGTGAGGCAGTTCCCAGGGAGTGCAGATATTTTAATGACAGGCTGTGTAGACTTTTTTTGTCCTATAGCTGTATATACATTTGGCACTTTTCCTGTGAAAGGTGCACTTTTGCTAACAGAGGCAGGAGGAAGCTTTGGGTCCTGCAGGTGAGGGCTGTAGTGATTCTGATCTGGCGACAAGGAGACAAAGAGGCTGAGCCTGGCTTATGAAGATGGCTTGCCCAGGAGAAGGGGTTGGTTCTCACTTGCAAAATTAAATGAACAAGGCCGTCGACTGCTGTAGTATTGGCTTATATCCTGATGTGTTCTAAAAATGACTTACGGCTAATTCCTTGGGTATCTGTAAATCCCAAGAATGGGGAATTTTTGAAACAAGAAAACAAAAAATCAGAAAGGAAAGTTAATTTTTTTGGTATTAATTCAGAGTAAAAGACATCGTTCGTCCTTGCTTTTTCCATCTTAAAAAATGAAACCGAAAACAATATTTCAGAACATCATCACGGTTAGGCTTTTGTGACTCAGAGTGTATTTCATATTCTAAGGGCTCAAATACATGAAAGCTTCAGCTTTAGCTGTTGGGTTTTCTGGTGGCGGATACAACGGGGGTGGAGTGAAGGCTAGAACTGGTTTGGGAGAAGCAGTTGGGAAGAAGACGCTGCAATGGGAGTGAGGAAACCTCGCATCTGGACCTGCTTCTGTCCCTGATGGGTTATGTGGCTTCTGGCAATGATGTCTCCACTCTGGACCATAGCGTCCTCTTTTGTGAAACAAATAAACAGAAAACACAGAGACTTAGAGCCTGTAATGACCGCTCACTTGTTTAGTGATTTTTTTTTTTTAAGCATTTGTTTGGTGCTTTTCTGCTTGGGGAGCCCTTCCTTCCACCTCCTTGATTTCCTCTGTTCCTCCCAGCCAGCCAGTGGGGCAGTTAGAGTGTGCTTGTTGCCCTCACTCCTGCCACAGCAATCCGCAGGTGCACACACAGCCGCGGGTGGCTAGAGGGTGCGTGCGAACCCAGGTCTTCTGACTTCCGCTCTTGGTATGTCTGCTTCTATCAGGTGGTTCTAACGTTTTTTTGGCCAATGACATAGAGAACTCTAGGAGTACCTTTTCTTTGTTATTTTTAATTTAAAATACCATTTAAGGGCACTTAGCCACCTCTGGGGGGTCATCAACACCATCGGGACCACTGTGGAAAGGGGGATCAGAGAATCCTCAAGCAGGATGTCGTTTCTCTTCCCAAGCATGGAATTCCCGGCTTTCTGATCAGTTATTTCCTTGCCTCCTTTCCTGCGGAGTCACCATTTGGCCCCGTCTCCTCGCCTTTCTGCCTGCAGTTTTGCTCATTAGTGCTGACAGTTCTGGTTTCTCTGCAGGTGCTGGGAATGACACCAGGCCTCATGAGAGGTGTCTCTGGTCCTAGATGGGATGTGAATAGTGTTTCTCACAGAAATAGCCTAATTTGAAAGAAATCCCCTTTGCTATTTGACATGGTGTGAACGATAGCATCAGGAATCCTTTTACATCCAACAAAATAAATATGTCTCCTTGGTGCCATGTTCCCAAACACAGGCAACCTCAGTTATTGTGCTTGAGATGCCCTAGGGTCTGAAATAAAAAAGATTTGCATTCAGATAGACAGTCCTTTCCCTTTGCATTTTGGATTATTGGATGGGATTTATTTTGGTGTCCGTGGCCATGGCAGGGAGCCATGTTCATCTTTGATTTTCCAGGTTGTGAGTTTCACAGTCCAACCCTTGTAGGTGGAACAGAAAAGAGATTTAAAATACACAAGTATCTTCCACATCTTTGCTTAAACGTCACTTCATCAGAGACCAGTTCTCACCAACCCTGCCCTGTAGGTTAGCTGCAGCATCTATGTATTTGTAATTACCTAAGTTATCATTTGAATGTGTTTAATGAGTCTTCTGTGATGCGGTGGAAGCTCTGTGAGGTCCGAGCGGTGCCTGTCTGGCCTACCCTTCTCTCCAGGACCTATGGTGAGCCGATGCCTGACTGCTTGATCCTTTGTTTCACAGGAAGGGACAATCTACAGATCACTGTCACCCCAACCCCAGTGTCATTTCCTCATGGGAAATTGTTACCGATTTCACCAACATGGCCTTTGTCCGAAGTCCAGTCTTCCTCAGCGGTGGACAGAATGAAGCCTGTGCCGGGACGGTCCCCTGACAACACGAGCTGGCCGCAGTCTGCCCAGACGCCTCCACCCAAGACACAGCGCCAAGCTCGGGCCCACAGGGACTTCTCTCCTTCCCCTTACCAAGGCAGTGGACATAGCACCTCCCTCGAGCCTTCCAAGGATTCTACGGAGGCCCTGGTCCAACCAAGACCTCCAGGGGGAAAAGAAGCAGCCGCCGTGTCAGGTTTGCCTCACACCAGCATGCTTCCCACACTGTCCCCTCTCCCACCAGTGGCGTCCTCCCGTGCTGGCCTCCCATCCCGGCCACCGTGGGTAGGGACTCCTTCCATGGCAGAACTACATTCCCCGAGGGCAGACGCTCTCCCCTCATCTTCACCTTCTTCATTGGCTCCTGCCTCACCTCATTCCATCATCTTTTCTAAGCCAGCAGAGCAACCCATCAAAGTGCTTTTATTCCCCCAAACAGCTCCAACTGACTCATCCTCAAGGCAGAGCATAGCTAATCCCCTAAACCCATTTGCTGAGGAAATGAACCACACTCCATCCAGAAATACGCAGGATTTGATAGGCGTCCCTCGTCCAGGTTTTCCTGGATCCTCAAGCCCAGCAGAGGGTCCTCACTCAGCAGTCTCTCACACACCTGAGTTTCCGAGCTCCGTGGCCGACCTGGCCCATCCGTCTCTCCCTCCCCTAGCTCCCGGAAGTCTTCTTCAGCTTCCAGGTGGAACACCCTCATCATCGGTGTTGGAAGGGGCTCCAAGTCCTGCATCCACCCAGCCAATTGAAGCTGAGGTGGCTGAAAGAGCACGTAACGGGGTGTCTCTGCCGGCCTTTAAGAGCACCGCGACCCATGAGGCTGTGTCTTCACCTGTCCAGGCTGCAGAATCGGTGGCAGTGGGAATGATCAGCCGAAAGGCAGCCCCTGCTACTGCAAAGGACTCTGCTCACCCCCTGCACTTGTCAGCAGCTCCAGAGAATTCCAGAGGGCCCGCCCTTTCAGCAGAACACACATCCTCCCCTTTGGTGCCTTCTCTGCCTCTCACCCCAGCCAGCCGAGGGCAAGAAATCCTTTCTGGGGAGGTTCTCACATCCCCATCAAATGGCGCAGTGGCGGACTTCCCCTCCATGCCTTCCTTCCTCCAGCTGGCAGGGAATCATGCCTTGCCATCCGCCACGCCCCCAGTGCCAATTCCTCAAGAAGCAGGCAATTATGGACCCTCTCCGACTGCAGCTGCAGACCTGCTCCTCTCAAGCACATTTCCTAATCTTCCTTCCACGACTTGGACATTTCCCCTGCAGAAAGAAGGTAGCGGAACAGCTGTTTTAAAGAAAAACAAAAAGGCAAATTTGACAGTTGCTCTCCAGACCGTTTCAAGTAAAGAGAGGCCAAGTCTTCACACTGTAAGTGGAGTCACCTCTGATTTTAGCACTGATTGGGTTTCTTCAGACATTACACCACCAAGAACAAACCTCCTTCCTTCAGAATTATCTCCATCTTCCATCCCCTTCGCACGAGCCACCCAGACTGTTTCTCCATCTCATAGCTCTTCCAACACCAAGCCAGATACTTACACAGTTGTGACGGACCATTCTGAGTTGCCAGTTTCAGCTTCCAAACAGGTGACAGCATTTCCCTCCTCCAGTGAGGTCTATGATTTCTCAACAATGGGAGACATGAAGAAGCCAGCAATCACAGATGTTTTCTGGCATTCTCTTGCAGCAGAAACTGGATCCCGTTCAACAGAACCAATGATATCTGGCTTGCAGCAGCAAACAAATTATGATGTGAACGGGCACACAATTAACTCCACAAGTTGGGAAACTCACTCAGCTTCAACTGCTCCTCCCGGTGGTTTAAATTCTGCTGCCAGTACAATAAAATCTCGGGATTTCAAAGATAATGTTGGGCATTTAGCGACTGCAGAAGGCTTTAGCGTTCAGGATCCAGTCTCTGGTACAAGCAGTAACCAGCTCGTCCAACAGTCAGACGTTACCATGGTTGGAAACCATACAGACTTCTTGTCTATAAACACTAACAACTATTCCAGAGACTTTCAAACAGCTGAGGTTGAAGATGACCCATCCATAAGTCAACCTTCTGTGTCTCATCCCCATCTACGGCTGCCTGCCCATCCAACACACTCTCCTGTGCTGACCTCTCCAAGTCTAACTTCCACAGCTAGCTTATGGGAAATGCTTTCAGATGGAACGGATACAAGTTTCCAAATTTCCGGCAACATCTATCCACCTCCAGTGATAAATGCTTCCCCACCGTTCCAGAGTATCCCGAGATATCACTCTACTGCTGAATCTCCTCCTCTGTCAACCAGTGCCTTATTCAGGACCCCATCCAAAGCACTGCCGGCTTCTCAGCGCCCCGAGAAGTGGACAGGTGCAGCCACTAATGCAGGTAGTTTGTTTCCTGGTACCCCCTCCCCCAAAATAGGTGTGACTGCTTCTGGGGCCAAAGCATCTTCAAGCTCAACAGAGATACACAGCTTTGCTCAGAAGGAGCAGATATACCTGATTCCAGGATGGTGAATGAGTTAGCAGTCCAGATAGTCAGGGCCCCTGATCTTCTGCCGACTTGATTTTTTGGAAAGTATTCAGAATTTAAGTGTCCTTATTTCCAACCATAGCTTTGCTCTAAGTGGCATTCTCATTATGTTTAATCGACTTAACGAACCTAAAGCTGTTTTGCCTAAATTCCAGTGCTCAGAGACTTTTCACCCTAGCAAATCCATAAGTTACATCCATTCATTCCCACAGTGGTGTGTGCATTCCGGACCAATGACAAACTTCGCTTTTCTCTCTTTGCAGTGGACTCCTCGGTGTCGCCCAAGGCAGAACCAACAACAGCAACCATGTTGTTTCTTCGGAAACCGAGTCCACTGGTGCTGTCTGCAGCCCTGGTTGCTAAGGGCGCCGGCAGCAGCCCTTCGGCCGTGGCCTCGGGATTAGTCAAGAGCAGCTGGACCACTGCTGTAGCTAAAAACGTCACAAGCAATGCAGCATCTGGCCCAAAGGCGACACCAGGGGCAGCCCATCCAGCCTTCTCGTTCACGCCGACCTACATGTTTGCAAGAACAGCACACACCGTGAGCACTCCCATGGCCATGCAAGGGAACACGGGCACTGCCTCTGGCCTGTTGTCCACAACACACCTCCCCAGGAAACCACAAGCCATGTACACGGGCTTCCTGAACCCCACCAACCCAGACATGCCCAAGGTGTCCACCGCACGCCCGCTGACAATCACGGCAGCCTTGACGTCCATCACTGCACCAGTAAGGGCCACCCGGATGCCGCCTTTGTCAGCAGAAAACACAGACGTCGCTCTTCCCTCTGTGTCCATGGCCATGGTCACAACTGGCAAAATGGCATCCAACCTGGAGTGTCAGATGTCCAGTAAGCTCCTGGTGAAGACAGGTAAGAGTCCACTGTCCTGATTTGACTTGAAAGCAGCAAGTGCATCGTGGCCTCAGAGGTGTAGCGGAATTATTAGATTTCTTTGAGATCAGTGGTTCTCAACCAGGGGGCGATTTTGCCCCCCTGCCCAGCCACCAGGGGACATTTGGCCATGTCTGGAGATGTTTTTGGGTGTCTACAACTTGGAGGGTAGGGAGGGTGTTACAGGCATCTAGTGAGTTATAGACCGGGGATGCTGCTAAACGTCCTGCAGTGCATGGGACAGTCAGGCGACAAAGAACGATCCAACCCAAAACACCGGTAATGCCGAGGTTGAGAAGCCCTGATCTTTATCGAGTGACAGAGGAGAGGAGCATCATGTGACATGGATTCTAGTCCTGGGATCCATCCTGATATCAGAGGCTCCTGGGAAACCAGTTCTGCCAGCGAGTCTGAGACAACAAATGTACACCAAAGTTTGTGTGTAGAGACCTCGGTGATGTCTCACACGCGTGAATGATGTGATCGGTAAAATGCAGAATCTTGGGAAGGGCTTTCTGTCATGTATTTTCTCAACCAGCAGATACTAACAGTACAGCTACCGTACATTATGTTGGCGCCCAAGATTTCTCCTGATGTTAAAAAGGAGACCTTCTTGAAAAAGTCGCGTAGATGCTGTCTTTTTTAGCCCCCGCCTCTGAGTTGCAGCAGACGGGCCAGGAAGGCACAGGATGCTTTTAATAGTGTGGCAATGTCTGCTATAAAAAGCATTAGACACGTTATTTGAAAGAACATGCCAGTGTTGAATGCTCATGTCCCGCCTTCCTCTTCACCCCGCAAAGAATTAAATGAAATTATCTCTTGAGATGTGTCTTATTCTAAAATGGGAAATTGTGAAACTAGGCAGAGCAGAAAGCACAGTATCTTTTTCAGTTTCTCAAGCAGTTATACCATCTGGTTTTCCACATCCCAGCCACCTAGGTGCAGAAATCTGGAACATTCTCCCCTCCCTCTTCTTCACAACCTCCCTTCACCCCAGCCACCCCCAGTCAACGACCGGTTCCTTCCAGTTCTACCTTCTAAATACCTCTTCCCTCCACCCTCACTGCCGCTTCCCTGGTTCACACCGTCACCATCGCTCACCTAAATTTCTGAAACCACAGCCAGATTTCTCTCTCTGCCTGCAGACTTCCCCCACCCTCCAATCTGTTCTCCAGTCTGGAATCCAGAGAGCCTCCTAAAATACATGCCTTTGCTTTAAACCCTTCATTGCCCGCTGCCCCAGGACCGAGCCTGATATTGTAGGCTGAAATATTCACTTCTCTCCCCTGTGCCTTTGCACTTGGTCTTCCCTCTGCTGGGAGTGGCAGGGGGCAGTCCCTCCGGCCTGGGCCTGGTTCACGCCCATCATCCTCCAAGACTCAGTGGAAGCGACAGTTCCTCCCGGAAACTTTCCCTGATCCCCACCCGCTTGCCCAAGTCAGAGCTGGATCCTCCTCCAAGGGCCTCCAACCACATCCTAGGCTTCCATTCACCTAGCACCTGTCATGTTCAATCACAAATGCCTCTTCTCCATGCCAGGTCTGCATTCCTGTCTCTGTCCTGCTTGTGGGGTGAGGACTGCACCTCCCGATGCAGGGTTGATTTAGGCTGTTTTAGGATGCAGGGCCTGCAGTTAAGGAGGTTCTCAGGGATGCTGTTCCAGGAATTTCCTTGCATGCAGACCGGTCAGGGGCAGGCAAGGCTTAGCCTGGCTTTCAGGGTCAGAGGCAGCGTTGGTCAGAAGTGAAGTACCACCAGCATGCTAGCTCTCTCTCCACTAGGGCCACACGAATGGCTGGGGCCTTCTCTCCTTAGGACTTGAGCGGGACCAACGGAGCTGCTGCCCCATTGGTTGGACCTGTGCCCACTAGCTTTGCTCAGAGCCTGTAGGAGGTGGTGGGTAGCTGGGGAGGAGAGGAGGGCTCATTAATTAGGAGGTCTGCTGCCTTATGCTGATTGCATGCTTCTGTTTCGCCCCACAGTTCTCTTTCTGACCCAAAGGAGGGTGCAGATCAGTGAAGCCTTGAAGTTTAATGTAGCCAGAGGGCTCACACAGGCATTGCGGAAGGCATTTCACCAGAATGACGTCTTGGCTCATGTAAGCCCCCTGCTTTTGTAACCAGGCTCATCTATCTCTTCCTCTTGGGTCCAGAGTCTGTTTAGATTGTTTTCCTCCTACCTGGGTACCATAGCCACAACAGAAGTAGGATCTTTCATCATTTGGGCAAATAGCTAATGCATGGTAGCTGGAGAAGGTCAAATTCTGAGATGGAAAATTGAGGATAATTGCCTTATGTCTAGTTTTTTTTTTTTTTTTAAGCCTGGAGGTTCTGTTTTAAATTGTCCCATTATCCTGTTGTTTGGGGAAAGTATTTAATTGTGTCAGTGTAATTTTGCAGAAATCATCCATTGTGTTTTTCCTTTATCTTCCTCACCATTGTGAACAATTAGTGATTTATTTCTGGACATTTAAAAATTACTCTGACTGAGTCCACCTTTGCTTGAATTGCCAGCAGCAGATAGGGAAGTAAACATTTTTTTTCTCTAAACACTTTAATGCCAAGAACTATTTAACAGCCACTAGCTGATTTTGATGGCATATCTAAGTGATGGAAGCCTTGCTTTACACCCTTTTGGTTTGATTCCAAGTTTTCAAGCAGTAAGTGTGATTGGCAGTCAATGGACAACCCTTTACATCACTAAAAAATATTGCTGTCGCTTCCTCCTTTGATGCTTTGTGCCCCAGCTGCATTCAGATTAGGGGTCCTTCCCCACCACCACATGAAGGACTAGGAAGGAGATTGGGTACACAGTTTATTGGTCATGGTTAATCTCTTTTATGTAATTCTGAAAAAAAAAAAAAGAAGAAATGCTCTCCACGAGAGGCATCTGTGGTTTCTGCACCAGAAACTTTATTTGAAAATGTGAATGCTTCCATGTGGTTACCTGAGACAGTTTTCACTAAACTTTGGTTGTTTGCAAATTTTCTCACAGCTTTTGCCTTTTTTGCATATCATCACAGACCGCTGTGACAATTAGTACATGTTAGTTTTTTTTAAAATCAGCTTTTATTTAAAAAACACTTAAGATTGGGATTGACATACACACACTACTGTATATAAAATAGATAACTAATAAGGACCTGTTGTCTAGCACAGGGAACTCTTCTCAATACTCTGTAATGACCTATATGGGAAAGAATTTAAAAAGAGTGGAGATATGTATATGTATAATTGATTCACTTTGCTGTACACCTGAAACTAACACAACATTTTAAATTGACTATACTCCAAAAAATTAAAAAAAAAACCACTTAAACACGTTTCTGTTGAAAGGATGTTTGATATTACCACCATAAATGGTAATCAGGATCATTTGCCACAAATAAAAGGTAATCATAAAAAGGAGAATAGGGAGTTCCCTGGTGGTCTAGTGGTTAGGATTTGCACCTTCACTTCCATGGCCCAGGTTCAATCCCTGGTCAGGGAACTGAGATATTGCAAGCTGAGCGGTGTGGCCAAAACTTTTAAAAGATAAAAATAAAAATGAAAATAATGGAAACAGTCTGTTAAATTCAAGCTAGACATTGTTGCTTACAGAAGGCATTAAGGCTGGGCCTGGTGTTCCTTTGTTTGTTTAAAAATATGGTTAGCAAGGATTAGAGAGGTGTTAAAAGTCAATTATCCTCAAACTGAGACCTGCTCCTTGAGGTAATTGGAAGGGTTGGAATGGGAGTAACTTTCTTGCTGGGTGACTTGGTGGCATTTGGTGCTGAGTCCATGTTCCATCCAGAAAGTCACCTAAAGTCACCTTGAACACTGCCTTTAGGTAACAACGTGCTGGGGGGCACACAGTGTGGAGGAAGCAAAGGCATACCCAGCCTGCTGCAAAATCAATTGTCTTGGTTTCTTTGGCAAATACACATGACACTCCTAATGGAAATGCAAGAATAAGGGGGAGGAAAGCAGGTGTTAAAAACACCCTGAACTGCTGATATAAAACACTAAGAAAACAAAACAAAGTAAGAATAAAATCGAAAGTCTCAGAATCTTCCAGTTGGGTCAGAATGAGCTCAGATCATCAATATCCCTTAGGACTCAGCTGTAAGAGAAACTCTCCATGGCCCATCCCTGCCTTGGTCTTGAACCAGTCACAAGCTAAGAATGGAGTGAAGTCTGAACAGTTCTTCTCTCAGCTTCTAAAGAAAGGAATTCACCTCATTTACTACCTGACCCCTGTCCTGAAGGGCCTCCACTTAATCTATCACTTCTGCCTTTTAATGTTTATAAATGATGAGAAATAGGATACAGCTGTTTTTCCCAGCATTCCATTCCCTGGAAATCTCTTTTGCCTGCCGTCTCCTGCCTGCCTTCTTGGGTGCTAATCGATGCTCACAGGATTATACTGAGGCACTTAAAGAATAATAATTAAAAAACCCCACACATTTAATTCTGTTCCAGAATTAAATTAAATATAGATTGAATCCTATATCCGTAGGTTCAATATAAACTATATTTTGTTGTATTCTTGTATTTTGAGACTTGACAATCCCCATAGGCTTATGGGATTGTTAGAATATTTGGCAAATGGGAGTGTCCTATTACTTAGCCATGCTGAGTAACAGTTGTGGTTCTAAGAAACACCAAGAAGAACTTAAAGTACCATGGAAATGAACACTGAGTTCTGTGGGTCCATTTGTTTTGTAGGTGGACATGCTGGAGCATTCTCACAACGTCACTGTTGGTTATTATGCTACCAAAGGGAGGCTGGTCTACTTGCCTGCTGCAGTGATTGAAACGCTGGGCGTTTATGGGATCAGCAATGTCACTGCAGATCTGAAGCAACACATCCCAGCCTTGCAGTCTGTGGCAGTACTTGCCTCCCCGTGGACTCCCCAGCCTGCAGGCTACTTGCAGCTGAAAACAGGCAAGTAACTCAGAAGGAAAGGATTCCTGTCCGTTCTGGGATCCGCGGTGGTACCAAGAGGACACCTGTTTGAAAACTCCATCACTAGCTGCTCTGTTATTTCTTAGAGTCATTGTGTACCTTCCTCCAAGGGCCTTGCTAATCAAATGTCCAAGTTCCCTGCACAGCAGCCTAAACTTTTCCAACCTGGACTCATTAGAAATATTCCTTCACAGGAGTCTTTCTTCCCAATTTATATAATTATGAGTATATCGTACTTGTGAGCATCATATACTGTATTTTTTTTTCCTGTATTAGCAGTGGTTACTGAGGAGAGTTGAGCGTCCATAAAATCTGTGCTTTGCAGCAACATGTTCCAGATGCCCCTGAATCAGAATCTCTGAGCTTAGGCCTTGGAATCTTTCTTTCAAACTCCCTGGTGACTCTGATCTGTGGTTTGTAAACCACAAGAGTAGAGGAACCATTGAAATTGAAAGACTCAAACAACTTAGTCATGCAGGCCAACTGATTGTTTTTTTCCCCTGCAAAGAAATAGAAGACATGATCACTCTTAAGCCATTTTGTTGTCTTGGAGCAGATGTCTCCATATGCCAATCAAATGAAATCACAAAATCCTTTGCATTGGAGGGAATCTCAGGTTAGATCCCGCTTTTAATTCTTTTATGTTATAAATCATTTTAAGAGCCACTTCCAAAATTGCAACTGTCCTTATTTGCCTGATTTCTCTGATGTAAAATCATGCCGTTTTATATCATGACTGCTATTAAGTTCAAGGAACTAAGACACAGAGCTTTGGTGAGCACTGATTTATTACTCTCATTCTAGTGCTACAGTTTGTGAGCCAGTCGGACAACATACGGTCCTGCAAGTTTGCTCAGACGATGGAACACAGGCTACAGAGGGCCTTCCAGGACGCCCAGAGGAAAGTTCTGAATACTAAAAGCAACCTGACGATTCAGGTAAGGAGGAGGGTGCTTCAGCTGTGTAGTTGACAGAGGCCAACCGGAACACAAATGTTGGCAAGAAGTGATTTGGTCCCGCATTTCAAAGCTGCCTGGTGTAAATGTAACTTTGTACTTCGGGCATGTGATATCAACAGGAGAAGGTGCCACTTTGGGGCCACCGAGTTGAGTCAGGCCTGGCAATGATGAGGATGTCTGGGGTGTGGTGGTCATGACAAGGGAGATGCTGTGAAACTGTGTACCTGCTGTGATTTGGGATTTAATATTTATTTTCCCAAGCCTTTCTTGGGAAGGCTTGAAGCTTCCTTAAGCCTTTCTAATACATTTATTATTATTATTATTTATTTTATTTTTTTTTGCGGTACACAGGCCTCTCACTGTTGTGGCCTCTTCCACTGCGGAGCACAGGCTCCGGACGCGCAGGCTCAGTGGTTTTAAAATTGACATTTAGCATAAGTGAATTATCAGCAAAGCCAATATGATGTGAAAAGCATACATTTTAATTTGAATGAGCAGTCGTCCTTTTCTAGATTCACCCAAAGTATATATGGAAGTATCTCATTATGATCTGGTTCATATTAGACTAAGATCTAAAAACATGTCACAGACATAAGATTTATGTAAGGAGTGTGACTCAGCTCCTTTTTCTTTCTGTTTGCATTTATGATCCTCACAGGTACATGAGTCTTATTGGAGCTTGGCAGAGGAACATATTCTAATTATATTCAAGAAGCACAGACTTATCGACTAGCTTCTCTTTATCAGGCACTGGAAGGGACACCAAGATAAATAAGCTGCCCTTGGCCTTAAGAATCCTCTCTTGTGTTGTCGTATGATAGTCAGGGGCCGTGAGATGAAACTTTATAAAGCAAGTAACAAACATTCCTTGGAAAAGACTACAATGGGCAATTAGATAATTGCATCTAAATAGATTTTAGATGCTCTTGAACCTATCCACAGCTTTGGGTGAATTGTTTTATTAACCCTCTTTCACTTTTTGCCTTGGCTGGCAGGAAGCCCAGAGCCAAAGTTGTTGTGTGGATTTAGTAACCCTCTAGGCTCCTATATCATGCATAGATTGCTACATGTTAATCATCACCCCAGGGTTGTCTTTTTTTTTTTTTTTTGCGGTACGCGGGCTTCTCACTGTTGTGGCCTCTCCCGTTGCGGAGCACAGGCTCCAGACGTGTAGGCTCAGCGGCCATGGCTCACGGGCCCAGCCGCTCCACGGCATGTGGGATCTTCCCGGACCGGGGCACGAACCCGCGTCCCCTGCATCAGCAGGCGGACTCTCAACCACTGCGCCACCAGGGAAGCCCCAGGGTTGTCTTTAATCTGTTTTTTCAGGACCTGGTTTTGTAATTAATAAATTACCAGTTTATTGTATTAAATGTAATTTGTGGGGCACCTTGGATCTTTTGTGGAATAAGACCATGTAAATATTTAATTTGTTCAGAGATTCATCAAAAAAGTGACTTAATTATTTTTTACTTGTATAGCATTGATATTAGGGGCTAGAGTATAGTAGACTCAGTTAGGACTTTTTGATTATAAGCAACAGAATCCAAGCTCACAGGCTTATGCAAAAAAGAGGAAGTGATTGGGTCATGTAACCGAAAGGTTCACAGCTCCTTACTTCAGGAGCAGTTGGATCCAGGTGCTTACATGATTTCTTCATGAAGTTCTCTCTTCGTCTCTTGGCTTGCCTTGCTCTGGGCGGCATCATCCTCAGGCCCCTGGCACCTCCAGGTTTGCCTCATCCTTATTACTTACAGTCTCATGGATCCAGAGTGCCTTTTTTGTGTCATTCCAGTCAAAATCCTGGATTAGTTTTCATTGAACCCTCTTGGATCACGTGCCCATTTCTGGACCAGTAACTGTGGTCAAGGATATGAAATATCCCAGTCAACTAAGTCTGGCTGAGATGCCCACTCCTGGAACCTGAGTGGGACAACTGCAACCAAAGCACATGAACTGATTGGAGAGGAGGAGGTGTTTCCCCAAGGAGAATTGTGGTGCTGACAAGGAAGAAGGGAGAATGGATACTAAGAATGAAAACAACAGCTTTCCATTCTGTCAGCGTTGTGGGTCTAATTAGCTAAATAAATCATGGCATGAGTGAATGGGAAGTAAGAGATACGGTCAGAACCCATATGAGTCTAAGAGTAGAGGGGTAATGGGAAAGTATCCCCTGCAAGGCACAAGGCATGACTATCAAGGAACAGTGATATGACCTTGGTTTCAGGCCTGTGGATCTCTTCTTATTTATGAAGTTGTTGTTAAGCAGCCCCCAAGAATGGTCACACTTTTCTTAGCTATAAGAAAAAAAAAAGAGTACAGTAAAGAAAACACAAATAAATGGAAAGACATTCTGTGCTCATGAATTGGAAGACTTAGTATTGTTATGATGTCAAATACTACCCAGAATGATCCCTATGCAATCCCTATCAAAATTCCAGTGATGTTTTTTGCAGAAATAGAAAAATGCATCCTAAAATTCACCTGAAATATCAAGGGACCCCAAATAGCCGAAACAATCTTGAAAGAGGAAAACAAAGTTGGAGGTCTCACACTTCCTGATTTCAAAACTTAGTGCAAAACTATGGTAATCAAAGCAGTATGGTACTGGCATAAAGACAGACATATGGACCAATGGAACAGAATAGAGAGCCCAGAAATAAACCCTTACATATATGGTCAAATGATTTTTGATGAGACCATTTGGTGTGGGAAGGGACAGTCTTTTCAACCAATACTACTAGGAAACTGGATCTCCACAAGCAAAAGAATGAAGTTGGATCCTCACCTAACACTGTATACAAAAGTTAACTCAAAACGGATCAAAGACCTAAATGTAGGAGCTAAAACTGTAGGACTCTTAGAAGAAAATAGGGGAAAAAAGCTTCATGACATTGGATTTGGCAGTGATTTGTTGATATGACACCAAAAGCACAGGTAACAAAGGAAAAAATAAATAAGTTAGATGTCATCAAAATTAAAAACTTTTGTGGCTCAAAGGACATAATCAAAAGGCAACCCACAGAATGGGAGAAAATATTTACCAATCATGTATCTATAGGGGGTTAATATCTAGAATATGTAAAGAACTCCTACAGCTCAGCAAGAAAAAAACCAAACAACCCAAGTAAGAAATGGGCAAAGGACTTGAATAGACATTTCTCCAAAGACGATATACAGGTAGCCAGTAAGCACATGAAATGATGCTCGACATGACTAATCATTAGGGAAATGCAAATAAAAACCATGAAATACCACTCACACCTATTGAGGATGGCTATTATATAAAAAAATAGAGAATAATAAGCATTGGTAAGGAGAAATTGGGACTCTTGTGCACTGCTGGTGGACGTGTCAAATGGTGCAGCTGCTGTGGAAAACAGTATGGCATTCCCTCAAAAAAACATAGAATTACCATATGGTCCAACAATTCAATTTCTGGATATATACCCAATAGAATTTAAACCAGGGACTTGAACAGATATTGGAACACCGGTGTTCATAGCAGCATTATTCACAACAACCAAAAGGTGGAAGCAACCTAAGTGTCCATCCATGGGTGAATGGATAAGTCAATGTGGTATATACATGCGATGGAATATTATTCATCCTTAAAAAGGAGGGAAATTCTGGCACAGGCTACAACATGAATGTACCTTGAGGACATCATGCTAAGTGAAAGAAGCCAGTCACAAAAGGACAACTACTGTATGATTCCACTTATAAAAAGTATTTAGTTTTGTCAAATTAATAGAGAGAGAAAATAGAATGGTGGTTTCTAGGAGCTAGGAAGAGGAAGAAATGGGGCGTTATTTAGTAGGTACAGAGTTTCAGTTTGGGATGATGAAAAAGTTTTGGAGATGGATGGTGGTGATAGTTGCACAATAATGCGAATGTACTTAATGCCACTGAACTGTACACCTTAAATGATTAAAATGTAATGTGTATTTTACCACAAAAAAGTATGAAACTAATATAATGTTGTATGTCAATGAGGTCTCCTCAATAAAAAAATTCTCATCTGAAAAAATGTATAACTTACCTGGTCGAGTGTAGTATGTACAGAGATACCATATTGCAAGCTCTTTGGGATCCAGTGAGATTTAGTTGTGTTGAAAAGCAAAAAAACAGAGTGTTCAGAATAGAGATAAAGGTTGCAAAGTTATTTTAGTTATTATTTTTTTAGGTGACAGTGCAGTGAGGTCTTTTGAATTATTCGGAAAGAAGTGCCTTTTTTCTTGGTACCTTGGGAGAGGCATGAATATCTGTGGCTAAACCACATTCCAGAAATACTGTTGGAAAGGAAGTAATAGTTGACCAGAAAAGTTGACTCCGTATGTCGTTAATCATGGGACTCTCGCTACTGTGTTAGAGAATTTAAAAGGAACTTCCACTTATGGGAACAAGTTCGAAATAACATGAAGAAGCTATTCTTGACAGTCTTCTTCAAAGTAAGGTTTAAAAGGAACGTTGCAGAGATATTTATATCTGAGCACACAAAGGTCTGGGACAGACTGGGTATCAGTTTCCGGCAGAAAGAGAGGACACATTCAAATGAAGATAATTTGAGGAAAGTCCAATGAAATGGACTTTGTAGAAGTGTGGGCGGGCTCTAGGGAAACCACAGGGACAGTGCAGCTGCCAAGGCTGTGACAGTTGGGGCTGATGCGGTGAGAGGAGCCAGCAGTTGTGGGAAGCCTGAGGCCAGAGCTGCCCAGCATGAGCTGTGACCCCACGGGAGGGAGTCCCTGACACCAACTCTGACCTCACTCTCCTCCTTCTCTCCCACATCCTCCTGAGCTGCCTGCAGCTGAAGCCAGGGGGCCAAGGAGCCCATTGATGTGGTCCACAGGGGTCTGCCTCTGGGGGCACTGAGCAGAATGAGGGCAGGGTGGCAAATGGATCTGGAGGGGGAAGGGGCAGACGCCAGCACAGAAGCCCATAAAGAGTGTCTCACCAGGCAGAATGCCTTCCTACCGCATCTGTTTTTCAAAGCTCATCTGTGGGATATTTTTATGTATACATTGACCTATAAAAGTCTCATTTCCTCATAACTAAAAAACTGACTTAGACAAGATTCGAGAAGAAAACCACACCATCTCATAGTAATATTCACATGTTTTACATTGAATTAATAGACCACAAGGAAATGGAATCTCTCTCTAAAGAAGCTGTTTTCTATTTCTGAATTCTTTTTGTCATCAGGTTCGGTCACGCTGTCCATGACTAGGTTGATGATGGACGGTGTGCATTCCCTGTCCTTTCAACTTTAAAACCCCCATAAGTTTGACTCAGGCTTTCTCTGTCTGAGCAGTTGAGTCCTCCTTAAATTTGCCATTCCTATGCTCTATTGTGTATTTTCAGAACCATAAAAGTAGCCTGAGACCATTTAGCCCCTGGAAAAGATACACACACCAGTGGTTAAAACCCGAAGTCAGGCTGCCTGGGTTGGAATCCTGTCTCCGTCACTTATTAGCTGTGTGACCTTGGGCAAGTCCCTTGATCATTCTGGGCTTCAGTTTCCTCCTCTGTAAAAGGGAGTCATAACAGGATACACCTCCTAGGGTTGCGGTGAGGATTAAATGAGATCATGTGCCCTTAGCACGATGTCTGGCATGTAAGCAAGCAATCCGTAAGTGACAACTACTGTTATTCTTATCTCTTCCTTGCTCTCTTCCCACCTCCCTTTCATTCCTAACCTCAACTTCTCCTTAAACTTCTCCTCCCACGACCTCCATGAAACAGACCCTCATCTTATTTGGCATGTCTCCCTCCCCTTTCCTCCTGTGTCGATTCAGATGGTGAGCACGTCCAACGCCTCCCAGACAGTCACCTTGGTGTACGTGGTGGGCAACCGAAGCTCCTTCCTCAACGGCACCGTGGCCAGCAGCCTCCTCCGCCAGCTCTCCGCTGAGCTGGTGGGGTTCTACCTCACCTACCCGCCGCTCACCATCGCCGAACGTGAGTATGTCCACGTCCTACAGGGACTCTGCCATCTTCTCCGGGGCCTTGTCTGTTTAGCAAACCTCCATGGTGCCAGGCCACATGCTACCTCTTTTGTCATTATATCACAACTGAAATATGTGATCAACGGGGATTGAATTGGTGAAAACTTTATTACACGTTGAAAAAAGCAGTAGGTGCTTTTTACCCTTCACTTATCTCGTATCTCATTTAATCCTCACAACTACCCTATAAGGTAGGTGCAGAATTAACCCCATTTTGCAGATGGGAAAACTGAAACTCCAAGAGTTTTAACAAGATGCCTACTCTGACATAGCTAGCGAGACGTGGAACCTGGGGTTTGAACCCAAGCAGTCTGCCTTCTGAGCTTATAACACTGCCTGGTATAGCATCTGTCCTTGTGGCAATCTGGGTTGCTATGGTTTCCTCCACTTCTGCCATCAGCAGATGTTCCTGGGCCTACAGCCCTTGCCCGGGCTATAGATATTATGATGCAACTCATGTGCAGTCAGCATCGTGACTTCACTTAATGAAGTCCCCATAGGCTTGTGGCCTCATCTTCCTCTAATGCTTCAGTTACATAATCCTCATTACCATTCAGCAGTCATAGACTTTGAAGACGATGCAGCCTACATTTTGTACCCAAACATTTACTTGGTAGCCAAAGGAAGTAAAGATCTATGCTCTTAAATTTAATCATTGGTACATTTCTAAAGGTCACTGGGCAAGTTATTTTTTTAAACATGTATTAGCAAAATTGTTTCTATTTCCTTCTTTTATATATGGTAGATAAGTGAGATAATGTGTGTGAATGTACTTATTAGCACATAGTAGACACTCAGAGTTTTTTTTAATGTTTGTTTAATGGCAAGCTTTTGTGACTTTCCATATACTAGGGAAAGATGCTTCTGGATTTTATGGAAAAGATGATGTCATTAAAGATGGCATTATGTCACCTGGCAGCACATGAAGAATTTCGTTTTTCATCATCTTGATATTCTGAGAATAATAACAATAACACAACTATGATTTATTGAGTACTTACTATGTGCCAGGTACTATGCTAAGCCTTTTACATGTATTAACTCTGATGGTCACCACACCTGTAAAGAAATGGTACTGTTACATTTGGCTATAAAACTTAGTCCTTGACACTGGAAAAATCCATTCAAGAAATAATTATTCCTAAAAGTGTTGTGATGGTTGGATAATTTTTAAAGAGAAAGCTATTGTTAAGATAGGTTCTACCTGTAGGTCTTGACAATGGAAGTGTTTCACTTAAGAAGGTTTTGATGGAGAAACCAAAAGCAGACACCCAAAAGCCCTTTACTGAGTATTTTAGTTTTCTGAATAGCAAGTTTCAGTCTGTATGTCCTAGAATTCCCAAGAATGATAAAGCAGGATTTAGCTGCTTGGTATATTGTCAGCTATGTCTATTTCTCTGAACAATATTTACATATAAAACCTGTGAAAGTAATTTGGTGTGTTTCTTGTTTGTTTTAGCGCTGGAATACCCCAACCTTGATATATCAGAAACAACCAGAGACTACTGGGTAATTACAGGTAATCTCTTCTTTCATTTCCCCTTTCACCCTATCAGGTTGGTTTATTTTTTTCTTTCTTTCTTCCTTCCTTCCTTTCTTACTTTCTTTCCTTTCTCTCTCTCTCTCTCTCTCTCGCTCGCTCTTTCTTTCTCTCTCTTTCTTTCTTTATTATTTTTTTAACATCTTTATTGGAGTATAATTGCTTTACAATGTTGTGTTAGTTTCTGCTGTATAACAAAGTGCATCAGCTATACATATACATATATACCCATATCCCCTCCCTCTTGCGTCTCCCTCCCACCCTCCCTATCCCACCCCTCTAGGTGGTCACAAAGCACCAAGCTGATCTCCCTGTGCTATGTGGCTGCTTCCCACTAGCTATCTGTTTTACATTTGGTAGTGTATATATGTCCATGCCGGTCTCTCGCTTCGTCCCAGCTTACCCTTCCCTCTCCCAGTGTCCTCAAGTCCATTCTCTACGTCTGCGTCTTTATTCCTGTCCTGCCCCTAGGTTCTTCAGAACCATTTTTTTTTTTTAGATTCCATATATATGTATTAGCATACTGTACTTGTTTTTCTCTTTCTGACTCACTTCACTTTGTATGACAGACTCTAGGCCCATCCACCTCACTACAAATAACTCAATTTCGTTTCTTTTTATGGCTGAGTAATATTCCATTGTATATATGTGCCACATCTTCTTTATCCATTCACCTGTCAATGGACACTTAGGTTGCTTCCATGTCCTGGCTATTGTAAATAGTGCTGCAGTGGACATTGTGGTACATGTCTCTATTTGAATTTTGGTTTTCTCAGGGTATATGCCCAGTAGTGGGATTGCTGGGTTGTATGGTAGTTCTATTTTTAGTTTTTTAAGGAACCTCCATACTGTTCTCCACAGTGGCTGTATCTATTTACATTCCCACCAACAGTGCAAGAGGGTTCCCTTTTCTCCACACCCTCTCCAGCATTTATTGTTTGTAGATTTTTTGATGATGGCTATTCAGACTGGTGTGAGGTGATACCTCATTGTGGGTTTTTTTTGTTTTTTTTGTTTTATTTTTGGTACACGGGACTCTCACTGTTGCAGCCTCTCCTGTTGTGGAGCACAGCCTCCGGACGTACAGGCTCAGCGGCCATGGCTCACGGGCCCAGCCGCTCCGCGACATGTGGGATCTTCCTGAACCAGGGCACGAACCCGTGTCCCCTGCATCGGCAGGCGGACTCTCAACCACTGCGCCACCAGGGAAGCCCTGCTCATTGTGGTTTTGATTTGCATTTCTTTAAAGATTAGTGATGTTGAGCATCCTTTCATGTGTCTGTTGGCAATCTGTATATCTTTTTTGGAGAAATGTCTGTTTAGGTCTTCAGCCCATTTTTGGATTGGGTTGTTTGTTTTTTTGATATTAAGCTGCATGAGCTGCTTGTAAATTTTGGAGATTAATCCTTTGTCAGTTGCTTCATTTGCAAATATTTTCTCCCATTCTGAGGGTTGTCTTTTCGTCTTGTTTATGGTTTCCTTTGCTGAGCAAAAGCTAAGTTTCATTAGGTCCCATTTGTTTATTTTTGTTTTTATTTCCATTTCTCTAGGAGGTGGGTCAAACAGAATCTTGCTGTGATTTATGTCATAGAATGTTCTGCCTATGTTTTCCTCGAAGAGTTTGATAGTGTCTGGCTTTACATTTAGGTCTTTAATCCATTTTGAATTTATTTTTGTGTATGGTGTTAGGGAGTGTTCTGATTTCAGTCTTTTACATGTAGCTGTCCAGTTTTCCCAGCACCATTTATTGAAGAGGCTGTCTTTTCTCCACTGTATATTCTTGCCTCCTTTACCAAAAATAAGGTGACCATAGGTGTGTGGGTTTATCTCTGGGCTTTCTATCCTGTTCCATGGATCTATATTTCTGTTTTGGGGGCAGTACCATACTGTCCTGATTACTGTAGCTTTGTACTATAGTCTGAAGTCCAGGAGCCTGATTCCTGCAGCTCCGTTTTTCTTTCTCAAGATTGCTTTGGCTCTTTGGGGTCTTTTGTGTTTCCATACAAATGTGAAAATTTTTGTTCTGTTTCTGTGAAAAATGCCATTGATAGTTTGATAGGGATTGCACTGAATCTGTAGATTGCTTTGGATAGTAGAGTCATTTTCACAATGTTGATTCTTCCAATCCAGGAACACGGTATATCTCTCCATCTGTTTGTATTCTCTTTAATTTCTTTCATCAGTGTCATAGTTTTCTGTATACAGGTCTTCTGTCTCCTTAGGTAGGTTTCTTCCTAGGTATTTTATTCTTTTTATTGCAATGGTAAATGGGAGTGTTTCCTTAATTTCTCTTTCAGATTTTTCATCATTAGTGTTTAGGAATGCAAGGGATTTCTGTGCATTAATTTTGTATCCTGCTACTTTACCAAATTCATTGATTAGCTTTAGTAGTTTTCTGGTAGCATCTTTAGGATTCTCTATGTATAGTATCATGTCATCTGCAAACAGTGACAGCTTTACTTCTTTTCTGATTTGGATTCCTTTTGTTGCTTTTTCTTCTCTGATTGCTGTGGATAAAACTTCCAAAACTATGTTGAATAGTAGTGGTGAGAGTGGGTACCCTTGTCTTGTTCCTGACATGGTTTGTCTTGTTCCTGAAATGGTTTCAGTTTTTCACCATTGAGAACGATGTTGGCTGTGGGTTTGTCATATATGGCCTTTATTATGTTGAGGTAAGTTCCCTCTATGCCTACTTTCAGGAGAGTTTTTATCATAAATCAGTGTTGAATTTTGTCAAAAGCTTTTTCTGCATCTATTGAGATGATCATATGGTTTTTATCCTTCCATTTGTGAATATGGTTTATCACATTTAATTGATTTCCATATATTGAAGAATCCTTGAATTCCTGGGATAAACTCTACTTGATCATGGTGTATGATCCTTTTAATGTGCTTTGGATTCTGTTTGCTAGTATTTTGTTGAGGATTTTTGCATCTATGTTCATCAGTGATATTGGCCTATAGTTTTCTTTCTTTGTGACATCTTTGTCTGGTTTTGGTATCAGGGTGATGGTGGCCTTGTAGAATGAGTTTGGGAGTGTTCCTCCCTCTGCTACATTTTGGAAAGGTTGGTTTATATTTAAAAACTGCATGCCATTCAGTGATAGAATTGACATCTTTTCTTGGGTCCTGTCTTATACGCCAAGGAGTTACTTCCCTAGGACCAGAAGTGGGTGGAGTAAGCCGAGATAGGAAAAGACAGCATGCTGAAGATGAGGGTTAAATAACCAATTCAGAACAGCTACGTTGAAAGTCCCACCCAGGAGCTTCCTCTTCGCAAAATGTGTACCCATCAAAAGGTGCGGCATTAAGCTGTGGACGTCTGGGGCATGTCCATGTGAATGGTTGTCTATTTGTTTAAAGACCATTTAAAGACCGTAGGACTTTCTGCACTGCTTTACAAAACCCAAATGAAAGTCAGAGGAATGCCAGGCATGCATTTTTCTCTCTCCCCAGTACGCCCGCGCTGATCCTGGTGGAGCCCGGGCGTGTCCTGACAGTGAGGGTGGATGGAAGTAAAAGGGTGTTTGGGTGGCAGTTTCCTTTTTTCTTCCTTGACATTTCCCAGCTGAGATTTATGAAACAGCAAAAAATTTTTGCTTGTGTTTTTCAAAAGCCAGACAGTAGCTCTGAAAATTAGAGAAGCAAGGATTGGAAGCGGAGAGAGAGGACAGATGCTTGTAGCAGGAAAAGTGACCAGCCGGGCCATAAAGGGTGATGCCAAAAGCTCAGCTTCTTGGGCTTCCCAGGTGGCGCGGTGGTTGAGAGTCCGCCTGCCGATGCAGGGGACACGGGTTCGTGCCCCGGTCCGGGAAGATCCCACATGCCTCGGAGCGGCTGGGCCCGTGAGCCATGGCTGCTGAGCCTGCGCGTCCGGAGCCTGTGCTCCGCAACGGGAGAGGCCACAACAGTGAGAGGCCCGCGTACCGCAAAAAAAAAAAAAAAAAAAAGCTCAGCTTCTCTGTAACTGGTGACACACTGAATCTCAGAGACGGAGTTTTGGGTGAAGTAGAAAAGGATAGCTTCGTTGCTTTGCCAGGCAAAGTGGAACACAGCAAGCTGCTGCCTTGAAAAACTTTGTGTCCCAACCCAGGAGGATTTGATGAAGAGTTTTATAGCAATAGTTCAAGGGTGGGGTTGCTGATAAGATTAGGGTGTGTGCAGGGTCTGCACGCCTTTACTCTCATCTCAGGTGGTCGGTCTCCTAATCTTGATGAGCTTCTCTGGTCCCTTCAATCTCAGGTGGTCTCTTGGCTGCTTCTCCCTTGATTAGCAACTGTTCGAATCTGCCCTTTGGAACCCAGGGAGGGTCATGGAGGCTGGAGTCTTGCCTACAAGAAAGGGAGGACAGAAAGGCTTCCATGCCCAGGAGCCCCACAGGGTCCTCCTCAGTTTCAAGGGGAGGGACGGAAGGGTGTTAGTCTGCTAGAGCTGCCGTAACAACGTACCCCAGGCTGGGGGAGCTTCAACAACAGGAATTTATTTTCTCATAGCTCTAGAGGCTGGAAGTCTAAAATCAAGGTGTCACTTGGGTTGTTTTCTTCTGGGGTCTCTCTCATTGGCTTGTAGATGGCCATCTTCTCTCTGTGTATGTCTGTGTCTTAGTTTTCTCTTCTTTTTTTTTTTTTTTTTTTGCGGTACGCGGGCCTCTCCCTGTTGTGGCCTCTCCCGTTGCAGAGCGCAGGCTCAGCGGCCATGGCTTACGGGCCCAGCCGCTCCGCGGCATGTGGGATCTTCCCGGACTGGGGCACAAACCTATGTCCCCTGCATCGGCAGGCGGACTCTCAACCACTGCGCCACCAGGGAAGCCCAGTTTTCTCTTCTTATAAGGACACCAGTCGTATAGATTAGGCCGCACCCTGATGACCTCATTTTATCTTAATTGCCTCTTGAAAGGCCCTATCTCCAAATACAGTCGCATTCTGAGGTCCTGGGAGTTAAAACGTCAACATGTGAGTGGTGGGAGGACACAGTTCAGCCCATTACAAGGAGGGAGGAAGATTTTGCAAGTCCTGGAAGATGTGCTTGAACAAGCAGGCCCTCCCAAACCGCCTTCTTCCCTTGCCTGTCTCCTCCCTCCCTTGCTGTCCTAAACAAGCAGTAGATGGGCTGCTGCCTGGAATACTAACCAAGGAGCTTGGTGAAGCTCGCTCAAGGTCTCTCCTAAATTGCAGAAAATTGCATTTCTTTCTCCCCTGCAAAGCCGTGGATTTGTAGAGATTGTTTTACCTGCTAAGAAGGCCAACTAAAGAAACGTTTACAGAGGAAACAACAACCCATCAGAGCTTATGCTCGAGAGAGACAATGCAACACATTTTGGAAACCAGCAGGTTATGTAACATTTACAAAAGCATGTTTCCTGCACGCGGAATGCTGTTTTTTAACTTGTAGCCATTTCCTCCCTTCTCGTAACTTTTAAGCGTTACATTCAACGATAAAACATCCTGTCCTTGACAGACTCCTGTTTCATGCTTTCCTCATGTACCTGTGTCTTGCCCTGCCTCTGTTTTAGTGACATAACCTTAATAAAAAGCTCCATACATGGTCTTGCTTTCGGGATTCTTCTGGGACTTGACCCCTGCCCACTCACCTACGTATCCAACTTTGTTATCACTGTTGCTGCCTGTTGGTAATCAGCATACACAGTGGCACCCATCACTGTGTTTGGGGCTGATTGGATCAGTTGATTAGTGCTTGCGGGGGAAGAGGGGACAGGTCCAGGTCTCAGGATGACCCTCCTGCCTTCCCTTTGGCCCATAACTGCTTTCTAGACCCATGGGCGGCCACCACCAACTTTAACTATCTTTTCCAGAAGGGGTAGGAGATTAGGAACTGAGAGATGAAGACAGCACTTGTTCAAACCTACAGTCCCTAGAATAACCTGTCTGCCCAGATATTCATCCTGGGCATCCTGTCTTCTGCTCACTGCTAACAGCCAAGAGGATTTGAAGCAACTTTTCTTCCTGTAATTTGTATTGTAAAAGCCTAACATGTTTTCATCTGTTTTCCGACTAAGCTTATATTAAATATGTTTTGTCACACTATCCACTTCTCCCCTCCCTGAGTGTGGGTCCTGCTGTGGTGGAAAATCACTGGCTTAGGGTGACTCCTGCAGCCCCTCTTTACAGAGTACCCAGGGGCTACCCTGCTCTCATGGATCCTGCAGGCAGGGGTGTATATATGAGGCGTGTTAGAAATGTACAAACTTAATGTTGCTGCCTGACAGAGGTGAGAGCCCCTCGTAGGCTTATTCATCTGTCTTTATTTCACCTACCAGAGTCAGAATATCCCAGACCCAGCAATTACAGGATTTCTTCTGGTCTCAGCTCTGCTACTGGCTAACCTAGTGTGTCCTTGAGCAAGTCAACTTAGACCCACTAGGCAGCACATGCTCACCTTTAGAATCAGGAAAAGATGTGAGCTGAGGATTGAGGTTCTTTTGGCTCTGAGTATGTGAGATTCAACCATGAGTAAAACAACTTAACTTGAGTTCACTTGGCCTGATCGTTGGAATCTTAGAGCCCAGTGCAATTGTAAACAAAGAAGGAATGAGAGACCAGTGATGTTACAGCCACCAAATCCTCTGGACAAAGCTCCTAGGAACACAGCTGGGACTTGCCCGCCTCCTCTGAGCTGAATCAGTGGTGGGTAAGGGTGGGTGGCCAGGGCCCTGGCTGATGTACTGAGGGGCTGCGGTCTTCCTGGGCCCCCGTGCCAGGGTCCAATCCCCGCTACTGCTTCCGTGTCTCTGTGAAAGCTATGGGCACACACCTCTTTCCACTCCCTTCCAGGCGGGCAGAGAGGGCCAGGAGCCTGAGGTCCACAGTGCTTCTCAGGGAAAAGGAAAGGAGCTACAGTCCTGGAACACAGCTCTGTGCTTTCCAGGCAATTCCTTCCTCTGGTGAGGATGTGTCTAGTGAAGGAGGAGGCGCGTTTGAGCAACAACAGCTACTGTTTACGGGCACACCCCTCTCAAGTGCACTATGCTGGAAGCGTTTTTGTATAAAGTATACTGTTCTTTGCAATGATACAGTCAGGAGGAGCTTATGATACCCGTGTTTTCTGATGAGGAACTGGGGCCCAGAGAAACGAGGCAACTTGCTCAAGACACTCGGTAAGGGGGCATCAGGATTCAAACCCAGGCCCCTGGCTCCAACCCTCTGCTCTTCTCCAGCCGCCTCGAGAAGGACACATCCTCTTTGCAAATAGAGCCACGAGGCATGAGGGAGCTGCCCAGTTGATTCCGTGTAGCTCTGTGGCTGGTTCCCACAGAGCTGTACTTCCTGTACAGCTTCCTGTGCTTCCCTGGAGGTATTTTTTCTCAATTTTTAAAACTGTGGTAAAATAAACATAAAGTGTGATTTACCATTTTAACCTTTTTTTAAAAAAATAGTTATTTATTTATCTTTGTCTGCGTCGGGTCTTTGTCGCTCTGCCCCGGGCTTTCTCTAGTTGGGATGAGCGGGGGCTGCTCTTTGTTGCGGTGTGCAGGCTTCTCCTTGTGGTGACTTCTCTCTTTTTTTTAAATATCTTTATTGGAGTATAATTGCTTTACCATGGTGTGTAAGTTTTTGCTTTATAACAAAGTGAATCAGCTATATGTATACATATATCCCCATATCTCCTCCCTCTTGCGTCTCCCTCCCACCCTCCCTATCCCACCCCTCTAGGTGGACACAAAGCACCGGAGCTGATCTCCCTGTGCTATGCAGATAGCCAGTGATTTTCTCACTAGCTATCTGTTTTACATTTGGTAGTGTATATATGTGCATTGGCTTCTCTTGTTGTGGAGCATGGGCTCTAGGCGTGCAGGCTTCAGTAGTTGAAGAACGCGGACTCAGTAGTTGTGGCTCACGGGCTCTAGAGCACAGGCTCAGCAGTTGTGGCGCATGGGCTTAGTTACTCCGCGGCATGTGTGATCTTCCCAGACCAGGGTTCGAACCCGCGTCCCCTGCACTGGCAGGAGGATTCTTAACCACCAGGGAAGCCCTTAACCATTTTTAAAGTGTACAATTCAGGGGCATTAAGTACATTCACAGTGTTGTGCAACCATCACCACTATCTATTTCCAGAATGTTTTTGTCACCTGAAGGCTTCTACTCTTCTCTTCTTTGATGTCTGCCCTTGCATCATCTCTGGGATTCCTGTAAAGTAACCCATGATGACGTCCCTCGACCATCCTGTGTCCCCTCTCTTGCTCTTGTCCACCAGTTAGGAGAGACCAGTGTAGAAGTAATCCTTCAGCAGTTGGCGCTGTCCTTTTACGGGAGGGGTGTCTTTGAATGCGCAAGAACACGGGCTCTCCTTCTGGGGTCAGGAGGCTGGTCAGCCCTTCCTCAGCCTGACAGCTGTGTCAGGAGGGTTCCAAGGGGCCACAGTGGGAAGTGCAGGAGTGTTTTATCTTTGTTTGCAGGAGTTCTGCTGAGCTGGGAGTCCCTCATAAGGGCCCTGGAAGGAAAGCTGCTTTATGCCCTCCGTGGGGATTATTTAGCATTTGTGGTTTCAAAGAAATGATTTCTAAGACTCAGCTGTGGGTTTTATTTTTCTCTTGATTGGTTTAAGCATCGTTCTCTGTATCTCGTTGTCATCCGTTGCGTGTTCTGGCCCTGTTAGAATGCCATCATAGCAACAATGCCGTCTTTATATCCAAGCTATTGCTAGATCCCAGTAGACGGGTGGTATTAATGGTCCTTGGCTGGACTGTAGTAGAACAAACTCTGCTAAATGAAAAACCTTGTATTACATTCCCAGCCCGTGTAAGTTTTGGTCTAAGAAGATGAGAATTGCTTTTAGCATTTTTGTTTTCAGGGATGACTGTGTTTGGAGGGAGTGTTCGTGTGTTTGGGAAGAAGTGTGCTTCTTCCCAAGGGTCTCGGAGGAAGGGCTGGCTTTGGGGGTAGACAGCAAAAGGCAGTCGTCCCCGTAGTAATTGACCACAGCAGTCTTTGGACGGCTCTGGTGTTCACTAAATTCTCTCCCGTGCACCAGCCATTGCCTGGAATTCCATCACCAACACCTTAACCCATTGATTAAGACACCCTGGATGTGGGTGAAGCCCAGCAATGAAGGAGGGATGGAAAGAGAGGGTTTCATTTTCCTTCTGCACACCAGGCTCTATGCTAAGCTGCTATATACATCTTATTTCATCTCAACCTTAAAGCCCACTAGAAATATATTTGCTGTGATATAGCCTGTAGCCCTTCTTATTCCGTTTTACAGAAAAGGACTTGGACTCTGAGAGGGCCGGTGGTTTGCCCAAAGTCCCCCAACTGGCAAGGGCCAGCACGGAGAGAGCCCAATCTTTCTATCACACGATCCTTCTCTCAAGTGAGAGAGACCCCAGGGGCCCTGGGCAGCTTTAGGGGTGAGCCCTGAAAGGACCCCATTGAGGAGACAAGGAAGAGGACACCGAACAGGGGGGTTTGCCCATGTGGAAGGGGCTGAATTGCAGGGTGGAGCTTAGATTTCTCACCAGAGCTGTTGGGAAGGAAAAGTAAAATCAGGGTAGCGCTGAGCCAGGGCTTCTGAGTGGGAACCACCAAAAATCCAAGTAGTTGTACCCATTAGCGATGCTGTATTCCCATATGGACTCTGACAACACATACTGTCTTAAATAAGGTTGGGACCTAATACAGCAGCGTTACACCTGTCACAGCTTGTGAAGGACAGAGTGCATGCTTTGGGGTTCCACAGGCTCAGGTTTGAGCCCTGGCTTTGCTGATTACTAGCTGTGTGACCTTAGACAAGTCACTTAACCTTTTCAGCATCTCGAACAGGTCAATAGCGATTCCTAACTCCTGGGGCTGATGTGAGGGTAAAGTGAGGGAAGGATGGCCAAACCCTAACGTGGGGTCGGGCCCATGGCCCTTAGTGGCTGGTGGGGGCCAGCGGTGGCGGCTGTGGTTCCGAGTCAGCAGGCAGCCTCTCCTCTGACAGCCCCTCTGTGTCCTGTGTCCACAGTGCTGCAGGGCGTGGACAGTTCCCTGGTGGGCCTGCACAACCAAAGCTTCGCCCGGGTCATGGAGCAGCGCCTGGCCCAGCTGTTCATGATGTCCCAGCAACAAGGCCGGCGGTTTAAACGGGCCACCACCCTAGGAAGCTACACCGTGCAGGTGGGTGTGCGTAAAGTCATGGGGGTCTTATAAGAAGGGTGTGGAAATGTGCTTCCTGAGCCTAAGAAAACCATGCTGCGTGCCGAGGAGCGCTCACATTGCAAGCTGATGAGGCCAGTTCATCCACACTGCTCTTAGGTTTGGGGGGGGGGCGGGTGACAGTCATAATCATCGAAATCATGAAGGAGGCTGAGAGCTGCTCTCCCGACTACTAGCCTGTAGGGAAAGGAGGTCTCGGAAGAAATGCTGCCCACATGCACATATTTATTAAACAGAAGGCTATTAGTAAGCAAGCGCAACTCCTCTGCATCCTCTTCTGGAGGCTGGATGACGTCCCAGCTTTCAGGCCTCTCAGCGCCATGACTGTGATCAGCAGAGACACTGATCAGCCTTACAGGTGTGGGATTCTGTTAGCCTTGTCGAATCCGTTTCCACAAATACAGCCCTCTACGTTTATAATGGACACGTGACCACACAGGGATTCAGGGTAGGGAGCTGTAGCAGACACCACTGGTGCCCTGCCCAAACCCCCTTCTAATTTCTGTGATGAACGCTGATGAACTCCTAGCATCTCTTTATTGATGGGCTGCTCTTGAGATGCCAGAACGTACTTTGCCCAGCCATGGCTGGCCGGAAGCGCCTGGGAATTCACCAGGGGTGGAGGTATAAATACCACAGCTCTCTTGCTTCTTGGCTGGGAGGATTCTGAAATGTATGCTTTAGGATCATTGCCAGAGCTTTCCCACAGAGAATTACGCTTTAGTTTCCCGCTGTGGTGACTGGCTTCATAATGCATCCCTTGTTAGCTCCCTTCCACCCCCTGTCGGTTCCCTGCATCTCTCCAATAAATTACAAGCATTCAACTCATCTCAGAGTCTGCTTCAGAGGGAACCCGACAGAGACAGTAGCCATCCTGAGGGTAGAGGCTCTAAGCCTCTCTAGATTCTTTATCCAGTTCAAGCAAGAGTGGGAATGTCTATAGCATATTCTGGGCAATCCACGTATCTTGAGTACCACTAATTTCACAAAAAGAGGACCCATTTCTAACATTTGTTATGCTAATTAACAAGCTCTCTTGAGCAAGGTATCAAATTACAGAAGTGCTTCTGGTAGTTGCCTCTAGGAAGTGGGCTTCTTATTTTCTGGGATCTAGTCGACTGCCCCTGGATTGGTAATTGACCACATCTAGTGTGTAACTTAACCCAAACACACATGCATGGTGTCTAACTAAGAGGAAGCTTTAAAGGAAATTGCAGACATTACCACAGTGTCTGCAGATCATGTCCCCAGGCAATCTTGGAAGTACAAAGGACCCATCTTCTGGAACACACTTCCCTATGTTAGTCAACATCACGCCCCTGAGGGAGACTCCAGGTCCCCCGTTCGCAGTTGGTGAATTTGGCCTCTTGTCCTATTGGATGTTGCTTTGGTTCTAAAAATCTTTGTGGTCTGAGACAGCCTTGTCATGAGGTAAAGCGATAGTTAATTTCATGTGCCAGGTTTGTGATTTCCCTTCTGTGGGTCCACGTGGGCCCTATAATTCATACTTTTCCGCATGACAGAAAGGAAGTTGCTGGGCTTCAGACAGTTGAAATGAGATTTGCCTCAGCTGAAGGGGAGGAAAGAATCACCCTACACTGCTGGTGTTTTTTGTAAACCTAAGAAACCCAGAACATTCTAAGTGTCTAAAAGAGCCCAGTGAGATGCTGTTTCCTCTTTTTTTCTGAGTACTCAGTGTGCTTGGTCCCTTGCGTTGCCTGGAAAACCTGAGTGAAGTAAGTAGGGGTTTATTTCTGCAAATCCCCAATTTACCGAGGCTGTAGACCACCTTCCAACATCATCCTTGGAGAAATTTGGTAAGAAGAATTTGCTATTAAATTGAAATTGAGCGAAGTTATTAGATACTTGAATGTTCATTCACCTTGTACCTGGTTACACTAACGCTCTCCCTACCTCCTCTCCCACTGGGGACAGAAATAACACCCCCAAGTTTCCCAAATAAAATTCACTCTACACAGCTTACATCATCCTTCACCCAGAGAAGACCTTCGTCTTGGCTCAGATCATTTGTAAAGATGAGCCACCTTCATGAATATGGAGATTTTAATGTCTAGAATCTAAAGATATTTCTCTAGTGGATGTATTTGAGAAATTGAGTCCAAAGAAGATATACATATGACCAGTAAGCATTTTTAAACATTTAACTCTTGTCATCAAAGTAATGCAAGTTTTAACTACCACAAGATGCCATTTTCAAGATGAGTAAAATGGTACTATCCAGTGTTGATGAGGTTGCAGTGAAGTGGGCACCCTCAAACACAGTAAATGGATATGACCTTGCTGGAGGGCAGGTGAGCAATTTAGACAAGAATCTTTTAGATGGTCACAACATTACTCCTATAAATTCATTTCGAGGAGATAGAGATGAACACAAAGATGAAAGGGTAAGAGCAGTGTTTCTCAGAGAGGGTCCAGAAAATGACTCTATAAGGTGCCCAGAGGCAAAGGGGCTTTCTGGCCAGGGCAGTTTGGGCAAGGCTGCATCCTGTAGAATGTTCTTGAAGATTCCAAAGGCATATTGGCATACCAAAGACTCTAAAAAAACCTGCAAGTAAAGAAATCTCCTTGACTTTCTTCAATATACTGGTTTCTACATTTAAATGCCAATAAGACCCTTGTTTATAATAATATCTACATTTCCCCAACATTTTATTATAAGCATTTTCAAACTCACAGAAAAGTTGAAAAAATTATGACGTAAGCACCCATTTACTCACCGTCTAGGTTCTACAATTAACAGTGTATTATGTTACTGTTTTATATTTGATAACATATCATTTCCATACCGTAGATCAGTTTGGACTGTTCTAGAACCTCATATAAGTGGAATCCTACAGTATATTCTCTCTTGTATAAGGCTTTTTTGACTCTGTAGTGTTTTTGAGATTCACCCATGTTGTTCTTTTATTCAGTAGTTTATTCCTTTTTATTGTTGAATAATATTCCCTTGTATGAAATATACTACCATTTGTTTATCCATGCTTCTGTTGATGGACGCCTGCGCTTTTCCCAATTTTTAGCTATTATAAACAAAGCTTCTATGAACCTCTTCTGCAGGTCTTTCCATGGCCATGTGCTTTCATTTCTCTTGGGTATGTAGGAGTGGAATTCCTGGGTCATAGAGTTGGTCTATGTGAGTTCTAGGAGAGACTGCCAGACCTTTTCCCAAAGTGTACAGTTTGACATTCCCACTCCCACCAACCAGATGTGGAGTTACCCCACCTCCTCATCAACACGGTGTTGTCAGCCCTTCTTATTTTAGCCACTCTGGTGGTTGATATTGATGACTTGTGTTCGTTTTTTTTTTTTTTTTTTTGCGGTACGCGGGCCTCTCGCTGTTGTGGCCTCTCCCGTTGCGGAGCACAGGCTCTGGACGCGCAGGCCCCGCAGCCATGGCTCACGGGCCCAGCCGCTCCGCGGCAAGTGGGATCTTCCCGGACCGGGGCATGAACCCGCGCCCCCTGCATCGGCAGGCGGACTCTCAACCACTGCGCCACCAGGGAAGCCCGACTTGTGGTTTTAAATTGAATTTCCTCATTGAGCATTTAAAAAATATGCTTATTGGCCATTCAGATATCTTCCTTTGTGAAGTGTCTGGTCAGACTTTTTTAAAACCCATTTTTTATTGGGTTGTAGTAATATTTATTTTAATTATTATTTATAGCATACATACATAGGAGCATAAAAATATGTAGAGTTTAAAGAACACTAGTAAAAAAGAACCCACAACCCAAAGAGTAAGAACATTACTGTTACCTTAACCCAGAAGCCTTTTCTGTGTCTTTTCTTATTATACATACTCACTTCCTTCCCATCAGAGTTGACTGTGCTTCTGAATTTTGTATTAAATCACACCTGTGTTTTCTGTATAGATTTTACCATCCTCATGTGTATCCTTAAGTAGTACATCATTCGGTTTTGCATTTTATATTCTGTAATTTGTTTCTTTTGCTCCATATCAGGCTTTTATATTCACCCATATTGATACAAAGAGCCACAGTTCATTTACATGACTCTATAATATTGCATCGTGCGACTGTACCATAACTCACGTATCCATCCTACTGTTAGTGAATTCTGAATTTTCAGATTTTTTTGCTATGATATGAACAATGCTGCTATAAATATTTTTGTAACTCTTTTAATATCCTGTGAAACTCGTAATCTGTAATGTACACTTTGGAAAATACTATATTATGCCATAATGTTTGTCGATGGTTAATTACACTAGTAAAAAGTTGGAAACAACCTAAATGTTTAAAAAGGAAGGGTTAGTTAGGTTTAAGAGACATGCATACAGTAGAACATTATGTAGGTTTTAAATTTATGTTTTCTGTATTTATAATGATTATCAATTGTTAGTTACAATGCTGAAAAATGAGTAACAATTGAAGTGTTCAACAGTAAAGGATTGGCTAAGTTTAGGAGGCATGCCTTGGAATGCCGTGTAGAAGTTAACATTTATGCTTTTGTTATATTTAAGCCCATTATGGATGCAAGTAAAAATGGCAGTATATAATACTATATAGAGAGTATGATAAATAATTTTGTAAAATGATAAATAAAAGGCCTGTGTGGAAAAAACAAAGAATAGACAAAATGGTAATAGTAATTAGCTTGTGGTGGAAGGATTCCAGATTGTTTTTATTTTGTTTCATTTCTCGATGCTTTTTTGTATTTTCAGATTTTTCTGTAGTGACGATGTATAACTTGTACAGTGAGAAAAAGCAACAAAGGTTATTTTAGAAAAAGAGCTTTGAGCCTCCAAGTACTGCTTTTATCAGAGTTCTTTTGAATTGCAGACATATAAGTTCACTTTTTTTTTCCTCTCTGGCAATTGCAGGAATTTGAAATTAGAAATCTTGTTTGAGAATAACCTAACATGCCCTGAATTAATGTGGAGGCCTAGTTTCAAATGAGGCCAGAGTTCTCTGGAGGCTGGAAGACATCACCATTTCAACGTTTCCTTCTCCAGCCTGAAACTGTTCTTTCCAGATGTTTATATTTTCAAAACCCTTTTCTCCTCCCTCCTCCAGCCATAGCAGGGTTTCTTGAGATGTTGGTGATAGGGAGGTGTGAGAAGGGTGATGTCTAAAATATACGTCATGGGTCCACTTAGCCATGGAAGGCTTCGCAGTCGGGAGACAGCCTGCTGATTGCCCAGGTGATTGCAGAGTTAACGCAAGATGCCCTGTAAACATGGCCTGTCTTTTTCTGAAAGATGGTAAAGATGCAGCGGGTGCCAGGACCCAAGGACCCCGCGGAGCTGACTTACTACACCCTGTACAATGGGAAGCCTTTGCTGGGGACTGCAGCTGCCAAGATCCTGAGCACCATTGACTCCCAAAGGATGGCCTTGACCCTGCATCACGTTGTCCTTCTGCAAGCTGACCGTAAGGGGATAACCTTTCCATTCATTCATTTTTAAATTTTTAATAAATTTATTTATTTATTTTTGGCTGTGTTGGGTCTTCGTTGCTGCGTGCGGGCTTTCTCTAGTTGTGGCGAGGGGGGGCTACTCTTTGTTGCGGTGCGCGGGCTTCTCATGGTGGTGGCTTCTCTTGTTGTGGAGCACGGGCTGCAGGCGCGCGGGCTTCAGTGGTTGTGGCACATGGGCTCAGTAGTTGTGGCTCGCAGGCTCTAGAGTTCAGGCTGTGTTGTGGCACGTGGGTTTAGTTGCTCTGCGGCATGTGGGATCTTCCCGGACCAGGGCTTGAACCTGTGTCCCCTGCACTGGCAGGCAGATTCTTAACCACTGCGCCACCAGGGAAGTGCCGTCATTCGTTATTTTTAATACCAGTAAATGTTTCCTGAATCACTTGGATGTTATTAGACCCAGAGCGAAATATACTTCTGTTCTAGAAGGTTCTCAAATCAACCAGTTGTTTCCTGTGTTGTTTGAAGCAATAGGTTTTGGGTCAGGGATATGTTTTGGCTACTAGGATGATGATAATACTGCTTTTCCCCAGGTCCTATCCTCTCTTCCTCCTCAGTATAATCTTGTGAACAGTTAGAAAAATCACCACAGCTGAGCTGGTATTTGTCTGCTGGGGAATTAAAGGTAATTTCATTCAATAAGCTTTGTAGAGTCCTGCATCAACTGTGTGTTCAGTGCTGGAGGACATATAGAAGTGGGCAAGTCCCAGTCACTGCCTTTAAGGAGCAGAGAAGGCGTTAATGCAGATATAAAGGCATAGAATGCAGGAATGCTTTGAGGAGACAATGTGATTGCTACAGGGCTCAACCGAGGGACAGATTGCTCCGAAGGGGCATCCGGGAAGGATGAACAGAGAAAGGATATGAAACATAACAGCTGCCTCTTTGAGGACCCTCCCCTGGCAGCTACTCTGCTTGTTGCTTTACATAGATTTTCTCAATTTCTCTGGGGCAACTTTATTCAGCTCCAAATTACAGATGAGGAAACCTAGGCTCAGAAAAGTTAACTAACTTGCGCAACATCACAGAACTAGGACTCGAGTTGCCAAGATACGAATCTGGATCTGTTTGACTTCAAAAGTGTATTCTTAACTGTATTGCATGCTACAGTTTCAGCAGAGGGAGAGGAGGATGTACTGTCCAGAAAGAGGGAGCAGCAGAAGCAATAGAAGGGAGGTGAAAAGTACCAAGGGTGCTTGAAGAAAAGGAGTTCCAGTTACCTGGAGTGCAGAAGCATGAGGAGGAGGTGATGGGATTAGAAACGAGCATTGCTTAGGAGACTCAGGCATTGGATGGCAGGGGAAGGAGATTGTACATGATGTGATTGGCTGTGGGGAGCTGTTGGACATTTCTGAGCAGGGCAGTAGTATCACTGGAAGTACCCATTATCTAGGGAGGTTAATCTGTCGGCAGTGTCCGGGATGAGAGGGGGCAGGACTAATGAGGCTCTCTGGTGGCCCAGGCATTGGGGCCCCAGAAGAGGGCTGTGAAGGCAGCGAGGGGAGAGGGGGTTGATGAAGGTGACAGATTGTGTGGTAGAAAGATTAGATTCGACAGCACACCGAGCATACAGGGCCTGGAAGGTCGTCTCCCGTTGATCTCCTAGTTGGTGTCCGTGTTCCTTAGGAACCTGACGCCTGGCTCATGGTTTTCCTCTCCTCCTCGTCTCCTGCCTTCGTCCGGGGTAGGTGTGGCTTCCACAGGGATGGTCCAGCCCACATGTGGTTACGGCCCTCACTTCTGCTCGGCCAGCACATCCTCACAGACACACCTTTGCCTGGAAATGATGGTCTCCCTCTACAATCTTGCCTTTGAAATGACTTTTTAACCAAGATTCTCTTCCTTTGCACCTCTCTCCTTCCCTCCCTGTGAGCTCTGTCCCATATCTGGTCAGGTCAGCTACTAACTTCATCAGTTTTACTGCATCTTTTTTTTTTTTTTTTTTTCTGTACGTGGGCCTCTCACTGTTGTGGCCTCTCCCATTGCGGAACACAGGCTCCGGACGCGCAGGCTCAGTGGCCATGGCTTACGGGCCCAGCCGCTCTGCGGCATGTGGGATCTTCCCGGACCGGGGCACGAACCCTGCATCGGCAGGCGGACTCCCAACCACTGTGCCACCAGGGAAGCACTTACTGCATCTTCTTTATGTGGGTTCCCCAGGGCTCCATTCTCGGCTCTTTCTCGGTCTCTCCAGGTAGAGAATGAACTGTAGAGGACTGGAGTGAAAACCACCGTAGGTGCCCAGGTAAGAGGGGAAGGTGTCCGAGGTGGAGACTCAGAGAAGTGATTGGATTCGGGATATTTTTGGAGACAGAGCTGTTGGGGCAAGGTAATGGATTGTGTGCGTGGCAGGAGGAGGTGAGGGCTGGAGGACTCAAGGGTGACTCCCAGGTGTTTGCTTGAGCACTGGTTGTGGTGTCATCTGTTGAGATGCAGAGAGGAGAGGAGGAGGTTTAGTGGGGCTGCAGTGGCGGTGGGGGAGATGGAGTTGAGAGTTTGCTTTTGGACATGTGAGCTTACACATTCAGGGAGAGCTCAGGAGATAGGAACTCGGCAGTCATCCACACAGGTGACATTTAGAGCTAAGGGAGTAGGTAAGATTAACCAGATTTGCCTTGATTTAGAACTAAAGAGAAGAGGGTAAAAATCAGGCCCAGGGCATCCACATGAGGGAAGAACTGGAGCCAGCAAAGGACCCTGGGAAGGAGCATCTGGGGAAATGGAGGAGGTGGTGTCTAGAAATAAGTGAAGAAAGTCAATGTCCTGGGAGGGAGGGAGCTGCTGCGTCATCTTCTGTTCTGGAAGGATGGAGATGAAGTGAATTTGGAGTTTGGTGGTGACCTTGGCAGGAGGGGTTTCCAGGAAGAGGTGGTGGAGACAGCTTGGCTGGAGTGGACCCAGGAGAGGGTGGAGGTGGGGAAGCAGTGACAGCAAAGGGAGAAGATTAATGGGACAGTTGCTGGAGGGGCGTATGGGAGATATTGGGGTACATTTGAATATTATGGGTGACTAATAGCAAGGGAGAAATTGACAATGCAGAAGAGAGACGAACACTGCAGGGGTGAAGTCCATATGTGCTCGAGGGGGTGGCAGAGGTGGAGGGTTCAGACTCAGCGAGGAGCAGGGACGGCTCAATCTTTTGCACCAGGAAGGAAGGCAGAGTACAGGGGTGTGGGTGTCGGTCAGGGGGTGCATTTGGTAATGGAAGCCTGAGGATGTTTCTGCGGTTGTTTCTGCTCTCCTGGGGCATAATGAAGTTGGCAACTGAGGTTGAGATTGTGTGGGGGGCATTTGAGCAAGGGTGCAGTGGTACACACTGAGCATCAGCAAACTGATGAGAGAAAAACCGTAAGATTGGCAAGGCTCCCCTCCTCCTGGGTCCTCATTGCTATGTTCAGACCATTTCTTCTATTCTTTCAAAATTCTAGATGCTTTGAACTGCCCCTTCCTCACTGTAGTCACCTCTAGAGCCCAAGCTGGCCCCCATCATCCTGGTTCATTGTCTCTTCCTCTGCATCGTTTCTCCTGTCCCAACCCATCCTCTACTTTGAGGTCAGTTCCTTGACCTCCTCACATCTACTCCAGGCCTTGTGGTACTTGGGAAGGGGCAGAAATGGGAGAGCAAGAGGTGAATGGAGTGTCAGGAGGAGAGGTAAGGGGACTTTGCTGATGGAAATGGGTGGGAACAGTGGAAGGTCTGAGAGCGTGGGCAGGAGAGAGCAATCAATCAAATTAGAAGGTGCATGGAGCCTTGTGGAAATGAGAGTCGAGGGGTCATCTAGGAGTGACCTTAGAGGTTTGACTCTGGCTCAGAGAGCCAGGATTCAAACTCTGTTCCGCCTGGCTCCGGAGATGCTAGCCCTCAACCTTACTTCTTTGTTTCCTTGAAATCCACCTGGCTCTCTCGGTTCCCTTCTAGAGTAACTCACAAACTGTTTCCTCTTCTCCATTTCATCATTATCTCCTCTTGGACTTTGCAGGTGCTTCCCAAATGACTCAGCCTCAGCCTCTTTGCCACTAATGTACCATCCACACTGTAATTAGAGTCATTATAATAAACACAGGTTCTGGTCTTACATCTACTCCATTTAAAAAATATTTGGTGGCTCTCTGCTGTTCATAGAATAAAATCCAATCTTCTTAAAGTGGGTCTTTGAAGCCTTTCACAACAGGTGCTCAGCAAATGTTCAGGGCCCTTGACAACCTGGTCTCCAGGCTTCTTACCCAGCCGTACGGCTATTCTTCTCTCCTTCAGACCTAATGCTTCAGCCACACGGGAGGATTCATTCTTCACATTCCCTATGCCTCTGAAGCCTTCCCTGACCCCTGAAGCATGACCCCTCCCCGAAGTTTCCCTAGTTCCAGGGGCCTCCATTGCCCTTATCACACTGGGCAAATGAGTTGTTTTCTCGCTTCTCCCTCATGAGCTCTTTAAAAGCAGGTACTACATCTCATTCCTTTTTGAATATCCAGCCCCAGCTACTGCCTGGCTCGATCCTTGTGAAGGCAAAGAACCCACTTTTGCTAAATGCCTCTGCCAGGCCCTGAGTGAGGCACGTGGTTGGAAGACACCATAGCAGAGCAGTTGAGAGCAGAGCCTTTGTAATAAGACCGAAGACAAATGAATGACCCTCTGACCTACATTTTCCTCATACGTAAAATGGTGATATCAAAAACACTGACCTGGTAGAGCTACTCGGGGGACTAAATAAGATAATTATTGCATGTAGAGGGTTTAGTACCATTTACTACATGTCTGTTAGGCTCGTAGTAAATGGTAGCCGAGTGTCTCATTTATCCATAAGGTAGAAGGACTCGAGGAGAGGCAATGAAAAGGGAAGGGAGATTTGAAGGTTAAGAGCCTGTATAATTCAGAGAATAGGGTGCTTTTAATGAAATTAGAGAGGGGGTTAGAGTGGAGAAGCACTTTTAGGAGGGAGAAGGTGATTTACTCAGTTTGGACCATGTGGAGTTTAAGTGATGCGCTATTAAGGGGTACCATGGGGATGTTGAGGGCTGAGGTTAGGAAAGTTGTTGGAAATCCAAGCCTGGATCCCAGGAGAGAGGCCTAAGTTAACACTATGGATTTTGAGAATGTTGTAGATACAGGGTAGAATTTAAATCCTGGAGAAAATTCGAGTCCTGGAGAGAGTATAGCTAGATGACAGACCCTGGGAAATGCCTCCATCCCAGGATCAGATGAGGAGGACACTAAGGCCAGTGAAGAAGAGGAGAAACAGAGAGGTTTTAAATCTCATTTTCTCCTAATAGCTTTGAAATCAGCCTGAGATGTGAATCTGAGGTCAGCACTTTGAATAGAGAGTCATGGTGTTGAACAGACACCTTGTCCCTCTGAAGGTAGGGTGTAGCGTTCTGTGTGTTCCAGTGTCTTCTAAGTCGCTAGGTCTAGGGCCGATGTGCAGTGCCCTACAGCGGAATATATGATGCCCACTCTACCCATGTCATCTCTGGGTAATGGGGCAGCAATGACTTCTATAGAAGCAACTGCATTCCCGATGGAGGTTTTCATCCACTCCCTTTGCAGGATCTGGAATGAGAGGCCCCTCAGAGAGGTTATCCAGCTGATGGAGTAGGGAAAATTCTCCCCATGCAGAAGCAGTCCAGGGCGGGAATTGGTTTACCTTACACGGCCATCAGAAATTTATCTCAAAAAAAATATCACTTAAAGAAAGCCATAGACTGACCCTTTGGTTAAGGGAACTCTCATTCATTCCTTCAACAAATATTTTTTGAGCACCTGTTATGTGTCTGGCACTGTTCTAGGCACTGGAGATACAGCCGTGAGTAAAGCAGGCAAAACCTCTGCCCTCATGGACCTTACATTCCTGAGCGGGCAGGTTAAACAGACAAAATAACTGAATAATATGTTAGATGCTAATAAGTGCCATGGAGAAAAATTAAGCACAGAAGGGGCTAGGGGATGCTGAGGAGATAATGGCTGTGATTTTAAATTGTTGGGGTGTCGAGAAGAGGATATTGAGGAAGTAACCTTTGAGTGACCACCTGAGGATACCTGGGACAAGAATCCAGGCAGAGGGGGGAGGGTTTGAGAGCCAGCGAGGAGGTCCCGATGGAGGAGAGCAGCAGCGATGAGGTCAGAGGTGCAGACTAGGGGCCACGATCGGTGGAGCCCCATGGGCTGCACCCAAGTGGGGTGAGAGCCACGGGAGTGTGTGGGCAGGGGAGGATGGGCCTGGGCTCTCACCAGCTGCTGGACCCTCCCCTGCGTCCACTCACAGCAGTCATGAACTCTGATGTTTTGACAGCCACAGAAACGAGCTGGGAGCTTCTTCGAATGGATTCCTTCTCCTTTCAACATTTGCTCCACATGAGAATAATTATTCTGAGTTTAGGTTATGTGGACCCTTTGACTTCATTCCCTCTGACAGATACTTTGTGTGTGTGTGTGTGTGTGTGTGTGTGTGTGTGCATGCACACGCACACATGCACAAACTTCCATTCATGTGTGATAACTCAGAACTGACTTAAATTGTATATTTCAGAGAAATGAATTTTTTGGTAAAAAAAAAATATCTAACCTCCCCGGGGCTCAGTTTCTTCATCTGAAAAATGGGTATGAGAATCTTGACAAAGAGGGTATCCCAATGCCTAACACACGGTAGAAGCTCAAGAATGTGTTGTCTCATTTTCCTGTCCTTCCTCTGACACTCTTGTGAGTTAAATAACCATTTGTTCCTTTTCACCTCTGTACATGACTTTGTAGTTTTAGATCATTATGCCAATGAATATACTGGGTTTGGATGACTTCAGCTGACCTAACTTTACTATCGCTTTGACTGTTCAATGAATTTATTAATGTACATAGCATGAATGTGTTCTCTCCCCATTTAAATAGAGGTGAAAGGATTTTCCACACTGCATCAAGAAGGCACACCTCCATCAAAACAATAGAGCTGAGTAAGAGCAAAACACATGTAAATATTTCATTCTTGCTAATGAAAACACTTATATACATATATAAATATATGTAGGATATCATGTTCTGATCCACTATACATTTTTCTCCATCAGGATAGAACAGCATAGCCGAAAAGAGGCATACTGATATTTTTCACAGAAGCACAGAGCTTTAAAAAATGTTAATGGCCTAAAACTCACATATAAATACTGAATTACTAAAAGCAGCAGCAATTACATGTTTAATGTCAACAGGAGCACATTATCTAATGAGCTGTTTGCAGAAGTTAATAATGTGATTAATCACTGACTGACAAAAACTGTGGAAAAGAAGTTCTTTTGTACTGATAGTACTCCCAAGGCAATTGCTGCCTGATGAGAGGTAGATCTTGGCTAATGAGGTGCCAGTTCAAGTCAGGGGCTGGTGGAAGTCAGAGAAAGATCAGCTGGCTCCTCAGGCAGGCCCTCACCATGTGGCACGTACTGGTGGGGCCTTTGTATTCCAGAGTCCAGTCCTCAGCTTTGTGGGTCTAGTAGCCCCCAGAATTAAGCAGGATCAGGAGGACCAAGTTACGCTAACCAGACTTATAAGAGATTGATATATAAACCAGATTGAAAGTATTTAGTTTAAAATATGGATTAGAACTACCAAGGAGAGGGGATTTCTTTAACTGGCTGTTACTCTATCCTTTGTGGAAATCTGTATGGGGAGCCAAATTGCAAAAGGAGTAATGGTAGTTCAGTTACACATTCATTCAACTTTTAATTGAGCACCTACTATGTGCAAGGCACTGTTCTAGGCCCTGGGGAATGCAGCAAACAAGGGACAAAAAACCTCCCTGCTCTCTTAGGGTGCACATTCTAATGGAGAGGCAGGGGGTGACAGATGGTGAGCAAATGTATATGTATCATGGCAGATGGTGATACGTACTTTAGAGCCTCACCACTCCAAGTGTGGCCTGGGGGCCTGCTGCATGGGTACCCCCGGGGAGCTTATTAGGCATGTTACCGAGTCCAAGCTTGTACTGCTCACCACACGACAGGCTGATAAATTCAGAGACGAGTTGTTGGGGCCAGGAATAGTGACTTTATTTGGAAAGCCAGTAGACTGAGAAGATGGTGGACTTGTGTCCCAAAGAACGTATTACAGGGGGACCCATCCCAACCCACAGAATCAGAATCCACATTTGAGCAAGATTCCCAGGTGATGGGCATGCACATTAAAGTTTGAGAAGCACTGATTTAGAGAAAAATTAAGTAGGAAGAGGGGGATGGAGAGTGCTAAGGGCAGGGATTGTTATTGATATTTTATAGAGAGTACAGGGAAGGCCTCACAGATATGGTAACACTTGTTCAGAGCCCTGATGGAGGGAGGGAGGGAGCCACGTGGATACGTAGGTGAAGAGCGTTCTAGGTAGTAGAAGAATAAGCTGGTGCAAAGGCCCTGAGGCAGGAGCATGTCCTGCATGTTTGAGGAACAGTAGGAGGGAGGTAGGCTGGAGCAGAGTGAGTTGAAGGAAGAGTTGTAAGGGCAGAGAAGTAACTAGATGGTTGGTCAGGCAGATCACTTAAGGTCTTATAGAAATTATAAGGACCCTGGCTCTTGCTCTTAGTGGGGTTGGAGCCTCTGGAGGGTTTGAGCAGAAGAATGTTGTGATCTGAATTTTTAAAGGATCACTCCAGCTTCTGTCTTGCAAATAGACTATAGGGAACAAGGGAGGAGCTCATTGCAGTAATTCAGGTGAGAGATGTTGGTAGCTTGGACTATAGCAATAGAAAGAAGTCATATATTTTGAAGATGGAGATGACAAGGTTTGTTGCTCAGTAGGATCTTGAGTGAGAGTAAAAGAGACAGGTCAACATTGATGGCAAAGTTATTGGTCTGAGCATCTGGAAGGAAGGAGTTGCCATTTGTTGGAGTGGAAAATATCACAAGAACAGGTTTGGTTGGGGGTGGGGGGATTGGGAGTTGGGCTCTGGATATATTAGAGACATTTCTTAAGTATCCAGCTGGAGATTTGAGTTGATGGGTGGATACAGGAATCTGGAGTTCAGAGTAGTGGTCCTGGTTAGAGAGATAAATGAGCAGCAACAGCACAGATGGTTTTTAAGCCTTGAGTCCATGAGATCATCTAGGGAGTGGGAGAGAAGAGAGCTTGTGTGGTATTAACAGTATCACCAAGCTCAAACAGCCAGCTGCAGCCATCTTGCCCACCAGATAGACCTGCCATCCGGCCAGGTTACCCATGTCTGCTGGTCGGGGTACCCTCCCCTGGCATGGATAAATCTTTGGTTCTCTTTTTCTAGATTTTCTGCAGACCCCACTCCCTTCCAATAACTCTTTATTCCTATAAACAATTATTTTGGTTACTGTTTTCTTTACTCCAGTCCTTTTGATTGGACTGAGGTGTTTCCAAAGCTTCCCCACCTGGGATCGTGGGCGGAGGACTCATTCATCTCATATCAAAGGCTTTTTCTTTTTCTCACATTTTCCTAACCCAGCTTACTGAAAAGTTGAAAGAATTGTACAGTGAACACCCATGTTGCTACCACCTCGATTCCACAATTAGCGTTTTACTCTATTTTAATAATCACATCTCTGTTCATCTATTTTTCCATTCATCTGTTAATCCATCATATTTTTTGATGTATTTCAAAGTAAGTTGCAAACATCAGTAGACTTCAACCCAAAACACTTCAGTATGCATATCATTGCCTAGAGTTCAATATTCATTTGTGATGTTTTAGATAAAATCAGCATACAGTGAAATGAACAGCTCTTAACTATACCATTTGATGTTTTGACAAGTGTATACACCTGTGTGACCCAAACCCCTATCATGATGTAGAGCATGACCACCAACCTGTGGCCCTTTGCAACTTAATTAATGCCAGCCCCACCCTCCTTGAGGCACCTACTGTTCTAATAACACATTCTTCCTACTGACAGTCACTTTCGTTACTCTGTTTCACTCTGGCTCTGAGAATAGCTGGATCGTTTTGATTAGACAAGGCATTTCCATGCCTCCCCAGGCAGCCATCGGGGGGCGGGGCAGATCCGTCCACTCAGGTATGTTTTATTCGTTGCTCACTCAGCGGGTGACTTAACTACAATATTTAGAGTCATCTCTCCGTGGCCTTTGCCGCCTGACTGCCCCTCAGATTGCTTCTCTCTCCTCTTTTGACTCACGGACATTACCAGAGGGGAAACTTGATACCAATCCATCTTCCTCTTCCTCCTCTTAATCATAGTGAAGGCTCACGTTTCTTTAGCACCTACTAGGGGCCACACCAAAGCACCACATGTACCTTGCCTCTCTGATGCCTTGCAACGTGATAGCCCCATTTTACAGATGAGGACACTGAGGCTCAGAGACTTTGAGTAGCTTGCCAAGGCAAGAGCCTTTTTGAGCCCAGACCCTCTCAACCCTCTCACGACCTGGGACTGGAGGGCATTTATCTCCTGCTTGCTTTCCCCTTCCCCGAGCTCCTTGTCATGTGCTTCCCCTACTCTTCCCTGCAGCCGTGGTGAAGAACCCGCCCAACAACCTGTGGATCATCGCCGCGGTGCTGGCGCCCATTGCCGTGGTCACGGTCATCATTATCATCATCACTGCCGTGCTCTGCCGGAAGAACAAGAACGACTTCAAGCCAGACACCATGATGAACCTGCCCCAGAGAGCAAAGGTACGAGATGGAAGCTGTGAGGAGAGGGGCAGGAGCCCTGGCCCCTTGGGGCTCCACCTGCCTTTTCTCTCATGGCTCTTGAGGTCTTTGCAAGTACCTTCAGAAGCATCCTCATGAGTCCTCATGTTGAAGGAGACCCTTTATTTACTTATTTGAATGTTTTAAAAATTGTGGTAAAATATACATAGCATAAAATTTACCATCTTAGTCACTTACAAGTGTACAGTTCAGTATTCTTTAGAATATTTGCATTCTTGTGCCACCTTTATTTTTATAATGAGGACACGATAGCTAATGCTCATCTAACGCTCACTCTTTGCCTTAAATGCTTCTCAGGGCTTTGCATATACCAGCAACCCCTAATCTTGCCAGCAACCCTTTGAGGAAGAACATTATTTTACAGATGAGGAAACAGGCACAGAAAACGAGTTGCTAGCTAGACCTGAAAGGGGCCTCAGAGGTCATCTGATCGGACACCTTCCCTTTTACAGAGAAGTGACTTCTTCACAATGGCACAGTTAGTAAGTAGCAGAACTGATAGTAGAACCAGGTCTCTTGGCTCCTAACTCAGGGCCCTTTGGGGCACATCAGACCCTCAAAATTTTCCTTCTTCCGCTGGCCGGAATGGCTGATCTTCAAAGGCTGCATGACGGGCGAGCTACAGATGCTTGGCCGGGCAGCCATCAACCCCCAGTTCAGTGGCTCCCCTGAGGGCCGGCCGGGAGCCCCGGCCACTTTCCACAGCCTCCACAGGGCCGTACCACCCATCTCCAGTGACTGGAAGGGGAATGAACTGAGGAAATTCCAAAGGCTAATTCTCCAGTCACATAGCTCCCTTCACAATAGTCCCCGAAGGGACTATAATAACCTGTAATACCCAGTGTTTAAATAATGCCTTACAATATCCTGGGCTATCCTAGGTCTGTCACCTTGTTTGCTCATCACAGTAGCCCTGTGAGGTAGGTTATAATCAGGGCAGCATTTATGATTTTCATTTTACTGCAGAGAAACCCAAAGGAAAGAGAGACTGTGGGACTTACTCCACAGCAGTGGGGGAGGTACTCAGGCCCATATCCGAGTCTTTGGGCTGTGTCTACTTTATACCCCTTCCTGAGCTCTGAGATTTGGTGGGTAGGATCCTCTTCCAGCCCTGAACATCTGAGCTTTGTCTACCTGTGCAGGAATGAAACAGCGAATGGAATTTCACATCCACTGGGATGCATGACGTAGTGATCGTCCTTGCTGGGAGTCAGGCATGTCTAGTTCTTCCTGGATGATCATACCTTGCTTCAGCAAAAGAAATCAAATGAATTTGATTGTTTGTTAAACCGAGTCACCTGTTGAGAAGCTGCGGCTTGCTGAGACACTGTCTAGTGAGGAGCCCAACCCCAAAGAATGTCGTTCCGTGTCTGTTGACATAAAGCCACCCGCTGCGCGGACGCAGCACGATGTTGGTAATTACCCAAGCAGTGAAAAATGAAACTATTCCAAGAAGGGGTATTTCATTTCCATCTTAGCTTGGTTATAATCTGAGCCTTGCAGACATAACAGTAATTACCAGAATCTAATTGCAGCTGAGTCCAGGAATGCAAAACATGCCATACTGAGGTTGTAAATGCCATCTTTGTGTGCTAGATGAAGCCAAAATTTTACTAATTTGCCGAGATGAGTTGGGCAGCACATGATTTCAGCATATCTTCTGGCTGGAAAGCTGTCTGAGGCTGGAACAGATTCACGTGTGTGGGTTTTCATAGCCCCTTTTATGTCCCTTCCCGGTGCATTGTGCTTCAACAGATACCCGGCTGCTGTGGAAAATCAAGCAAATTTATGTTCCATGAGATGATTGAGTTCACTTGTGTGGGGTGATGGCGGTTGTTTTCTCCCTCAATGAGACTGGGCTACGCACTTGATTTCCAAAGCCCTTTTATCACGGGAAACCAGCGGGGTGGAACTGCCTCTTTCTTACCGCAGTCCTGCCCGTTGCAACCCAGGGGCACTGCAGTGTTTGCAAGAGGAGAGAGCCGCCTGCGTCACTTCTCAGAACCGTTGTGTGTGAGCAGAATTCATTTAACGCCAAGGGACCAGGCGGGATGAAAAAGTTAGCTTTCGCCACCAATCCAGAGACCGGGAGGGTGGTCTCCTAGTCTCCAGGGACACCACTGTGCCTGTAAAGATGCGGGCTGCAGTGCCAGAGGACATGGCTGGGGATCCTTGCTGAGCCCCACTAATAGACTTAACATCCTAAGAGGAGGTGAGTGTGGCTGTCCCGGGAGCCAAGACCCAGCCGTGCACGCCCACACCCTTCTGCAGAGACAAGGTACCACAGATGTAACCCTATTACCATTGCTGTCATCCGGGCTTCGGCAGGTAGAAGATTGAGAAAATGATCAGCGCAGGAGGAGGGCCAGGCGTCATGCCTTTATCGCCTCCTTTCTTCCTAGTTCACTTTTCCCTCCTCTTTGTCATTGGATTCATAGCCTTTCCCCAGGTTTTCCCTTCAACTGAAGAGAACATGATCCCCTGGAACAGGCCACCTTAAGAGAAAGTTGTTAGGGCTATATCCAGGTGCAGAGTGAGCTTGGAGGGCCTGCACTGGTTGGCATGACCTTCTGCTTGGGATGGGTCTGCTTTAGTCACCCCCTAAAGATGCCCAGCTGTCTCCTGTTTCTCACATATTATCTATATGACCATACTTAACCTCTTTGTGCCTCAATTTTCCCATCTGTGAAATGGGGGTGATAACAGTATTCACTTACAGGTTGTTGTGAGGATTGAGTTATGTGCATTACTTTGAGTGTACCTGGTACAGAATAAATATTATATATAAGTTGATGTTTATTATTATACATGCTTTCTTCTTAAAAGATCGGGGTAACATGTTTACCTTTGAAATTGTTGGAGATTATTTTGATTTGATAATTTTACAAAACTCATTAAAGCAACTGTAAATGTTTCATGATGTTGTATTAACGGTGTTAGGGGTCACTATTGTGTGTCCCGTGGGCAGTTAGTTAATCTCAGGTGATTTTCAAGTTGGAGGTTGAAAGACCACTATCCTGTCAGTCAGAAGAGTAAGGTACTAGTCTTGAGTCTTTCACCACTTAACTGTGTGATCTTGGCCAAGTCACCGAACCTCTCTGAGCTTTTGTTTTCTTACCTGTAAAGTGAAGACTGTGCTGTTTGCCCTGCTTTCCCCATGTGGTTGTTGTGAGAATGAAATGAGGTGTCAGTGTTTTGCAGGCTGTAAGTACTGAACATGCACAGGGATTGTTATTATTAACCTAATAACAAGGGCCGCCTTTTAAGCTTGTTATTCCTTAATGTCTCCCTGCTCACCCACCGTCAACCCAGTCTCCTGAAGTATCTAGCGGGTAACTTCAGCCCAGTGTGAAGGGTGAGAGGCCAAGTTCAGAGAGAGTGAGGATGAGAGGGGCAAGCCAGAGCTAGCTCGTCTTCCTCACTAGGTTCTCAGGTCATCTTAGCCGCCAGTGCAGACTCCAAGTACCTCACACACAGGCCAGGAGGCTCAACACAGGAGCCAGGCCAAGTGTGGTAGAAGATGCCCAACCAAGATGGCAGGCTGCAGAAGGAGAGGAGAGGCCGTGGGAAGAACCATCAAGCAGTGGTTGGGTGTTCTGGCTCTGGGCCATATAGTACTGGGTTCAAATCCCGGCTCTACCATAGACCAGCTGTGTGAGCCTGGGGAAGTTGCCGAACCTTTCAACCTCAGTTTCTTCATCTTTAAAATGGGGAACCATAACAATCCCTACCTCCTTGAACTACAGTGAGGATGAAATGACATAATTTATGCAACGTATTCGATACTGTACCAGTAATATCAAGTGAAGCTGAAACTGTGAGCTCCTTGAGGGTAGGGGGCCAGTTATTATTCACCTTTATGTTTCCAGCATCAAGTGCAGTCCCTGACACAAGCCAGTGCTCAATAACTAGAGTTGGAGCAAAACTGAATAGGATAATGGGAGGATGGGGGTATGGCATAAAAGGGACCAACAGGAGATGAGGCTGGGCACATGGGTTCAGACAGAATGTGAAGGGTCTTGGGTGCCTTGCCAAAGGGTTTGGGTGCCATGGAGCGTTTTTCATGAGGTAGTGATGATGACCTGACGTGGTTCTAAGGGAGGTAACTTTGGAGGCTTGTCAAGGGTGGGCCTGGAAAGGAGCAGAATGGAGGGAACAAGACCAGGGCAGGGTCCGTACAACAGTGGACCTGGAGAGAAAAGGTCAGCTTCCAGAAACATTTCAGTTGAATTCAATTGGTGATCAATTGTTTGTAGGAGAAGCAGGTGAGTCAGTATTCTGGGAACATCAGCACATCCTCTGAAGGCTCCTTTGTATTTCATGTACCACCAAGGGAGGGGAGGGAAATGAACAAACACTATTTCAGAAGCACATTCCCAGATCTTAGCATAGAATTTTAGTGGTTACCACGTGGGTCAGAGTGTGAGTGTCTCAGAGAAGAGAGACCAGTGACCACACCTCCCAGAGTGATTTATCCAGGGAACTGTCCATGGCTATACTACAGACAGCTTGAAATAAGGAAGCTTTGCTGGATTTAGCAAGAAAACGCCATCCTATTCTGAGACACGATTTGATGGGTTGGGTCAGGGTCTTAGACCATTAAATCTGGCTGGAGCCTTCCTGTTACAATTCTTAGCTAAGTAACCTGCGGAAAGAGGAACTTCTGATCATATCAAGTGCTGATAGAACCCAAACAATAGAGGTTAAGTTTCATCCCAAATTTTCTTAAGGAGAATCCACTGATGTCCATTTCACCTGGCCTATGATTTAGTAGGCAGGAAAGCAGTATTAGCTAATATTGATTGAGCATTTGCTGTGTGTCAGGTACTTAGCTAAATGCTGGACTTGAATTTACTTATGTAATCTACACAGCCTCCCTTTAAGGGTAGTTAAATATCACGCTCACAGACATACACATTTGATCCTGCTTACACTGTTATTCTCTCCATTTTACAGGTGAGGAAACATGTGCAGAGAATTTCAGTAACTTGCCCAAGGTCACCCAGCTAATACATGTCAGAGCCAGGATTTGAATCCAGGCTGTCTGCTTTTGGAGCTGCTGACCTTAACCTCCCCATCGTCCTGCCTCAGATCTGTGTTGTGCTGTTTTGGGGTGTCAAGCAGAATAGAGACACTCGCAGGAATTGTTTAAATATGCTTCTTGGTTTTTTCATTACCCCACTAATAAATGTCTGTTGGGTTTTGCTCACAGCTGCCCTATCCACTTGGGATTTCAGACGTTGTACAACAAAAGCCTTGCTAATTTTTCAGTAATGAATTATAGGAGAGCCAGCCTGCTTAAGGGAGAGGTCTGGATTAAAGAGTGATTCCATAGATTCCATTTTATTATTAATAATTGTGCTGCCTCGCCTGTGGTAGCACATTTCCTCCCTCTGTTTTCAGAGCTGTGATCCCCTTTCATACTTAAGGGTGGTGGAGGTAAAGCAGATAGGATTATCCTCATTTCTCAGATGAGACAGCTGAGGTTCAGAGTCCAAGTGACTTGGCAAGGCTGCACACCTGCTATTAAACAGGCTTTAAGGGATGACAAAATATTCCTAGGTAGGAGAAGATGCGGGACCTGTTTAATGTAGCAATTAAGAGCTTCTAATTAGCAGTATCCTGTGACTTAAAATAAGTGGTCTAAAATCCTTGAAAGTATTTGTTCTCACACACGTATTTGCATCTTGTTTATACTAGTCATTCTTCTGAGTCTTAGCTATAGCGATTCTGGAGCTATAGGTGGAATTAACGCGGATTTTGATTTTGCAGAGACAGAAATTATGATGGAGATTCATGTTAACTCTTGTTCCTCAGAAAGCTAAGTATGGTCCCAGCACATGCACTTTCCCACCTGTCTTCTCTTAAAGCTGCTGTGAGCGTCTTGCTTTGCCAGAAACGTGACTGCAAATCTGTTTCCTCTTTGCAGCCTGTGCAGGGCTTTGATTATGCCAAGCAGCACCTGGGCCAGCAAGGGGTGGACGAAGAGGTCATCCCCGTGACTCAGGAAACGGTGGTCCTCCCACTGCCCGTTAGAGATGTTCCTGCCTCTCAGGAAAGGGATGCCCCTCAGGATGGAAGTACTATCAAGACGGCCAAATCCATCGAAACCAGAAAGAGGTAGGCACGGGGCCAGCTTCTGCCTCTCTGTGTCAGCAAGAGAAATCATGGCTGGGGAGAACAGCTGAAGCTCTCAAGTTAATTCCTCTGTTCTCTTTAAAAATTCCCCTTCGTGCTTGTTTTGAATATTTGAGAAGGAGACTAAGGGAGACGATAAGAATCACAATACCTGCTTCTCATGAGCCACTCGTAAGGTTTTAGATGCCTGATCAACCCCAACGGAAGAGGTTTAGCTCTTAGATTTATTATAACAACTTTGGCACTGATGTCACACTTATATTTTTAATTTATCTCAAGAGCAGTGCCTTTGGTTCAGGATAGTTGTATTTTATCTGGCAATTTCTCTATAGAGCTTATGATTTTAGTTCAAAAACCATTTATTGAGTTTTTACTATGAACAGAGCACTTTGACAGGCATTGGGAGGACTACAAAAAGGTTTAAGATTGATTCCTGACCCCGAGCATCTCCTGATGGAAAGACAGAAATTGCTGAAATACCAAACGTGATGGGCGGGTGCCCACAGTGGAGTCTGAACCAAGTCCTGGGGAAAAGAGAGGAGGAAGAATTTAATTCTGATGAGGGAAAACGTCGTGGAGGAGGTTATGTTGTAGCCAAGCCTTGAAGGGCAAGTGGGATGCCCATAGGTGGGAAGAGATAAAGGGATCCAGGCTGGCAGAGCCAGGAGAGATACGGACATCCATGCTCACTTAATAATGAGTGTCGCTGGGGCTTAGAGCTCACAGTGCTTGGGTTATAGTGAAAGATGAAACCAGAAGATAGATGAAAACTGTGGAGGGTCTTAACTGCCAGCCTAAGGAGTTTGACCTTTATTCTCTAGGCATTGGTAAGGCACTGAAAGTTCTTCAGGGAGACAGTGATGTCCAGCCTGTATCTTAGAAAGACTACTCCAGCGGCAATGTGGATGATAGATGGGAGAGGTTAGGCTGGAGGGCAGGAGCCTGTTAGGACTTTGCAATAGGCTCACAAAGAGGTAATGAACTCTCTGGCCAGCCCTGTTGTCTGGCTGAACCAGCTCCCATTGCCAACCTTACCTGGGACCACAGTGGCGGCTGGAAAAGCTACATCCTCTCCCCCTCCTTCCCTCCCTTCACCTAACATATTTATCGACTGCTTGCTGTCTACTAGGCACTAGGGATACTGCAGCAAACAAGATAAAGTTCCTACTCCCGTGGTGCTTACAGTTTGGTAGGGAGAGATAGACAATAAACAAATAGAGAAATAGAAATATAGTAGGTTGGGCAGTGATGAGTACAAAGAAAACCAAAGCATGGTAAGGGAATGCAGAGTTGGAGAGGGGAACATGAGGCTATTTTAGCAGGAAGTTGGGGAAGGCCTCTCTGATAAAGTGACATTTGAGGAAGACCTGATTGAAATGATGTGTGAGCCTTGAGGTTATCTTGCAGAAAAACTTTCCAAGCAGATGGAACAGTGTGTACAAAGCCCAGGGGAGGGAACTTCTTGACTTGCTTAAGGAAGAGCACGAAGGCCAAAGAGGCTGATGTGAACGAGGGGGGAAGTGGTAGCAGGTGGGCCAGAGGAGCTGCCTGAGGTTGAGCATGGCAGGCTTTATAGACCAAAGTCAGGACTTGAGATTTTGTTGTGAATAAAGATCAGAAGTCATTGGAAGGTTTTGAGAGGAACAGTGATGGGATGTGACTTGCAATTTTAAAGGTTCACTATGGCTGCCGTGTGGAAGTAGACTGTAGAGAAGCAGAATAGAAGCAGAGAGACCCATTAGGAAGCTATTGCAAGAGTGGAAGAAGTGATTGGGTTCTCGAGATGTTTAGAAGGAAGGGCTGACAGGATTTGCTGATAGATTGTTGTGGGGTATGGAAATAGGGATGAATTTGCCATTTATTGTGCTGGGGAAGACTGGAGGAGAAGTTCGTAGGGGACCATCAAGAGTATGGATGTGGGTATGTTAAGTTTGAGATGCTCACGAGACATGCAAGTGGAGATGTTGAGAGCTCCGTTAACCATATGAGTCTGGAGTTCAGAGGAGAGGTCCAGAGTAGAAATATAAATGTAGGAGCTGTCAGCGTTTGGTTATAAAAAGCTCTGAGACTAGATGGGGACCTAGGAGAGTGTAGCTAGAGAAGAAATCAAAGAACTGACCCCTGGGACATTGCAACGATTAGAGGTCCAGATAATGAAGACGGATCAGCAAAAGAGTCTGAAAAGCATCAGTAAGAAAGGCACAAGGAGAGCGAAGCAAGAGTGGAATCTGAGAAGCCAAGAGAGGGGAGTCTTTGCAGGAGGAAGGAAGGATTGTTTGTATCAAATATATAAATTTTGCATTGGAGTCAAGCAGCAAGGCTCTGTGCTTTTCTCTAGGAGATCTTGGTACTTAAGAAAGAGGTACAGAGAAACAGGGATGGATTTCAGCTTGTGTGGGAAAGAATGTTGAGGGCATGTGGATTAATTATCTGTTGCCCTCTAACAAACCACTCTAAAGCTTATCAACTTAAAACAACAACCATTTCTTTAGCTCATGATTTTTGGTGGGTCCGCAGTTGAGGCTGAGCTCAGCTGGGTGGTTCTTCTAGTCTGAGCTAGGCTTGGCTGATCTCAGCTGGGCTCACTCATGCATCTTTAGTCAGGTGGAAGGCCTGCTGGGCTGGCTTGTTGATGACAGCCTTGCCTGGGGTGGCCAGGTAACTGGGACCTCTTGACATGTGGTCTTGAACCCTCCAGCAGGCTAGCACTGACTTTCTCACAAGGTGGTTACAGGGTTCCAAGAGCAGTAAGAAAAGAAGCCCCAAACAGGCTTCAAGTCTCTGCTCTTATCATGTTTGCTACTGTCCTGTTGGCCAAAGCAAAACACATAGTCAAGTCCAGAGTCAGTGTGGGAGGGGACTACCCTAAGCTTGGTTACTGGGAGGTGTGAACAAATTGGGACCTTAACTGCAACAGTCCACCCCAGCATGAAGTTGAAACATACAGAGAAGCAATGGATGATTTAGCTGAGTTGACTGGCAAGTAGTATTATCTATAGTAATTATTCTCATTATGATCTTTGCCAAGTACTACCATAAAGGCATGCTAAGTTTATCACCTATTTAGAGGACACTGAAAAAAAATCAATAGAATTACTAAAATTAGAATATTAACATAGCACTGCACTGCCAGGAAGAATAGAAACTTTTCCACCCATTCTAGTTGAGTGGTTTAAATTGTGCAAAGATTTCTTTTAAAAAAATTGTTTTAGGGGGCTTCCCTGGTGGCTCAGTGGTTGAGAGTCCGCCTGCCACTGCAGGGGACATGGGTTCGTGCCCCGGTCTGGGAAGATCCCACATGCTGCGGAGCGGCTGGGCCGGTGAGCCATGGCTGCTGAGCCTGCGCGTCCGGAGCCTGTGCTCCGCAACGGGAGAGGCCACAACAGGTGAGAGGCCTGCAGACCGCAAAAAAAAAAAAAAAAAATTGTTATTTTGTTTCTTGAATTTGCAAGGAGTCTATTCTTGCTAATCAAATTTAAATACTTAACCTCAGATTTTTATTAAGAAATATTAGCTTATGAAACAAATACAAATAAAGAAAACAATGCCTACCCTATTGAATGATTTCTCCATTTGCTTCATAATTTTACCATAACAATATACTTTTATTAAAGACTGGCTATATCATTGCCATAGCTGTGGGAGAAACATCACCTCTGTTCAAGTTCAGTTGATCACAGGAATCTCTGATCATTTGGGAAGATTTTAGGATGCCACATCCAAGAGCAAGCCCATCACGCATCTATGTTTCTAGCTTCCCCAACTTGCCACTTCAGTTTCCTCGTTCCCGCTAGAGCAGGACCCTTCAGAATGGGGCCGTTAGATGGTCCAAAAAGTTTTGCAGGTGAAAAATAGGGGAAGCCAGTGATCTGGTGGTCATTAAGATATCTTTAAAAAATTTGTTTTAAAACTGAAGGAAAAATGAAGATTCAGCCATTGCAGACAACCAGATGATGTTTTAGGTCCTTTTCCTTATGTAGGCTTTTGGCGATGGCTATTTTGTTGTTCCATGACTGGGATTAATGAGCAAGGATAGAGAAGCACCAGCCATTCGCAATGGGTACTTCAGTGCAGGGATTGGTCATGATTGTTCAGCAGTTGATTAATCCCCACCCCCAAGATTGTTCTTCCAGGATCCATGTACACCCATACTCAGAACGGGGACTACTGAGTTCAATAGACTTAAACTGCAACCTCTCAGGTGACACTTGCTTTCAAAGACATTTTTGTTACTGTCGTGAGTGGACACACACACACACGCACATACGTAGATCTCATTCTCTGTTTTTGACCAGAAATTCTGAGTTGACAGGTCCATGTAAACATAAATCTATAAGCTGATGCAAAGAATAAAGCCAAGCTGGGTTTTTTTTTTTCCCTCCAGAAATGTGTTCATTCAAACCTTTCCTCGGAGCCAGAGTAATAGCCAGCGAATCGTTTCAGGATCAAATGAGGGAAAGGGTACGCAAACGCTACAAAAACCATTAAGTATTTTGTGCATGTGAAGTAGGTTGCAAGGAGCCTTTCCTTCGGGACCTCAGTGAAAGCCTCGTTGTGCCAAGGAAGCCGGTTGGAAGAGTAGGGATCATTAACTGTGAGGTTCTGAAAACGATCCAAAGGTGTGTGTGTGTCTGCACACCCAGCACTCAGTGGTCAACTAGTTAATGCCTCATTCATATTTTCCTGAACTACGTTCTTTGTATTGCTTTTATGGTGAAAGAGATTGTGGCCAAACAAACGGGGAAGTGCTGAATTAAACACAACAAGATGAGTCTCTTTCTGACAGGACTGATGAGAGCCTTTGATATGCTGATGTGCTGTAGGAATATCCAAAGAGGGAGTATAGTGATTGACATCTCCCAGACTCATGCTTGTCTGTGCATCCTTGGCGGGGAGCATCTCCCGTGGCCCCAGCGGTGCTCTGTGGAACGCTCGTGGCTGACTCTGCCTTATCCCACGGTTGTGAGCGGGCACTTTCATTGTGCGTGGTTTTTAGGGTGCTAAAGTGCACAAAAGTGTACAGGACTGAGGATCCCAAATTCCCAGAGGATGAGAGGGGGATGGGAGGAGGAGGTAGAGGAGCATCCACCAGGATACGTGGCTTCCACTTAAGAAGCTGCTTATTTATGGGTCAAGGGCTGCATTTTTTTTTTGAATTTTATTTTATCTCTTTATACAGCAGGTCCTTATTAGTTGTCTATTTTATACATATTAGTGTATATATGTCAATCCCAATCTCCCAATTCATCCCATCACCCCCACCCCCCGCTTTCCCCCCTTGGTGTCCATACATTTGTTCTCTACATCTGTGTCTCTATTTCTGCCCTGCAAACCAGTTCATCTGTATCATTTTTCTAGATTCCACATATATGCATTAATATACGATATTTGTTTTTCTCTTTCTGACTTAGTTCACTCTGTATGACAGTCTCCATCCACATCTCTACAAATGACCCAATTTCGTTCCTTTTTATGACTGAGTAATATTCCATTGTATATATGTGCCACATCTTCTTTATCCATTCGTCTGTCGATGGGCATTTAAGTTGTTTCCATGTCCTGGCTATTGTAAATAGTGCTGCAATGAACACTGGGGTGCATGTGTCTTTTTGAATTATGATTTTCTCTAGATATATGCCCAGTAGTGGGATTGCTGGGTCACCTGGTAATTCTATGTTTAGTTTTTTAAGGAACCTCCATACTGTTCTCCATAGTGGCTCTATCAATTTACATTCCCACCAACAGTGCAAGAGGGTTCCCTTTTCTCCACATCCTCTCCAGCATTTATTGTTTGTAGATTTTTTGATGATGTCCATTCTAACTGGTGTCAGGTGATACCTCATTGTAGTTCTGATTTGCATTTCTCTAATAGTTAGTGATGTTGAGCAGCTTTTCATGTGCCTCTTGGCCATCTGTGTGTCTTCTCTGGAGAAATGTCTATGTAGGTCTTCTGAAGGGCTGCATTTTATTCCAGTCAGTTTTCCATTGTAGGGGCCAGATGCCAGTAGGTGCTGAATTTGGACAATTGACATCAGAACAACAAGGGATTTGGTGAACCTCTGCATAGCTGCTTCCTGATTGTCTCCCACAGAGGAGAAGGCAGTGGGTCTCTAGCTCAGCCCACCCACAGGCTGATGTGATCCAAGGAGCATGAGCCTTAGCAGGGGTTCCCAAGAGCCCATGTTCCCACAGGTTCCAGAACACCAGTGAGTGGCCCCAGTGGAAGGCGAGAAGGCCCCGTGGCTTGCCCTGTGTAAGGCCTGCCTCATCTGGGACATTGTAGGAGACAGAAAGGGAAGGGGCGCTGGCCTGTGGCAAAAGCTCCTACCCGCAGGGGGAGTCCTGGCTTCCAGGGCTGATCCGCCACTCCCAACTCTGTCCTGGACAAAACACCTCGCCTCCTGAAATTCCTCACTTGCTAACAGAGGTGACAGTCACCACGTCAGTGAGTTGTCATAAGGATGCATTAACAGTTTGGAAGCATTCAGCACAGTCCTTGGCACATGGTAGGTGCTCGTGGTGGGGAGCTTTTGGAGAACCTGGGTGGTGTCTTCATATCGCTATATACCTGTATACCTGACACAGATCCACAGAGGAGGTGCACATAAAGTCTTTCCTGAATGAATGAATAGCTCGAATTGGTAGATTCAAATGTAAGTGGTTGCCAGTTAGCTTGAGTGACTTAATCTTTAGGAGTCAAGCTATATTCTGTAAAGAGACCAGCCAAAGAGAACCATGTTTTATGCATGTCCCTCAAGATGCCATGTGAATCAGACACTCTGCAACACTATCCAAAGTGCCGCGTTTTAAAAAGAGGGCACGCTTCCAAACGCCAGCACTGTCTTGTCCCTGGTCACTGGGGGTTCACGAAAAAGAGATGGGAATGGAGCGCTGCGCTCACTGAACTTCTCTGAGGAGCCCAGCACCGGGAAACACACTTCACAACAGCCAGGTCCTTAGCCCATGCTGTGTGTTGGGTGTGTTTTTTTCCTTTTCCTGTATCGTGTCTTCTTTGTGGGTAAAACCAGAATGAAAGGCTGCAGACACAAACTGTGCGAATAAAATAACCTTGAGAGGAGGCTGCTCTAGTTGAAACTTACCGTCTCCCTGTTGCTATGGTTACCTCCAGCAGGTCGCCCAGTGAGAATGGCTCTGTCATCAGCAACGAATCAGGGAAGCCCAGCTCGGGGAGGCGCTCACCCCAGAATGTAATGGCACAGCAGAAAGTGACAAAGGAGGAGGCATGGAAGAGAAATGGTGAGAAGCCTTCCCTGCCAAGCAGCACCCCCAAGCCCAGCGCACACGTGCGCGCACACACGTGCACAGGCTCGCACACCAGTGTGCTTCAGACCACCGCCCACTCTTCTCTCTACTCTGTCCCGGAAAGGTCCTACCTACCTCTTGAGGTAGTGCCTTACGCCCTTGCCTGAATTACTGTGTTTCACTTCGTCTGCCCTCTGTGCTTATGGAATTGTGCAGGGCCTGAGAAAAACCCTATACAGATTGAGCTGATGTTTGCTTAGAGATTCTTCTCATTTGGGGGTGAATTGCCTTGATTTGTAGCACCAGGTCCACGAGGGTGGCAGGTTTCTGAAACGCTGCCTGTCTTGGAGAGTCCCCTCATTTTCTTGCCCTGACTCGCTTGATAAGTTTCAGGGCTTCAGTCTGTGCCAGTGAGTCCAGATATTACACATCCATCTCTCCCAGGAAAATCAAGACAGTAATAAATCTCTCATCATAAAAATCAGCCTGAGGTTGTCTTTATGCTCCAGGGAAACTTAACCGTTTAGTTTCTCCCTCGTGCAGATCTTTTCAGCACCTTTAAAGGGTTGGTGTTGGGGGTTATTTCCAAGCCGTCAGCGCTGCCTTAGTGTGCTGTGACGCCACCTGGAGATCTCACCTCTTAGACATCAATGTGCAGCCTCCTTCCTCCTCATCCCACTTTTGTTCTGAGCCTCGTCTCCACTCGGTCCTTCTGTGTGTGATGCTGGCTTCCTAAAGTGCTGCCACTCAGATCAGGGAAGATTCCTTTTGGATATCAAAGGGCTGTAGGTGGAGTCCTACAGAAATGCTGGGCGAAAAGGCAAACCATCTGGCGCTCTGGTTAGCTGTGCTTCCCTTGTACAGGGATCTGATGAAGTGTGGTTCAGGACTCTCCCTTGAAACTAGTGCCAGGATATTCTTTTGTTTTCGAACGTCACTTACTTCTTTCTTTTTTCTGACCAAAAAAGAAAGAATGGCACAATGCATTTGTCTTCTGCATGGAAAATGTGGTCCCTGTTCCCATTTCCAACCATTATATAAAGCATTTCTTTAAACTGTCAAACTGATTTGATTCTTACATTTTTTCTTTTCCTGATCCCCCCCCATGCCACACAGAGATTGTGCTTTCCACACCGGAATCAGGGTGTGACCTGTGGGGTTTTCCTGGAATATCACCCTACCCGGGACCACCAGAAATTCTGCCTGTCGGCAGTCTGCCAAGACAGCTCACAGCGGGCCACAGGAGCTGTGGCTGATAAAGGGAGATGTGAACTTAGCCACTTTCTCCTCTTTCCTCCCAGAGTGAGATGCTAAGGAAGGTGGTCAGAGGGAGTGAGGCAACCCAGAGGCAATGCAGTGAAGCCACAGGGGAAGGTTGTTTTAACCAACTGCGGTGACTGCCATTGCCTTTAACCGAGATGCCCCCCTACTCCCATCACACCCCTCCTTCCCTCCTTCCTTTATATTCTTCCCGGAAATGTATAAAGTTGAGTCAAAGTCCATCCTCCCCCAGATACCCCATCACCCACCCCAGTCCTCAAATGGCCTTGAATAACTCGGTGTGTGTCTCTCTCAGACTTTTTTACTATGCATATGACAACACACATGAATCTTCACGTGTATCAACACATGTTTTTTGTTGTATTGCCTTATTTTATTTTGTGCAATGGGATCAATGTACACACTGTTCTGTGCCCTTTTTCTTGCTTAAAAATATGCAATATACAGACTCCTCTGTCGGTAAATACCCACTGACAAGATGATGCCTTTCCCCGTGCCCTGCATTTAATCTGTAGAAGAGGAGCGGGCGGGGTCAGTTTCAGACCCCATCACTCCCCACCCAGCTGGTGAGGCATTGACTTCCCTAAATGTTCCCACTGACCTTCCTGTTCTTGTTTTCCCACCCTCTCTACCTGCCTTCTCATTCTGTTTAGGTCACTTTGATTATTTAAATATCAGGTTCAGAAGTAACAACAGCCAGGTGCATGAATAAAATGCAATTACTGTACCAGGCTGAGGTTTTAACGTGTTTGTTTTATTAGAAAGCCGTCCTTTCTCCAAGTTTACAGTGCTTCATTGCATTTTATTTTTGCCAGAGGTAAACCCAGTGAATTTTCAGACTTGGTCACTTCTCTTTGACCACACGTTCTCGTTCAATGAAGTTTCACTTTCAACATTTCAAATAGAAATAAGAGGACCAACTCATTTAATGTAAAATTCAACAGATGCTAAAGCACATCAGAATTCTAGACTGGACCTTCAGCGGAACCTACACTTGTCCTTTTTTTTAATCACAGGGCCCCACTTTATCACAATACGAGGTTAGAGTTCACCAAAAATATCAATAGCATATTTTATTGGATTAGAAGATGAACAGAAGAAGAAGGGAAGGAAGGAGGGAGGGAGAGAAGGAAGAAAGGAAGGAAGGGAGGAAGGAAGGAAGGAAATAACGTTGAATGGAATTGTGGAAAAACTAAAAGGTGCGGTTCCATCACATTGTCAGCTTGCAGAAAGTACTTGATTGTGTGAATGTAGCCTCTGAGAATAGATTATTCTCTTGGTGCGGAATAATCAGAAGTTGTTTTTATGGCTTAGTATCCATTCTAGAGGTTAGGGTTACTGAGGTTAATTAATAAATGTTCATGTACCAGGCTGTCATTCTAAAACTCTTGTTTTCCACCAGGTTTGTTGCATATGTAGCTTCTAATTTTCTACTTTTTTGTGAAGATAAGAACTTTAAAAGGAAAAGACACTATTCCACTAGCAACATGGCTGGGGGTGGGGGAGGGGGAGGTCCTTATAGCACAATGGCCTCGTTAGTTACCATAACTGCAGGCAGTTTTAGAGTCTGTTTCAAGGTGATGTTTAAATATAAGTGGGAAAGATAGGTGCCAGAGCTAGGATTTTGAAAGCAAAACAATTTGGCATTCTCTCAACTAAATACAGATACTTAAACTTCTGAACCCAAACCACTGTCACCTTAGAAAGAGTGTTTTCCAGGAAAGAGTTAACAATGAGTTCAAGGTGAGAACATTATGTATTTGTACCTTCAGTCATTTAGAAGAAAGGACCGCCATAGACCCTTAAGGGTGCACCTTCCTTTAAGACACCAAGATTTCACCGCCAGGTTTCAGAATCTAATCACACCTTGCCTCCTAGTTGTCGTGGGGCAGGTGGGACAGGAGGAGGACAAGCATCAGAGAGCTTGGAGGATGAATCACTACTTTCTTAGTAGGGGCCCTTGAGGATTTGTCAGAAATATTAGCTCAAAAACAGTTTCAGTTTATTCTTTCTTTGCTTTGCCAGTGAGATGAAGACTCACTTATTATTTGATAAGCAACACCAGAGGGCAGTGATTCTAGTTGTAAATTATTTGTCTTTGAGCTTTAATAAAGGTTCCCCAAAAAGAAAATGTTTTAAGAGCATTTTCTGCTTCACGTGGGAAGGTTCTCCCCATGCCAGTTCAAGCATAAAGAAATGAAATCTCCCTTTCCAGCCTGATATACTGAAGTTCACACCAGCAATGCAAATAAAACACAAATAGATACAGGGTGGATGCCTGGTGGCATTCACTGTGATGATGTGATGATGTTCTAGGATACTTCCTCAGTTTCACTGTGGCCCTTTTCTTCAGCATCGTCCGATGCTTTTTTCTTTAGGGATAAATTATGCTTTAAATATTCCCACGAATCTGCTGTACTCACATAACATTTTAATGTATTAATATTTAATGCAATGCCTTTTAATGTATTTTTTCCATACAGTCCTTTTGGGGGGAGGATAACTATTTTGCTCTTAAAGAAACCTAGAGGAATTATTGTGCAAATCTGAATATGACTTTGAGTGATAGTGGAAAGGAACTGCAGTTTATACAGTTTCTAGGGTGTTCTTTTCCTGTCCCATTATAGTTATGCTCCCCCCTTTCCCTCCACGGGGTGAGGAGTAAGGGTGTCACAACCCAGAAGCAATAAGAATGCTAGGTATCATCTCTTCAACCTCAGAATGGTTAACTTTTACATGTTTAATTGTTCTGCAGGTACTAACAGCATCTCTTTTTCCAAGTCAGGAAATTTTAGTCATTCCTTTATTCATTCATTTATTCAGCAAATCCCTATTAAAAGCCAACTGCATGTGAGACATTGCTAAATGCAAAGGCATGAGCCTTTAAAAAGATGGGAAAGAATGGAGCTCTTATATTCTAGTGGCAGGGGGTGGGAGCTGATTAAATCAATACAACAAATCAATAGTGATAAATGCATTGAAGAAAATACAACAGAGTGATGAGGTGAGTTTTTTTTAGATTGGTGGATAAGGTAAGTCTTTTTTAAGCTGCAACTTGAAAAATAAGAAGGAACTAGGCATGTAAAGATCTGCGGAAAGAGCAAATGCAAAATCCTGGAGGTGGGAACAAGCCTGCTGTGTTCAAGATGGCCATTGTGGCTGGAGCAGAGTGGCTCAGGGAAGAAGTGGGAAATGAGCTCAGCAAGATAGCCAGGGCCACATGGTACAGGACCTTGTAGGCCACAGTAAAGACTCTGGATTTTATTCTGAGAGAGATGAAGCCTTCAGAGGGTTCTGATCAGAGGAGTGCTGTGATCTGGTTATCTTTTGAAAAGATAATCCATCCTGGCTGCTGGTGGAGTGTGTATTTTAGAGGTAGGAGGACAAGAGTGGAAACTCAGAGGAGGGGCATTGTTTAGGAAGTGTATTGGTTACTTATCGCTGCGTAACAAATTACCCCAACATCTAGCAACCGAAATGACAATCTAAATTTATTATCTCACGTAGTATCTGTGGGTCAGGAATTCAGAAGTGGTTTAATTGGGTGGCTCTGGGTTCAGAGTATCTCATGAGGTTGCAGTCAAGATATTGGCCTGGACTGTAGCCATTGAAAGGCCTCACCGGGCCTGCAGAACCCACTCATAAGATGGCTCACTCACATTATTGTTGTCAGGAGTCTCAGTTTCTTGCCACATGGACGTCTCCATAGGGCTCCTTGAGTGTTTGCATAACATGACAGCTGACTTTCCCTAGAGGGAAGTGATCCAAGAGAGAGCAAGGTGGAAGCAACAATGCTTTTTTACGACCTAGCCTTGGAAGAGATACATTGCCATTTCTGCAATTTCCTGTTTTGTTACACAGGTTAATCCTATGTGGTTGTGAATATCGGGAGGCAGGAATTACTGGGTGCCGTATTGGAGGCTGGGTTTCATAGGAGTTGTCTGGTGGGAGATAATGGTAGGAAAGCAAGAATTGCCCAGCAAAACTACACTCTAAAAAGATATATGCATCTGGTAACACATCTGAATAGAGATTTTCCTCTGTCATTGGCTTCTTGGTGGCCTGCTGTTCACAAATAAGTCCACAGAACCCAAAAGTCCTCCAATTATAACCCATGGTTAGACTCTGAGGTGTTTTAGCCACATTGCAAACTAACAATTTACTTGGCTCAATTTGACAAATCTTCTGTGATTATGATAAGTGACAGAATGGTACAAACTATGTTTCTCGATAATTTAAATGACATCTCAATCTCTCGAGATGGGAGGAAAGATGAATACACTTCTATTACATTCATATTTCATATAACACCTATTTTGCTCCTAAATTGCCGGCTGGCTTGGTCGTTTGAACAGGCTTAATTTATCTCTTGCCGAGCCATGCTCAATAAACTGTCATTCGTGTAGTTACTCAATGGGAATGTGCTTTAAGAACAAGTAAATCAGCAAGGTAGCCCTGGCCCTCCAACATCCTCCGTCAGCTTAGCTGTGGAAGCGCAGGCAGATGGCTGTCTTGCAGCAATCACAGCAGAATCCTCTGTCAGAGGGGAGAATTAATTTAACAGAGTGTAGGTGGAAATCGCTCTACTTAATTAGGGGAGTCGTCTGTAGCTTTAAATTGGTTTCTCGGGCGGTTATTTCTTAACTTTCTTTTGTTTTAGTCACATGAAAGAAACCAAACCCTAGTCATTGAAGAAGCAGTCTTTAGAAAGAAAGAAAAAGTTTCAGGAGCAATTACTGTGGCTGGTTGACCAGGGAAGACTCGTGACCTTCACATGATGCCAAAATGGGTAGCTTTGGTGGCAGAGACTAAACTGAATGCTGTTATTCTCTTGATTGTCGTATTTTAAGAATAGTTGCCAGGTTTGGCCAAATGGCACTTTTCCCATCTCCGACTCAAACATAGAGAACAAATTTACTTTTTATTTTTCAAGTGTGTTCTGTCACAGTTTTGAAGGAATGGTTTTTACTTTTTGAATTCAAACCAGTGGAGGGGTGAAGAGTGTAGATCTTAAATTAAAAAAAAAAAAAAAAGAAAGAAAGCCACGAGCAGGAGTGAGCCATTGGCACAGAACCAGACACTGTCGTTCCTGAGGTCATTTTGAGCAAAGTCATATCCTTCGGCCGTGAGCCTCTCATATATTCCCCCACGGTGGCGCAGCTTCCGCACACCAGAAAATCAATGTGTTTATGTTGTGCTTTAGTGCCGGCGAGCGACGAAGAGGAAGGAGCCGTCCTCTTTGACAGCTCTGGCAAGGCGGCTGCTGATCCCTTTGACACGTCTTCTGGGTCTGTGCAGCTCATCGGAATAAAACCCACAGCCCTCCCCGTGGTGCACCCCACCTCGGACAGGAGCCAGGAGCCGGTCGTACTCAACGGCGAGGTGAGCACCTGAGGACCAGAGCAGGAGAGAGCGGGTACAGCCAGGCCTCCGTGGATGCGGACTAAGGAGTAGCACCTGGGGGTCCTGGGTGCAGGTTGCATCCAGGTGTACGGGGCTCTGGGGGTCATTTTTACCTCTGCATGCGTGGGCCTCAGCAGAACTAATCAGGACACAAGTCACCCCAAACCAGTTTGCTGAGTGATGTTTTCAGAGCATTTTCTACCTTCATTAGAAAGCCCAAAGGGGACTTTTTAAAAACTGTAGTTGTGAAGAGAAACATCAGAAATCCTCCTTCCCCAGCACGTCACCCACACAGCCTGCTGTCTTTCTTGATACTAAACTGGTCAGGATGGCACGTCTGTTGCAGTGGTGGTGAGAGGCACTTGAATTGATAGGGGACCGGAGGAGATCCAGACCGGGATATGGCCCACTATCTAGGCTTTGAAATGACTTTTACTCCTTTGAGCAAGCTTGAGACAACCCTTTGCCTGCTTCCAGGAGGATATCGATGGATATCATGATGTTAACCAATTTTCCTAAGTCTGAAAAAAATGATTAATGTACACGAGAATAATGATTCCACCAAAGAAAAACAGATAGATGGATGGGTGGGTGGGTGGATGGATGGATGGATGGAGATAGATAGATAGATTGATAGAGGCAATTTAGGGGAGAGCAAGAGAGTAAATTGGGTAAAAATTATCTGCCATTTCTCCATCTCCTGCAGCAGAATGGTCAGTGGGCTGAAGACGTTTATGGTCCTTTAAGGCCATGCATGTGGAACCTGCATGTGAATACATTACACATGTATGCACGCACACACGTACTTTCATATATTTTTCTCTGTTGTTAAGCTGTCAGGTTGGTTTTTCACTTCATTAGTTTATACCCAGCTATGGTTACCTGCATCAGGAGGGAGATTGCCTAAGCTTTGAAGTCTCTTTACCCTCACACCCGGAGGACAATGCGACAGCCCCATGCAGCTGTGTATTGTAAGCGCACTTAGCGGTTTGTCTGCGTCCCCCATCGAGGCCACGTATAAAAGCCTGTTACAGACCTGATTCAGGAAGCTCCTCTGGTTTTCTGGACAGAAAGACCGAACTGCCCGGAGGTGTGATGAGTTGAGTTTCATCAACTTTAAAAATAATTTAACTGGGAATTCCCTGGTGGTCCAGTGGTTAAGACTCAGTGCTTTCACTGACGTGGGCCCAGGTTTGATCCCTGGTCGGGGAACTAAGATCCCACAGGCCGCACGGCATGGCCAAAAATAAATAAATAAAACTAAAAAGAACTTAACTGGTTGTGGACTTATAGAGCACTTCTATTCCAACCTCATTCTTTTTAGACAAAGCAACTGAAGCCAGAGGGCTCAGGTGGCTTGCTCAAAGTTGCACTGCAGGTTATTGCAACAGTATGATGCTCAGGCCCCCTGGCTCCCTGTCCAGTGCTCGCTCCTTCCCTCTCTTTGACTTCCTGTGGCCCATTAGTGAAAAAAAGCATTGTGCTTGAAAGAGTATGGACTCTCCAGCCATGCTGCAAGAATGTGAATCCCACCTCTTCTACTTACTATCTTTGTGACCTTAGGCAGGTTAATTTATCTGTGCCTCAGTATCTCCATCTGTACAATGGGACTGTTGTGAGGATCAAATGAGTTAATACATGTAAAGCACTTAGAACAGTGCCTAGCCTACAAGTACGTTATTATTACTGTCATCATCATCATTAGTCAGCTAATGAGCAAGGATTCACTGATCGTGTACTTTATGCCCTTTGGCCCTATAATGTGGGAACCTGTATATCTTCTTAAAGCCAATCACAGCCAGTGAATCTTTCCTTATACACAGTTCTGCCACTGGACATGCAAGCCCAGTGATTAGAGGCCTCTGAGGTTATCACTAACGCACTGGTAACTGCTCTTCATTAAGACCCTCTGCCGAGTATGGGCCCAGGTGATGGCTGCCATGCCTGGATCTTTTCATTCCCAGCTTAGCCATGTGAATGTCCTGGGGACAGGTTCCAGATCTCGGCTAAATCTAACTTACCACTCCCTTTTTCTGCCAGGCCCATCACCCTGTCACAGGAGAACAGATGAGCATTTTCCCTGTCCAGAAGTGGATGCATGTTACACTTTGGTAGCCGAAGGAATAGACCTTGCTGACGTTTGGATTGGAAAGGAGCCCTGAACTGTTCTCTGTAATTTACTGCCTTGTGGCATTTGAGGCAGATTGTCTTATAATTTTCCTCTTTCTCCTCTTACGGGCAGCTTGTATAAGTGAAGAAAGTACAGCCTCAAAGCCATAAATTTTCCTTTTATGAATTATAGGTAATTCTTTTAAATATTATTTTAAAGAAAACATAATAACAGCAAAGTTCAGAAAGTAAGAAAGATCACTGTAACTTCACTACCCTAATACATCCTCTGTTTTCATGTTTTCCACCTTCACGCTTTTGATCAAGCGCATGATATTTTAGAATCTCATCATAGACAGACAACTTTATATCTTGTATCTTAAGCACTTGCTGTGTTGCTGTTGTCTTTCTGACGATCATTGTGAATGACCTGATTGAGTAGGTGCACCGTTGATTGGGAAACTACTCTCCCATTGTTCAAACCAGGTATTTTTGGTTTTAGTTTTCATGCATGACTTTTAAAAAGTTTTTATTTTGAAAATAATTTTAGATTTACAAAAGAGTTGCTGTAGTAGGACAGAGAATTCCGTTACCCAGCTAGTTTTTTACCTGCTACCCCTACTGTTAACATATTCTGTAACCATAGAATAATGATCCAACCCAAGAACATAACATTGGTACAATACTATTGACTAATGTGCAGATCTCATTTGAATTTCACCGGTTTTCCCGCTCATGTCCTTCTCCTGTTCTGGAATCCAGTCCAGGATCCCACATGGCATTTAGTTGTCTTCTGAGTCTCCTCCAGTTTGGGACAGTTTCCTTCTTTGTGACCATTTTGTCTTTCATGACCGTTACTCTTTTGAAGCCAGTTACCATGTAGAATGTCCCTCAATTTGGATTTGTCTGATGTTTTCTTATGACTGGATTGAGGTTATGAAGTTTTGGCATAACTATGGGAATGTTGTGGCCTTTCGTGGGCATTGCATCAGGAAGTACTTGATACTGATATGTCTGATTACTGGTGACGTTAACTTTCATCTCTGACTTTGAACTTCTCTTGGAACGTTGTTTCAGGAGAGATTCCAGAAATGGATTCCTGGCTCAGAGGATGTCATGCTACCTTCTTCTCTTTACTGGTTTTCTCAGTGGCAGGCAGAATGAGGGAACAATTAAAGATTTGTGAGATGCTACCAACCTAAAGCTATCATCAGGGCCCAGGTTGGGGAGATCTTTGCAAGAGTTAGAAAAAGTATGTCCCTCAGTCTGTTTCTTCAAATGCTGTAAAAATAAAGCATCTAAGATGCAGCCTCGTGTTAGTGAACCTTGGGCTTCGTACGTTGGTTGATACGTATCTTACCACTGGATGAATTCATTGCTAGGATAACCTAGCAGCGTGGAGTGTCAGGACTGGAGTCTCTGCTTGTACATTGAACCACATCCTGGGCATTTGGAAGTTTATCTTAGAGGATGGGCTATAGTTACTCAGGCTCATGACTCCGGAGCTAGCTGCACGGATCCTCGAATGGGCTTTGATAAAACACCACACTCTCACCACAACTTGTTGGCCAGACACAGCTAGTGCTGTATCTAATCCTCAAAGCCCCCAGGTGTTGGTTTACATTGTTATAGGCTGCTTCTTGCAACTGGCTTGCCCCTTCCTCTTTCCCTCCTGAAACAGGAATCAGAAAGGATGCAACCAGAGTAACTCTCATGGGCAAGAGGAAGGAACAGGGACATTCTAAGACTTCAGTGCAGCCTGTGGCCTGTCTGCCTTCCTTTGTTCATCTTGCCCCTGCCCCAGCACACCCACTCCCACAGTGCTGCACCCATGCTGCTCAGCCCAAAGCCCCCTCACTGCCCCACTCCACCCACGTCTGCTCACCTTAGTGCTCTGTGCTCCCAAAGCTACTCATTCCCCTTCCCCTTCTCTCTGTCAAGCTCCCTCTCCCTTACTCTTAGATGTAAAGGAACCCCAAACAACCCACATTAGCGATAATAACATTTTAAAGTCATTCTCAGTGATGGTCACGTTGCAAGCATGCCATGCATGTGAACTCATGCAAATCCTCACAACAGCCCTACGAGGGCAGTAGTATTATCTGCCTCTTCACCTAACGAATCTGAGGCACAGAGAAGTTAAGTAATGTGCCCAGGGTCACGTAGCTAGGGAACGACAGAGCTGGGATTTAAACCAGGCAGTTGATCTGGTCCCCAGAACCTACACCCTTAGCCACAGCTTTATGCTGCTCCATCATTAAGATGCAAATGACTGAAAGCAACGGTATTATCCTCCCAAGTGTGTTTGCATATTAACCCACTGAGCTCTGGTGAACATTTCATGAAGAGTTGGGAATGAGTGAGAGACAGAGATTGACTTTAAAAGGAGATTCTTCCCCTGTGTTACTTGCAAGTAAGTTTGGCTCAAGTGGGGACCCTGCTCCTATGCTTACCTGTGACAGTGGGGGGGAACTGGGGGAAAGAGGGGAGCAATTCCCTCAGCAGAAGGGAGTACTGCTGGCCTTCGTTTTTGGAGTCTTGATGTTCTAGCAGATTTTAAGTTAATTATCCAAATAGAAGAGCCTTAAGAAGAAAAAGAGCTTAATCTAAAGTATCGTCAGCAGCATGGGCAGTGAGTCAGGGATTCATGGGCCCGACTGGCCAGAAGCCCAGCATCCCAGGCTGTGGGTCATTGCTACCAGGGGGACTTTCAAGTCCAGGAGGGACACAAAGTGGGAAAGACAACTGTACCCCTTCCTCCCTCTGTCCCCCGTTGGCATTGGCTGCAACAGTGAGGAAGCTCCTGTGCCACGTCCCGGGGGCCTCAAATTTCTGACCCCAAGACCATTGGACCTTATGCCTTCTTGAACCCCCTAACTGTTTCTTCAAACACGCTGTTTTGTAGCAGTCTAATATAGAACACGAACAGGAGCATGGAGGGCTGCTCTGTTGGTTGGGGACCAGACCCCACAGCTTAGCTGTCTTTTTTTTTTTTTTTTTTTTTGCGGTACGCAGGCCTCTCACTGTTGTGGCCTCTCCCGTTGCGGAGTACAGGCTCCGGACGCGCAGGCTCAGCGGCCATGGCTCACGGGCCCAGCTGCTCCGCGGCATGTGGGATCTTCCCGGACCGGGGCACGAACCCGTGTCCCCTGCAGCGGCAGGCGAACTCTCAACCACTGCACCACCAGGGAAGCCCATTAGCTGTCTTCTTGCTGCCTCCACACTTTCCTGGCTCCTGAGGACTCTCCTGGAGCTCTGGGGCAACAGTTCTTAACCCAGGTCCCTGGACTTGCTGAAGCTATTGGCTTTTGGAGGGCAAGACTCCTAATTCTCGTAAGATTCTCAGCTGACCTTCCAAAATGACACAAATCCATGGAATATAATTTGAAAACCAATGCTCAGTGCCAGAGGTTTCTCACCCAGGTGCTGGACCAGAGTCAGCTCTGGGACTGTTTTCAAACCACAGATGCCCAGGCCCTACTCTTGAAGATTCGGATTCAGTAGGTCTGGGGTAGAGTCTGGGCCTATGGATTTTTTGCCAGCTCTGTATCCAGCGCCAGTGCACTGCCAGATGACCATTGCCTTGCACATCTTCCCAATGGAAAGACCCAACTCTGGCAAGCCCACACCAACCTCAGCCCTCAGCCATTCTTGGGGTGGAATCTACCAGTCCAGGGGCTTAGACTTTGGACCTTCTGTACTTCCTCGTCTTCTCATCCTGAGAGGCAGTGTACATGGTAGCTAACTGTGCAGACTCAGAGCTCTGACATGGGCTGTCCAAGGTCAAACCCTGACCCCACCACTGATTATCTGTGGGGACCGTGAGAAAGCTCCTTAATCTCATCTGTACAATGGGGAATGAAATAACCTGCCTATGGGTTGTCATGAAGGTTAAGAAGACTTCACTTCACACACATTAAGTCACTCCAGTGATTGTACATCACAGACTCTATAAGGGGAGCTCTTACTTAAGTTTGCTAGGGGTCCCAACTCTGCACTTTACTAAGTTAGCCGTTTGGGGGCCTCAATTTCCTCATCTGTCAGGTGGAAGTCATCCACACACTTACCAGACTTTCCATGATTGTCCCTTGAAATTACAGCTGTGAAAATGCTCTCTACATTATACACGATCATACAGATGTAGTCAAGTCCGATTACCAGCAGCACTAATGGTTCTCCATATTGTTCAGTGTCAGGCAGATTTCACCATTCAGCTCTGTTTGTGGGAGTAACATCCTCATCATTTGTTACTTACTTAGCAAAGTCATCTGCTTGTATCTTTGACAGGTGAGCAGGAACTGGTTGGCAATAGCGACCATGCAAGGCTTCTTTCAAGAAAGCTATAGGTTGACAAGAATAAGCTCTCAAGTGCAGGTCGATAGAGTGGGGAGACCTTGGGAGCAGGGTGTCTGCTCCCCTTTCCCACCCCATTCATCTCAACTCTACTCCTTCAGGAACTGGCTGTCTTATCCAGCCGGACACCAGCCAGACTGCCAGGGGAGGCCACTGGGCTGCTCAGGGCTGGAGCTAGAGTCGGAACCCCAAGTCTAGCTGGGTTGCCAAGTCCGAGTCTTCCACACAGGGGAACCAAAAGGGTTTAGGCGGGACTAAGACCCACACCACAAAGCTAAAAGTGCAGAGTCAGGCCTAGACCCGAGTAGACTCGAATAGATGGGCAAGGACGCCCTGCGGGAAGGTCTCAGGTGACTTAGGCAAGCGCCAGGCTCCACACTGTTTGTGGTCCACTCTTGAGGGCTGGTCTTGGCATGGGACACAGGTGGGTCTGGCTGGCTCAAAGGACCAGAGGTGAAGCCCAGGATGGCTTTTCCAGGAGTTGTGACTGTCTGATGAAGCTTCCTGTCTGTGGGCTGTGCCTGGTCAGGTGTGGGCCTGAGACTGTCTCTCTCCCCAGGTGAACAAAGCCCTGAAGCAGAAGTCAGACATCGAGCATTATCGGAACAAGCTGCGCCTCAAAGCCAAGAGGAAGGGCTACTACGACTTCCCTCCGGTGGAGGCGGGCAAGGCTCAGATGGAAAGAAAAAAGATGTATGAAAAAGCCCCAAAGGAAATCGAGCACGTTTTGGATCCAGACCCAGAAATGTGTGCCCCATTCACTGAGGCTAAAAACAGGTGCAGTCCCTAAGGGATTCTCTGAAGGTCGCTGTACCATTAGTGGGCGAGGGCAGGGTGTGCCTCGGGCAATACAGTCTGGGTCTCTGGATCTGTTTGTTACTTTAGGACTATCGTCTTTGCAGGCTGCTGGTCTGGGCCACACTGGTCTGTACGAACAGGAGTTCCACAGTGAGTCTGGGAGAGAATAAAACTGAAGCCGTTAAAAAAAAATACTTGTGCAAACAACCATAATTGTCCTTTAGCTTAATGATGTTTTCAAACCTGTAGCTGTTTCAGAGCTGGGTTCAGATACAGTTATCACCCACCTGGTTATGCAACTTCCAGATCAAGGGACAGTGTATTCGTCAATTATTTTAGTGGCTCTTGCATAAGAAAAACAGAACGCATGCCTCACCTTTTCATTCAGCTTCAGTAAGTATTTACCGCACCGCTACTGCAATCTCCATGCCGAGTTCCTCTTTCATTCATAGACTTGTTCATTCACTTGCCATTTATTGTCACCTGCTCTGTATTGGGCACCACGCATGATCCTGGATACTGTCATGGTCACATGTTCATTCATTCAATTCATTCCAACTTTTATGGTGGACAGGACAGCCCAATCACTGCTCTTGTGGAACTTAAGGTCTGATGGGAGAGAAAGATCACCACCCCAAAAGTTCATTGCTCACAAGTGCAATGGGTGTTTGAAATGTGAGCTGCTGTGACAGTGGAAAAGGTGGGCCTGGCCTAGCAAGAGACGGGTAGGCCTGGTGGTTGGAATTGGCATCTCTCCAAGCTTTGCGGCTAATTCAGCAGGGAGTGGCCTCACCTGCTGGGAAAAGGGGTAGAGGTCAGCAAAGCTAGATAGGCCCGCCTTTCTTCTTTGCCTTCCCTCTGAGGCATTTCCCCAAAAGCATTTTCATGATTTGAGAACATCTCTTTCAAATACTCCTTGGCAGGGGCCCCTTGACTTTGAGCTGCCAGTGCTCCAACCCATCCTGTAGCCTTGGCAGACGTACCCTCTTCAGAGGTCCCCGGGGAGGACAGGATGGTTCCTGGCCTGAGTGGGTATTTATTCAAAGCCAAAATGACTATGTGGCAGGCTTAGATGGAAGCCATAAAATCAAGCTGCTATATTTTGTGAATGGAATCACCATAATTTATTTTTAATAACGAAAGGGGAGAATTCTAAGCCAGTGCTTCACTTACCAGGCTTCTCATTAGGCTTGGTGGGGATACCAAGCTGTTGATCTAAAATCATACTGTGATGGGATCACAATGTGTGTGCCACCAAGTTGATAACTGTAGGAAAAAGAGAGAAGAACATATGTAGATGTTATTGGGAGGCTGGGGCTTCTTTAGCTTTCACATTATACTTTGGGTCTTTTTACTTCAGGGGTCTTTTATAGACGAGGGCGGGGAGTTTTTTTGCTGGGTTTCCTGCTGATACTTGGGAAATGAATCAAAAGCCCTGTACTAGGAAGAGGAACTGAGTTTGGAAATTTTTGAGAAATGAAACTTTCCGTTAAGGTATTTTATAAGGAGAATGAGCAAAACTTTTTTCTGGAGAGGTGCATCTCCACTGCCTAACGAAAGGTCAGGCCAGATTCTTAAGGCCCTTTGATGGCCTGCTGATGCTGGAATGATAAAGGTAATTTTTAGGAAATGTCTGTTGAAGAAATGATTTAATTAAAATGTTTGACCAGTTAAGGGAAAAATAGAGATAACAACAAATCAGGTGAGGTGGGGGGTAGGAAAGGAGATGGGGTCAGCAAGAGACTGGGACGAGAGAAGAGAAAGATTAATAGAGAAAAGGAGAGAAACAGAGGCTCAGTAAGCTCTTGGGTGCTATTCTTTTTTTTTTAAGCTTTTTTAAAAAAATTAATTTTTAATTAATTTTTGGCTGCGTTGGGTCTTCGTTGCTGCGTGTGGGCTTCCTCTACTTGTGGTGAGCGGGGGCTACTCTTCGTTGTGGTGCACGGGCTTCTCATTGCGGTGGCTTCTCTTGTTGTGGAGCACAGGCTCTAGGTGCATGGGCTTCAGTAGTTGTGGCCCATGGGCTCAGTAGTTGTGGCTCATGGGCTCTAGAACGCAGCGTCCGTAGTTGTGGCACACGGGCTTAGTTGCTCTGCAGCATGTGGGATCTTCCCGGACCAGGGCTCAAACATGTGTCACCTGCGTTGGCAGGTGGGTTCTTAACCACTGTGCCACCAGGGAAGCCCCTCGGGTGCTATTTTTGTCACACCCCACTGTTGACTCCAGGCACTGTCCACTGCTACCTGCTGTGTGTGTTACCTGTTATCACAGGTTAGACTTGCCTGTTAATTACTGTTCACAGTTCAACTTGTTAGAGGTTCTGCTCTCAGTGACCTAGCCCCTGCAAGGCACAAGTAAGGGACTCATTCTCTAGGCCAGAGGTAGCATCAATAACCAGAATCTTACCCTGAGACCTAAATAAATCAAAGACAAAGTTTAGATTCCAAATGATGACTCATCCTGATACCCTTTAAAAGAGTTTTCACAGGGCTTCCCTGCTGGCGCAGTGGTTGAGAGTCCACCTGCCGATGTAGGGGACACGGGTTCGTGCCCCGGTCCGGGAAGATCCCACATGCCGCGGAGCGGCTGGGCCCATGAGCCATGGCCGCTGAGCCTGCGCGTCCGGAGACTGTGCTCCGCAACAGGAGAGGACACAACAGTGAGAGGCCCCAACAGTGAGAGGCCCATGTACCACAAAAAAAAAAAAAAAAGAGTTTTCACAGCTTTTTTTTAAAAGTCAGAGCACACCCCCCTTTTTATTTTATAAACTCTTACCCAGAGACACAGAGTATGTAATATAACTGAGGCAGGTGCTGTCACCTACATGTCCCCTCAGCCCCCCTATAGGCCAGCAGCATCCTTCATCTGTGACTCTGACGTGAGCCCCCGACCAGAAGTGTCAGGTAGTTAATGTGCTCTGGAGCAGCTGTAGTCACTGACAGATGGGAACTGATAAAGACCCCTGGCAGAAGAACTATACACTGTTGTAATAACCACGTTGTCTGGTTTCTATGTTTGATGACTTGACATCTGGGGCCTTGCCCCTGGAGAAACTGCCCCTCCCAGGGCTGGCTAGACTTTTCTTAGGGATAGTAAGTCTCACGTGCAAGTGCACTTGTTAGACACAAACAAAACAAGCTGGAGCCCAGACTCCAGCTGCCTCTTGCACACAGGGCTTTTGCAATCTGAGCCCCCAGCGTCCCTGCCCGAATCACCCTGGCCAGGTACCAGACAAACAGGGACAGCTCCCATGTCCCAGAGTCTGCCAGAATCTTTCAAGTGAGCCAGTCCTAAGCCTGCTTACCCTGCCTTGCCAGTTCTTTCCCATGAAAGCCACAATAAAGGCTCTTGCCCACATTTTCCCCACACTCCCACTGCCTTGTGACTGACCTTTGTGCTTTCCCTGTGGCCCTCCATAGTGTGGCATGCCCTTTCCTCTTGAGATCTGTGAGTATACAAGCTATCTTTTCAATGGCAGTCATCCCCTGATCTGTTGGTTTTACCATACCTGAATAATAATGAAACCTACATTTTATTTTATTTTTATTTTTATTTTTATTTTTTTGCGGTACGCGGGCCTCTCACTGTTGTGGCCTCTCCCGTTGCGGAGCACAGGCTCCAGACGCGCAGGCTCAGCGGCCATGGCTCACGGGCCTAGCCGCTCTGCGGCATGTGGGATCTTCCCGGACCGGGGCACGAACCGCGTCCCCTGCATCAGCAGGCGGACTCTCAATCACTGCGCCACCAGGGAAGCCCGAAACCTACATTTTAAAACATCTGTCTCTCACACTCCTCTAGTGAGTTTGAGCCCCAGATGCCCAAAACACTGATCTGCTCTGGATCATATCCTTTATTGGCCTCCTTTCCTTCCCTCTCTCATTTTCCCACTTCCCAACTTGTGCTTCCTGGAACCCTCTCCCAAACAAACCACTTCTACTTCTACTCAGATCATCACAGAGCTTGCTTCTGCGGGAACCCAACCTAAGGCAATAACCTATAAAGACAGAGTTTCTCTGATAGAAGCAGGGCGTCCTCCTCCTTCTCAATGGCTCTAGTCCATCTTTATGGAACCCTAGGGTTCTGTAGAACACAGTTTGGAAACTACATTCTTAAACTATAGTGGTTAATCCCAGGCTCCAAAAAAATCCAAATAATATTTATCATTATCCTCCCAGCAGTATTTTCAAACGTTAAAAAGCTTATATCTCAAGTTTGCAAGTTTCAAAATTTGTTAACTTTTAAAGTATAGCAAAAATACCAATAGGAAATGAATATACCTAAGGGAACTCTTATTTGATTAAAATAAGTAATTTCTCTACCTGAAAGCCTAATTTATCTCGAAGTAGTTGCTTGCACATCAGGCACACATTGGTGATCTGGACAATTGAGATCCATGTCAAACAGCAGTCTTTAAACTGTATATAAAAGAACATTGTCTTTGACAGAAAAGGAGACTGGGGTGTATGCCAGTGTCTAAGGGCTCACCCCCATTCATGGTTCTTGAAAGGGCTTATACAATCTCACTATTGTATTTCTAATACTTCCAAAATAAACTACTTAAATGACAATTGCTAATCCTAGCATTTACTCCTCCATCACCTTTATTAGTAATTGGCAATCTCAGGACAGTTGTGAAGTCTGCTTCTTCCAAAAATGATTTGTAATTAGGTCAAGGGTAAGAATTCTTTGGGATCTGCCTTAACGTGTGAATCACTCAGAACAGATTCTGTTTCACGAGGCTGTGCTTCTTTCCTAAAGGAAGCCTCTAATTGCAGATAACTACAGGGCACGTTTGATAACACTAGGTGGTAAGCTCCTATATTAGTCAGGATTCTTTGGGATGTAAATGATGGAAAACCAACACAAACTGGTTAAATAAACGGGGAATTTACCATTGAACAGGCCAAAGCTTCAGGAGTGGCTAGGTCTAAGAGGTCATAGAATGTCTTCCATGTTTACCTTGCTGTTTCTTCACTCTTTGCTGGCCGGTTTTCAGGCAAGCTTTTACCTCAGAGTGGCAGACTGGTTACCAACAACTCTAGGCTTATATCCTATCTTCTTAGAAACCTCAATGCCAAGAGAATGCCTCTTTGCTGGTTGCTGTAGCAAAAGCCTTGAGACTTAGTCTCATTTGACTAACTCAAGTGCCCACCCTCTGACCAGCTGTTATGGCCATGGGGCTGTGATGCTATGACTGTCCAGCCTGAGTCACATGCCTATCCCTGGAGGAAAGCTGGCCCCCAAAGAACATCCTAGTGCTCTTACCTAAAGAGGGTTGTCCTGGATGCCAGGGAAGCAAAGACCACAGAGGCTCTCTAAACAGGTATAAGCTCCTCATGGTGAGGGAGTCGGTCTAACAGTGTGTTTTATTCCCTAGACTAATTACAAGGGTAGTGTCTTGCCTTGGGAGTTCTAATGTCTGTTCTAGACTAACAGTGTGTGAGTGTCATGCTGTGACAAACTGGGTGTGGGATCATGAAAAGGTATCTATATGTCCCAGGTTTCTTCCATAGTCACTGGGAATAAATAATGCAACCTCTTTTCCTTCAACCAATGAATGGATAGAATCTTAGAACCGAGACACAAAATAGGTGGTGTTTGGGGAGTTCTCTGAAGGCAGATGCTCTGAAATGCAAGTTATTTACAGAGAGAAACTTACTGTTGGATGAGAGGGAAGTAGCCAGTGATTTTATCCCACCTTTGTGTGATGAACCCTGCAGGATCATGTGAAAGTCCCTGCTACTAAGAATTGACTCTTGTGCAAGAAGAAAAGCACAGCCACAGCCCTCACTATGTTACTGTTTCTTTCCCCCTCCTTAAAAAATTCCTCTAATGACAAGTGGAAACAAGACAGTGATGATGCATTTCCTAGTGGGAGCTGAGTGGAGCCTCTGAACATGCTACTCCCTGGGCCTGAAATGCTCTATGCCTAGATTGGCATGTGGCTGGCTCTGTTAAGGTGTCTGTCAAAATGTCACCTCTCCAGAGAGGTCTTCCCTGACCATCCTATCTAAAGTCATCCCTCATCCTATCGCCATCTGTCACATCACCTCATTTTTCTTCCTAGCCCTTATTTCTCTTGGAAATTATCATGCGAATTGTCTGTCTCCCTTATTAGAATGTAAGCTCAGGAGAGTGGGGCCATGTCTGTCCTGCTCACTGTGAATCTTCATCATCTTCCACAGTGCCTGGTACATAGTAGCCACTCAGTAAATACTGAATGATGAATGGATGGATGGATGGGCCCCAAATTGCCTTTTGGTTTATAGCTCCTTAGCCCAGAAGGGAATCCACTGTGGTAAAGGTAGAAAAGAAAATCTATCAACACTTGTGTTTGAGAAGCTCATTAGCCACAGCGTTTGTTAACGCATCATGGAACCCTGCATGTGAAATCAGAAAGATGAAAAGGAATAGGAGGCTGCCAAGTCAACAAAGCTAACAAAAGCAAGTTTGTTCTTCCAGCATTAGCTGTCCTAGAGGGTCAAGGGAGAGTCCCTGGCCTTGCCATCAGCAGAATTTTAGATGAGGTTGCAGTGTTGCAATTGATTATAGTTACCTAGTTTCCATACAAAAGAGCATTTACAATTCAGCCAAATGGTTATAGCATCTGGAAGAAAATTCTTTATTCTACTCTTTCTACAGCCCCTGATGGCCAGGGAACAAATACCATCAATTCTGAGATTCGTGAAGCAAATCCAAACCCTTCATTGGTTGCCTGTAGTTTGGATCAGTGGAGAATTCCATCTGTCAGGGCATTTGCTGCATCATAACAGTTGTTGAATTTTCTTCAGGCAACAGATGAAGAACTCTGTCTACCGGAGTCGGCAATCTCTGAACAGCCCGAGTCCGGGGGAGACGGAGATGGACCTTCTGGTGACTCGGGAGCGACCTCGGCGTGGAATCCGTAACAGCGGATACGATGTAAGTCTCTGGTGGGCCGAGCTGAATACAGCTTTGCTTTGTCCTGAATGCAGAGGGGAGAGAGCATCCTATAATGTTTCAGTTTACTGCATATTAGTGGAATTTTAAAATGCACTAAAATGGTTTCTGTTTTATTATTTATTACCTGTTTTGCAAAGTAAGACTAATTGGAATGTGTCAGAGTAACAAATTATTGCTCAAAGGAGCTCAGTGTCTAAATTCAACCATTATATGAATAGTACATTATTGATCTTAAACTCAACAGCAATTCTAAATGCCCTTAATTTTTTTTCCCTTTGTCCTTACAAACTCAGTAGGAACTATGGCTGTGGGTTAGAATTCATTTGAACATAGGCTTCTTTTAATCCATAGCACCGTTGAGAAGTTGGATTTGTTCCTGATTTCATAACTCCTCAATATGCCATGGAAACAATGAGATTTCCAACAGAGCGATTTGGTGATTGCGTATGATGAAGCACATGCTAATGTGCAAGGATGCTCCAGGCTGTAAAAATGCTTCTAATCCCATCAAACGTCCCCAGATGATGACTTACAATGTGGTGCCTCCTCTCACGTTGTTTACATCCCGTCACATGTAGTTGGATTTCTACACCCTCAGGACTGGTCATTGTTTGCCACAAAAACTTAAAGTGGGATTTTTTAATGGTCCAATTAAAAGCAGAGATATTACACCTAATTTGAACTCTAATTACCTTCCTTACATTTAAACTTGATATTTGTGTTGGTGATGATACCCTTATCTTTTATTTCTCTTTCCTTTTTTATAGAAAACAGTTTGATGGTTTAGTTTTGTAAAATTCCAGATGCTTTGGGAAAATCTTTTTTTCTCCTCCAGATTAAATTATTCAATGTTAAATTTTCTCCCCATACAAATATTTCTTACACTAAACTTGATCATCAATTTGATAATCAGCCTGTGGTTAAAAATAGGGCGTTTGAAATTTCCAATTAATCTCTCCCTACTAACAGTGAGTATTCTTCCTGGATGCTTGTAGTTTGGGGAACTTCTTCTTCTGCTCGGGACTATTCTGCTGAGGTATGATAGGATTCTTAATTTATTTCAAGATTTGTATTAATAGATTTCTTGTGAGGTTCTAGACACAGACATTTTTACAGTTTGAGGAAATAGGCCAGAGGTTTCCCTATTAGTCTTGAAAAGAGAACACTGCAGGGTTTTTTTTACCACTTTGCCAGGACTTGCAGAACTCAACTAATACTCCTGGAATGTTGTGTAGAGCAGTAGGAGAGGGACGATTTTTTAAAGGCGGTTGCTCACCTCTCACAAACATGTATAAATATTCCAATTACAGATTACTTTAGGGGAAGCACACTTCATTTCAATAGATATTTTAAAATATACAATGCTTTGAAAAGTGTGTGTGATCACAAAAACATAAGCAAATATGTTTCCTTTAGAGAAGATGATCACCTAGGGAACAATTTTAGGAATTTAGACTGTTGATGCTGAGAATGAAATTGTTTCTTGTATCTCCTCCTGAGCCTTTTAATCCCATGAGAAGTATTTGCTATCATGTCCTGACTGCACACACGAGACCAGGCCCTGTTCTAGTCTTTTTACGGGTATAATCTCATTGAATTGGCAGTCACCAGTCAGGTAGGTACTCTCATCATGTCCGTTGTACAGATGGGAAACCAAGGCTCCAAGCAGTTACATAATAAGTTTACCCGACTCCAGAGCCCATCCCCTTAACCACCACAATACGACCTGCATGTGCCCTCACAACACTGTATATCTGTCTTCTCATAACGTAATATATGCCCAGTATTTCTGATCTCTATAAGATGTCAGGTCTCAACAAAATTCTTGCATGGATAACCCACACAAGCCAAAACTGGACCAGCAGATAAAGTAAAAAATAAGAGTCTTAGTTTTAAACAATGCATGCATTCATTTTCTGAATCTTGATGTTCCAAAAGTCCTGAATCACTCCTGGCAAAAGAATCCATTAGCTCAGCAGTGAACAGGTCATTCAGTTGGAAACACGTCATGCTTCCTACTGGGTCTGGGGATCTTGAAGCCAGGCCAACATTTGCAAGTCATTTCTGCCAGATTAGGAAACACCAGAGGGACCAGCTCCTTTTTTTTTTTTCTTTTGAATTTTATTTTATTTATTTTTAATACAGCAGGTTCTTATTGGTTATCCATTTTATACATGTTAGTGTATATGTGTCGATCCCAATCTCCCAATTCATCACACGACCACCACCACCCCCTGCCACTTTCCCCCCTTGGTGTCCATACGTTTCTTTTCTACATCTATGTCTCTATTTCTGCCCTGCAAACTGGTTCATCTGTACTATTTTTCTAGGTTCCACATATATGTGTTAATATACGATATTTGTTTTTCTCTTTCTGACTTACTTCACTCTGTATGACAGTCTCTAGATCCATCCACGTCTCTGCAAACGACCCAATTTCGTTCCTTTTTATGGCTGAGTAATATTCCATTGTATATATGTACCACATCTTCTTTATCCATTCGTCTGTCGATGGGCATTTAGGTTGCTTCCATGACCTGGCTATTGTAAATAGTGCTGCAATGAACATTGGGGTGCATGTGTCTTTTTGAATTATGGTTTTCTTAGGGTATATGCCCAGTAGTGGGATTGCTGGGTCACCTGGTAATTCTAGTTTTAGTTTTTTAAGGAACCTCCATACTGTTCTCCATAGTGGCTGTATCAATTTACATTCCCACCAACAGTGCAAGAGGGTTCCCTTTTCTCCACACCCTCTCCAGCATTTGTTGTTTGTAGATTTTCTGATGATGCCCATTCTAACTGGTGTGAGATGATGCCTCATTGTGGTTTTGATTTGCATTTCTCTAATAATTAGTGATGTTGAACAGCTTTTCATGTGTTTCTTGGCCATCTGTATGTCTTCTTTGGAGAAATCTCTGTTTAGGTCTTCTGCCCATTTTTGGATTCGGTTGTTTATTCTTTAATATTGAGCTGCATGAGCTATTTATATATTTGGAGGTTAATCCTTTGTCCATTGATTCATTTGCAAATACTTTCTTCCATTCTGAGGGTTGTCTTTTCATCTTGTTCATAGTTTCCTTTGCTGTGCAAAAGCTTTTAAGTTTCATTAGGTCCCATTTGTTTATTTTTGTTTTTATTTCCATTACTCTAGGAAGTGGATCAAAAAAGATCTTGCTGTGATTTATGTCAAACACTGTTCTTCCTATATTTTACTCTAAGAGTCTTATAGTGTCTGGCCTTATATTTAGGTCTTTAATCCATTTTGAGTTTATTTTTGTGTATGGTGTTAGGGAGTGTTCTAATTTCATTCTTTTACATGTAGCTGTCCAGTTTTCCCAGCACCAATTATTGAAGAGACTGTGTTTTCTCCATTGTATATCCTTGCCTCTTTTGTCATAGATTAGTTGACCATAGGTGTGTGGGTTTATCTCTGGGCTTTCTATCTTGTTCCATTGATTTATATTTCTGTTTTTGTGCCAGTACCATATTGTCTTGATTACTGTAGCTTTGTAGTATAGTCTGAAGTCAGGGAGTCTGATTCCTCCAGCTCGGTTTTTTTCCCTCAAGACTGCTTTGGCTATTCAGGGTCTTTTGTGTCTCCATACAAATTTTAAGATTTTTTTTGTTCTAGTTCTGTAAAAAATGCCATTGGTAATTTGTTAGGGATTGCAATGAATCTGTAGATTGCTTTGGGAGTATAGTCATTCTCACAATATTGATGCTTCCAATCCAAGAACATGGTATATCCCCCCATCTGTTTGTATCATCTTTAATTTGTTTCATCAGTGTCTTATAGTTTTCTGCATACAGTTCTTTTGTCTCCCTAGGTGGGTTTATTCCTAGGTATTTTATTCTTTTTGTTGCAGTGGTAAATGGGAGTGTTTGCTTAATTTCTCTTTCAGATTTTTCATTATTAGTGTAAAGGAATGCAGGAGATTTCTGTGCATTCATTTTGTGTCCTGCAACTTTACCAAATTCATTGATTAGCTCTAGTAGTTTTCTGGTGGCATCATTAGGATTCTCTTTGTATAGTATCATGTCATCTGCAAACAGTGACAGCTTTACTTCTTTTCCGATTTGGATTCCTTTTAAATAAATTTATTTGTTTATTTATTTGACTGTGTTGGGTCTTTGTTTCTGTGCGAGGGTTTTCTCTAGTTGCGGCGAGTGGGGACCACTCTTCATCACGGTGCACGGGCCTCTCACTGTCGCGGCCTCTCTCATTGCGGAGCACAGGCTCCAGACGCGCAGGCTCAGTAGGTGTGGCTCACGGGCCCACTTGCTCTGTGGCATGTGGGATCTTCCCAGACCAGGGCTCGAACCCGTGTCCCCTGAATTGGCAGGCAGATTCTCAACCACTGTGCCACCAGGGAAACCCTGGATTCCTTTTATTTCTTTTTCTTCTCTGATTGCTGTGGCTAGGACTTCCAAAACCATGTTGAATAATAGTGGCAAGAGTGGGCATCTTTGTCTTGTTCCTGATCTTAGAGGAAATGCTTTCAGCTTTTCACCATTGAGAATGATGTTTGCTGTGGGTTTGTCGTATATGGCCTTTATTATGTTGAGGTAGGTTCCCTCTATGCCCAACTTTCTGGAGAGTTTTTATCATAAATGGGTGTTAAATTTTGTCAAAAGCTTTTCTGCATGTATTGAGATGATCATATGGTTTCTATTCTTCAGTTTGTTAATATGTTGTATCACTTTGATTGATTTGCGTATATTGAAGAATCCTTGCATCTCTGGGATAAATCCCACTTGATCATGGTGTATGATCCTTTTAATGTGTTATTGGATTCTGTTTGCTAGTATTTTGTTGAGGATTTTTGCATCTATATTCAGCAGTGATATTGGTCTGTAATTTTCTTTTTTTGTAGTATCTTTGTCTGGTTTTGGTATCAGGGTGATGGTGGCCTCATAGAATGAGTTTGGGAGTGTTCCTTCCTCCACAATTTTTTGAAAGAGTTTGAGAAGGATGGGTGTTAGCTCTTCTCTAAATGTTTGATAGAATTCACCTGTGAAGCCATCTGGTCCTGGGCTTTTGTTTGTTGGAAGATTTTTAATCACAGTTTCAGTTTCATTACTTGTGATGGGGCTGTTCATATTTTCTATTTCTTCCTGGTTCAGTCTTGGAAGGTTATACCTTTCTAACAATTTGTCCATTTTTTCCAGGTTGTCCATTTTGTTGCCATTCAGTTGCTTGTAGTAGTCTCTTAGGATGCTTTGTATTTCTGCGGTGTCTGTTGTAACTTCTCCTTTTTCATTTCTAAGTTTATTGATTTGAGTCCTCTCCCTCCTTTTCTTGATGAGTCTGGCTAATGGTTTATCAATTTTGTTTATCTTCTCACAGAACCAGGTTTTAGTTGTATTGATCTTTGCTATTGTTTTCTTTGTTACTATTTCATTTATTTCTCCTCTGATCTTTATGATTTCTTTCCTTCTACTAACTTTGGATTTTGTTTGTTCTTCTTTCTCTTGTTCCTTTAAGTGTAAGCTTAGATTGTTTATTTGAGATTTTTGTTGTTTCTTGAGGTAGGCTTGTATTGCTCTAAACTTCCTTCTCAGAACTGCTTTTGCTGCATCCCATAGGTTTTGGATTGTCGTGTTTTCACTGTAATTTTTCTCTAGGTATTTTTTATTTCCTCTTTGATTTCTTCAGTGATCTCTTGGTTATTTGGTAACGTATTGTTTAGCCTCCATGTGTTTGTGTTTTTACGTTTTCTTCCCTGTAATTGATTTCTAATCACATAGCGTCGTGGTCAGAAAAGATGCTTGATATGATTTCAATTTTCTTAAATTTTCTGAGGCTTAATTTGTGACCCAAGATGTGATCTATCCTGTAGAAGCTTCCGTGTGCACTTGAGAAGAATGTGTAATCTGCTGTTTTTGGATGGAATGTCCTATAAATATCAATTAAATCTATCTGGTCTGTTGTGTCATTTAAAGCTTGTGTTTCCTTATTAATTTTCTGTTTGGATGATCTGTCTTTGGTGTAAGTGAGGTGTTAACGTCCCCCACTATTATTGTGTTACTGTCGATTTCCTCTTTTATAGCTGTTAGCAGTTGCCTTATGTATTGAGGTGCTCCTATGTTGTGTGCATATATATTTATAATTGTTATATCTTCTTCTTGGATTGATCCCTTGATCATTATGTAGTGTCCTTCCATGTCTCTTGTAACATTCTTTATTTTAAAGTCTATTTTATCTGATATGAGTATTGCTACTCCAGCTTTCTTTTGATTTCCATTTGCATGGAATTCTTTTTCCATCCCCTCACTTTCAGTCTGTATGTGTCCGTAGGTCTGAGGTGGGTCTCTTGTAGACAGCATATATATGGGTTTTGTTTTTGTGTGCATTCAGCAAGCCTGTGTCTTTTGGTTGGAACATTTAATCCATTCACATTTAAGGTAATTATCGATATGTATGTTCCTATTACCATTTTCTTAATTGTTATGGGTTTGTTTTTGTAGGTCCTTTTCTTCTCTTGTGTTTCCCACTTAGAGAAGTTCCTTTAGCATTTGTTGTAGAGCTGGTTTGGTGGTGCTGAATTCTCTTAGCTTTTGCTTGTCTGTAAAGCTTTTGATTTCTCTGTCGAATCTGAATGAGATCCTTGCCGGCTAGAGTAATCTTGGTTGTACATTCTTCCCTTTCATCACTTTAAATATACCATGCCACTCCCTTCTGGCTTGTAGAGTTTCTGCTGAGAAATCAACTGTTAACCTTATGGGAGTTCCCTTGTATGTTATTTGCCATTTTTCCTTTGTTGCTTTCAATAATTTTTGTCTTTAATTTTTGTCAATTTGATTAGTATGTGTCTTGTCGTGTTTCTCCTTGGGTTTATCCTGCCTGGTTCTCTCTGCACTTCCTGGACTTGGGTGGCTATTTCCTTTCCCATGTTAGGGAAGATTTCGACTATAATCTCTTCAAATATTTTCTCGGGTCCTTTCTCTCTCTTGTCTCCTTCTGGGACCCCTATAATGCAAATGTTGTTGCATTTAGTGTTGTCCCAGAGGTCTCTTAGGCTGTCTTCATTTCTTTTCATTCTTTTTTCTTTATTCTGTTCTGTGGCAGTGAATTCCACCATTCTGTCTTCCAGGTCACTTATCCCTTCTTCTGCCTCAGTTATTCTGCTGTTGATTCCTTCTAGTGTATTTTTCATTTGTTATTGTATTTTTCATTTCAGTTATTGTATTGTTCATCTCTGTTTGTTTGTTCTTTAATTTTTCTAGGTCTTTGTTAAACATTTCTTGCATCTTCTCAATCTTTGCCTCCATTCTTTTTCTGAGGTCCTGTATCATCTTCACTATCATTATTCTGAATTCTTTTTCTGAAAGGTTGCCTGTCTCCACTTCATTTAGTTGTTTTTCTGGGGTTTTATCTTGTTCCTTCATCTGATACATAGCCCTCTGCCTTTTCATGTTGTCTCTCTTTCTGTGAATGTGGTTTTTGTTCCACAGGCTGCAGGATTGTAGTTCATCTTGCTTCGGCTGTCTTCCCTCTGATGGATGAGGCTATCTAAGAGGTTTGTCAGGACCAGCTCCTTGACATGGTAGAAACAAAAGCACCAGGAGGTTGATTTAAGTGTGAATTTTTCAAAGGTTGCCTGCTTTAGAGTCCCAAAGGAAACACCTGCATGTAAAAATAAATGAATAAATAAACAAATAAGCCAACAAACACTCTTCATGGGCAACTCTTAGTCCCAGGACTGATGGCAGCCTGGATTGTTTCAGAATTTTTCCACTGAACAGGAAGAGTGAGGGCCTACGGAAGAGAGACTCTTAGCTCCAAGGGGTTTGGGAATCCCTGTGTTTTGCAGCAAGAATTCTCAACCACTTTGCCACCCTAACAGCTAAGGGATGCCACACACTCCTGGCATTTACTGGGGCTCACTTGGATAGTAATTTTCAGAAGGAGGCACCCCTTTTAGAAGAAGGCATGATTTTAGAAGGATGTCCAAAACTGACCCATCCTAACAAGAACAGATCATAGCTTTAAAGTAACTTTGAAATTAATTCCTCCAAGTGCAGAAAGTGAGTAGAAAAGATAATGTCAGCCTAATATTTCAAAACAAAAATAACTATTTGAAATTTTTTTTAAATGTTATTTTCCAAATGAAAGTCGTACAGAAAATAATGAAGCAGTGGGGAAAGGAAAAGAAAATGCCCCAAATGTGATTTCTCAGGCAGAATAAAGACCCAACTGTTTTTTCCTACATCAGCCAAATTGTTAACCCCTGTATGTGGATGATGAATCAGTCTTTGCTTCCAAAGGGCAAGTAATAATCAAATCATTCCCCAGAAATAGAAACGCACTTCCTCAACCTTGATTTGCATTTGGACTTCAAAAACCTATGACAGGAATAGGGTCAGCTATGTGCCTTGGCCACGAGAGCGTCTCTGAAACAATGGTTTGAATTATAATGTTGAAAATGAGTGCTGACCTCCCAGAAGTAGAGAGCTTTACAAGCATTTCCCTTAGTTTCTCTCCAGCACCGTGTCTGGAATTCCACACCCTGGCGGTGCTCAGACCTTAACAAACATGTGGGCAGTGAGTGAAAATGTTAAGAAGGATGATTGATCCATTGATGCGTCTCAGTAGAGGTGATGTCGAAGGCTCTGATGTAGCCATCACCAGCACTATTACAACCTTGGGGGAAATGTTTTGATATGTTAGCGGAAACCAGATGATTTTACAACTGAAGAGTTTGTAAACCTACAAAAAGGGACGCTACATCAGGCAAGGTTCAGCTGCAGAAAACAGAAAACATCAAGCCTTTTTTTTTTTTTCTTTGCGGTACACGGGCCTCTCGCTGTCGTGGCCTCTCCCATTGCGGAGCACAGGCTCCGGACGCACAGGCTCCGCGGCCATGGCTCACAGGCCCAGCCGCTCCGTGGCATGTGGGATCTTCCCGGACCGGGCACGACCCCGTGTCCCCTGCATTGGCAGGAGGACTCACATTGAGCCATTTTAAACAGACAAAAAGGGACTGTAAGGAATTAGGTGCTCCCACAATTATCAGAGGGCTGGAGGAGTGTTCCAGGAAAGACTGAGAACAAAACCGCAGGGCTGGCCCTGCAGAGGGGCCACTGCTTGTGCCCCAAGCAAGAAGGTGAGGGAAGTGGGCTGCCCTGGAACTGCTGACCAGCAGAAAGATGGGCCCTGCCTCATTCCCTTGGTCCAAACCACACACTAGTGCATTTAATTGACAGAACCTAAGTCTCAATCACAGCCAGTTCCTCCTGGAGGGCCCCAAGTGCATGTTAGCTGTTAGCCTTCGAGCTACAGGAAAGTGTGTAAAAAAGAGGTTGCCAAGGCCTGGTCCAACATTCCTACCGTGGCACGGGGTAAAAGCAAGATAGAGAATTACCAGGCAGAGCAATATTTGGGAAGCATTTGGGGGAACTGGTGGAGGAAAGCATAGCAAAGAGGAAGATGGAAACACCGCTCAGAGCTCAGTACCCACCCAGGCTGCAGGCTGGGTGCACTGTATTGTGTGTGATGGGCTGTTTATCTTGCTGGCGTCTCTCGGCTGACAATGAAGACAGTTTCCTTTGTTCCAGGTGAACAGTGGTTACTGGAAGGAGGCGAAGGGATTGGAACAGTTGTTTTGACGGTTTCCATTTTCAGGGAGATGAAATATGATCTGGAAGGCCCCTGACAGCCTGAGATAGCATACAGCACGTCTGGGGCCTTCTCAGTAAACTTGTAAATCCTATTATTAATGGGAGTCTCTCCTGCTCACCTCTCCCCTCCCTCCCCCAGCGTCTTATGGCTTTGACATGATAGTTAGAGACCAAGGCAAAGCACAAGGATGCCCTGGCACTGCCTGATGTGCCCAGTTAAGTTACAACCAACTTTTGCTTTCATTGGGAAGCAGATGGTTGGATTTGGGGGTTTTGTCCTTTACCAGAAGCAACCTGCCATTGCCCTCTGAACTAGGTGCCCTGTGTTGGCCCTGACCCCAACACCATCACCTCCTAAGCATCCCACGTAGAACTGCCTTACAGATGTCTCCCATCTCAGCCTTTCATTTCTTTCTCCTGCCTCTGCCAGCTAGTTTAAGCTGCTAATAAGCCTGGCTTGGTATATTATCTCAAGTTAACTTATCGTACATTGTGTTTTAACAGGGGCCTTTAATCCCAGGGAAGTATCTGATAATGGGAGAGCAGGCTCCCTGGTTGAGGCTGAGGCAGAGGTGGAGGTGTTTGGTGGTGCAGTGAGCCTTTTGGTGTCGTCCAGACCCCAGCAGGCTGGTGGCTGCCCACGGAAATGCTTGTTAATCCCACAAAGATGGAGGCCTCTTGGCAGGTGGAGAGCAGGAAGTAGATTCTTGTTTGCAGATTTTGGGGGTGGAAGGCCAGGTTTCAGGACCGCCTAGTGACCCCACTTGGTGCCAGGCCTCCCCTGCTGAACTTTCCCTCCCGTGCCGGCAGGTTCCCACTGGGCAGGAGACAAACCGCTTCCCTTCCTTAGTGAGCACTCAGGTGCCATCTGCCTGCCTGTTCTCATTGGTTCCCTGTGCTCTGGATGCTGCCTGTTCCTGCTCTTGGTACCCGCCTACTCACCCTGCCTCTTCTGAGCTCTGAGACCTCTTAGCCTCTTGACTAGGGCAGCCACTTACTGCAGGCCGGCATCCCCAGCATGCTCTTGGTATGGACACCTGTAGGGGAAGGGAAGGAAGCAGGATTGGACAGAGTTAAAGGTCGGGCTATGGTACAGGAACTACAAGCCCTCAGCTGACCCCACGGGGAGCTCTGTAGCTCACATGGCCCCGAAGAGCTCTCCCGGGTTTTCGAGACGCATCTGGGCTCTTATCCTCTAGCACTGGCCAGTCCCTAGGTGTCCTTGGGAGAGGCAGCTCTCTTTAGCCAAGGACGATTCCCAGCGAGAGAGTTGCCACTGCCGGTTCCCAATAATGCCCGGGGAGAGCGAGGGCGATTCCCAGTTGACACCTGAGGGCTGGCGGCGTGCCCAGCAGCTCGGGAAGGAGCCCTGGAGTCCTGAGCAGCACAGCACCATCCACCCCACGCTAGTGCCTCCCAACCCTGGTGTTCCTTGGCCCACTGTGGCCCTTGAAGTCCTGCAGGAGCCGAAGGCCAGGGGACAAATGAGAACACCCCTTGGTAGTTGCTACCCCTTCATTTCCTCTAGCAAGCATTTCTCACGTGCAGTGGAACCACTGCATGATATTGCGTTTAACATACGCAAATTCGGGAATATAGACCCTGTAAGACAAAGGAAAGAATTTTAAATATTGCAAAAAAATAGCTTTTGTCTGTATTCTGTTCGTATCATGCATTACAGGTGATCTGTTTCTTCTTACATATTGTTCTGTAAGATGGTACACACAGGCCATGCATGCTGTACCATATGGATGATTTAAGGACTTCTCAAAGGTTTAACTACATGATTTTTCCCTTCTCTGCTGGCATTGGCATCTAAGCCCCACATGTGACTACCTGTACGAGGCTCTATGGAGAAGAGAAAGGTAGATTAACTAGTGCTTGCCCCGAGGCGCTTTTGCAGACTAGTGGAGGAGACAGGTAGAGACATATGCAGCCGGTTGTGCCAGTGAACTTGGATGGGAACAGGAAGTCTTCCTGAAGGTCTCTTCCTGTCTGTCCCACGGCTGCCAGAGGAAACCTTCTAAAACACATACCCTTGTTTAAAATCCTTCAGTACCTCCTCAGGGCTTGGGCATAAGACTCAAACTCTGAGCTTCCAGCTCAGGACTCATCTGCTCTGGCTGCCCTGGGCCTGCCCTTCTGGCCGCGGCGGCTGCTTCTGATCCACCCCTCGGCTGCGGCCCTACACGCCCTTCCCAGACTTGCCCTGTGATTTCACCTCTCTGCGTCTTTGCATGTGCTCATCCCTCTTCTCAGAACATCCCTTCCCTCCGGCTTAGCGCAGGCCGAGGTTTCTCAACTTCAGCACTGTTGATATTTGGGGCTGGATAATTCTTTGTATGGAGGGCTGTCCTGTGCATTGTATGATGGTTAGCGGCATCCCTGGCCTCTACCCACCAGCTGCCAGTAGCACCTCCCAGTTGTGAGAGCCAAAAAATGCCTCCAGACATTGCTGAGTGTACCCTGGGGTACCCCAGTTGAGAACTGCCTATTCAGACAATGCTTTCAGAACTCGGTTAAGCATCATCTCCCCGAGAATCTTTTCCTCGACCCCACGTCTGTGGTCTGACTTAAATGCCGTCCCTCGTGTTCCAGGAGCACCTGGGACTCACCCCAATCAAAGCCCTTACTCCCCATTCTCCCTCTGTGGGTTTATATATATTATTTCCCCCTCTGCCCTCCTCAAGGACAGGAATCATGTCTTCTTCATCCTGGGAACCTCAGCACTCAGAATGAGAACCAGCGCCTATTAGATGCCGTGTCTCTGTTTTTTGAGCAAATGAACAAGCAAGTGTCAACCAGAAGTGACTCCGGAGCTGAGACTTGAAAATATGGGGCAGATTTCGCTCTGAGCCAGATAAACAGTTGATTTGACTGGCTTATCAACACTGTAGACAAATGCTTGTTAGTGTTTGAAGTTCAGTCTAAATGGTGGTTATCAGTTAGGATGCTTTGGCTAAAATAACAGAAAACTGAACCCAACTCAGACTGTCTTTACTCATTAAGCGCGTGTATTGGGTACAGTAAATCCGGGCCTGGTCTGATGGATGCTCCCGTTCCTTTTCTCTGCGCTATGCAGTGCTGTCCCCCTCATGCTTTGGGCTCATCTACAGGTTGATTCTCTCCTGTAGGAAATGGCTGCAGCAGCCTCAGGCCTCGTGTCTACATGCTGCATTGGCCAACGCAAGAGAGAATATCTCTTTTCCCAGCCATGAAACGAAGCTTATGGGTTTTACTCTAACTGAGCCACTGTAGGTCAAGTGCCCGCCCCACCCCTGTATCAAGGGATGGGGTGGGGGAGGGGGCTTATACTGATTGATTTAACCCAGTCAGACCTCAGCAGCAGAGCTGGGACAGGCTTATTAGTCCCTGCCGGCCCCCCGCCAGAGCCCCTGTCTGAGACCCAGGGAGAGGAGTGGAGGGATGCTCAGGCCATTCCAGTACCTGTGACTTGAGGAACATCAATCTTTGGGCCTTTTAAGGGGCAAAACCATAACAGTCCTCCATGTCACTTGTCCCTCCAGTCTCAGTTGTGGGACAAACACCTCTTTGGTTGACCGTCCATAAAGGGAAAGATCGGCATGGCGATAAGCCCGTGACCATTTCTCCCTGTGGGCTTGGGGAGTCCTGGCTATGTTGTGTTTTAGAGACGGAGTGACCAAGAGGGATTTTGTGGGTCTGTCTGGCTTTTTCAAGAGGTGGAAGGAGGAAGAGCAGATTTGAGTTGGTGACAGGGAGAGTCTGTTTGTCTGCAGATTCGTGTCCACTCTCAAAATTGAGCCTGAGTCCCCTTGCTGCCTGCAGGGCCGACTCAGCTAAGAAGATGAGAAGAAGCAGGTGATGACTCGTCTCAAGAGCAAAAAGCAAAATAACTTCCCACAAGAGAAAGCCATTCTTGTGTGTTTACTTTCAGGTGGATTTTTTATTTTATTTTTTATTTTTTTGCGGTACGCGGGCCTCTCACCGCTGTGGCCTCTCCCGTTGCGGAGCACAGACTCCGGACGCGCAGGCTCAGCGGCCATGGCTCACGGGCCCAGCCGCTCCGCGGCATGTGGGATCTTCCCAGACCGGAGCACGAACCCGTGTCCCCTGCATCGGCAGGTGGACTTTCAACCACTGCGCCACCAGGGAAGCCCTCAGCTTGGTTTTTTAAAATGTATTAGTCATTGGTTGACTCTGGCTCATGTATTGTTCTCCACATTCACAATCAGTACTGTGTAATGGTTATGCTCGTGGCCTCTGGAGCTAAGCTGGGTTCACAGTCCAGCTTGGCTAGACACTGGCAGTGTGAAGCTGGGCTAGTTACTTCACCTACCTGTTTTAGTTTCTCCACCTGGAAAATGGGCATGCAGGTTGAACCTGCCTTATAGGGTTGTTGTGAGGATTCAATGAATTAATGCAGGTAAAGCACCTAGAAGATGCACAGTGAACATTAGCTGTTGTACCTGTGGCTAACAGATTCCATGAGGGAGAGAGGGATACTCTTTTTTCTGTTTCTTTTCCATTCTAGCACTTTAGACATCGCAGGACTGCTGTGAATTGTCTCACCCACTGTGGTATTGTGATTTATAATAAGAAATAGATTATTTGGTCTTAGTCCTTGTTGCTGGCCCGGAGCTCCAAAACCCCTTGGGACTTCCTGAGTGATGGGAGCATTAAACGTCCTTTATGTTAATGAGGTGACCTAGAAAACACCTAAGGATGGGGGCTGGTTGCCAGTGGAGCCCACCGTGTGATTAAGGGTTGGAACTTTCAGTCCCACTCCCACCCCCTGACCTCCAGGAAGGGAAGAGGGGTTAGAGATCAAGTTCAATTTCCAGTGATTAGTCAATCGTGCCTATGTAATGAAGCCTCCATTAAAAACCTAAAAGGACTGGGTTCGGAGAGCTTCCGGGTTGGTGAACACGTGGAGATTGGGGAGAGTGGCACCCTCAGAGAGCGTGGAAACTCCTTGCCCTTCCCCATAACTTGCCCTATGCCTCTCTTCCATCTGGCTGTTCCTGATTTATATCTTTTAATAATAAACCAGAAATCTAGTACGTAAAATGTTTCTCTGAGTTCTCTGAGCCATTACAGCTGAACCTGAGGAGGGAGTTGTTGGAACCTCCAGTCTATACGCTGACTGGTCAGAAGCACAGGTGACAACCTGGACTTGCGACTGGCATCGGAAGCGGTTGGTGGGGTGGGGTGGGGGCAGTCTGGTGGAGCTGAGCTCTTAACCTGCAGAATCTGATGCTTTCTCCAGGTAGAATCAGAATTGAGTTGAACTGTAGGATGCCCAGCTGATGTCCAAGAACTGGATGTGTGGGGAAAAACTCACACATGGTGATCAGAATTGTACACACTAAAGAGAGGATTGTATTCCTCAAAGAGTGCCTTTCTCCAGCATGATGGGGCTGGAGAAGGGCTTTGTAAAGGGTGCCTGAGACCTTCCCCCCGTTGCCCTGACACAGGCCAGACTTCCAGAGGTGACCTCTAAGAGCACGCTTTGCCAGACCCGGGGTTGCCAGTGGTTATAACTTGGTAAATGTGATTTGCTCAGTAATTGAATTTCCACTGCTCTGTGGAGGGCAGCAGGTCATGGGGAGAAAGACAAGAGGATGGAGCCGGTTCCTAAGACTCCTGCTTCAGGATGAAAACGTTTTGCTTTGGGAGCAGCGAGTAAAGCTGAGACTTGTCCATTTGCTGAGGACATTGGACACCTTCTTTTACCCTTGATTGTCTATCCCCATAATTTCAGTGTAATTATGGGTCACTCTTTGGAAGATGAGAAAGAAAAAGAATGTCCCTCTTCTTTAGAAATCTATGAGAGACCCTGTAAGGTTTTTTCTACTCATCTGAGACAGAAACAGCATGCTGTTTTCATGTCCCTGTAGCTTGGAAGTGATTGTGGGTCATCCTTTGGAAGGCAATCAGAGTGAAACTTGAAATTTTGCTGAGATTTTTAACAAATTCTTTTTGTACAGCCTGTTGCAGAAGAGAAATCATTCACCATTATTTTGAACCCCCCTATCTGTTCTGAGGGATACCAATCGCCCTCTATTGTCAGAGAAGGTTTTGAGATGTAGGCTCAGGAGGAAGCTGACCCTGTGTCGTGATAGCTCTTCTCCTCACAGGGGAAGTGAAAACTCCTTGAACTTTGGTTTTCACAAGTGGCTTTGTAAATGTCTCTGCTTACTCAGTGACAAGCAGCACTTGCAGTGGGGCTGTAATAGCCAGAGCAGACATTGAACAGAGAGAAGCAGTAGTTTTGTGTTGCCCGAGGGACCCTGTTGGTGGAGAGAAAGCTGGTCATGGAGCCAGATCAGTTCATCATGGCCATATGGCCCAGAGACGTATCTTGCTGAAACCCACACTTGATCTTGGGGCTCTTGCTGTGAAGATGCAGAATTTGCTCAGAATCTGTTCTCCATGTTAGATAGAGCTGTGATTGGCGCTGAGTTGACAATCAGGGCTTTGGGGCAAATTTTAGAGAGAACCTTCTAATTTTTGTGCTTCAGAAATGAAGTGCCTGGGTGGGGCAAAGTGCTGTTGCACACGCTTGTGTGTCCTGGAAAGTATGACCTTGTAAGACATCTGTCCACTTTGGGGCTCATAACTCAAGAAATTCTAGAATAAATGGCTTCCCCAGTCCTTCATCCTTCCTCTTCAATTCCATTCTAGATAAGACTGCCTAATTCATTTTAGACGTTTGGAATTGTCTTTTACTGTTAAAGACTTTTGAGCAGAAATTCTCCAGGCTTCTTTTAAGATAAATTTCCATCCATTCATTCATTCAATGAGCATTTATTAAAGTTCTACTATTCGCCATTCTGGGATGCAACAGGACACGTGACAAAGTCCCTGCCCTCATGACACTTATATTCCAGCAAGGGGAACAGATAACAAACACGTAAGCCCATAGATACACAGCACAATGTCAGAAACGCTACAGAGGGACCTAAAGCAGGGCAAGGCGATGGAATATTCAATATAGAAGAACGTAGAAAATATAGACTATCAGGAGGTGCTCTTCATAGGTTGACCAAAGTAGGGCTCTCTGGGGAAGTGACTTTTGAGCAGGGACCTGAAGTGAGGAAGCCAGCCAGGCTGACCCCCAGGGGAAGAGCATTCTGGGCAGAAGCTATAGCAAGTTGAAGCGCCCAGAGGAAGATGCGTGCTTGAGGAGCTCAGAGAACATCAAGGAGACCGTGTAGCAAGATGCCCTTTCTTGGTAAAGGGTCTCAGCTCTGACTCCTTCCCTATATCCCCACATGTCACTATCTGCAAGTCCTATCAGCCCTCTTCCAAAATGCATCTTGAACTCAGCTGCATTGTCTTTGTCCATGACCACCCTAATCCAAGCCCCTGCCATCTCTCTCCTTGCCTGGATTATTGCAAGAGCCTTCTAACTGACCTCCCATAAATTCCAATCACATTTCAACCTGGCGTAAATTTCTTCAACACTTTCCCATTGCCCTTTGAAGACAGTCCAGCCTTCTTACCATGGCCTTCAAGACCCTACAGGATCTGGCCCCTGCCTGCCTGTCCAGCCACATCTCCTGACAGTTGGAGCTTCAGCCGCATGGTCCATGTATTTATTAGTCAGCTCGGACTGCCATCGCAAAGTACCACAGACCTGATGACTTAAAACAACTGACATTTATTTTCTCACAGTTCTGGAGGCTGGAAGCCTGAGATCAAGGTGTTGGCAGGGTGGCTTCCTTCTGAGGGCTGTGAGGGAAGGATCTGTTCCAGGTCTCTCTCCTTGGCTTCTAGCTGGTGGTCTTCTCCCTGTCTTCACATTGCCTTCCCTCTTGACATGTCTGTGTCCAAATTTCTTCTTCCTATAAGGATGCCAGTCGTATTGAATTAGGGCCCACTCTAATGACCTCATTTTAACTTATCTCTGTAAAGACCCTATCACCAAATACAGTCATAGTTAGGACTTCAACATAGGAATTTGTGGGGTCAGGGTAGGGATGGGGACACAATTCAGCCCATAACAGTTACTTTTCTCATCCTCAAATACTGTAAGCTTTTCCCATCTCAGGACTTTTCATAAGCTTTCCTATGATCTTCACATGGCCACCCCATTTTCCTTCAGGTCTCCATAAATGTCACCTCTTCAGAGAGGCCTTCCCTACCATCCCCATCAAACCAGCTATGATGCCAACCCATGTTGTTTGTTTCATTAAGCCAAATTTATATATGATAACGTGTACGGGTCTTTAGTGTACAATTGGATGGGCTTTGACAAATGTAGATACCCTTGTAACCACCAGTGCAATCAAAATGTAGAACATTTTCAACACCTCTGGAAAGTTGCCTCATTTCTCCTTTCAGCCAGTCTTTACCACCACAACCTCAGATGGCAACCACTTTTCTGATATCTACTATCATAGTTTTACCTGTTCTTGAATTTCATATGAATGGAATTATTCAGTATGTACTCTTGTGTCTGACTTCTCTTGCTCAAAATTTATCGATGTTTTTGCATGTATCAGTAGTTTATTTTTTTGTTACTGAGTACTATTCCATTGTATGAATATACCACTATTTATCCATCATCCTATTGTGGGACATTTGGGTTGTTTCCAGTTTGTTTGGAGCTACTAGGAAAAAACTGCTGTAAACATTTCCACATATATGTTTTGTGAACATATGTACTGTAGTCTAAATGTGTGTGTCCCCCTAAAATTCAGGCTTTGAAACTCTAACCCCCATATGTTGGTATTAGGAGGTGGGGCCTTGGGGAGGCGAGCAGGTCGTTGAGTGTGGAATCCATGAATGGGATTAGCGCCCTTATAAAAGAGATTCCCTCAAAGCAACCTCGCCCCTTCCTCTATGTGAGGATACAGTGAGGAGTGTGCATCCTGGAAGACGGCCCTCACCCAACCGCGCTGGCACCCTTGGACTTCCAACCTCCAGGACTATGAGAAATCAATTTTTGTTGTTTATAACCCACCCAGTTTGTGTTATTTTATTCTAGCCGCCGGATCAGACTAAGACAATATGTTTTTATTTATCTTGGATAAAGATGTAGGAGTGGAATTTCTGGGTCCCAATGTAGGTGTATGTTTAACTTTTTAAGAAACTGCAAACAGGTTTACAAACTATTTCTGCTGTTTCCCTTCCCATCAGCATCCTGACAGTTCTAATTCTACTCCTCAATCTCACCAACATTTGTGATTAATCTTTTGAATTTTAGCCATTCCAGTGAATGTGAAATGATGTCATTTCCCTAATTACTCATAATGTTGAACACTTCCTCGTACATTTATTGAACATTTATGTACCTTACTTAATGAGGTGTCTATTCAAGCCTTTTGCCCAATTTTTAAATGACGTTGTCATTTTGTTATTTATTTGTAGGAATTCCTTATATATTTTGGATACAAATCCTAATATTTCTCCTGGTTGGTGGCTTGTCTTTTAATAACTTGTATGATAAAAAAAAAAAAAGTTGGTTTTTAATTTTGATGAAGTCTTAGGGCTACAGAATGTGTTCTAGGACCAGGCAATATGATGGAATATTTTCCAGAAAGAAGATAATTAGGGTTCCTAGCAGGGCTATAATTTCCTTCAAGTTAGTTCCCATGGTGTGTCAAAGAGAAGCTGAAGGCATGTGAATACTTAGCCACTGCGTGGGCCTTCCTAGGTGTGCGAGACAGGTGTGCTCTTTTAGACAATGTTGAAAGGATCGCAGATGTTTACTCCGTCCGGTGGGCACCCTAAAGCTCAAGCCCAGAGGCCCGTGTGTTCAGGTATGAAGAAGAAATGACGTTAATTTCTTCTAAATTCCTGCGGCCTTTGCTGCTGAGATACTTAGATTACCAGCTCAGGTCTTTGGTCTCTTTACTCAATAGAAATTGATAAGAGACCAGACTAGGAATTCAGGCAAGACTTTCTTGGGACTCCTGCTACAGCAGGAGGGCGTGAGAACAAGAAACACGTGCCCTTGCTCACTCCCTGAGGTGGGGGGCGTGAGCTGGTTCCTTAAGTGGGGTGAGGGTGAGGGCGGATCCAATGGGTCGGGCAGGAGGCGTGGCTTAGGTGGCCTGCCCACCCCGTTGGTGGTCCCGTGTGCGGGGATCGTCCGCAGGACCCTCAGAAATGGTTTGTGTCCTTTTTGTATCTTATTGTTCATCATTTGTCCCAACCGCACTTGTGTGCAGTTATTCTTAGTCCCTTACAGTTTCTTTGTATTCTGTTGCTGGAGATGTTTGTCCAGGTGCAAACACTGCAGCAAAGATTCCCAGGTCTCAGCCTAGCTCACTTAACACCATAAATATCCAAAATCTTAAACATGGGCGTTTCCTCTAACCCAGTAATTCTACTTCTAGGAATTTAACCTAAGGCTAAATTTATGGTTATATGCGAAATTTTAATCACAATATACATATGTCAGCTTTGTTCCTATGGTAAAATATTGGGAAACCACCTAAAATAGTGGATAGTTAAAAATAGGTTGTAGGGACTTCCCTGGTGGCGCAGTGGTTAAGAATCCACCTGCCAATGCAGGGGACAAGGGTTCGAGCCCTAGTCTGGGAAGATCCCACATGCCACGGAGCAACTAAGCCTGTGCGCCACAACTACTGAGCCTGCGCTCTAGAGCCCACGAGCCACAACTACTGAGCCCATGTACCACAACTGCTGAAGACTGCTCGCCTAGAGCCCGTGCTCTGCAACAAGAGAAGCCACAACAATGAGAAGCCTGCGCACCGCAACGAAGAGTAGCCCCCGCTTGCCACAGCTAGAGAAAGCCCGCGCACAGCAACGAAGACCCAAGGTAGCCAAAAATAAATTAATTAATTAAAATAAATAAATAAATAAAAATTTTAAAAGTAGGTTGAAAACTCGATATAGCAGAATGCTATGAACTCTTTTAAGGTTATTTCCTATAAATACATATTTTTATTGACAGATATTTATTTGTAATATTGTATAAAAGATTTCCAAATATTATATATAATTCCATTATATATATATGTAAATCCATATATATTCATATATATAGGAGGATTTTTATATAATGGGACATTCAATTTATATATATTTATAAAATATATATGTGTGTGATTATTCTGTTTATAAAATCATGACCCAGATGGCTCTGAGAAAGTATCTAAACTCAAAAGAATTATGTCGACAAAAGTAGATTTTAAATACTTCTACTTCTTTACTCATATTTTCATATATTGATACAAGAAAACTCTCAGTCATGCCCAGTAATACTTTTTCAACTTCCTTAATTCCTTTCCCATTCACATGCTTTATTGCTGCTTTTGCATCTCTCTCCAAAATCTCACTAAAAAAATCCTGCCGCCTACTCTGCTTCTGCCTCATTGCCCTCCCCCACTTCCTATTCTCCATCACAAAAGCCAGAGAATCTTGTGGCAAGTGGTGAACTCTCCTTGGAAGAGGAGGAGGGAGAAACTGACTTGGGCCAAGTCAGCATTCTTTGTAGCTGCCTGGGGTGGGGTGATGGGTGAGGTGGGGGAGTAGAGAGGAGAGTGTCCGTAATGTGCCACCGTTCATAATCTTCATCTTATTTCATATGCATAGAAACATCTGGAAGGGCAAGCACAAAGGTCAAAATGTTAACATTAGTTATCTCTGGTGGTAGGATTAGAATGGATTTTAATTTTCTTCCTTTTGCTTATCTGTGTTTTCTAATTTTCTACCATGAACAGACATTCCCTGATTAATTTTTTAGAATTTTTATTGAAGTATATCTTGATCAATTTATAAAAATCATTTAAAAAAAAAGTTCCCCAGTGCTTCTCTGGAGTATGAGGTTGGAGAGGCTAGTATGATAAACTCCAAGTTAAGGAGGTTTAAAAATATATTCTCTGTGCCAGATACGCCACTGACATTTGTACCCAAGCCAGCCATCAGTCAACACTGGGAGATGTGTCTTTGTGCCTGTCTCCCTCTTTTTGTCAAATAAAAGCAAAAGGTATTTTCAAAATTGTACAAGTTAGGAAGAAGGACTTGGAGCAGGTTAGGCCAGTTGACACATACGCCTTATCTGGAAAACGGGTACAGCCGTATGGCCCTCAGGGATTGGTGAGGGTGGAAAACCCAGCACAGGGCTAGCATATCACAGGTCCTCAAGTAACTTTGAGCACCTGCTCTGTTCAGTTCTTTTGCTTAACAGGCAATTACTGGTTTCAGCTTTGGGCTAAGCTCTGAATTGGAGGCTGTGGATATAAGAAAAAGACACTGACCCAGCCTTAAAGGAACCCTCAGCCTGTGGGGAGGAGGAGATAATATGGGAGTGTCTGCCAGACCCTCTTCTAAGTGCTTGATATTTGCATATTGATGCTTTACCTCTTTATAGTAATCAATAAGGTAGATTTTCTCAATTATTATTACTTTTATTTATTTTATTTTTTTGGGGGGGGAGTACGTGGGCCTCTCACTGTTGTGGCCTCTCCCGTTGCGGAGCACAGGCTCCTCACGCGCAGGCTCAGCGGCCATGGCTCATGGGCCCAGCCGCTCCGCGGCATGTGGGATCTTCCGGGACCGGGGCACGAACCCGTGTCCCCTGCATCGGCAGGCGGACTCTCAACCACTGTGCCACCAGGGAAGCCCTCAATTATTATTTTATAGTCTGTCCTTCTGGTCACAGATATCTGTTCATCCTTCTGCCAGAGCCAATATCTGTGGTACGGTAATGGACCTGTTTATGTATGTGGTGAGTAAGAGCTTGGGTGCTGGGAATCAGGCTCTCTGGGTTCAAAATGCAGCTCCATCAATTATGGGCAGCATTGATCTTTCAATGCCTCAGTGTCTTCATTTGTAAAATAAGGATAGGCATAGTCGTTGCCTCATAGATTACTGTAAGGAAAAAATGGATCTATATAAAGCACTTATAACAGTGTCTAGCACATAAGCTATTAGTAAACGTTAGCCGCTGTTATTATTGTTGTTGTTGTTATTTGTCTCCTTCTATAGACTGGGAGCTCTTTGAGGGCTGGGACACTATCTTATTTATTGTTGTATCTGCAGATCCCAGCCCAGGGCCAAGCACGGGGTTGAAATCAATGATTATCTCTTAAGTAAAAGAACAAACATCACTACTCATATATTGATATTTTGAGATAGGGGAGGAGGTGATACAGAGGGTGGGGAGGGATTCCCCTTATGAGTGGACATCAGATTCCCCCCAGGCACGATGATTGCAGGAGGAATCTGGGCTCCCTTAGAGCAGATAGCATCCAAGAAATCAACCTAAATCACAGTGAATGTGAGAACCAGAAGGGACTTCCCCAGACCATGGTTAACACTCCCATTTTTCAGGTGAGGAGCCTGAGGCATAGGGAATTTGCGTGGCTCGCCTGTGGCTCTGCAGTGTTGGGGGAAATCTGTTAGGGAATGAGGGCTCTTTATCTTAACCTCAAGTTCTTTCTACTCCATGGGCAATTGACAGAATTTTTTATTTTGGTTCAGTTTCACAAAGCTTTCTTGAATGCCAAGTGTCTTGTGCTAAGTTCATGAGAGACAAGTGAAATGGGCGCAGAGCTTCCAGACTTGCTCAAGATTAAATAAGCAAATCAGGTGTGAAGAGGGGAAATCCCAGGATATAATGAGAGCTCATCTTGTTTCCATCTGTAGATATCAGGAGGCTAAAAAAGCAAGTGAGAAGAGTGGGAAAAGTTCTTTAGCACCAACCCGTTGAGGTCATACTTGGGTTATGACTCTGGCCCTCCAGTTAAAGGGAGCCCCCTGCCCACGCAAAATGAAAACGCGGGGCGGGGGGAAGCGCAGGTTGATTTGCGTTGGGGTGTTAACGGGGTAGACGCAATGGGATTCTGGAGAATGTCACCACCTCCCCAGCCAAGATAGTATCTTCCCTGAGCCTTACTCGGAGAACCCCCCCCCCCCGAACTCGGTACAGCCCCACCCCAGGGCTCCTGGGAGAATGGGTGAGTAGGAAGTTGTTGCTAAGAAATATATTTTTGCCCTGCTGAAGTCACAGCTATAAATTCACATAATAATCGATCCACCAGTATGACTGGAAATGCATAGCCCAGCTCAGGTGTGGGAAACAATCATAGCCGTCCTCAGCACCATTAATCTTCCACCTGGGAGTGGCTTAGCACTAGGCATCCATTATTTATCCAGGAGACTGGGGATGTGAGGAGGAAGGGCCGTGTGTGGGTAGCAGCCAGCATTGACAGGGAACTGTGAGAGGTAATGGGGTGCGGCAAGATGTGCAAGGAGCAGGAGCTGGGAGAGCAAGGCTCTGCCATTGCCACCTCTGGTGGACATTGGGTAAGTCACTTAACCGCTCTGGCCTTGAGTTTCTCATCCGTAAAATGGGGCTTGAATTAAATGGTCTCCTAAAGTCCGTTCCGGCTCTGAAATTCCATTCAGAATGTTCTAAGCGTTGTAAGAAAATTTTTTGCAGAAGTTGCATTCACTACCCTAGAAGGTATCACTGGGAGCACGTTTCCTGGAGAGGGATTTCAAGCCTTTCCCTAAAGAACCCCGATGCATGAGGGCCCCGGGGCGTCCCCAGCCCAGGGTCTGGGGGCATACACCCAGGCATGAAATGTCTTTGAGTTCTTGTTTATTATTATGAAGGTAATTTTGCACTCTACTCCATAGTCTATTCTTGCATGCGTTAATATAAAAATAGTATTCTGAATTACTGTTGATGTACGTTGATAAATCTAGACTTGCAGGTCCACAGAAAATCTTGTCTTTTGATCTTGAACTATAGCCAAGCCCTAATTCTGTGTGATAAGATTATAGGAAATGTCTAATTTCTTTTTCATGCTTTCTGTATTTTTTATTCTCTAATGTGTGTGTATTAATACCAAAGAAAAGTACATAAATGTTTAAAACATGAAAAGTAATGTAGTTCTGATCTTCCACATCTAGATTATTTTTAATTTAAATTTTTTTGTGTGGTACACGGGCCTCTCACTGTTGTGGCCTCTCGCGTTGCGGGGCACAGGCTCTGGACGCGCAGGCTCCGGACGCTCAGGCCCAGCGGCCATGGCTCACAGGCCTAGCCGCTCTGCGGCATGTGGGATCTTCCCGGACCGGGGCCCGAACCCGTGTCCCCTGCATCGGCAGGTGGACTCTCAACCACTGCACCACCAGGGAAGCCCCACATCTAGATTTTTAGGAGGGAAGGGGTCCCTTTAATGAATGGGTTCCCTGATGACATTTTCTTGCTATGCTCATTCCTATATGTCCGAGTGCTTTATCCGTGAGAAATAACATGTGGTTGAATGAATAAAAGTAATAATAATAACAATTATGATAACAACAAAAGCTATTCCTGTGTTTTTACCATGTGCTGCTGTTCTAAACTCTTTACCTCTATCATCTTGTTCAGTCCTTAAAAAACCCTTTGAGGCAGTTCTTATTATTATCCTCATTTTACAGATGAGGAAACTGAAACATCAAGAAGTTAAGTAACTGTCCTGGTTGGAACATCTTTTCTGCCCTTTTACCTTTTCGGATCGCCTTTTAGATCTGGTCATTGCAGCAGCATCCGCCCTGCACGGTAGCAGCTTGACTGTGTTACCCTAACAGTTCCCCATCTCTTGGCTTTGCCCTGTGGCTTCTCTGCACTATTCTGTGGGACACCCATGGGACCCCATTCTGCCCACCTGGCTCCTGCACAGATCTCAGAGTGCAAGGACAGTCTCTGGAGGGTCATTGACTCATTCCTCGGAGGTCCTCAGAGGGATTAAGCCTCTGTGGCCCACAGCAATCATTAACTCAGTACCGTGACTAGCTTTTCTTCCTTCCCCAGTTTACTCATTCTAGGCCCCCAGTCCCCAGGAATTCTTTTCCAAAATGAATCATCTGTATATAAGTGTACGTCTCAGGTTCTGCTTTTTGGAGCAACCTAAGCTAAGACATTGCTCAAAGTCACATAGCAGTTAAGCTGTGAAACCCAGGGAGGAAAATATTCACTCTATGTAAAATAATTATAAGCACCTAGAACCAGGATATAAATACATAAATCTTTTTAAAGGGGCATGTGTTCACGGAAGAGGACTGTCACACAAAATCAGATAGGTTTAGGAATGGAATAACTACGCCAAATGTAAATGGACTTCTTTGATTTTTTTCCCTCTTGCTTATCTGTATTGTCTAACTTTCCTAAAGTGACAGCTGTTTCTTGTGTCATGGGTGGAGAGCAGGGTGGCAAACTGATCTATGCCAGTTTATTCACACAGAACCCTCAGGTTCTTTTAGCAGATAGCGGTAGCCATGGACATACTTGAAGTGGACGTGGGTTAACCAGTCTCTGCAACCTCACTATCATTTTATCACAGAAGCAAGTCTCAGACCAAAATGTGCCACACATGCAGACTTATTAAATAAGCATTCATTAGCAGGCAAACATAAGACAGTCCAGGCAGCCTGCTCTGGAAGCTGATCAAGTACTAGCTCTCTGCCCATCTGAGTACCGCAACTGCTCCCCGAATGGAAGGTTCACTGGAAGAAGGCAGAAGAACATTCTAGAGCAGTGGGTCTCAAACTTGAGCAGGCATCAGAATCTCCTGGAGGGCTTGTTAAGGCACGGATTGCTGGGCCCTGACCCCAGAGCTCCTGACTCAGGGGGCACTACGCTTTGAGGTGTGGTTTTGTTATTCTCTCTGATAACTGGCACCAGGCCACCAGCCATTCCCTCAATGGCTGGGGCACAGGACCATTTAGGGGGTTAGTCTATGGTCTAGAACACCAGCCCCTGGGGTGTAGACTACAAGATGCTCTAGATTCTTTTACCTGAAAGGCCTAAGGGTAGAGAATATCTCTGAAAGGTTTTAGAGGATACCACTAATGTCATCAATGAAAAGCCATTTCTCATCCTCATTATGCGAATTAGCAAAGCCTGATGCATTCCTTAAGGTCCAGAAAACTGAAGTTCACAGAGATAGTTGTGTGTGTTCACATAGATAGTGTGGCCTCACTGATATAATGCTAGCTGACTACCCCTGTAGTGTGAATGCCGGGAGAGGGCGCCTAGGGTCTAATATAAATTAGCGCAAATGCCTAATGACACGCGCCTAAACAGAACATTTTAGAGTAAATTACAGACATCGTCAATGGGAAGGAAAGTTCATTAACAAATCGATGGGCATTTGTTTGGTCCCACAGACTGAGCCTGAAATCATAGAGGAAACCAACATTGACAGAGTGAACGAGCCCCGGGGCTACGCCCGGTCGAGGCAGGTGAAAGGCCACTCGGAGACCTCCACGCTGAGCTCGCAGCCCTCCATCGACGAGGTCCGGCAACAGATGCACATGCTGCTGGAGGAGGCCTTCAGCCTGGCATCCGCAGGACACGCAGGCCAGAGCCGGCACCCAGAGGCCTATGGCTCCGCCCAGCACCTGCCCTACTCCGAGGTGGTGACCAGCGCTCCTGGGACCATGACGCGGCCCAGGGCTGGGGTGCAGTGGGTGCCGACCTACCGCCCAGAAATGTACCAGTACAGTCTGCCCCGGCCGGTAAGTCAGACATCCCTCTGCGTGCCTACCCTCATCAGGTCAGCCCCGGCCAGGATGTTCCGACAGGGGTTTCAGAGCGGGGACTTTCCTGATGAGCCACCTTGGGATTTTGGAAATGAACTTTGCTGGGCTTTCACACGTCCTCCACCCAGGATCCAAGCCTAAGCCTTTTAGTCCTGTGGACACAGACACACAGGAAGCCCTTATGTCCGACCGTAATATGTTTTAGAATGACTTCCCTTTTTTATCCCTCCTGTGAAGGGCTGACCTCACTCTTCACGCACTGGTTGTTTTCTACAACCCCACGTTTAAAGGCCCTGGTTTAAATGTCAGAACGTGTTGCAGAGCCCCATGTTAGGGGGCCGTGTAGCCTGGTGGCTCCCGGCAGAGGCTCTGGAGGCGGGTACCATAACTTTGAATCCCAGCTGACTTTGTAACTTGGGGACTTAAATTTTCTACAGGTAAAGTAAACAGGTAAGAAAAATAACTGATATCCTAGGGTGGTTGTAAACATTAACCAAGTTGATATACATGAGGTACTAGAAAAGTACCAGGCACCCAGTAAATGTCATAGAAGTTTCAGCCATGATTATCTCATTAAGTGGTAACTGTACTTCAGTATCCGAGAAAGCATCCAATGACTAAAAGCTTCCATGATTTAAACAACGATTTTAATTAGGTTGCATATAATTAGTTCATCGCCATAGCATCTACAGATATCTTTTTAAAAAGACAGACGTAGTTTTATAAGCCACAGACCATAATAGGCAATGCTTTGTATATGTATAGATTCCACCCTTGTAATACTTCATGCCCTATCCCCAAGGGTTACTCACTAACAGAGCTTTATAAATTGTCGTTGTGATATGTAATTACCCAGTAAAAGCTAACATTTATAGAGTGCTTCACTGTTACTAGGTACTGATCTAAGCGTCATGTGTATGTTAACTCATTTATTTAGTCCTTACTACAAGCCTCTGAGACAAGTACTAGTTTACTAGTTTTATCCCTATTTTACAGATGAGGAAACTGAGGTTACACAGCTTGTTCAAGTCACACAGCCAGGAAGGGGCAGAGCCAGGACCCAAAGCCAGGCCATCTGGTGACAGAGCACATGTTCTCAACCTGCCTTGTGCTGTTACATTGTCTCTCCATCGTATTCTTTCATTTTCAGTAGACTATTCCGGATACCTATGGGCTTGTGGAGCCTTTTGATAACTCCAGCCACCCCCCCGCAAAGCACACACTACAGTGGCACTTAATAAACTGCTGTTATGCTATGTAACCACCTAATCTACACACTATTGTGAATTTCCTTATTCTTTGCTCCAGATTCCTCCTGACCAGGTCCCTGAGATGTCTCCCCTTCACACTTCTCCTAATCCCCTCAGTCTCTCTTTGTGTCGGTGCCCTCTCTTTGAATGTCAGTCTCTGGCCCAGCCTTTCTCTGTTGATAAAACTCTGTCAGGAGAGACCAAAGTTTATTTCAAACTGAGCCTTTGGGGCAGGGACACTTGTGCTTGCGTGCGGTCATCATCACTGCAAGGGTTTGTCCTTAAGTCGGCAGGTGCAGAATTTCTGTTTTGTCTGTTCACTCCAGGGTGATCAGATCATGCTGAATAAACTCACAAAAACTACTTTATTATTAAGAATATTAACTTACAAACCTGCAGTGAGATGCTGAATGATCAAGTGGGCCAGAATACTTGTTTCCTGGTCTTTCCTGTTAATGGTCTTTCGTTAAGTAAAAGCCAATTCAGGGGAAGTACGACATTATCAGAAGGAGAACTGGTTGGTATTGGCGTCATCTTCCTCAGTCTGTAATATGCAAACCCAGAGAGCATAGTCAATAAAGGAAATAGAGTGAATGTGGGACCTCTTTTTTTGCATCCCATTTTCTGAGATATGGGTAGAATAAAATGCAAAATTCTTAATATAATGTTTAAGTTAAAATAGAAGACTTTGGGGCAATGCCCAGATCTCAGCAATAGGAGTTGGCCTCTGCCATCATGGAACTTTTCTGAATCTGTTCAAGAAGCACTGCCTTCCAGAAGAGTGTCAGCAACTCGGGGGCCACCACTGGCCATGCTCCCATCAGATGAGATTCCAAATATCCTTTTTTTCAGAAAGAGTTAGAAAAATGCTCACTGAGCCTGGCAAATCTGTTACTTTAAAATACTTTCCCATGACAGTCGTATTATAGTTTCCACAATTACAGTTTTCTTAACTAATTGCCCATTAAATTGGTACTCTTCTTTATGGGGAAAGAAGGGATTTTCTCACTGAGATTTAGAAAACACTCTAATCTTACCACATTTATATCTACCTCTTAAAGTGGCTGTCCCCTGGGGAGAGTCACCTGTATCCACTCTATACTGGTCCACACTGACTTCAGTGTCATTGGCTCATTCTCATGGCTCATTAACCATGTCCCCGAATTTTCCCTCAGCCCAGAGTGGAACGGCACTCGCCAGCTGAATGACCTTAGCCAGCGATCGTAACTCTGAGTCTCGGATCCCTCAGCCATAGAATGGTGGCGAGAAGAGGGCTGCAGCGAGGAAGGGATGATAATTCGTGTGAAATGCTCAGCACGGTCCTGGCATTTAGTAAGCACCTAACACGTGTTAGCGGATATTAATCAGAGTGCTTCATATGACGCCTAGCGCATCAAATTACTGGATAAATGGTAGTCATTGTTATAAAAATATTCTCTTCTTTTCCCTGGGTTCCACTCGTTATCTCCCTTTCTCTGACAGTTCTGAGAGTACATCTTCTTTTCCTTCTACTCTGTTACATTCTTTGAAGAGCATGCTCTGTGCTCAGGGAAGCTTCACTTCTGCTTAAAGATGATTCTCAAGAATGACTGGGCCCCTCTAGCTGGAGGCCAGATTCTGGGAATCTGTGAAGAGATCTGGGTTTCAGAGAGAAAAGCTGAAATAACGGGGTTGAGTCTTCCAATGACAGGCAAGAAGATGCCACAACCCACATCCATATGCCTCCATTTAACAAAACCATCTAAAAATGTCATTGTGGGAATATGAAAACTTGGATGGTTCTGTTTGTTATAATTCAGGGTTGGCAGTTGTGCCAGGAAGGGCAGAAACATTAGCATCGTATACTTAAAAAAATGAAGCCACCAAAAAATGGAAGTGGACTGAGAAATAACACAGCAGAGAGATGGGCCGTCAAACTGAACAACATCAAAGGCAGTTCTTTCGTTATTAAGGTTTCCTTTTGCCAACAAAAAATGAGGTCCTTATTTTAATGAAAAGAGAAATGGCTAACAATACACAGTAGCAGTGATGATTCTTAACCCAAGCTCTTGCCAAGCCCTCTGTGCTATGATAATGTGGAAATCAATGGACAGGGTGGCAATTTAGAATGATAACTGTGATTACTTTTCAGCTTCCAAAAAGGAAGCGCTCTGAGCTCTGCTGTAGGATAGTGGGAAGCCGGTGGTTCTAAATGCACTCGGCCAGGCTGATGGCATGTACATCGTGGAGAAGGTTACTGCTGGCAGCTGGGGATTTCTGCACTGCAGTTCAGAGACCCTTGATCATATTCTACCCCTTGAATCTGGGAGGAAATTGGACTTGACACCTAATGACCAATCCAGTTTTGCTAGCAGCTGTAATGAGTCTGTGCCAAGGGGAATGAAAACATCCTACAACCTTCCTGTTGGTGTCGGGGATTCCGAGAAAGGGATCGGGGTGAAAGCATCTTCCCCACTAGAGGCCTTACAGATGCAACTAATAGTAATAATAATAGCACAATACCAGCTGCCCTCTCTTGCGCTCCCGCCGTATACAGGACATTAAGCTAAGTGCTACTGTCTCTTCTGATCTGACACCCACCCTATGAAGTCAACATTACTATCCCCGTGTACTCCATGGGAAACTGAGGTCTGGAGAAGTGAAGAACCTTGCCCAAGCTGACACAGCTCGAAAGGGCAGAACGGGGTTAGAACTCAGGGCTCTCTAACTTCAAAGCCCATGCTCTTTCCACCCTCTGGCCAGGTGAGCCAGAGGATGTCCTAGTCTCTGATGAGAACTCAAATCTCCTAAACTTCAGAGTGTGATCTTATAAGGAAGCTTATCCAGTTTGATGGGATTTTGTCCATTCCTATCATTGCCCCTTGTAGGAGAGACATCGCCATGAGGATGGAATTGAGAATAATATTACAGCCCGTTTTCCTCCTCTCCCCTCAAAAACAAAGCAAAACAAAACCAAAAATCCCCTTCTGAAACCTTCATTAATGATGAGATATGCAGGCATATCAGGCAGGAGTTTGCATCCACCCCAACACTTGGCTTCAAGAAACGTTGCATTTCTTATGTTTCTCCAAATCAAATTTGAATCTGTTCTGAACTCCCATCTGGCCAAGTTTGGTGGGGCGGGAAAGGAAGGGGGGAGGGGGAATGGGAATTCAATGTCAGTTATGCACAGAAGTCATTGGCAGTTTGCTGAAGGTGGAACAGCGGGAGAGGGTCTACCCCAAGCAGTGTTGATGGGTGCTTAAGGATGGAGGAAACCCACCAAACCGAGAAGGTATCTGGAGACTGAAAAATGAGGCAGGTAGCTCCATTTAATCAATGGATCAGTGTGTTATAGGGTAACTTACATGCGGGGTGGAGCATGTAAGGATGGAGCAGATGGCGATCCAGAAGCATTCACAGGCTGCGTTCCACACCACAGAGGGGCTACTGGGACAATTTTATAGTTAACCTGGGGTATGGGGGTATGTGCTTGGAGACAGGGAGTGCATTCCTACATCAAGACTTATGGTGGGTAATTAGTCTTGTGGGTGCGGGGACTACATCATGAAGGTCTTTATCATTGTTTGGAGAGTAACAGAGCATAGAGGCCACCTGGACCTAATGGTCATTAAATAATATCTATTAACTACAAAGCCCTTGATGGCAGAGAAGTGATTTACCACACAGCGCAGTCTTGGGTAGGGTCAGTGGAAGGACAGGAGGAACTGAACGGGTCCAAGATGGCATCATTTAGGCTAGCAGCCAGACAATGGAGCGTTGCCCAGCTCCCAGGAGTCCACGAAGGTGGGTCGCTCTGTATTACCTGGGACAGCCTGGGCTGGGGCTGTTTGCCTTTGGACTGCCCCAAGGAAGCCCTCCTTGAAAACCAACAGAGTACCCAGCATCTGGCAAAGGCATACCCCTCTAAGCTTAATCGTTCGAGTGAGTAAAAACCAGTTTGTACAGGAAGGCTGTGTGGAAAGGGAGAGAGGGAGGGAGGAGAGGAGTATGTATCTTAGCTCACAAACTCAGGTGTGCAAGACACGTAAGTTTATTTTCCTGTAATCTTCCAGCGCCAAAAGTTCAGTCTCAGTTCAGGGTTTCCGTCCCCACCTCTGATTAAAGCTTAGTGTGTTGCGGGGGCGGGGGAGGGGAGCTAAATGGTGCAAAGCCTGGTCAGGGTGGGGAGGAGGCTTCAGGACTTGGTTCCAGTTTGCTCTCATCTAACTACTCATCTGGCTGACGTCCCAGAGAGCTGCTTGTTTCCATCTAGTCTGCAGGTGTTAGTCCGGGTAGAGCACAGCTGTGTCCTGGTCCTCCTGCTTAAAGCTCTCTCCAGATCCCTCCTTCCCCTCCTCCCATGCTTGAGCCTTCTCTCTCCCTCTCTCTCTGCCTTCCCCGCTCTCCCTCTCTGTCTCTCTCTTTCACGTGCACGGGCGCGCACGCACACACACACCCTTGCCCCTCTCCCCTCTCTAGCATCTTCCTTATATTTATTCTCTCCTCACCTCCCCGCCCCCCTGTGCTCCCAGATTGAGGCGCTTCTCCAGACCTATCAGCATCGAAGCTCTCCTCTTCTTCCTAACCTAAGGGTGTTTAGAGGGCAGAGTGGTCTAAAAGTACCTCACTTCTTCCAAATCTCTTGTTTTGGCATCAGCCTTCAGCCTTCAGTGCTCTAAGGGCTTAGGTTTTTGATATTCAAAATCCTAAATGCTTGCAATTCAGTAGCTTGGACTTTCGAAATGCCGGTAAGAGTTGGCTCTTAGGCCATCTTTAGTGGGGGTGGCCTTCCTTCCCTGGGGCAGGAAGGTGCGATGCCCTCACTGCTTGGGGCAGGGGAAGGGCCCTGGATTCAAGGAACCACGGTGGCAAAGTCTTGGTTACTACAATTACTATATCAAAATATTATCTTGTCTCAAAAGGAAGAGAATATCATTTATTGAGTACCCACTATGTGCCAAATGTCATATTAACATATGAAATGGGTCTTCTAAACAGCCTTTGAAATGGGGGTGTGATTCTGTTACTTTCATCACTAATGAGAAAACAGACACAGAGGAGGTAAGTTACTCGAGGTCAAGCAGCTGGTAAAGATCAAGCCGGGATTCAACTCCAGTTTTTTGTTTTTGTTTTAATTGGAGTATAGTTGTTTACAATGTTGTGTTAGTTTCTGCTGTACAACAAAGTGAATCAGATCCAGTTTTGTCTGACTCCAAACCCCTGCCCTCTGCATCACGCCACCCTTAGCTCAGAATTGCGAGATAGCGCCCTTAACTGGCTATGTGATTTTGAACGAGTCAGTTCACCTCTCTGGGCTTCCATATCTCCCTGTGTTAAGGTAAGAGGTGTGGTCTCCTGCTCTTTCCAACTTGAACCTTCTATGATTCCCAGGGCCTGGAAGCCTCAGCGTTGCTCCATCAGTAACTCCTGGTGAACTGACAGATCAAGATAAGCACTGGGTTTGCACCATGGGGTCAGTCTTCCATTACAGTGCCCTCTGTTTTCAACTAAATAAGAACTGTCCGCTGGAAGATTCTACTTTGTGCACCAGGATGTAAAGTTATTTGTAGCTGCATGCAGACTTAGACACTTGTTGTGCCCGGAGCAGTACTCGCAGGGTCAGCACGGTGCGGTGGAAGGGGCACCTTGCAGTGGAACCCAGCATTGTCAGCAGGCCTGGAAAGATTGGCACGTTCGCTCTGACCTGAGGCTGACTTGCTGTCACAGGACAAGGGCCTCCAATGAGGGTGGGGGGCTTTGGCCTGTTGTTCCTCGTGCTCCCACCAGTGCAGAGCCTGAGACCCCTGACCTGTGCCTCCAGCTGCAGCCTGCCCCTTTGACTTGTCACCCCTCTAGTGCTACCCCTTGAGGTTGATCTTCACCAAATTCCCCCTCTGGATGGATGCATATGCCCAAGGAGGGTCCAGCACACAGTGGGTCTCACCCGGGCTCATTCTCCACTGGGTTTGCTAGAAAGAATGGCCCTGACCCACCCCCTCGCCCCCTGCCCAGGGACATCAGGACTGGAGCTTTGAGCAAACTGTGATCACCTTCCCTTCTACTTTTACAACCAAACCTCTGAGCCCAAAGAGTGGCCTATTCTTATCACATCCAGGCTCCTTCCACCTCAGAGACCTGAGAGCTATTTATAAAGACTGCCTGCAGTTCTGAGTGTGTGATCTCCTTTCTAGCCAGAGGCCAGGGATCCCAAAAGATGGTGTCCTTGGGCGCCAGACTGGGCCCCTCACGGCCACTGTCACAGAACTGGAAACTTGGAACTAGGTAACAGTTTTGAGCAATAGTTTCTAGTGGGATCCTAGTCACAAAGCAGCCCGCAGGGAGCCAGGTTCCAAACACATGGAAAGGGGAGCCAGAGTGCGAATCCAGGAGGACTTAGAACTATGGGGAAACCGCACAGGGGGAGGTAGGAAGACACTCCTGGGGGGATTTTCCTCAGCCATTAGCACAGGGCACAGGTAGCCTTTCTGCTTTTTATGTGGTCTCTGTGGCTACAGGGAGCCCCGAGGATACAGACCAAAGGAGACCTTGATCTCCTGTGTAGTCTTGCTTTGTACCTGGAAAAATCATCCAAAGAAGGAAACTCCCTTGGTACTTTTTGTCAAAAGATCAGAACTTTTCATCAATTCCTTGGTGAACTGTTACAAGATAGACATAAAATGCATTTTCTTGGCTGGAAAACTGTGTTGACTACAGAATAAGCCTTCCAAGAACCAGGGATAAAAATAAGTTGTCTGTCTCCTCTACTGATATCATGAGAGGCCAGAAGAGAGAAGAGGGGCTATACACCCCTTTCTCTATTTTGGGAAAGACATATCCTTACTTGTTGGTTTGTTGATAATAATGGAATGCAAAGCTGGAAGGACCTCCGGGACAATGATTTTCAAACTCTGTAAAACCGTAGGGTTCAGGGAGGTCCCCAGGGTGTCATCATGCAGGTAAGCAAAGGGCCAAAGTCACCTAGGCATCCCTACCCCCAACTTCAACCAGAGCAGTTCTGCTTTAATCTGGTGATGTATTCGGGTCATGTCAGAATGGTTTCATGGCTAAAGAAATGTTTGTTTGGAAGCTCATGAACTATTCCAGTGCCGTATTTCACAAGGAAAACCAAAAACAGAAAAATGAGATGCAGAGAGACTGAATGACATGTCCACAGAATGTGAATGGCTGAATCAAGATGAGAGCCTGGGTCTCCTGACTCCTGGTTCACTCAACATTCATTCAACAAATAGGTATATAGCACTACTAGGTGCAAAGCACTTTGCTTGGTGAGGCGGGAGAGCCAGGATGAGAAAGATGCTCTTGCTGAACCGCAAGGAGCTTAGGATCCAGTGGAGCTTAAGATTTTGGTTCCCTGAATACTACCTTGGCATACATACTGGGTTGGCCAAAAAACATCTTATGGAACATCTTACGGAAAAACCCAAACGAACTTTTTGGCCGACCCAATAGCTTACTGATGCTAAAAAGGAAAATGCAGCATGGTGATGTCGCTTTCCATATTGATTCAGCCAGTACCTCTAGATTTGGGCAAATGTTTTTTCATTCTTGTTCTGGAAAATTACTGTTGCTGATACATTTCTAGGTTGACAGTTATTTTCTTTGAGCACTTTGCATACCATGGTCTTCTGGGTGCTGTTGAAAAGTCATCTGTCAGTCTAAATGTCATCCCTTTACAGGTGATATGCCTTTTTTTTCCCCTCTGGCTGCTTTTAAGACCTTCTCTTTGTCTTTGGTATTCTACCATTTCACTACAGTGTATGTAGGTGTGTATTTTGTTTTATTTATCCTTCTTGTTATATATTGTACTTCCTAAAATGATTATTTATTTCTTCAGTTCTGGAAAATTCTTAGTCATTGCTTCTTCAAATATTGTTTCTTCTTTCTCCAACTTTTCTCCTTTGGGACTTTGATTAACTGCATGTTAGACCTTCTTATTCCATCCTCTATATCTTTTACTTCTCTTTTATATTTTCTATCTTTTTTTATCCATTTAATGAGTTTCTTTTAATTTTTTTTGAATTTTAGTTTATTTTTTTATACAACAGGTTCTTATTAGTCATCGTGGTACATATATACAGTGGAATATTACTCAGCCATAAAAAGGAGTGAAACTGGGTCATTTGTTGAGACGTATATTTTCTATCTTCTTGTCTCTTTGTGTTTCATCCTTAGTAATCACAATTCCATTTTCTAGTTTATATTTCTTTCCATCTGTGATAAATCTATTACTTAATTCACCTATATTGAGTGTTTTATTTCAGTAATGTTTTCACTTCTAAAAGTTCTGTTTGTTCTTCTTCAAATCTGCTGGATCATTTCTGATAATGTTTCTGCCTGGTCAGTTATTTTCTTAAAACATTTCTTACCTTGTTACTTTCTATTTTGTATCTGGAAATTTCAAACTCTAAAGTCCTTTAAGGTCTAAATTTGTTGTTTTTTCTAACTTTCACTTATGTTTTCTGGTATGTTTTCTGATATTTGATTATGAGCTGCTTTTTGCTTCATCTCAATCTGTGCCAATCCCGAGAGCCTAGGTTAGGAATATCTCTTCCAAAGAGGACTTACAGTTGCTTCTGCCTGAGCCTGGGAGCATTACCAACCTTCCTCCCTGGGAGGAGCCGATGTTAGCCCCTTCCAGGTTGGCTGTAAGGGTCTCAGTTTCACCTGCCTCACCTTGCCCTATCCCAGGCTTGATCTCTTAATTGATTACCAGTATGGCATTTGTTTTCCAGGCAATCCCACCTTTCATATTTGTTTGCTACTCATTGTTTCTACCTCTGATTTCAGCTCACAGTTTTTATTTTAGTTTGCTGAGATGTGAGAGGGATGGGGTGGGTAGTGGGTGGAGTCCTTAAGATTTTCCTTATATCCTGCAATTCCTACATGCATTAAAAGCCAGGTTTTATCCAGAATCTACTTGTTATTTACTGGGGAGGCCCTTATGAGTAGGTAGCCTGCCATGATGCTGAAGGGAGAAGCCCTCATTCGGTTTAAAGAATCCTGTGTATGGATTCTCTCTGCTGCTACTTTCTGTCTGGATGCCTTTAGGTTTACAGCCCTATGATCTTGTTCCTCAAGAGAGCTGGCAGGCCTTGATACCTAAAGAAAAAAATGAATGAGAAGCACAAGCCAATCTTTGTCTTCGCAGAGAGCATTTCTAGATTTTCTCCTGCTCAAAGAGGCTGTGGCCTGGCTGTCTGGTCCTGTCTCTGACCATTTTCCTTTTCTCCCCTCCTGTGTTGATTAAAGTCTTCACTTTTGTGGCATTTCTGATCCCTTATCTTTGAATAGTGCTTTATAGATCACAACATACTTACACATACACTCTCTTGCCTGATCTACTTTGCACCCACGCCCTCTGGGCAAGGTATCCTTGTCCCCATTTCAGAAGAATACACTGAGGCCCAGAGAGGTCACCTGACTTGCTTAGGGACATAAAGTCTATTCATCAGCAAATTAGGGCCTCCACCCATACTTCCTGGCTCCAGACCCATTGCTTTCCCCCACTAAACCCACTTTCCATGAGTGAGAAAGTAAACGCAATCAATGATTCATTCCTTATCTAATATTTATTGCTCATCCATGATATAACAGGCACTGTTCCAGGCGTGAGGATGCAGCTGAGAACAAATCCCTTGCCCTCATTACAGTCTAGTTTGTGGCAGATAATAAGTAAGCAATGATATCATACCAGAGTGACAACTGCTATGCCAAAAAATAAAACAGAATATGGAGACAGAGTAAATGGGGCTCACAGGGAATATGGGGCTGGATGAATGAAATGAAGGAAGGAGCCAAGGGAAGGACTGGGAGAGAAGCATCCCAGGGGGAAGGAGCAGCACGTACAAAGCCCGAGGCAGGAAGGAACTTGGCAGATTCTAAGAACAACTGAAGGACTCTGTGACTGCAGTCGCCCAGCAAAGGGGGGAATGGTGGCAGATGAGATAGAAGAGTGGGCCGGGGAACATGTTAAGGGAGATCGAAGGGGAAAGTTTGAGGAAAGAAGGAAAGTCTAACCCTCGGAAGTTTGCTTCCCTTTTAAGTAAGAAGAACCTGTGTGTTGATGGGCACCGGGTTTTAACACATCTCCCTCTATTTGCTCGTCTCTTTCACAGGCCTACAGGTTTTCCCAGCTTCCTGAAATGGTCATGGGCTCTCCCCCTCCACCTGTGCCTCCGCGGACTGGCCCAGTGGCTGTCGCTTCTCTCAGGCGGTAACACATTCCTTTCTTTGCCTTATTTGGAATATTTGCAGAGGATTGGGTCCTGTGCGCCCCTCCCTGACAGATTTCCTTCCTGCCCTGCCCCATTCAGGGTGCATCACCTGTACAGACAACCATGTGCCTGGGACACCCCAAGTACCATGAAGGAAGGGAGTGGGGGCCACAGAGGGTTGACCTACTCTCTTACCATTGAAAACTGAAAGTCCTGTAGAACCCACAATTGAAAAAACCCAAGGTCAACTGCCCCATATCTTGACCTTGAACATCTAAAAATTACTCCAACTTGGGCCATCACAACAGCCGCCTCAAGTCTGGGCACCTCCTGCCAGGTGTGTGCACCCAGAAGGCCCTTTGTTATTGAGGGGTAGTGTCTGAGAGGCCGGGGAGCAGCATGTCTAGGCTCCTGCCCTAACTCTTGACTTGCAAGATGGAGAGGATGAAAGCCCACGAACTTGGATAGGTCAGCTGTGAAACATATATTCAGCAATCTCTTTGCTCTGTAATAGTATAAAAAGCACATGTTTTAAATAAAGATAGACAAGAAACAACAGCCAAGAGCCCTGGGGGAGGTTGGAACAGTCATCATGTCCAAGGCCAGGAGAGACACCCATGCCCTGGGGCCTGTACGGGCCACTGCCCTGGCCCTCCTACCATAGCTTCCTCCAACATGCTGATCACACACTATTTGTGGGCCACAGGTCTGAACTTTGTCAAAATGGTGAAAAGAAATGAGTTTTCCTCAGAAACGACCTGCCTTCATTTCCAGCAGTTTAGGATGCCGAGCTGTGTGTAGACACCACCCTTTGACCCCAGTCAAGCTTAGGGTGGGATGGGAAGCAGCAGACCAGGGTTCCACCCTAACCTGCCAGTAACGCGCTGTGGAACTCCAGGCACATTGCCTCACCTGTCTGGCTCCTGTTTCCTTATCTGTAAAATGAGGGCGCTGACCTAAATGATCTCAAAGGCTCTGGGAGTCCTCAAAGGTGGCCGAGCGTACAGAGCAGAAGCCAGGGATTTTCCTAGGATGGTTTTCTAAAGGAGTAGCAGATGCCTGGAAACAGCCTGTGGGAAGCCAGGGCTGTGGGGGTGAGCAAATGGGAGAAGGAGGGATGGAGAAAGGAAGGGAGACCCTATACTACTGAGCCCCCAGCAACCCACCCTGATGTGTAGTTTAATCCTCACAGCCTGTGTTTGACCCTCCCTGGGGAATAGTTGCTCCTGAGGGTTCTGGATTGGAGGAGCTTTTCAATCAGTCCTTTGAGCTATGTTTGCTGAAGGCCAGCACCTATTTCTTTTTTTTTTTTTGCGGGTTCGTGGGCTTCTCATTGTTGTGGCCTCTCCTGTTGCGGAGCACAGGCTCCGGACGCGCAGGCTCAGCGGCCATGGCTCACGGGCCCAGCCGCTCCGCGGCACGTGGGATCTGCCCGGACTGGGGCACGAACCCGTGTCCCCTGCATCGGCAGGCGGACTCTCAACCACTGCGCCACCAGGGAAGCCCCAGCACCTATTTCTTATTTCTTCTCTCAACCACCAGTCTCCTCTCATGTCCTGCACCGTCTGCCATCCTTGCCAAATACGAGGAGGTCACTGCCCTCCTTACGAACCCAGAGGGTTAGACCAGGGAAGAACCTTTGAGATGGAGTCATCCTCCCCTTTCATTTTACAGATGAGGAGCTGGGGCTCAGAGAGGAGGCAGCCGGAACCCAGGCTCCCGATGCGCCTCTATTCTGCTCTTACTGTGACAGCCTGCCTCTGCTTAGAGGGTGGCCCTGTGGGCTGGCAGCCTTTGCCTCCCTGCACTCTAATTTTAGGAGAGCCCGAAGTGCCTCTACCAAAGGGAAGGCAGAGCCTGGCTACAGCACCCTTTATACTAGGGGGAGAGGCCCATGCCCTCACCCCAGCCCCCTCTTCCTACATGGCTTTCTGAGCTATAAGTGGAGAGAGGTGTTAAATGCGCCAGATTCTCTGCTTGCCTGTGGAACTTAAAAAAAAAAAAAGTGTTCTTTCATTCATAATGCCCAGAAAGTACTAGGCTCCTGCTTCCGGGAGCAGCCCGAGCTTCCCAGAGCCTAGGGCTTCTTGCTTCCTGCCAGTAGCAGCAGGGAACGCAGTCTCCGCAGCCCTCCAGGGTCTCGGTCCTGGTGTCAGGAGGGGGAGTGGCGGCACACTCCAGACGGAGCCTTCCCATTGGCTGCCGATGATGTCATCACCTGCTAGGTCGACCATCCCCAGCTAAGACCCAGCGCTAATTCTTGGCTCATTTTTATGTGGAAATTAAGTGTTCTACTCCCCAGAGACATGAGAGTCACCCTCAGGGGAGCACTGACCTTGAATATCTAAAAATGACTCCAGCTCGGGCCACCGCGACGGCTGCTCCAGGCCTGGGCGTGTAGGCCCCCTTTGTTATTCGGGGGCAAACCCAGGCCTGAGGACCCCGCCGTCCTGGGGCTTGGAGGCCGAAGCCATCCTCCGCCGTGATCTGCCCCGGGAGCCCCGCCTTGCCCGGCCGGCCGCGGTCCTGGGAGGCGGCTAAGGCGGCCCCTTTCCTCCCCGCAGGTCCACCTCGGATATTGGGAGCAAGACCAGGATGGCCGAGTCCGCGGGGCCTGAGCCCGCCCAGCTGCACGACAGCGCCTCCTTCGCGCAGGTGTCCCGAGGCCCTGTGTCTGTGGCGCAGTTGGATCAGTCGGCTTTAAATTACTCAGGTGGGCAAGAGGAGAAAGGCCTGGAAGAAGCCCGCACCCCGCACCAGCCCCCGTGCTGTGCACTTTGTCTTCCCCGCTCTCCACCTTCTACCCGCCACCGTCAGGAATCAAAGCAACTGTATTTCTGGATCCCCTCTGGACTTCAGTAGCCCTGGCTAGAAGAGCTACTGCTTTTATTTCTTAAAAAGATCTGAACTCTGACAAAATATTAAGATAGGTTACGGTCAGGGTGGATGTTCACATTTTGCCAGACTTAAGGCCTTTTAAAAATTTATTATATATATCTTTAAAGCATTCCAGATACAACTATCCACTCCCAACTCATTCCCCTTCTCCCCAGAGGTGATCACAGTCTTTAAGTCATGGGCTTTCACTCCATATGTATAGCTATACAATGGTATATGTTAATGCTTTGTATAGTTTAAATTTACATAAGTGATGTTAAGCTGTACCTTTCCTTTTGCACTTTGTTTTCTCAGCTTAACATTGTTTTCAGGAGTTCTCCAGGCTGTTACACACATGTTGATCTAGTTCACTTGTTCACACTGCCATATGGTATTCCATTATGTGATATGCCACCATTTATCCTATCCCCTAGTGAGAGACATATTGGTTGTTTCCAGTTTTTTGCTATTACAAACAATGTCAATGAACACAGAGGTTTGAACATGCCGTAATGGGTTTTTTCATTTATCCAAACCATACCTTTTAGACTAAAACTGCAAACACCCGGTTGTCAACACTTACTAAAGCATACTGTGTCCAGAAATGCCACCAGTGAAATCTATTCCTTTTGGTTCCTCTTCTTGGCTTTTGAAAAATACCCATCCTCCTGGGAGGAAAACACCTGGCACCCCAGCAGGTCAGGGGTGTTGGGATGGGGATGGGGGAGTTGGTGAGGGCTCGGCAAGGATTGTGAGCCATCACTTCTCTAGAAAGCTGGGTCTGAGTCCCAGCAGGTGATGCCTCCACTACTGTCTGGACAGGTGAGCAGGGCTGGGGCTGCAGGTGGAGATGTGATGCCTTCCCATCAGCCCTTCCCCCAAGGCCAGAGTCCTCCTATTTCCGAGCTTCCCCCAGCTTGTGCATATGTCAGCCCAGTGGGCGAGGTGCCGGCCTAATCTCGCCCGTACATCTCCTCCATGCCAGGTAATACGGTGCCGGCAGTGTTCGCCATTCCAGCTGCCAGCAGACCCGGCTTCACCGGCTACTTCATCCCGACGCCTCCCTCGTCCTACAGGAACCAGGCCTGGATGTCTTATGCAGGAGAGAATGAGCTCCCGAGCCAGTGGGCTGATTCGGTGAGACCCTCGCTGATTCCCTCACAACTTTACCTGCTTGACACCCTACAGGGAGAAAAGGGATGTGAGGCTGAGAATGAGTGTTTTGTTATCTCAGGCCCCCTTCCACCAACCAGGTGGCTAAAATCAGCTATTAGAGGAGACAGTGCCGGGGAGGGGAGTGTGATGTCCTTTGACACAGGAGCCTTCAGTCAGATTCCACCTCTTTCCAGAGGGCACCCTTAATGAAATACAGTTTTATAATAACTACCATTTTTTAAGTATTTTCTGTGTGCCAGGCACTATATTAGATGTTCTATTTATGTTATCTTATTTCATCTTCACGAGACCTGTCATGTAGGTATTATTTCCCTGATGTGTTCAGCAGTCAAACCTGCATCTTTCTGGCTCCAAAGCCTTTACTAAATTTGTTCCTTTCAGCTTTGAAATCCTGTGAAAAGTTCAGATGCAATACCAGAAAATGAAGTATTAGAAACCCGAGACTGAATTACTTTGCATGTAGATCTAAAGCTATCTGCCTGTCTTCCAGCTGAAGACTGTCTTTTCACGGTCAGCTGGTTTCTTCCTTCATTATACTAGTAGGAGTTTATGGCACAGTGGACCTGGCCCAGCCTGGACCAAAGAGGGGCAGCAACCAGATGAACCTGGATATTCACACCCAAACCTGCCTCTGAGCCACCTGTCAAGCACTGCCAAGTGAAAAACAAAAACCAAGCAAACAAAAATAGCACAGTCATGGCCTCTAGAATGAGTTGCTCCACTCCCTGTGTGAGATCATCCATCATGGATGAGAAAGGCAGGCTGTTTCCTAGGGCCCCGTGGTGCTCTATGTCATTTTAGGGTTTGGTCTCAGCATTTGAAATACATCCTAGATTTAGGAAACACATTGACACCTGTGTCATCTTTTCTCTCTGTCCAAACCCCTGGGGTCCATACTTTCTACCCCTACAGGTTCAATTCAACCTCAGTGTTGGTGTCTCTTCTTATTGTAGTGATGCCACATTTAAACAACATCATCAGGGTAAAACTACCCTACGTATATTAATTTTCCTAATAAAGCTATTCCTTTAATTTCCAAAACATTTAAAAAATATATGCCACCCTGAATTTTTAAATTCTGGAATGAATTACATCCTTCTCCCCTCCTTCTTTAAAAGAAAAACATAATTTAATTTGTCTTTAACAAATGATTCAGCGTCATTATTATGGCTCACTGTACTAAAATGACATTTGTCAGATGGGCTCTGACGGTGTGTAGGATTATTGCCCCTATGTCAGACATCTCTAAACTATTATAATTTTTGGAATTATTATAAGGCTTAGTATGTTTTTTCTTTCTCTGACCTTGCTCCCAGCTCACACCTTGCTCAATTTCCCCACTTTCAGATATATACTCATCTTTAAATATGCTTTTCCTAATGCTCTGTTATCTGCAAATGAGGCATGTCTGAGCTCATTAGAGTTGTTTGTAGAGCTGGAGTAAATAGTCTCTGAGAGAGTAACTGGAGGGATTCCCTACTGTTCAGTCTACAAATCTAAATGCAGGAGTGTATGGCATCTCTGTTGGTTGTTTGTGGGCCTTTTTTGCTTCCTTTGTCATGCTCAGCTCTTCTAAACAGCTGAACTCACTGGGTGTGAGTTGGTCAGTTCAGAGGTTATTCACCTCCATAATGCCACTTGCAATCTAAACATAATGTGTACTTTTCAGAAAGTAGTTGATACTTGTGCTAATTAGGCAGTAGACCTGCAGCTTTGTCAGCTCACCCTCTGCATGCAGGGTGCACTGGGTGCTTTGCAGGAGTCAGCAGAAGTATTTACAAAACTTGTCCCTTGCCTTCAAGATACTTACAGATAATACTTAGCCAGGCTTATGGTGACATCCAGATACCTTTGGGTTCATGTTGCCTTAAAGATGAAGGAAAAGGAGCCCAGCAAATCGAAACTTAATCTTTTGGACATGATGACTTGATCACCACGCCACCCCCCATTGTGAGGGAGTGCTAGTTTCCTATTAGTTGTTTTTAAGAGGAAAGTGATTGCTGCAGCCTAAATGGGTCTTTCCTGGAACCCCATTACCACCTTCAGGTAAGCAGGGTTGCGTGCCCATGCGTGGAGCACGGAAGCCAGGAACCAAGCTGGGAGGTCAGGTGCTTTATTGCATTTGAAATTCAGCACAGGAGGCTCAGAGGGACCAGATGTGGGCTTGAGAAAGATACTCCAGTGGGGAAAATGTTCACCCTCCACATCCATGTGAGAAGAAAAAAGCCCCCACCATCATTTGGATGTCTGACCCTCCTGATCCCAGGTATCCAGATATAAGGAGCTAGCTTGTATAAAATCACCTGGACCTGGCTTGACAAATAGGTTTCATCCTTGGTGCTGGATGGAGAGGGATTGAGAGGGGGTTCCCAGGCTCATCAGGAAAGTGTGCTGTGATCAATAGGTGATGCCTGCCACAGGCACTGGCTAGGGAAGGAGTGGTGTTTGCCAGCCCTGGATTTTGGCCCGCAAGGTGTGGTGGCTCCCGCCTGCCTCTACTGTAAGGGAGGAAGAGTGTGTAATCTCCTCATCTTCCCTGCTTCTGAGTATTACCCTGAGGCCACTCCAGTGGCGTCAGGTGTCCCTGGTCTGTCCCAGACACAAGCACCAAGTTGCTTAATGCTGCAGAACTGGGAGGTCTCAAGAGTTGGACACTGACCCTCAGCTCCAGCTGAACTTGAAATGCAGGGAAAGGGGACATGGCAGCTTCCTTCACAAACATACGGCACCAGCTGGTCATCCTTCGGTGATTTTCAAATTGTGCCGCTCAGAACCCCAGGTCTGAGACACTCCCTACTGTGTACCGTGCACAGTTCTGGGCACTGGTGCACAGGGATAAGTAGGTGAGACACAGTTCTGCCTTCACAGTCGATGCCTGAGACAGGCGATGATATTGTGAGTGATGACTGTTACGCTAGACAAAGTGCATGGAAGGACCTTACAGGGAGCCCTCAGCTAATAGAGGACTGGGGAAGGTCTCCCGGAAGAAAGGGAGTTTGAGCTGAGACCTGACAGGCAAGTCCCGTGTCCTGGCCTTGGCTCTCTGTTAGCCCCCAGTCACCTGTGCGTTCCCAGCTGTGTGGCCCAAGGGCTCGGACAGTCTGGCTCTGATTTTCCTCTGAGATGCAAGTGAAATATATTTGCTACTTTGTCTTCCTTTACCAGGTCTTGTAGGGGAATTAAAGCCCCAAACTTTGGGACATCCATCCCATCACTTCTTCCCTCACTCGGGTCCTTCCCGACTCTTACCTGATCCATTGAGGTAGCCTCAGAACTTATCTCCTCTCCACCTCCAGTGGGTCCACCTCCAGAGTGTCCTTCCTAAAATACAGACCTCTCCCCTGCCTGACACCCGTTGGTGGCTCCCAGGCCAGGCCTTCTCCGGAGGGGTTGTCAGAACCTCTGGCAGGGACTGGGAGAGGCCTGCTTTCCTACTACCCCTTTGCCCATACAAAATTCTGAATCCTCACCCAACCCCTCCACTCCATCCTCACCAGCGCCCAGACATCTCTGTAAGGAATGGAAACACGCTCAACTCCTTAGAAGTGTACCATAGAAAACTTTACTCTGTAGCCTGGCGTTCAGCAGCTGTTTGATCTGGCCCTGACTGCCTGTCTTCCTGAGCTCCCCTCATACCCCACATACCCTCTCTGGTCAGACCAAATCACTGAACCTCCCTGGGTGCCCCTTCCTCTGTGTACCTCCAGGCCTCTGCATTGCTTTTCCCTCTGCCTGGAATGCCCCTCCCACCTTGTCTTCTGAAAAACAGCCTCTTCATCTTCCAGACTCAGCTAAGCTGCTTCTCCCAGAAAGCTGCCTGACTCCTTACATGTGTCCCATTCACGGGAGCACCCCATACCTACGTCATCCATGGGCATTTATCTTACGGTGTTGCAGTTAACATTATGGGATATAAAGGCCTTTTGTGGATTACCGTGGAACAGCATCCCATTTTATGGCACTGTTTCTGTGGGAAAGTTGATCCTGAATTCCGGATCATTGCCCCGTCCTTATTACTATAAGTGTCCATATATTAAAGCATAGAACTGTGTATCTTCCACTTTTAATGAAAAGAGAAATTTTTTTCAAGAAACCCAGATCATATTCCAGATCCAAGACAATATAGTGCAGTGACTAACTCCCAGCCTGGAGCTGCGTCTCTCAGTGGCTTGTTAGCTGTGGCACCTTCGACTGAGGCACTGTTTGCTTCAGTTTCCTCTTCTATAAAATAAGGGTAACAATACCTACCTCCTAGGTTGTTGTTTTGAGAATTAAATGAGACCACGATTGGAAAGCCCTTAGCACAGGGCTCATTAAGTGTTAGCTATTATCATCAGTGATAAATCCCTGAGTCCTTTTTTTTATAAAAATATATACTTAAAGTCTATTTAATTTTTTTAGCATCTTTATTGGAGTATAATTGCTTAACAATGTTGTGTTAGTTTCTGCTGTATAACAAAGTGCATCAGTTATATGGATATATATATATCCCCGTATCCCCATATCCCCTCCCTCTTGCATCTCCCTCCCACCCTCCCTATCTCACTCCTCTAGGTGGTCACAAAGCACCGAGCTGATCTCCCTATGCTATGCAGCTGCTTCCCACTAGCTACCTATTTTACATTTGGTAGTGTATATATGTCAATGCTACACTCTTACTTCGTCCCAGCTTACCCTTCCCCCTCCCTGGGTCCTCAAGTCCATTCTCTATGTCTGCATCTTTATTCCTGCCCTACCACTAGGTTCATCAGTACCGTTTTTTTACATTCCATATATATGCATTAGCATACAGTATTTGTTTTTCTCTTTCTGACTTACTTCACTCTGTATGACAGACTCTAGGTCCATCTACCTCACTACAAATAACTCAATTTTGTTTCTTTTTGTGGCTGAGTAATATTCCATTGTATATATATGCCACATCTTCTTTATCCATTCATCTGATGATGGACACTTAGGTTGCTTCCATGTCCTGGCTATTATAAATAGTGCTGCAGTGAACATTGTGGTACCATGTCTCTTATTGAATTATGGTTTTCTCAGGTTATATGCCCAGTAGTGGGATTGCTGGGTCGTATGGTAGTTCTATTTTTAGTTTTTTAAGGAACCTCCATACTGTTCTTCATAGTGGCTGTATCAATTTACATTCCCACCAGCAGTGCAAGAGGGTTCCCTTTTCTCCACACCCTCTCCAGCATTTATTGTTTGTAGATTTTTTTGATGATGCATTCTGACCAGTGTGAGGTGATACCTCATTGTGGTTTTGATTTGCATTTCTCTAATGATTAATGATGTTGAGCATTCTTTCATGTGTTTGTTGGCAGTCTCTATGTCTTCTTTGGCAAAATGTCTATTTAGGTCTTCTGCCCATTTTTGGATTGGGTTGTTTGTTTTTTTGATATTGAGCTGCATGAGCTGCTTGTATATTTTGGAGATTAATCCTTTGTCAGTTGCTTCGTTTGCAAATATTTTCTCCTATTCTGAAGTTTGTCTTTTTGTCTTGTTTATGGTTTCCTTTGCTGTGCAAAAGCTTTTAAATTTTATTATGTCCCATTTGTTTATTTTTGTTTTTATTTCCATTTCTTTAGGAGGTGGGTCAAAAAGGATCTTGCTGTGATTTATGTCGTGGAGTGCTCTGCCTATGTTTTCCCTCTGAGAGTTTTATACTGTCTGGCCTTACATTTAGGTCTTTAATCCATTTTGAGGTTTTTTTTGTGTATGGTGTTAGGGAGTGTTCTAATTTCATTCATTTACATGTAGCTGTCCAGTTTTCCCAGCACCACTTATTGAAGAAGCTGTCTTTGAACAGGCTATCCTGTTCCATTGAGCTATATTTCTGTTTTTGTGCCAGTACCATACTGTGTTGATTACTGTAGCTTTGTAGTATAGTCTGAAGTCAGGGAGCCTGATTCCTCCAGCTCCGATTTTCTCTCTCAAGATTGCTTTGGCTATTCAGGATCTTTTGCGTATCCATACAAATTGTGAAGTTTTTTATTCTAGTTCCGTGAAAAATGGCCTTGGTGGTTTGATGGGGATTGCATTGAATCTGTAGATTGCTTTGGGTAGTATAGTCATTTTCACAATGTTGATTATTCCAATCCAAGAACATGGTATATCTCTCCATCTGTTTGTATCATCTTTAATTTCTTTCATCAGTGTCTTATAGTTATCTGCATACAGGTCTTTTGTCTCCTTAGGTAGGTTTCTTCCTAGGTATTTTATTCTTTTTGTTGCAGTGCTAAATGGGAGTGCTTCCTGAATTTCTCTTTCAGATTTCTCGTCATTAGTGTATAGGAATGCAAGAGATTTCTGTGCGTTAATTTTGTATCCTTCTACTTTACCAAATTCATTGACTAGCTCTAGTAGTTTTCTGGTAATGTCTTTAGGATTCTCTATGTATAGTATCATGTCATCTGCAAACAGTGATAGTTTTACTTCTTCTTTTCCGATCTGGATTCCTTTTATTTCTTTTTCTTCTCTGATTGTTGTGGCTAAAACTTCCAAAACTATGTTGAATAGTAGTGGTGAGAGTGGACAACCTTGTCTTGTTCCTGATCTTAGAGGAAATGCTTTCAGTTTTTCTCCATTGAGAATGATGTTGGCTGTGGGTTTGTCGTATATAGCCTTTGTTATGTTGAGGTAAGTTCCCTCTGTGCCTACTTTCTGGAGGGTTTTTATCATAAATGGGTGTTGAATTTTGTCAAAAGCTTTTTCTGCATCTGTTGAGATGATCATATGGTTTTTCTCCTTCAATTTGTTAATATGGTATATCACATTGATTGATTTGCATATATTGAAGAATGCTTGCATTCCTGGGACAAACCCCACTTGATCATGGTGTATGATCCTTTTAATGTGCTGTTGGATTCTGTTTGCTCGTATTTTGTTTAGGAGTTTTTGCATCTATGTTCATCAGTGATATTGGCCTGTAGTTTTCTTTTTTTGTGACATCTTCATCTGGTTTTGGTATCAGGGTGATGGTGCCTCGTAGAATGAGTTTGGGAGCGTTCCTCCCTCTGCTGTATTTTGGAAGAGTTTGAGAAGGATAGGTGTTAGCTCTTCTCTAAATGTGTGATAGAATTCATCTATGAAGCCATCTGGTTCTGGGCTTTTGTTTGTTGGAAGATTTTTAATCACAGTTTCAATTTCAGTGCTTGTGATTGGTCTGTTCATATTTTCTATTTCTTCCTCGTTCAGTCTCAGAAGGTTGTACTTTTCTAAGAATTTGTCCATTTCTTCCAGGTTGTCCATTTTATAGGCATATAGCTGCTTGTAGGAATCTCTCATGATCCTTTGTATTTCTGCAGTGTCAGTTGTTACTTCTCATTTTTCATTTGTAATTCTGTTGATTTTAGCCTTCTCCCTTTTTTCTTGATCAGTCTGGCTAATGGTTTATCAATTTTGTTTATATTCTCAAAGAACCAGCTTTTAGTTTTATTGATCTTTGCTATCGTTTCCTTCATTTCTTTTTCATTTCTTTCTGATCTGATCTTTATGACTTCTTTCCTTCTGCTAACTTTGGGGTATTTTTGTTCTTCTTTCTCTAATTGCTTTAGGTGTAAGTTTAGGTTGTTTATTTGAGATTTTTCTTGTTTCTTGAGGTAGGATTGTATTTCTATAAATTTCGCTCTCAGACCTGCTTTTGCTGCATCCCATAGGTTTTGGATCATCGTGTTTTCATTGTCATTTGTTTCTAGGTATTTTTTGATTTCCTCTTTGATTTCTTCAGTGATCTCTTGGTTATTCAGTAGCATATTGTTTAGCCTCCATGTGTTTTTACTTTTTACAGTTTTTTTCCTGTAATTGATATCTAGTCTCATAATGTTGTGGTTGGAAAAGATACTTGATACAATATCAATTTACTTAAATTTACCAAGGCTTGATTTGTGACCCAGGATCTGATCTGTCCTGGAGAATGTTCCATGAGCACTTGAGAATAAAGTTTATTCTGTTGTTTTTGGGTGGAATGTCCTATAAATGTCAATTAAGTCCACCCTGTTTAATGTGTCATTTAAAGCTTGTGTTTCCTTATTTACTTTTTGGATGATCTGTCCATTGGTGAAAGTGGGGTGTTAAAGTCCCCTACTATTATTTTGTTACTGTCAGTTTCCCCTTTTATGGCTGTTAGCATTTGCCTTATGTATTGAGGTGCTCCTATGTTGCGTGCATAAATAAATATTTACAATTGTTATATCTTCTTCTTGGATTGATCCCTTGATCATTATATAGTGTCCTTCTTTGTCTCTTGTAATAGTCTTTATTTTAAAGTCTATTTTGTTTTATATGAGAATTGCTACTCCAGCTTTCTTTTGATTTCCATTTGCATGGAATATCTTTTTCCATCCCCTCGCTTTCAGTCTGTTTGTGTCCCTAGGTCTGAAGTGGGTCTCTTGTAGACAGCATATATACAGGTCTTGTTTTTGTATCCACTCAGCCAGTCTGTGTCTTTTGGTTAAGGCATTTAATCCATTTACATTTAAGGTAGTTGTCGATATGTATGTTCCTATTACCATTTTATGAATTAATTTGGGTTTGTTATTGTAGGTCTTTTCCTTCTCTTGTGTTTCCTGCCTAGAGAAGTTCCTTTAGCATCTGTCGTAAAGCTGGTTTGGTGGTGCTGAATTCTCTTAGCTTTTGCTTGTCTGTAAACCTTTTAATTTCTCTGTCGATTCTGAATGAGATCCTTGCTGGGTAGAGTAGTCTTGGTTGTAGGTTTTTCCCTTTCATCACTTTAAATATGTCCTGCCACTCCCTTCTGGCTTGCAGAGTTTCTGCTGAAAGATCAGCTGTTAACCTTATGGGGATTCCCTTGTATGTTATTTGTTGTTTTTCCCTTGCTGCTTTTAATATTTGTTCTTTGTATTTAATTTTTGATAGTTTGATTAATATGTGTCTTGGCATGTTTCTCCTTGGATTTATCCTGTATGGGACTCTCTGTGTTTCCTGGACTTGATTGACTATTTCCTTTCCCATGTTAGGGAAGTTTTCAACTGTAATCTCTTCAAGTATTTTCTCAGTCCCTTTCTTTTTCTCTTCTTCTTCTGGGACCCCTATAATTCGAATGTTGGTGCATTTAATGTTGTCCCACAGGTCTCTGAAACTGTCCTCAATTCTTGTCATTCTTTTTTCTTTATTCTGCTCTACGGTATTTATTTCCACTATTTTATCTTCCAGGTAACTTATCCATTCTTCTGTGTCAGTTATTCTGCTATTGATTCCTTCTAGAGAGTTTTCAATTTCATTTATTGTGTTGTTCATCATTGTTTGTTTGCTCTTTAGTTCTTCTAGGTCCTTGTTAAACGTTTCTTGTATTTTCTCCATTCTATTTCCAAGATTTTGGGTCATCTTTACTATCATTACTCTGAATTGTTTTTCAAGTAGACTGCCTATTTCTTCTTCATTTGTTTGGTCTGGTGGGTTTTTATCTTGCGCCTTCATCCGCTACATATTTCTCTGTCTTCTCATTTTGTTTAACTTACTGTGTTTGGGGTCTCCTTTTCGCAGGCTGCAGGTTCGTACTTCCCATTGTTTTTGGTGTCTGCCCCCAGTGGGTGAGGTTGTTTCAGTGGCTTGTATAGGCTTCCTGGTGAAGGGACCGGTGCCAGTGTTCTGGTGGGTAGGGCTGTATCTTGTCCCTCTTGTGGGCATGGCTGCGTCCGGTGGTGTTTTTTGGGGTGTCTGTGAACTTAGTATGACTTTAGGCAGCCTCTCTGCTAATGGGTGGGGTTGTGTTCCTGTCTTGCTAGTTGTTTTGGCACCGGTTGTCCAGCACTGGAGCTTGCTGGCCGTTGGGTGGAGCTGTGTCTTAGTGTTGAGATGGAGATCTCTGGGAGAGCTCTCGCTGATTGATATTATGTGGGGCTGGGAGGTCTCTGGTGGTCCAATGTCCTGAACTCGGCTCTCCCACCTCAGAGGCTCAGGCCTGACACCCGGCCAGAGCACCAAGACCCTGCCAGCCTCACGGCTCAGAAGAAAAGGAGGAGGAAAAAAAGGAAAAAAAAACCCACAAAAAACAACAGAACCCCAAACCAAATGGTAAAAGCAAAACTAAACAGACAAAATCACAGAAAGAAACAAAAAACAAAATAGAAACACAGTCAGAACCCTAGGACAATGGTTAAAGCAAACCTAAACAGACAAAATCACACAAAGAAACATCATATACACACTCACAAAAAGAGAAAAAAAGGAAAAAAAATTTAATTAAAAAAATAATAAACTTTAAAAAAAGAGAGCAACCAAACCAATAAAAAAATCCACCAATGATAACAAGCATTAAAAACTAAACTAAGATAAACATAAGAATCAGAAACAAGTCAGATGCAGAAAGCAAACCCCAAGTCTACAGTTGCTCCCAAAGTCCACTGCGTCAATTTGGGGAACATTCATTGTCTATTCAGGTATTCCACAGATGGAAGGTTCATCAAGTTGCTTGTGGGGATTTAATCTGCTGCTCCTGAGGCTGCACGGAGAACTTTCCCTTTCTCTTCTTTGTTCGCACAGCTCCCGGGTTTCAGCTTTTGTTTTAGCCCTACCCCTGAACGTAGACCACCCTCAGGCGTCTGTTCCTGCCCAGACAGGAGGGGTTAAAGCAGGGGCTGATTAGATCTCTCTTGCTCACTCAGGCTGGGGAGTGGAAGGGGTACAGTAGTCATAATTGTAATTCGGGGCGAGCCTGCAGTGGCAGAGGCCAACATGACATTGCAACAGCCTGAGGTGTGCCATGTGTTCTCCTGGGGAAGTTGTCCCTGGATCTCAGGACCCTGGCAGTGGTGGGCTGCACAGGCTCCTGGGGTGGAGGGGGGTGTGTGTGGGTAGTGACCTGTGCTTGCACACAGGATTCTTGGTGGCAGTGGTGGCAGCGTTAGCATTTCATGCTTGTCTCTGGGGTGTGAGCTGATAGCTGCGACTTGCACCTGTCTCTGGAGCCTGCTTAGGTGGTTCTCTGAATCCCCTCTCCTTGCGCACCCCGAAACAATGGTCTCTTGCCTTTTCGGCAGGTCCAGACATTTTCCCTGACTCCCTCCCGGCTATCTGTGGCATACTAGTCCCCTTTAGGCTGTGTTCACGCAGCCAACCCCAGTTCTCTCCCTGGGGTCTGACCTCTGAAGCCCAAGCCTCAGCTCCCAGCGCCTGCCCCCCCGGCGGGTGAGCAGACAAGCCTCTCGGGCTGGTGAGTGCTGGTCAGCACCGATCCTCTGTACGGGAATCTCTCTGCTTTGCCCGCTGCACCCCTGTGGCTGCGCTCTCTTCTGTGGCTCCGAAGTTTCCCTCCCACCCACCCTCAGTCTCCGCCCACGAAGGGGCTTCCTAGTGTGTGGAAACTTTTCCTCCTTCACAGCTTCCTCCCAGAGGTGCAGGTCCCGTCCCTATTCTTTTGTCTCTGTTTTTCCTTTTTTCTTTTGCCCTACCCAGGTACATGGGGAGTTTCTTGCCTTTTGGGAGGTCTGAGGTCTTCTGCCAGCGTTCAGTAGGTGTTCTGTAGGAGCTGTTCCACATGTAGATGTATTTCTGATAAATTTGTGCTGAGGAAGGTGATCTCCACGTCTTTCAGCTCCTCCATCTTGAAGGTCTCTCCCGCGAGTCCTTTGACATCCATAAAGAACAACACTTCTTTTGGCTAGATGGTGCTTATATTAAAAAGGTAGCCAGGTAGGTTCAGATGTAGATTCAGGTATGTGCCCACTGTTTGCATACTGTTTAAAACACGTATTTAATTCATCCAACCAGCAGATCCAGTGAGTCCAGATCACCTATTTTCCAAACAGACTCCAGCTTTTGTATTTACACAATGGTGCGTTGCCTTCATTTTCTTCTAAATCTCTTTCCTTGTCCTCAGTCCCCTCCTGCTTTGGTATCGAGTGCGTCCTATGACTTGAGCCGCTTCCTGACCCCAGGTCCTTGTCTTCTCTCCCAACATGCTTTGTAGGTCCCCCTCCCGGGGTACATCGAGGCTTACCCCCGGTCCCGGTATCAGCAGAGCTCGCCCTCCAGGCTCCCTCGCCAGTACAGCCAGCCAGCCGGGCTGCACCCCAGCTTGGAGCAGGCCCCGCTGCCCTCCGCAGCAGCCTCACAGCAGAGCCTGGCGGAGAACGATCCGTCTGACACGCCCCTGACCAACATCTCCACAGCGGCCCTGGTGAAGGCCATCCGGGAAGAGGTGGCCAAGCTGGCCAAGAAGCAGACGGACATGTTTGAGTTCCAGGTCTAATGCCTTCGCCCACTTCCAGACTCTGAGGAAACAGTCTTTGGTTTTCTCCAGCCTGGCTTGATGGGTCTGGAGGCACAGACGATGTGGGCGTTTTTCTCACCCTCAGTTTCTAAAAACGTGAACAGTGGGGCTTCTGGGGAACAGGAAACTCTTGAACAACTGGATGCTTGGCTTGTTCAACTGATTGTATGTCAACAAGTCCCCATGTGGGACCATATGTTTGATACTCTGTTACATTAACTGTTTGAACTGAGGGTGTATTTCCCTACGGAGCCTTAGTCACGAGAGATGCTCGCAGATCTGCAGATTCCTGTCCAATGCCATATTTTAATAAATCATCACCAGAATGGGGAGAGCACAGCTCTATCTTCGGTGACCTCTGCATGTTAACTCTATTTCTGTGTTAAAGGCAATGCAGGCGTGCGATGAAGTCCCAGACTGTACTCTCTCTCATTCAGCCATGGCTGTAATCATTGCAATCACCTCCCGTCTCCAAGGGAGACACTGACTCCAGCCAAGAGAGCTGAGTCCTTTTCTTTTAAAGGCTCATATTCAAAGTCAAATAAATCGGATGAAAATCAGTACTGTCAGTCAATGACTGCACCTATGAACAGTTCTGACTCTTTTCCCCCCCGCAATTAATTCAACAAAGGCCAAGAAAGAGAGAAGATGAGAGGGAATGGTGGATTCGTGTTGACAGGTTTTTGAAAAGGTGTTGTCATTCTGGAAATGGAGTATTCTGCAAGCTGGGCTCTGGCTGGAAGAGAATCGGTGCTAAGAGCTTTAAAGGTCCTACAAAAGAAAAACAGGTTTTCTTTGCCCTGCAACGAAGGTGGCCTGAGAACGAAGCTTCTCTCTTTTGGGGGACGATAGACACATCGACTTTTACAAGGAAACCTCTGTCTCTTCAGCGATGATGTCCAGCATGTGCTGCCCAGTGATACAAAAGGAAATAGTCATTGATGCCTGTTAGAAGCAGGAACAGTGGACCCAGTCTCCCCAGGCTGCAGCCTCTGTTCATAGAAGCTTCTGAATGCAGAAAACCTGTTGATTTACATTTAAATGTAAATAACATTTTTAAAGGTGTATGGAGTTAGCCAGTCCCCTCCCGCACTCCTTCCCATAGTTAGTTAATAGACATAGGAGGACCTTTGCCAAAATGGCAGGCTTCTGACCTCATGACCGTGATGTTGCAAATCAGCCTCCCTGGCGTGGCAGGTGAGCCTCCAGAGCTCTGGGTGGACAATACCTCGCAGCCCTAAGGCACCAGCTGCTGACTGTCAGTGCAAAAGCAAAACAGGTGCTGACTTCAGGTAGCCCAGGGGAGGGGACACCGTGGTGTCCTCACCAACTTTGGGAGCTATGCTCAATGTTGGGGACTTACTTGGTGTCTGTTGGAGAGTGAGGTCCTGTCCTGCCTTCTCACCCATGATCCATCTAGCTTCAGCTTGTATCCATCCCCTCTGAGTCCATCTTTCCATTCTCCTCATGAGTTTCTTTGGTCTTTATTGAGAGAAGAAGCTGGAAATTTTAACATTCAGAGAAGAGTAGGAGTGGAATTGATTAGAGTGGGAGAGTCAAACTGTCAAAGCACAGACTTTTCAAAGAAGCTGTTTTTATTTCCCAATGGCAAATTGCCCTTTCTGGAATGTTCTGGAGATGCTGTGTCATGGAATCCCCAAACGAGTCTCTTGTCCTGATGATATTAGGTAGTGTCCTTTTGGTATGCTGGTTGATCTTTCATAGTGTTAGTTTTTTGTTACTTAAAAAAAATCAGCTATAAATAAAATGTATTTTTGTAATTTCCATGTGTATATATGGTATATTTCTACCAATGGCCGCTTGTTGTAGTCCAAAACCTAAATCAGTTTGCAAAACACTTTGGACAGTGCAAGATTTTACTGACAGATTAACACAATGCCTAAGTCTATCCAAATAGGTATTCTGTGCACTTGAATGAACAAAGAGCCAAAGAAACTCAGCCTTTTCATGCAAACGGTATGAGTCCAATAAAGTCAGCTACATTGTCCCGCCTTATCAATGATATGAATATTTCATCAGTGCAATGACATCAACCTGGTACTTTGTCTACTTGGTAAATGCCTGGAAATACTGTATGTTAAAATGAAGTTCCAAGACCTTAGTGTAATTTAAGTGTAGGCACACGCGTTCAAGACAGTGTCTGTGTTTTGGATGTACCAGTGACTCGCAGAAGAGGAGCCCACGGTGTGCGGTGGTCTGGCTCCAGCTGGCTAAGAGGATGCAGAAAAATCATGGTGAGCTGTGTAGAACCTCATGAAATACTGAGTCAGTCGATGGAGATGGCTAAAAATACAGCATGCTAAATCAGACACTCTTTTAAACGAGATACTGCAGGTTTAAGAGCAGTATATGGGAGGAACACCTTAAGTTGAGAAGAAATTAAATCTGTTTGTGTTGTCCCACCAATGCGAAGATGGCTGCCACTGTTTGATATTCTGTGACTAAGATGTGGTCCCTTTTCTGAAGAGTGTCCTGACCTCATGGAGGTTATGGATACCTGGACAGCTGATTCTGAGAAAAGGCAGGTGGTCAAAAGTGCCCTGTGGAAGTGAACACAGAGTTCCACGCAAACCCAGAGGCTCTGTGTTCCTCATCACCCTCCAGACAGTTGAAGAAGCCACAGAGGACATTGGTGACCTCAGAGAAGGAAGCTAAAGTCTGAAGAAGTGGACTGACCTGCCCGAAGCCTCCAGCCCAAGCCCACTGACTCACGATCGGGCTTGCTTTCCATTTCACCATGCTGCCTGCACGCTTGCCTGTGACACGTTTCTTGAACTGTGCTAGGAAGTTCAAAAAGTAGACAAGGGTCATATGAGGGACTATCTACGTTCTTGCGAAGAAAAAAGATAATTGAATATGTAAAGAACTTCAGATAAAGTGTATGAGGACAATGCGTTTGTGGCATAATAAACATTTTTCGGAACTAGTTTCAACGTGAGTTTTCTGCATTCATGAAAAGAAAGGCATTTTGGCTTTTTCCAGAGAGCGCCTTCGAGGAAATGGTGTTCTCTGCTGCTGTTCAAGACTTCAGGGCTGTGTTCTTCTCTCAGTGCCGTGGGTCCAAACAGGCAGGTGGGGAGGCCACAGCAGCTTGTCACCGAGAGGCAGCCGATTCTGCACTTTGCATTAGGGGAGACGATCCCGTGGTACAGGAATGTAAAAGTCTATTGCGTGCCCTGGTACCTACCACCCGAGATGCATTGGGACCTGTGGAATAGGAACTTGCCTCTTTCAGGGTGTGCTATGGACTGAATGTGTCCTCCGCAATTTCTATGCTGAAATCCTAACCCCCAATGTGATGGTATTAGGAGGTGGGGCCTTGGGAGGTGCTTCGCTAGTGAGGGGAGCCCTCGTGAATGGGATTAATGCCCTTATAAAAGGGACCCCAGAAAGCTCTCTTGCCCTCTTTTCTGCCACATGAGGATAAAATAAGAAGTCGATAGTCTGCAACCCAGAAGAGGGCTCTCACCAGGACCTGACCATGCTGGCACCCTGATCTCGGACTTCGTCCTCCAGAACTGTGAGAAATAGATGTCTGTTGTTTGTGAGCCACCCAGGCTATGGTTCTCTGGCATGGCAGCCTGAGCTGACGAATGACTAAGACAGGGTGGATGGATCGCGTAGGAATCAATTCTCCGGTGCCAGAAGAAGTTATATTGTGCATGTGCTAATTTAAGAATTCAGCAGAAGGGCATGTAATTTCTGAGCATTCTTGATGGAAGAATGGGTAGGATATTGTTAGATTTGTGATATAAAAAAAGAAGACTTCTGAGAGTCCGGATGGAGGAGGAGAAAGATTTAAATACCTGACTAAAATAAGTGCTTCTCTAACAGGCAGAAATTAACAAAATAGATCAAAAGATTTAAATACCGATTACCAATAAATAAGCTTCTTTTTTCTACGTAACACACAGGCACTCATTGTTTAATGAAAAAAAATAACAGGGGGGTTTACCTGGTGGCGCAGTGGTTGAGAGTCCGCCTGCCGATGCAGGGGACACGGGTTCGTGCCCCAGTCTGGGAAGATCCCACATGCCGCGGAGCGGCTGGGCCCGTGAGCCATGGCCGCTGAGCCTGCGCGTCCGGAGCTTGTGCTCCGCAATGGGAGAGGCCACAACAGTGAGAGGCCTGCGTACTGCAAAAAAAAAAAAAGAACAGATATTATTTTAAAGTTTGAGAACAGAATTTAAATGTAATCCACTCCTATTACACATCAGAAAGTAGTTTGGACTTTTCTAACAAAATACAGCCAAATACGCTTAGGGAAAGATAATCATTTAGCAGTGACTGACTTGGGTCCAAGTATTAGAAATTAAATGCAGCCATTTAGTCCAATCTTGAAGATATTCTAGTCAAGGACCTTTGTGAGGACCAGAAACCCATTCACACTTGCTCAAATGTAGAGACTGACTGAGCAAATACAGGCAGACCTCAGAAATATTGTGGGTTTGGTTCTAGACTGCCACAATAAAGCAAATATCACAATAATGTGAGTCACATTAATTTTGGGGTTCCCAGTGCATATAAAAGTTATATTTACACTATACTGTAGTCTATTCAATGTGAAATAGCATTATGTCTAAAAAAATACATACCTTAATTTAAAAACACTTTATTGGTAAAATGTGCTAACCGTCACCTGAGCCTTCAGCGAGTTGCAATCTTTTTGCTGGTGGAGGGTCTTGCTTCAGTGTTAATGGCTGCTGACTGATCAGGATGGTGGTTGCTGAAGGCTGGCACGGTCGTGGCAATTTCTTAAAATAAGGCAACGATGAAGTTTGATGCATTGATTGACTCTTCCTTTCATGAACGATTTCTCTATAGCTGCAATGCTGTTCGATAGCATTTTGACCACATTAGAACTTCTTTCAAAATTGAGTCAATCCTCTCAAAACTCTGCTGCTGCTTTATCATCTAAGTCATATTCTAAATCCTTTGTTGTCCTTTCAACAGCCTTCACAGCATCTTCACCAGGAGTAGATTCCATCTCAAGAAACCATTTTCTTTGCTCATCCATAAGAAGCAACTCCTCATCCGTTACAGTTTTATCATGAGATTGCAGCAATTCAGTCACATCTTCAGGCTCCACTTTTAGTTCTCTTGCTGTTCCCACCACATCTGCAGTTACTTCTTCCACTGAAGTCATCCATGAGAATTGGAATCAACTTCTTCTAAACTCCTGTTATGTTGATATTTTGACCTCTTCCCATGAATCACAAGTGTTCTTAATGGTATCTAGAATAGTGAATCCTTTTCAGAACGTTTTCAATTGACCTTGCCCACATCCATCAGAGGAATCACTATCTGTGAAGCCTTACAAAATGCATTTCTTATATAATAAGACAAAGTCAAAAGTACTCCTTGATCCATGGGCTGCAGAATGGATGTGTTAGCAAGCATGAAGACAGCATGAATCTCATTGTACATCCCCATCAGAGCTCTTGGTTGACCAGGTGCATTGTCAATGAGCAGTACTATTTAAAAAAAGAATCTTTTCTGAGCAGTAATCTCAACAGTGGGCTTAAAATATTCATTAAACCATGTTGTCAAACAGATGTGCTGTCATCTGGGCTTTCTTGTTCCATTTATAGAGCACAGGCAGAGTAGATTTAGCATAATTCTTAAGGGCCCTAGGGTTCTTGGAATGGTAAATGAGCATTGGCTTCAACTTTAAGTCACCAGCTGCATTAGCCTCTAACAAGAGAGTCAGCCAGTCCTTTGAAGTTTTGAAGCCAGGCATTGGCTTCTCCTCTCTGGCTATGAAAGTCCTGGATGACATCCCCTTCTAATATAAGACTGTTTTGTTGTACGGCTGTTAGCATAACTGATGGCCATCTTGGACGCTTAGTTTCTCCTGTCCTTTTACTGACCTCACCCAGGACTGTACTGTGCAGTGAATCACTTCTCTGTCATCAAAGTCTTTGTAGTTAATAGATACTGTTTAATAATCGTTAGGACCCGGTAGCCTCTATGCTCTCTAGTCCCCCCAAATGATGAAAACCTTCCCTAATGTAATCCCGGTGCCCATGAGACTAGTTACCCATCATAAATCTTGACTTAGGAATGCACGTCCTGTTTCCAAGCACATACCTCCATATTCTAGGTTAGCGATCAAATTGTCCCAACGGCCCCTCGGCAGTGCAGAATGCTTCTGGATTGTTTTCCAGACGATCCCACCCTGTGAGTAAATTACCCTGTAATAAACTGATCCGTTGATTACATGGAGCTTCCTGCCAAATTTTTCAGTCTCAAGATGCCTTCTCAGTCTGGTGGGTACTTTTCATTCCCTCTGTCCTCCAACAGTCGTCTACATTGACAGTCTGTTGTTCAGTGCAGTCACCTTCATTAATCATCTCAGCTGTATCTGCTGGGTGACTTGCTGCAGCTTCTGCATCAGCACTCACTGCTTCACCTTGTGCTTTTATGTTTTGGAGACGGCTTCTTTCCTTAAAGCTCATGAACCAAACTCTGCTGGCTTCAAGCTTTTCTTCTGCAGTTTCCTCACCTCTCAGCCTTCATGAAATTGAAGAGAGCTGGGGCCTTGCTCTGGATGGGGCTTTGATTAAGGGAATGTTGTGGCTGGCTGGATCTTTAGACTACTAAAACTTTTTCCAGACCAGCAATAGGCTGCTTTACTTTCTTATCATTTGTGTTTTCACTGGAGTAGCACTTTTAACTTCCTTCAAGAACTTTTTCTTTGCGCTCACAACTTGGCTAACTGTTTGGTGCAAGAGGCCTAGCTTTTGGCCTGTCTCAGCTTTCAACATGCCTTCCTCTCACTAAGCCTAATCACTTCCGGCTTTTGATTTAAAATGAGAGACATTAGACTCTTTCTTTCATTTGAACATTTAGAGGGCATTGTAAGGTTATTAATTGTCCTAATTTCAATATTGTTGTATCTCAGGGAATAGGGAGGCCCAAGAAGAGGGAGAGAAGAAATGGGGGAACAGCCGGTCAGTGGAGCAGTCAGAACACACACAACATTGACTAAGTTTGTCCTCTATATGGGCGTGGTTCATGGCGCCCAAAACAATTACAATAGTAACATCAAAGATCAGTGATCCCAGACCAACATAACAAATATAATAATAATGAAAAAATCGAAATATTGCAAGAATTACCAAAATGTGATACAGAGACATGAAGAGAACAAATGCTGTTGGAAAAATGGTGCCAATAGACTTGCTTGACACAAGGTTGCCACGAACCTTCGATTTATAAAAAAATGAAATATCTGCAAAGTGCAATAAAGCAAAGCGCAATAAGACCAGGTGTGCCTACGCAGGGCCATTTCATGGAAACAGAACAGCTCCCGGTGGGGAGGGATGGAGACCGACGTCCTCCCCCCGGCTCGCTGTCTCCTGTTCTCTCTCCACACGGGCTTTCACCTGTTTTTCTCTGCATACCTGCTCCATTCTCCTGCTTCGCTCGGCCTACTGTCCTTCTCTGTTTTCTCATTAGTGTGTATGTAGCTGAAAATCCACCCCAGGACCCACTCTGCACAACTTTACCCTTTCATTACCCACCCCTCTCTGGCTGCCATCTCTGTGCCCACAGGGCAAATTCTTGAGACTCGGATTGGTCCAGTTCACCCGCCTACGATGAGCCACCCTTGGGTCAGGTGCCTATACAATCAGCTGTCAGCAAGGAGACAGGGGTCATGTGACATAAGCATGGCGCCCCTGGACTGACCCTTTCATTGAGGGCTTTTGCTGAGGGCTTGTACCCAGAGGAGGAAGCATGAGAGGGTAGGTCCTTCAAAAGCCTGGAATTGGCCACTACCCCCAGGATGGCAGCCAGCAGGTGGGAAGTCCCTGTGGACACTGCCACGGAGAGGCGAGGGCATCCTCGACTCCCACGTCAAGTGAGCATGCACGTGCTTGCAGACCTGCCCACCACTCCCACCCCAACACCTGCCCTGTTGAAAATGCTGCTGGGTCTAGGAAGTGACTTCTGACTGAGGCCCAGTTAGCACAACGTCTTGCTTAGCAGATGATAAATACTTGTAAATTGAAACGAATGATCTTAGCTCAGGTGATGTTAATATGGCTCCTGGCCACACACTTGCATGATGTGAAAACTGATGAGCTTCTCAACAGAGTCTTTTGAAACGAAATTGGTCTCTAGTAAAATTGATATTATTGTGGCTCTTCCCTTCTAAATATTTAATAAGTTAATGTCCCAAGAATTGTAAAGTCTCTTGATTTCTTAAGGTGAACTGTTACAGAATCCTAGCCTGTGATAAGTGCTAAAATGTAGGGTGTTTCTGGGAAGGGATATTTAGGAAGTATCAATAGAATTAGTGCCAGAAACAAAATTCTTTTAGAGGATATTAAGTTGCTTTGATTATGCAGGTTTCAAAAACAGAGAAATTTGTGATGGGGCAGAATTTGTCTTCATAGGACAGATCCGCACTTTAATGAAAGTTGTTATATAATGAAATCTTGAAACTGATTATCTCCATTCTCTGACTTTGGCCAGACTTTTGTGAATTATGGAGGGAGGCCATCAATGTATTTTACATAAATTAACTGTGGCTTCACTTTATTTTCCCCCATCTCTACCTTATGACTAAACTGGCCCCCTCCAAACCCACACACAAACTGAGTTGAGAGATGGTTTGACCGAATAGAATCAGAGGAATATCGTTGGTCTGGAAGTTTTGAGAAAAGCAGAAATAATCAAGGCCTTGACAATTCACGTTAAACCAGTCTCTGGTTCCTCATCTGTGAAATGGGTATAAGAACTTTTGCATTTCCTACCTCCCGTGGTGGTTGTAAGGAGCACGTGGCATAATGTATCCGAAAATGCTTTCAAAAGTATATTTGAGGAGCTTCCCTGGTGGCGCAGTGGTTGAGAGTCTGCCTGCCGATGCAGGGGACACGGATTCGTGCCCCGGTCCGGGAAGATCCCACGTGCCGCAGAGCGGCTGGGCCCGTGAGCCGTGGCCGCTGAGCCTGCACGTCCGGAGCCTGTGCTCCGCAACGGGAGAAGCTGCAACAGTGAGAGGACCGCGTACCGCCAAAAAAAAAAAAAAAAAAAAAAGTATATTTGAAGATGTTCTTACTAAAGTATTAGCTTCATAAATCAGTTTCATCCAGCGAAATGTTTTAGCTCCTTCCATCTACTGAACTAATTGGTCACATGTTCTATAAAATTTTTAAAGTAGTTACATTCTGTAAAATAAAAATACAAAGATGATCCTAAGTTTGGAACTGCCCATAAAAGCCAGCCTCACCTGGAGCTGTGTTTTGCTGTTGCTGCCTATGATTTGGAGGACATGTAAGTACTTGTGCCTGCGCTTTCGCTCTGGGGGGTAAACCCAGGCCAGGAATTCTCACCAAACATGTTAGACATGCTGGGCAAAGGCAAGTACCGAACAGGAGCTTGACTGTACCTGTTGTAATGTGACGCTTTGCTTCCTAATTAACTTTGTACGTCCTTGGCCTCTGCCAGGAACAGTGTTCATATGCTATTAGAATTTTTTATGGTAAAATAAAATGGCAAAGGCTTTCACGCCCCCAAACCTGCCTGCGCCTCATTTTGCCTACTCCAGATGGTGAGATGGACTCACAAATCAGTTGTACAGCAGTGCCCGCTGGGGGTTGTTAAAGGACAGTTGTGGGTCTGGCAGACCCCCTGTGGTCTCAACCTGGGGCATGAGCTCATCAGCTAAAAAGAGCTCACCCCTGGCCATCCACAGGCCCCTGAGCAGCAGTTCCAGCCCATCCACGACTGTATTCTTCAGGCAGATGGTGTCCAGGGGCAGAATAAGCCAATGTTTGCTTACATGCCCTTCTCAGAACATAAAGAAGTCCCATCCGGTGCTCCCGAGGAGTCCAGGGATGACGTTAGTCTGGGACATAAACTTCCAAGACCACCTATTTCCTCATTGCTAGTCCCAGCAATCATGATGCCAGCCTTATGTTTAGACCTGACCAGAGACTCTGTGTTATACTCCATGCTCTGCCCTTTGATCCAAGCTGGTTGGACAGGAGGCATATCTGACCCAGGAGCCACAGATTCATAGGCTGACCAGCCACCAAAAAAATGTGGCTTAGCACGTGGGGCTAGGCCAACCAGATTCTTTCGCTAGGAAACACCAAGAAACAGAGTCTGTTAGCAGCAGGTGTTGAAACTGAATGGTCAAGGCTCAGAGGCCATGATGGGCTGTATTCAAAACAAAGATCTAAGGAATCAGAACATTGACTAAGAAGTAACCTTGAAGCCAAGGAGATTAGAGATAAGAAAGCCTATCTCCTGTAATAAAAATAGACCAAAACCCCAACTCTGAATGTTTCAGAGGAGTCCCTATGCCCGAATGGAGAGACACGACCCTGGGCTTTTGCGGCTCCAGTGAGATTTGGGTGGCAACACAGTGATGTTCCTCACTTCAGCCTAACTGCTAAAGCTTTCTGCAAACACTCAGAAAGTACCTAGAGACTGAGGGAGCGATTCTTCACTCCACTCTGCCCCTCTGTAAAGAAAGGTCAACTATGTACAAAAGACTCCCCCGAAGCTGCTGTCTTGCTTCAGTGACGAGGAATAAACTTAGAGCCTCTGCAAAATGCTGTTGCAGGGCTCGCCATGGGGTGGAGAGCACGGCAGAGGAGAGGACCAGTGGGCCCAGGAACAGAGGGCTTCCCTGCTCCCGCATTTGCTTTTTCTTTCCTCCTGGACCCTGGCTGCTCCTAGCTCTCAGGACCAATGACGTGATCAAATGGAAGGAAGTGGTTGGTGCCTACTTCCATCCCAGGAATGGCTGACATACACAGCCCCAGGGAGCTGGAAAAGGCACATGACAAAGCCAGCCCCTCCTTGCTGGTCTCCATTAGAAATAGGAGAGCAAACTTATTCCAAAGGATGATCTCCAGACATCTTTTAGGAAATGTCATGCATCCAACTCAAGAGCTCTGCTGGCCACTGGAAGCCAGAAAGGATGTGCCTAGGAAGGAGTATGGAACCAAGTAATGAAAACATTAGTGAGAGTGATGGTCAATTAACTGTAAAATGTACACAGATGGTTAGAGGGAAACACAATTGCTGTGAGTCTCTCTATGACCTTTTGGAGGTACAGTTATGACAAATACTGGTTGACACAATTGGGTACTTCATTTTAACAACATTCCAGTGTTCATATTTGCACAAAGAAAAACCCACATTTAGGGAGAGGTCATCTGACTCCTCAGAACTGAAATCAAGTTTTGTTAGCATAACAGTTTCACCACCTACCCCTCCTCCAAGCCAAAGAGCTCTGGCTAACTCTTGAAGGGAAAACACTGCAGGTTACCTGGTCTCTGATATGGGCTCTGTGTGCTTGCTCTGGACTCTGCCAGGCCTTCACAGAACATATAAAAGGGCTTGCTTTTGCCCCCAGTGCCCACTCTGTCACCCAGCTCCTGGTGGCTGAGGCCTACGGGAGCCCCACAGGGCCTGTGGAAGCCACATCTCTTGAAGCCATATTCCCAGTGATGCCGACATAACCTAATGAAAAGTCAGGCTACCACCCAGATGTCTTACCTACGGGACGTTTAGAAACTATTGGATTGGGGACATAGGGTCGACCAATAAGTCATCTGTTGGACCGGATTTCTCATGCTTCGGCTGGTGGCAAAGCCAGAAGCTGTTTGCACGCTCCTGGAGTAGTCCATTTTCTAGATCAAATTTGACAGCATCAAGAGAAAGGGCGTAGATAGTCTTAAGACCGTGAAAACAAAGGGTTGCCAAATTGCCCGAGTTGCTTCATGTATTAATGTTCAGGTGCTTTGGGAACTAAAAGTTTGCTTCTCTCTAATTTAAGGTTTTGTCCTGAAAATTGGAAGGTCCCAGACAAGCTTTCTGTGTCCCAGGGGCCAACTCTTTTAATGGTCCAGGTAAAGGAGAACCAAAGGCTGAGACCAGAAGCCGTGACTTGAGCAGATACGAGGCCCGGAGAAGGGCTGCAGGGCTGTCTTTCTGCCAGGGATGTGCATGTCTGTTGACTGTTAATCTTTCATTTAACTGGAACTGTACAGGAAGCACTGATAGAAGCTTCCACATAGCCATCCATTCAGTCCTTCATTGGCTGAGCAAACTTTCCTGAATTCTTACTATGCATCAGACGCCATGCTAGGTGATCGGGATTCAGCGGTGAGCGAGACAGCGCCTCCCCGCACAGAGTTCACGCACAGAGACTGATCCTTGAGACGCAAAGCCCAACATATGAAGGACTCACCATGCATTCAACGATTTTTCTACCTCATAAGAGCCAGCCTAATGAAAACTGAAGTCCCCTTCTTTCTGGAAACATTTAGGTTTAGAAAATAACAGACTCTGCAATTGCATCTTCTGATTAGGCTACACACAGCTTTCCTTCCCAAGGATCTCTAACTGATTAGTAAGGTACCCACAATATACCAGTGGGGATAGAGAACAAGTTGCCAACTGCCAAGAATCAACAAGTATTTGTTGATTTCAGGAACCATATATTCAGTACTTTACGAGTGAAACCACGGTGCACCGAACACTCACTTTGCATTGTTCATATCAGTACACTGCCATTCAGAACATACTGGATTATTAATGAATGGGCTTGGGTTTTTATTCAGCCTCTGAACTATAGTGCTCTGTGGAGCAAATCTAAACAGGTGAACCAGGTAGAGCTCTGCAGTGATACCACTTTTTCTTTCTTTGTGATACCATTTCTCTGCTGCATTAGCCTGTTTTCCTTAGTTGAAATTGTGTTTGTTTACTCCTGGAAATTTTGCACATGAAATAAAGCACATCCTCTTGCTGGTAATTTTCTTTCCAAGGTGTTAGTGGATCTATGTGTTCACATTTTGTCTTTTCTCTTGCGTACTAGTTCTTTCTCCATTCCCCATAAGGAAAAGATTTTAACAAGCGTTTACAAATTCTCATAATATTAGAAATCACCATGTGATGAACTGATGTCTCAACTGTTTTTGAAATTATAGGATCCTAGACTCTTTTAGTTGGAAGAGAATTTACTGGGGAAATGATCCAGGTTTCTACCCTGCAATCCACCCCATGACCTGTGGACACTATAGAGGCCTACCTGGTCAAAGATTAAGCAGAATTAGGACTTCAGCCGGGCAGGTACTCAAAAGGAGGGAGAGGGGAAAGAATGGGGAGGAGATGGAGGGTTTTAAATATAATTTAATATTTAGGGGAAGAAAGCAATGTAGTCACCACTGAGTGGGAGTGGAAGAATTTCCTTGATTTTAAATCATGCATGGAGTGAGAGGACACCAAAATATTTTCAGTTTGGGGTCTGAAAAGTTTTACTCTAGCTCTGAATCTATGTCAAGGCCACTGTTATCACACTTTAAAGGGATGCCCATGTTAGGATTTGGGGTCATCCAGGCCTAGATTGGAACCTCACCTTTACCGCATTCTAGCTGTGCTCCTCTGGGCAAGTCATGTCCCCTCTTTGAGCCTTATCTGTGAAATGAAGCTGGGACCTAGTCAGTGAAGTGACTATAGAGCTGGAAGGAGAGAACACAGAGTTTCCAACCGCAGGGCACTCTACGAGCATGATGGACTATTGTTATTGATTAGCCTCTGCTTGAATACTTCTAGCGTTGGGGAACTCACTATCTTGCCAGAGCTGAAGCATTACCCATTGATCCACCAGGAGTGACTCCTATGCTCAGCCCCTTCCAGCCCCCAACTGTGGACAGCCTCCCTTTTCAACAGCTCAGGACACCAATAAGCCGCCCCCAAAAGAGGGTGAGCTCGGGACACCTAGGGAGACGTCGCTGGTGCTGTGATAGGAAAGGCTCTTCATCACCTGGCTGAGGTGAGACTAGCTGGAACCGGCTGCAGATCTCCCACAGATTCCACAGTCCCATCACTCCCAGGAGTCATTCTTCTGAGCACCCAAAAGACTCAACTCACCCAGGGCATACCATCCTGGTCCTAGCAAGCAACTTGCAAAACACCTGAGCTTGGTGCATTTAAAGGTCTGGCAGCAAAGACGGTCGGCTCTGTAAGAATGACATGGAACTCATTACCAGAATCATATGGTAAGCCAGAGGAAAATAAGATTCTATTTAGTAAAACTCCATGAGACTGCTCATGTCACTGCTCAGGGACAGCGTTGCTGAAGTGAAGTTCGCCTGTGCTGGATTCAGGAGAAAACTTGCCTGTCCTTATCTTGGAGTCCAGACTCTTGTCAGTTATGACATTTGCCCACACACTCTCCATGGCAGCTGGCTGAGGTGGGCTGGAGGGGAACAGGGAAAATAGAATAAACTGAAGCCAGTCAAGAAACAGTGAGCTAAGGGTTTAAGTGTTTGGGCTTTAGAGCAGCTTGGCCACATCCTAGCTGTACACTTCTCTGTGCCTCTGTAAGTGGGGATGAGGACATATTCCTCATAGGTTCAGGCTATAAACACTAATGAGATGCTATAAGTAGCGTGCTGAGCCCAGGACCTGGCACAGAGAAATCCCTTGATAACTAGTGCTTGATAGTTGGTATCATGTGATATTGTGGCAGGGCTGGGGAGAAACTCCCAGGGTGTCACTAACCCCCAGTGGTCTCTCTTGTACTCAGACCCCAAGACACCTCTTCTGGTGCTAGAACTGGTCTCGTCAGAGCATCTTTGCTCTGTTCCTGAAACAAACTATAAAATGACATCAGTTCTTGAAACGCACCTGTAGTAAACTGTTTCTTTGGGATGGATGGGGAAGGATGCAGTGAGCAATTCAGATTTAGACACCGCCCTCTTTCCCGTGCAGAGGGTCACACAACCTTTTTCTGCAAGAGGCCTGATTGTGTGCATGCCCGCGTGCGCACGTGCACAAACGCTCCACATCTTGGACAAGCGAGCCTTTTCCTGATTGTCCTGTGACTCTTCCCAAATTACTTCCAGGAGGGATAAAAAGGGAGCCTAGCTTCCTGGAGGCTTACACAGAGAGGAGCTGCTACTTGGAGGGAGCGGGTGGGCTCAGCTGACAACCCACTGTGTCCCCATAGGCAGTGGCTTCACTTCACTGGTTTCTAAAGAGATACCACTTTGACCTGCTCCCATATCACTTAATGCTGGAAACCAAGCCTACATTAAACCCCAAACTTCCCTCTTTCCACACTCAACACGATCTAATCAATTAAATAAGGGGGAAAAATATATATATAGACCTGAGCTGTCCAGTATGGTAGCCACTAACCCCATGTGGCTATTTAAACTGAAATTTAAATAATTAAAATGAAATAAAATTTAAAATTCAGTTGCTCAGGTGTACTAGCCACATGTCAAGTCTCAATAGCCATGTGTGGCTAATGACTTCCATATTAAACAGCACAGATACAAAACAGTTCTGTCACTGCAGATAGTTCTATTAGACAACATAGATCTGCTATGGATGGAAACGTGTCCCCCCACCCCACCCCGCCCTGCCCCACATACATAGGTTGAAGCCTTAATCCCCAGTGTGTTGGCATTTGGAGATGGAGCCTTGGGAGGTAATTAGGTTTAGATGAGGTCATGAAGGTAGGGCCTTCATGGTGGTATTAATGTCCTTATAAGAAGAGGGAGACACACCAGAGCTCTCTCTCTCTCTGCCATGTGAGAACACAGCAAGAAGGTGGCCAACTGCAAGTCAGGAAGAGAGCCCTCACCAGGAACTGAACTGGCCAGCACCTTGATCTTGGACTTCCAAGCCTCCAGAACTGTGAGAAATAAACATCTGTTGTTCAAGCCACCCCATCTATGGTACTTTGTGATAGCAGCCAGAGCAGACCAGTGCAGATAATAAGTATTAATGAGTTCAGTCCAGCTTCTTTTATTCATGTGAACTGGGTTTTTCGCCTTGAAACTGGTTCTGGAAAAATATTTTCCCCGTGCAAGTAAAACGTGGCTCTCAGCAGGTGGCCACCTGCAGCTTCTGAGAAGGGCCTGATGTTGCACCTGTGTTTATTTTTGCAGCCTGCAATGGCCACAGTGTCTCCTCCTCCCTAAAGATTTCCAAATGGCATTTTCTTCTAGATGATAAAGAACAAGCTTGTAAATATCAGCCCTGGATGTGAGGGGATGGGGGCTGTTTCATCCCAAGTCTAAATCCATGCTGTCACCTAGTGGATCCCCCCCGCCCCACATGAGAGGAACAAGGACTTTGTGTTAATGACCAGAAGCCTTGATGCAAATTTGCCTGGCAAACCCTAGGAAGGTGAGCATTAGCTGTGTGTCAGGTGGTGAGCTGAGCAGTTCACACACATTATCTCAGCTAATTCGCAACACCAATTATCATGCACATTTTCCATGAGGAAAAGGGCTCAGAGAAGTGAAGAACCTGCTTCACTGACAGAGCCATTGGATGAATAAATGAATGAACAAATCAGTAAAGGCATGCAGGCTTAGTTTATGTGCACTGCATTCAGATAAACTCTGCAGAGATTAATAATCCTGGGGGAGTCTGGGAATGGATAGATGGAATAGCTAACATTTATCCCCCCTCTGGAGGAATCCTCCCTCAGGCTCCCGTAGAATCATCCGCTGATTATAGGACCTTTCCTGCTCTGTCTCTCCTGGCACCTGACTCGCGACCTAAGCTCAAAGCCACTGGCAATCCACTGCCATTCTGCTCTTAGGAACTGGAACTAGGAAAGGTTCCTGTGAATGGGGAACCCGAGTGACTCTCTAGGAGGAAACTGATCAGAAAGGCAGGAGGTGCACAGGTGTGTAGAGTGAGAAGGAGTTAGGAGGGCAACTGCCTGGGCTCCTGGTGGCTTCCAAGCCCTGGTGCCAATTGGCGTGAGGCTTGTGATGGGACATGTGGTGTGTCTGCAGATGCTCCCCAGCTCCAAGGGCTTCTGGGGGGGCTGCGATCACAGGACCCTGGCCACCCCGCCCCAACATGGACAGAGATGGACATGCAGCCCAGACGAGCCGATCACATTTGCTCTCCGAGGAATGTGGTTGGAGCTGAGTGTCCAGTGGCAGCACCTCATTCCTTTCCTCCTAAAGGCCTGGATGCCTCCTTTGTTTATTTCTCTTGAGTAAGTTTCTACTGTTTGTAACCAAACAAGCCTACTGGCATCTGCTCTTGTTATTTAAGTAAACTAGTTTGAGTGGCCTCTTTCCTCTCAACCAGAAAAGCCCCTAGAATATTGCATCTCCAGCTGTGCGTCACTGATGCACCTTCTGATTCCTCTCCAGTCCTTTCCCTCCAGTCGCCACACAGATGGCTTCTTGGATGTGCTGATGCTCTGCTATGGACGGGATAGAAGGCCTGGGCGATGGCCAAAGCTCTCCCTTTGGGGCACCACCTCCAGAGAGGCCAAGCCCTTGAGCTCACCTGATGTGGCAGATGTGACGTTGCCTGGGAGAAATGTGGTTTGCCCTCTCTAGAAAAGAATCACCCTCTTCCCCAAACTGCCTTCCAGCCACGCTCACCCACTTGCTACTTTTTGTGGGTTGGAGCTCTAGGGCCCTGCAAATTCAACGTTTCTCCCTCCCTGCTGGTCAGGCCAACCTCCAGCTCAAACCCCGAGGCCACCACCACTCCCTGTACTAGTAGCTTAGCAGTGAGGGCTGAGTCCTAAACTGGGTGGGAAACAGTAATCATGACTCCCAGCTGGGGGCAGTTCCCCATCTATCACCTTGTTTGTTGTCCCCACCCAACCGTCCCATGAGAGCAATATCTCCATTTCCCAGATGAGGAGACAGGCTCAGAGAGGTTAAGTAACGTCCCAGATATAATGTCCCAACATATCTGGTTGGGGACAGAATCTAGATGCCGTTGAAAGGAAAAGGCCAGTGTGCATGAGGTACCAACACGGCCTTCATCTCCAGTGAGAGGGAAGTCTTTAAAGCGGTGATTACATCTCTTCTATTCCTGCTCCGAGAAGCCAGGCCCCCGCAGGCGCTGGATCCGGCCTGACCCCTTTGGCCATACAGTGGGGCACAGGTTACTTGGCTGAGGGAGTGGCAGGTTTTCCCATCACACCTGAACTCTACTTCCCTCAGGACTGACAGATCCTTTGATGAAGCGGTCATGATCTAAACAGTCGGTTTCACACTCTATCAGGTTTCCTGCTCCATCTTGCTCAAACCAGTTACCATTGGAGAGGATGTACTTTAGTCCCTCACCCACAGGCTGTTCCCTCTGCGTGCCCTCTACCCTGATGTCCTGAGAGTACAAGTTGCTAATCTGATTGGCCGGAGTCCAGGACATTCCCTGGGCCCTGCATCACCAGTGGCCAAGCTTACTCCATCTTAAAAGTCAGTGCACCTGTGCTCCCTGAGTGCCTGTTACAAGGTAAAGCCTGCCTTTGTGAGCAGGCATGACCAGGTTCTTCTTTCCTAGCTCTTCCATGTTGGTAACTAAGTGGGCAATCAAGCTGGAGGCAGCAGGGAGCTCCAATCATACCTTCAGCCCAACTTTGAATGCTCCAAAGCAGCTTTCCCTTTAGCTCAGTTATACATTTTTTTTCCTGTTTATCTGGTGGTGTACTGGTAAATGTTTGACAACCAAGTCTTTCTGGAGGTTGGGAAGGGTGAAGAGGACAGGAACAACCCTGATTTGTACATTTGCCAGTTTCCATAGTGTAAATACTCTCACTGTGGCCAGTTTCAAGACGTCAAGTGGCATTATTAGGAAGGAATGTAACCTTAGCACATCGTTCTATAGTATTTCTGCTCTACAGACGAAGAGCCATAAATAACTTCGAGTGTAGGTAACTGTAAAATGTAGCAAAATAATTAGGGAGTGCTGAATTTTGAATATTTATTACCTTAGTTTTAAATATAGTTTAATTGTAAGTTGATATAGTTTAATTTTTAACAATGGCTGTATTTAACAACCAGCTTACAAAATTCCTGAAAAGTTAATCACTGGCTCTCATGAGCTGTTCGAGCTGGCTCCAGCACACTACTCTATTATTCCTCTGCATAGGGTGTTCGCTCAACTGGGACCCCATCCTGTTTTCATCTGCCAAGCAACCTTCTCTTTGGGGAACAGCCTCTTCCATTCCATTTCATTCTGGAGGGGCTGACAATCACAGGACCTGCCTCCCCCACCATCCTGATAACAGGACCTGTGACCAAAGCCATGGGATGAAGGGATAGGTGACAGGGCTGGGTGTGGGCATTCCTGGGATGTGACACCATAATACCGTCAACCCCATTCTCACTTGGGAAATTGTGGGAAACAACTCAGCCAACCCCAAAACTATGTCTTGCCAGTATTGAGCCTAATGTTTCCTTCTGATAGCTCACTAGGGCTCCCCCTGTACCTGTGCCCCATGCCGCAGGACAGCCTGGGTGAACCTTGACAGGCCTGAGTTCCAGTCCTGGCTCTGCCATTCCCTAGCTCTGTGCTCAGGAACAGCAGGGGTGGCGGAGGGGGGTGGGTGTAAGCTACTTCACCTTTCAGAGCCCCTGTTCCCTCATCTGTAAAACATGCCAAGAGCGGTTCCTATTTCACAAGGTGCTAGTGAGAATTAGATTGTTCACATCAACTGCCTCCCTCTGTGCCCAGTATGCACTTAACTGTTGGCCAATTTTCGAGCCTGGAGGGATGGGGGCGGGGGCTACTGGGCCTCTGGAGAGGGAATGGGAAACAGGGTCCCACTGGACAGCCCTGTCTCCACCTGAGCTCTGCGCTGGGTTTTCCTGATGCCTAGTTTATTCTCATTTATTCTCATTAAGAGTCTCTAGCTCCCCTCACTGCACTTGCCAGCCTGCAGTTTTCTAGAACAGTGGAGCCTCTCTTGTAACAACCAGCCTGGGGCAATGGGAATCTGGCTTCTTCCTGGAGAGGGGAGACAGGGCCTGGAATGCAGGGTGGGCAGACTCCCATGGGGAGAACAGAGGTTGCAAACTCTGGGGGACTGTCCAGCCTTTATATGTCCCGCATTGGGTTTTGGAAACACTGGAATTCATTGCTAAGATTTACAACCCAAGAGCTTTTGCCTGACACTGGGCCTACACTCCTGGCTGGGCAGCAGTGGCTGGAACTGACCCCACGGTCAGGCAGGAGCTCTGGGGCTTGCCAGCCTCCCCCTGGCTCCCGGCGCCACACCCGGGGTGTCCAGCTGGGCCTCACAGGTGTGCACATTTGCATCCTCAAGCTAGAGGTCGCTGCACAAACTTAGGGGCAAGTGTATATAACATCCAGGGCTCTCACCACCCCATCTATCCATCTATCAGCGTCTGCACCCTTACACCGCAGATACAACCTCCCGCTATCACAGATAAACCATCTCTGCTTCCATCTAAAGCCAATCCCTCTACTGTAAACTAGACCCAACCCCGCTGGTTTACTCAAGGATACCATTCCAGCAATTCCTCATCTCTCTGAAACCGTGGGTTAAATCCATTTCACCTGCCTTCACTAATCAAGGTCGTTTTAAGACTTGCATGTCCTCCAAGCAGCACAAAGCCTAAACAGTAAGATTTTTGCCTGAGTTTTTGTCCAGAAACTTGGAATCAGCTGTGTCTAATTCGATCTGAGTGGGTTAAGACTGGATAGGACCACTGACCCTCTAACTGGGCCTGTGCCAGTGTCCGCTCAGTGACTTTTTTTTTTTTTTTTTGCTGTACGCGAGCCTCTCACTGTTGTGGCCTCTCCTGTTGTGGAGCACAGGCTCCGGATGTGCAGGCTCAGCGGCCATGGCTCACAGGCCCAGCCGCTCCGCGGCATGTGGGATCTTCCCGGACCGGGACACGTGTCCCCTGCATCGGCAGGCGGACTCTCAACCACTGCGCCACCAGGGAAGCCCCCGCTCAGTGACTTTTTGACATCAGAGGGCTAAAACCTCCACCCTCAGAACACGCAGAGGCCTGTAGCCGAGTTACACCCAAGCAGAAGGACAATTACCGCACCTTTTTCCAACCACCTCCCCATGCTCCCCACGCCTCCGGCCACCCTGAGTCTTCATTCACTACCCCATAAATACCCCAGGCCCTTGCCTTGGGGGGCGGACCATACCTGACCTGCGGCTTGTTCGCACAGCTTCTCATCTGGCTGCCTCGCAAATCAGTCCTCTCTTCGCTGCAAACCTTGGCGTGTCAGCATTTGGCTTGCTGTGCGTCAAAGGAGCCTCTTCTGCCTCGTCAGTTTTTCTCTACTGGGTCATTCTCCATCAGACCACAAACGTCTGGTCATTGATTCCTTCTTAAAAAACCATTCTGTCAACCCCGCTTACCCTGCCGGCTCCTGCTCAGATCTCAGCTTTCCTTGAAGCTAAGCTCCATAAAAAGTCATCTACACCTGCTGTCTCTAGCTCGTCTGCTCCCGTTCTCTCCCCCAAACTACTCCACTCAGGTGTTAACCCCCATCGCTCAACCAAAATTGCTCTGGGCAAGATCACCGGTACTGAATCCAAGTTGCTGAATCCAAAAGCGAATGTTCAGGCTCCTCTCACTTGGCCGAGCAGCAGCATTTGTCAGAGCCGACGGCTTCCCCCGTTACACCCCTTCTTAACCTGTCTTCTGAAATACCCGGCTCACTGCTTACTCCTATTCATTCTCCAAACTTGATGGATTCTTTGCCTATGTTCTACCGTGCTGCTGGCACAGTGAGGGCACAAGGGAGTCTAGATGCCAAGCACCAAAACGTTACATTTGATGGAAGATTTTTTTCTATCAACTACGTTACCCTTTGCATACTCCTGCGCTGAGCTGTTGCTCCTCCTGGCCGTAGAGGCAGCACCTGGCAGAGGGACGGCGGCCGCAGCGGGTGCCCCATGGGGGACCCAGCAAGGGGGAAAGGGCAGAAATGCTGTACCATCGCTTCTCGCTTAGCTGGATTATTAATTCCCACAGCCTCCTAACTGCTTTCTCTGCGTCCCTCCTTACCCTGTTCTCAACATAGAGCAAGTCAGATCCTGTTACTCGTCAGCTGAAAACACTCTAACTACTTCCCATCCCACTCGGAGTAAAACCCCAAGTCCTTACTATGGTTTGTAAGGTCCCGCTCGAATGGACCCTCTCTGTACTCGTCCCTACCACTCTCCCCCCACTCCTGCTCCAGCCAGCTGGGCTCTCTGCTGACCCTCAAGCATCCCACCTTCAGCCTTCGCACCTGCCCTTCACCCTGAAACATGCCCCCAGGTTGTCACCTGGCTGTCGCCCTTAACCTTTGTCAAACCTTGTTTAGATGTTGCCTCTTCAAGAAACCCTGCTTTCCTCCTACCCTCAGGACCATCCTCACCCCTACTCTTTTTGTTTTCCCCTTAGCCTGTCATCTTCTGATACCCTATTATGGTTTACTTATATTCATTGTCTGCACCCCCCAGCCCCAAGAGCCTAGGAGGGCGCCTAGCACATAACATGCACTCAAATATTTCTTGACTACATGAATTTCTAGGAACGACCGTGTCTTTGATCAGATTATCAAAGAGTTTTGTGCTCCAAAAACCATTTAAAAACTAAAAACATTTCCAAGGACTAAAGCTGTTTGAAACAAACTAAGCCCTTGTCCCAGTCCTCAAAGAGCCTTTCCGAGCAGGGTCACAGCAACAGATCCAAATATATGTTGCCCTTGGCTTTTCCCAGTCCCCCCACCCCGACTTGGCAGTGTTGGGGATCCCCTCCTCCCTTGAATGCCAGCTGGGCAGCAGCTTCCAGCCCCCGTGAGAGTGCTTCCCCAGCAGCAGCACAGACAGGAGAGAGACCATGAGCTTTACCACTCAAGTGGGCACTGTATGTAGAGTATGTGCTGGGATCAACAAGAACAGCAGTAAATACAGAACAAAAAATAACGATCTTTGAAATGACAACAAACGGGGCACATTATCTAAGCACTAACACCTAAGGAGGCCGCTGCTTAGGCTCTGGTGGGCAGCTCCTCAGGAGAGAGAGGCCGACTTCTTTCCAGGCTGCCTCATCTTCAGGCCTTGTAACTTTTCATCTTTCAGCGCTTTCAAGAATTTATCTGCAAGAGAGCAAAACAAACTTAGCTGTAGGAGACATAAGGGCTTTTTCTAACACTTCCAAAGCAAGCTTCTGGGAAGCAATTGTGTGCTCCCTACATGTGCCCCAAACCCATTATGACCCAAGGTGGGTGAGGGGAAAAAAACCCTAACAGCCAAAACACGTCAAAGTGGAGAATAGGTGGTTGAGAAATCCAGGACTCAGAAAAGCCCAAGTATTCCTGGAGTTTTCTTCCCGAGGATGTGAGGAAGGAGACATTACAGGGTGCCTGATGAATTGGGGACCATTCCTATGGCCACATGGACCTAAACATGTCTGTTATTTCACAATAATGGGGATGGTCTTTCTAGAACCATCTGCCCTTTTCCAGTGGTCAGGGGCTAGCCTTAGCCAGACAAGGTGTTGGGAAGGACAAAATCTGTGGAACAGCCTATGGCTGTTTGGTCCATCTGGGAGCAGAATATTCTACAGTGCAGCTTGGTCCTTCTGGGAGTAGAATTGGGTTTAACAACTTTACTCTCTAACATCAAGGACTCAAGTCTGCGCAGCAGAGGAATCCTGCCCACATCAGCACAGCTGGTCTGCCCAAGACTTCAGACCTTAGACCAGACGGCAGAGGCAAGGACCCTGGTGAAAGGGCGGCCAGGGGTCACAGGAGGCTACCTTCCAGCAGTGAGAAATTGAGGATGCCCAAACTCCTCAGTGAACATCCTTGGGCCTTCTGGGTCTTACACTTCCCCCTACAGATCAACTGACCCTCACCTACTTCCCCCTCCTCCCATTGAGGACCCCAGTTTAAGATAAACACTAAAAGTCAGGTCTCTAGAGACAGGGGCTGTGTGTCTCGGGAGGGGGTGGGGGGGCGGTGTGCGAAACTCCAGGGTGTTAGTATCACTGTGCAGGAGGCTTAAAGTTCAACTTGAGGGTTGTGATGGACAGAGTTCCAGGTTTAGAGGCTCAGAGTCCAGACTAACAAAAGGGCTCAGGACGGAGGGAGGCTGGAATTTGGGGCAAAGGGGGCCGTGAAGTCCAGATTTATGGTGGGCAAAGGAATCGGTTGAAATCCAGGATGGAGTGTCTGGGTTCTGAGGGGATCGGTTTGGGATCAGGGATTCCTGGAAGCTGGAGTCTGAGCCCAAGGCCACACTGAGGGTGAGGGGCTCAGGGGGCATGGAGCCAAGGAGGGAGCAGAGGCAGGGTAAGGGTGGGCTCGGCCGAGGTTACACACAGCGCTGGGAGTCGAAGCCGTCCCCAGTGATGGTGAGCAGCTCCAGCTCCTTAATCCGGATCTCCAGCTCGCACAACTCCTCGGGATGGGAGGCAGAGGCTAGCCGGGGGGTCGTGGGGCCGGGGGCCAGGGGCGAGACAGCCACCTCGGGCGCCGGCTGTGGCGAGTAGAAGAAGCGCAGAGGCTCGTAGGGGATGGAGGCCAGGCCGGAGGGCCAGGGCGGGGGACAGGGGCGCTCACTGGGGGAACCCAGGCCAGGCGGCGGTGGCGGCAGGGGCGCTGGGGCAGGGTGCGCCTGGGGCAGAGGCTGGCTCCCAGTCGCCCCGCCCGCCGGCGCCCCTCCCGCCTTCAGCGGCACGAAGAGCTTCTTCCAGATGTTGAAGTCGCTGAGCGGGGACGAGGAGATGCCGCGGTCATAGAGGGACGGGAAGTAGAGGGGCGGGGCCGGTCGCTGGCTCCTCGTGGGGCTCTGGCTGCCGCGCCGCCCCTTCGGCATCTTTTGAACGGGAAGGTGAGTGGGAGGAACCCCGTGCCGGGAGACGCGAGCCCTGGCCCCGAGTCACCCTGGTTCTGAGGTTCCACAGGCCACGCCCCGAGGGAGAGCGGCCCCCACCCTTTCGCCCGGCCCCGCCCCAAACAATCAAGATTCTAAAGCCCCGCTGGCCACGCCCCAGAATATGACCACGCCCACCGACGCGCCCCTAGAGTGAGAAAGGCCAGCGGAGTACCTGGAAAGGGAAATCCCGCACGTACGCCCTGATGTGCGACCCGTCCCCTCCGGGCGCTCCGCCAACATCCTCGACGACAGGTCCGGGTCCTCCAGATCCCGCCCCACGACTCCTCCTACCGCCCCTAAATTCCGCAAGCCTCACAACCGAGCTACTGCACCCCTGGCGCCTGCTCTCGCATCCCGCCATAACTTCATGCAAAAGTAGGAAGCTGGGAGCTGGTCAGAACTCCGAGGGAAAACTTTCTTCAGTCTTCCTCTCCTTCTATAGGGAGAAAAAAAATTCCTAGAAACTTGCCCCCTGCCCCAGCAGACTTCCCTTACCACTCCTCATTGCAAAGAAGTTTAGGGACAGGAGTGTCTGACTTTTCCTCCTTTACAACGGAAGAAGAAGGTAGATGGGAATGGCTGTTAGAGCCAACCCATGTTTCTACCAAATTTCCCAGTGTTGTGGACGATTCTGGAAGAAAGGGACCCTGGTATGGATTTGGAATAGATCTGAACTAGGTGTCTTCAATGAAATGTAGTTTAGTTCTCTTCCGAACATTCATTATCAGGAGCTAACAGGCAGTAAACGAACCACCAAAAGGAAATCCTGCAGAATGGCCCTCGAACAGCTCAGCTCTTCTTTACGGTGTCTTGGACATACTGTCCAAGGGACATGCCCAGCTCATATAGATGAGTAGCCTGTACTAATCATAGACTGAGGGTGAGTAAATTTCCTTGAAAACGTCTGCCTAATGATATTGATGTAAATGAACAAAGATGGGTGGGGGCCAGTTTAGACTGTTGGCCAGTCAAGATCTGAGTCAGTACCAGCTCCACTAGCAAATGCTGTGTGTGTGTGTGTGTGTGTGTGTGTGTGTGTGTGTTTGGCAGCAAAGCAGAGAGAATCAGATATCCAAGATGGACAAGTTGCTTGACTTCTAAGATGGCTTTCTGTAAAATAAAAATAAGAGAACCAGGCTGCCTCATAGGGTTGTTTGTGATAATCAGATGGAAGACAGAATAGTGTGTGTGAAGCACTTGTAAACTTAGAAACTCTGTCCAAATGTAAGGAGCAGCAACCCCCACTGAGGGGCTTGTCTGAAGCTGAGAAGATTTTCCTCCCCACACTTACCTGTAAGCTCCTTGAGGGCAAGGGTCCAGCTCAAGGATCCTATAATGCTGAGCATATAATAGGATTCAATAAATATTTGGACACTTTTAAAACAGTGTTATGTGTTGTGGGAACTGAAGGGGATCACCCCCAAATATGCCACTTTGGCATAAGAATTATTTTAAGTTGGCAATTGAAAAAAGCAGACACAGGAGGAACTTCCTCCTCTCCTTTTATGGCCTAAAAGCAGGCCATAAATTTCCCTTTGTAAAGGTAACAAAATTTCCTTTGTAAAGAAAATAAATTTCCCTTAGTGAAGGTGTCCCCAACTCCCTCTCCCGTGCCAGGAAGAAGAGATGACCCTTATTACTGGAGATGGCACTAACTTGAGCCTGCATAACAGACCTTACCAAACAACCCTTGTCTTCCATAAGTTTCCCCCGTATACTTACCTTCCCACCATTTACCTAGAAATTAAAAGGCCTAGAAATCCAAACCCCTTTCCCTTTGTCTTATCATCTGTTCGCAATTTAACACCCTTTGTTGAAATGGTTTCTGAGCTCTCAAGCCTAAACACTTCTTTGGGTTTTCATTACTTTTCTGTAAGGCCCACATATGCATACATAATAAATCTTTTCTCCTGTTAATCTGTCTTTTGCTACTTTAATTCTCATGACCCAGCTACTGAACCTAAGGGAGTTGAGGAAAAGTTTTTTTTTCCATTCCTACAGTAGTAGGAACCATAGTAGTGGTAAGAACCAGGGTTTGGGACTCAGGCCTGGGACTGAGCCCTGGATCCACTATGTATTTGGCTGTGTAGGTTGAACCTTTCTGAACCTGTTTTTCATCTATATAATGGGACTAGTAATGGTACCTAATTGCTTGGATTGGCAAGATTAAATGAGACAATCTAAGTACCTGGCCGTAATACCTACTCAGTAAATGTTAGCACTTGTTATTACCTACTGAAGATCCTTAGAATGGAAAGAGATTTTGCATTATGTTTTTTATAGTTTATTTTTATTAAACTATATTATTTACTACTACTAATATTATTAAATAATAAAATAATATGATTAAATAATATTATTAAACTATTATTTTTAATTAATTTATTTATTTTTGGCTGCGTTGGGTCTCTGTTGCTGCACACGGGCTTTCTAGTTGCAGCGAGCGGGGGCTGCTCTTTGTTGCGGAGCATGAGCTCTAGAGCACGGGCTCAGTAGTTGTGGCGCACGGGTTGCTCCGCGGCATGTGGGATCTTCTCGGATCAGGGCTCGAACCCGTGTCCCCTGCATTGGCACACGGATTCTTAACTACTGCGCCACCAGGGAAGCCCACGTTATGTTTTTTAAATGATGTGATATAATCACATGTTTTTACTTGTATTTATCCATTCAAAGAGAAAAACCTTCCAGATGTTTTTTCTTAACCCCAAGATAATCTAAACAGATTTGATACTGGATGGCTTGCTTATAACACAGTTGTATGAGACAATGGGTTAAAAAGGTTGTTTCCTCTAACAACCACACTACAAGAAAACTCAGGTGCCATAATGAACAAACACTGAGATAAACCCCAGTTTGGAGGTGAAGTCCATATGGGGTCATAACAAACCATGGTAGTTAAGGCAGAACCCTACCGATTATTTCTGCAAACAAAGGTCTGGGAAATTCAAGTCGCTAATGAAAAGATGAGCAGGCTTGCATGCATTTTAAACAGAACTCTTCTCTCCCTGCGGTCTAAAGCTCTTGTATCACCTGCCTCTTCCCCCAAATCTCCATTAAGTGCCATCCTGTTGGGACTTGAGGGACACAATTCCTAACACACCTGCCCCCTGCCTGCATTTGGAACCAACTGAGAAAGACACACACGAGTCCTTTTTTGCTGCTAAAGGTCAGCTGGAGGATGCTGCTATCGGTCTGGCAGCCAGGTGGGCTTCCTGATACTGCACCTCTCAGGTGAGCTCACCCACACTGCGCAAGGCCCTCTGGGAAAACCACAGGCCTCGTGTGCAGGGAAGGGGCCTTTACCGGCACAGTGAAGAGCTGGCCAAGAACCGACCTGGTCCTTTCTCCAAACTCACTAAGCAGGGCAGTCCTTCCTCCACTCTCTGGAGAAGAGGGGCCAGGAGGGTCACTCTTAAGAATCATGACGCTGCGGGATGTAAGTTCCTCCCAACACTCTGATTTAAATTTTCTATTTAACCCAGGCTGCCTCTCTGCAGTTGGGGTTTGTAATTTTCCATTGCCACAGCCCTCTCCAGAAGGTCCTGGGAGTACCTGGGGTGCTGTTCACCTGGTTCTCTTCGTCATGGGACTGCTGGAGATGGTACAGAAAGCCTCCCCTGGGAGTCCCCTTCCCCTCCATCACTCTAGCTCTGCATCTAGACACACTGCTGGCCGTCACATCTTCACTAGGGTCTCTGCCTCTTGAGGGGTGTGTCACGATTTGCCACGCCTGCCTTGGCTCTGGGTGGCTTTTAGGGACATGCAGTGTTTGTGGCTTGGAATACAACAGCGTTTTTTATGAAGAGAATGTTTGTGTCCCACCCAAATTCATATGCTGAAATCCTAACTCCCAGTGGGAGGGTATTAGGAAGTGGTTAGGGCATGAAGAAAGAGCCCTCCTGAATGGGATGAGCGACCTTAGAAAAGAGAGCTCCCTTGCCCCTTCCGCCACATGAGGGCACAGGAGACAGCCACCTATGAACCAGGAAGTGGGGTCTCACCAGACACCAAATACACTGTAGCTGTGATCTTGGACTTCCCAGCATCCAGAACTATGAGAAATAAATGTTTGTTGTTTAAGCCACCCAGTCTATGGTATTTTTGTTATAGCAGCCTGAACCAACTGAGACAAGAGTCGTGTCTGAATCAGGACCCCTTGTGACTCTGCGAAAGTCATGCCACCTCCCTGATCCTCCATTTTCTGACCTATAAAATGAAGATAATATCTACATCACAAGGTTGGTGTATTTGATGAAAATATGTATAAGCAGTACCTGGGACACATCACGGGTGCTCAATGAGGTGTGACTATGATTAGTATTCAGTTACACATGGATTCCTTAATTCAGCATTAGGTCCTGGTAAATTGATGAGAAAAATGGAGCAGGGGATCTCTCCTCGAAAATCAAACCCACTCCAGATTGAAAAGCCCTACACCCTAGAAGCTGATTCCCTGTTGTCCTGCTGAAGACAGTGGTAGTGAAACCGCAGAATGCGTTTCGGGACTTAGTAGAGCATAGGTTCTCCTGTCTTGGCACAGAATTCAGTGAGAGGCAGAGTGACAGGTAAGGAAAGAGTTTATTAGTAAAGGATGCTTGTGAGAAATACAAGCTGGCAGGCAAGGGAGTGACACCCTGAGAACTTAGTGGGCTACAGTTTTATAATCAAAGGAAGAGTGGAGAGGGGGAGAAGAACACCTTCTTCCTCATTCTTCAGTAAACATCAAGCTTCCATCATTAGCTCCTCCTCCACAGCAGGGCGGGGGGGCGGGGTTTCTTGTCCCTACATAGTCAACCCGGAACTGTCATGGTGCTGTGGAAGTGAGCAAAAGGGTGGTAACATATAGTAAGATATGGTAAATCATCTCAGGTTTCAGTATAATGTCACCTTTCTCCTATATTTCTGCTCTTAGTACAAGCAGATAAATCCCCTTCTCAAGGACGATTAACTTGCTGACTTCAAGGGGCGTGATGTAGGACTCATTCCACAATTGTTTTATTGTTTGGGGGCATGTCTCATGCTTCTGTGGTATGGTTTTTTTGCCAAGCAAGTCTGTGTGGTTTTGTTGCTAGGCAAGCCTGCTTGGTTTCGTTGCTAAGCAAGCCTGCTTTCTTGAGTGATCATGAACTTACAGGGGTCTTCCACACTGTTCTTTCTATTTAAGATCCCCTTTGGGATGAACTATTTAATCACCTACTTTGTCCCTTTACTCTGTCCCTATAGTAGTAAACACATAAAGAGAGGCTACTGCGTGCCAGGTACTTGTCTTCACTAATTTCGTCTTTCTAACAACCCCTAGAAGTAGGTGATGTTATCCCCATTTTCCAGGTGAGGAAACTGAGGCACACAAGGTTAAGTAACTTACCTGAGGTCCTGTGGTTGGTTAGCGTCAGAGCTAGTGTTCCACACGGGCAGGCTGGCTCCAGTGCTCAGTCTCTTCACCACTCCCTGCTACAGCCTCCCAACTGTTCTCTCAGCCCGCAGGCGAGGCCACCTTCCTGCCCTCTGGCTTCCCGTCCTCTTCCTGGCAGGGGGCTGGCTCTAACTGGAAGTTGTTTGTGCCACAGTTCAAGGGCCCAGCTATTCTGGGAAGCATGGAACAGTCTTTTCTTTATTACTCATTTGAAGTAACCATTGTGTTGGTCTGAACCTGGGCGTGGGTAGGGAGCAGGCATTCCCACCTCCCTTCCCAGCATCCACGATTTCAAGAAAGCTTCTAAAAAATGCAGCCCAGCCCTTATTCTTGTTTCTCTTGGTGGATGTGTTCCTCTGCATTTGCAGAGTAAGTACAGTTTTTAATAAACTGAAGCCTGGGAGGTAGATTCCCTGGCATGGAGAGTACAGGGGTTTGGAAGATAAGAGCTGAGTCTAACCATCAACCAGCACGAACCAGCTATGCAAGCTTGGGTGAAATAATTGTCACTAACACTTATTGTCCACTTACTGTGTTTTCATGTATCCTGACAGTAACACTTACAGGGGTAGGTCTGTCAGAATTTTCTGTTCACAAGCAACGGAGGTTATTACTGAGGATTTACACAGAGGTCTGTGAGACAGCTCATGGAATTAAAAGCTTAAGAATTAGGTTTAGGGCTTCCCTGGTGGTGCAGTGGTTGGGAATCTGCCTGCCAGTGCAGGGTACATGGGTTCAAGCCCTGTTCCGGGAAGATTCCACATGCCCCGGAGCAGCTAAGCCCGGGTGCCTCAACTACTGAGCCTGAGCTCTAGAGCTTGCAAGCCACAACTACTGAGCCCACAAGCCACAACTACTACAGCCCATGTGCCTAGAGCCCGTGCTCCACAACAAGAGAAACCACCGCAATGAGAAGCCCTCGCACCACCACGAAGAGTAGCGCCCGCTCACCTCAACTAGAGAAAGCCCGCGCACAGCAATAAAGACCCAACACAGCCAAATATAAATAAATTTATTTAAAAAAAAAAAAGAATTAGGTTTAGAAGGTGCAGAGACCAGGTAGGAGGAAGGAATCAGTAGCCTGTTCAGTGTGGCCAATGGGGTGGTAGATGCTATTGGCTGGCTATTCTCAATGACTGTTTTAAACACTTTTCCCTCGTTGCCTTCCCCTACAGAGGCTGGAAACTGTGCCAGCCCCCGTGCAGCTAGGAGTAGCCATGAGACACAGTTCTAGTCAGAAGACATGAAGAAGGTATCTGGGAGCTTTCTGGGAAAGATTGCACTTTCCTTATAAAAGGGACAGAAACAACTGAAGCTTTCGCCTCATCTCCTTTGCCTGCCTAGAACCCAGATGCAATGCTGACACTTCTGCAGTCACTTTGTGATCAGGAGGGAAAGACCAAAAATAGCACAAATATCCCAGCCCAGACATCACTGAGCAGCTAAAACAACGCTAGTGGCTGCCCACCTCCAGATTGTTTATGCAAGGAAACCAGACTCTATCTGATTAAACTTCTAAATTGGGTTTTCTGTTACTTGTACCTTTCCTGAGACTCACAGCTTCAACCAAAAAATTTTTATCAACCCTTGCATAATTCAAGACTCAAATTCCCGGAGAGAACATGCCTGTCTTTTGGCTAGAGGAGGCGCAGTGGTTGGGACCAGTGGTTAGACCAACTTTATTAACAGTTCCACCAAGACTGCACTTAAAGGGTGAAAGTAATTCCCCAAAAGGTAATTATGGCTCTGTTACAAGAGGGAGGAGGAGAGATGCCGAGTGGCTAAAAGTCAAATGTCCTTTACTGTAGGTACCACTGTTACAACTGATGACGATACAGAGGCTCAGAGTGGTGAGGTAGTATGCTCAAGACCTCAGAGCTAGCCAGTGATAGAGGCATAAAAAGGACTCTTTACAACTATGCTGCATATGTATGCCTTTTAAGTAAAGGTCTGTTGCAGTTTAGGTTTTACTGTAAACCTAAACTAAAAAAAAAAATCTCAAAGCTACTTTATTCACATAATATATGTATTATTTCCATTCCAATTTTTAGTGTACTCTTAACTGCTTCCTATAGCTCAGGGAGGAAGGGGTTTAGTTAGCAACTGTCAGTTAACCCTTCTCACTCGTAGTTGTCTTCATCAGGGATGTCTGGTTGCAAAGAACAGAAACTTTCTCAAACTAGTTCAAGCAATCTTACTGAATCCAAGGGCGAGTCACCTGGGCCCCACTGTCCCACTCAGTGAAATGGGCAGGGACTGTAGTTTGTAAACACTCTGATGGGTTTGGGTATAGGCAATACTATTGCATAGTTACTGAAAAAAATTAAATGAACTCATATAAATACAGTGCCTAGACTAGTGCTGGCACACGGTTAGGCCCTCAAGTTGTGACCCACTATGCTCCCTGTTCAAAAATTTGGAGCGGGTCCCATTTTGTCTACCCTTGTAGAGTTTACAAATTACAATGCTAAGTTCCAGTTCCGGTCATAGCACCGTAAGCCAACACTGCTCACATACAGGATCAGCATGCTGGGGTTGGCTAACTTGCACATGGCTGATAATAGCAAGGTGGGAAAAGCAGCACCCCCAGGGAAGCTGATCACAGGAAGGATGCTCCCTACTCCACAATCAGAGTCTTGAGTTTCCCAGGTCAGTGCACTCGCCCCCTGTAGGGTTCATGCTGTCCCACCCCCTCTCCCAGAGGCTCTGGACTCCCCAGCTGCCAGGTGGGAAAAGAACATCCTTACCTACAAGGGATCCTTGTAGACACTGACCTGGAAGTTAAGTACTGTGGTCATTTATTTTATTCCAAAACAACATGTGCCTATGAATAGGAAGCTTTACATTTATTCAGATAAATAAACAGTTTATGGTGAATAATCCTCTAAGAAAATGTTAAAGATCATCTCTGGTCAGCTTCTACTTTGGTCAAAGCCAGAGGTTAGTAAACACACTGTGGTTCCCTGTAGATTCTGAGACCCCTGGAGCGTCAACAACCCTGTGCTCCAGGTAACCTACATTTTTATTATAGTCCACTTCCCACCTGCTGGACACTGCAGATGCATGGCCTCAAGCCTCACAACAATTCTCTGAGGTAGGTGCAGGAAGCCAGAGCTCAGAGGTGTTCAGAAAACACGTCCAGGGACTTCCCTGGCGGTCCAGTGGTTAAGACTTCACCTTCCAATGCAGGGGGTGTGGGTTCGATCCCTGGTCCGGGAGCTAAGATCCCACATGCCTCACGGCCAAAAAACCAAAACATAAAACAGAAGCAGTATTGTAACAAATTCAATAAAGACTTTAAAGATGGTCCACATCAAAAACAGAAAAATCTTAAAAATAAATAAATAAAATAAACAAAAACTTGTCCAGAGACATAGCCAATTAGTGGAAGAGACAGGATCCGAATTGAGGTTCCCAAAGGCAAACTCCATGCACTTAACAGCTACTATCCTGAAACAAAATATTTACAAGAATCAGTGGGCCTTTTGAAACAGACTGGCAAACACAGTGTTTTGAAATTACCTCCTGTTTCTGGAAAGGTCTAACTAGGTATGTAAACCTCACACCATTGGGTAATCTAACTGTCAGTAAAAGACAACTGTACTTAATATTTTCCTTTCTAAGAAAAGGCAGGAATTGATTCCTTCAAAGCACAAAGGCACGAGGGTCCCATTCCAGGTTTCTTTCCAGAGTCAGACTGGAGTACATGTAGAGCAGTACATTTAGGGCAGCTGAGTGGTTGACCTGGGGAATTGAGTGGGCATCCTAAACTTACCAACATATTAACTTGGTGACCTTGAGCAATTCAGCTAACTTCCCCAGATGAAATTTCCTCTTAAGCAAAGTGAGATAATGACAGTACGGATAAAAATACTCTGTAATGACCTATAAGGGAAAAGAATCTAAAAGAGTGGATATAAGTATATGAATAACTGATTCGCTTTGCTGTACAGCAGAAACTAACACAACATTGTAAATCAACTATACTCTAATAAAAATTAATTTAAAAAACTACATGTAAAACACGCCGCATAGAACCTCACACTAGAAAGCACCCTTCATCTCAGTGCTCGGCATGTCAGTACAACCTCCAGTCAGCTCTGCACCTTCTCAGCACATCAGCATCCCTTAGAGGGAACTGTTAGCATTAGTCAAGATCTGTTTGGAAGCAGCAAGACCAATGTGAGCTAGTAGACTTTCAATATTGATGAGGGACTTACAATGTGCAGATAAATAATCTGGCCCTGCTGAGGGTTCAAACTCTCAAGGGGCCCAAAGTCCAAAACATGTGGGCTGGCAGGCTCTTATTTTATCAGGACACACACTGCATGATGTTAAGTCATGGGGCCAACTGCAAGGACACAAAAGTAGACCTGTACCTCGAAGCTCAGTACTTCCCAAAGTTGGACACTGAGCCAGTATCCTTCAGGACATACTACGAGTTCCACTTATCTATCCACTGGGTGTACCTTGCATCTATCTATAGCTCATCCCCCAAAAGAGACGATCCAATGGGGTTGTCACCACCCAATACTGAACGCAAGACTATTGACTCTCCAACTCATCTGGCCTTTACAGTATTGCCTCCGGGTCCAGACATCTAACCCTTAGTCTGTGGTATCAGTCATAGCAACTATCTGCAGAAAGAAACCTCGAAGCTTAAGGCCATTTATACGGCCCTTGCTGATTGACTCCCAGCAGCCCTCTCCCCAGCTCCCCATTTAGCAACACCCAGATTCTGCCTTAGAGAATTACCCTCTTCTCAATGTACTCTGGCCCCAAAGTGGGCAGGAGACCCAAGAAAGCAGTCAGACAGTCTCACCCTGTCATCTGAATCTTGAAAGAGATTTCTGGAACTGCCCAACTCCTGTTTTTTTTTTTTTTTTAATCTCTCTGACTGACTCTTCTGCTCTCCTCTTCCACTTTTAAGGGTGCGTGTGATTACATTTGTTTCACCTTCTCCCTATTTTATTTTATTTTTATTATTTTTTAATAGCTCTTTATTGGAGTATAATTGCTTCACAATACCGTGTTAGTTTCTGTTGCACAACAAAGCGAATCAGCAATATGCATACACATGTCCCCATATCCCCTCCCTCTTGCGTCTCCCTCCCACCCTCCCTATCCCACCCCTCTAGGTCATCCCAAAGCACCGAGCCGATCTCCCTGTGCTATGCTGCTGCTTCCCACCAGCCATTTTACATTTGGTAGTGTATGTATGTCGATGCTACTCTCACTTCGCCTCAGCTTCCCCCTCCACCCCATGTCAACAATTCCATTCTCTATGTCTAACTCTTTATTCCTGCCCTGCAACTAGGTTGATCAGTACCCACCTTTTTTTTTTTTTTAGATTCCATATATATGCGTTAGCATACGGTATTTGTTTTTCTCTTTCTGACTTACTTCACTCTGTATGACAGACTCTAGGTCCATCCACCTCACTACAAATAACTCAATTTCGTTTCTTTTTATGGCTGAGTAATATTCCATTGTATATATGCGCCACATCTTCTCCATCCATCCATCTGATGATGGACATCTAGGTTGCTTCCATGTCCTGGCTATTGTAAATAGAGCTGCAATGAACATTGTGGTGCATGCCTCTTTTCTTTAAATTTATTTTATTTATTTATTTTTGGCTGCTTTGGGTCTTCATTGCTGCACACACAGGGGCTTTCTCTAGTTGTGGTGAGCGGGGGCTACTCTTCATTGTGGTGCGCAGGCTTCTCATTGCGGTGGCTTCTCTTGTTGAGGAGCATGGACTTTAGGCGTGTCGGCTTCAGTAGTTGTGGCATGTGGGCTCCAGAGTGCAGGCTGAGCAGTTGTGGTGCACGGGCTCAGTTGCTCCGCAGCATGTGGGATCCTCCCGGACCAGGGCTCTAACCCATGTGCCCTGGATTGGCAGGCAGATTCTTAACCACTGCGCCACCAGGGAAGCCCCATGTCTCTTTTTAAATTATGGTTTTCTCAGGGTATATACCCAACACTGGGATTGCTGGGTCATATGGTAGTTCTATTTTTAGTTTTTTAAGGAAGCTCCATACTGTTTTCCATAGTGGCTGTATCAATTTACATTCCCACCAACAGTGTAGGAAGGTTCCCTTTTCACCACACCCTTTCCAGAATTTATTGTTTCTAGCTTTTTTGATAATGCCATTCTGACCGCATGAGGTAATTACCTCATTGTAGTTTTGATTTGCATTTCTCTAATAATTAGTGATGTTGAGCATCTTTTCATTTGCTTCTTGGCCATCTATATGTCTTCCTCTGTGAAATGTCTATTTAGGTCTTCTGCCCATTTTTAAACTGGATTGTTTGTTTTTTTGATATTGAGCTCCATGAGCTGTTTGTATATTTTGGAGATTAATCCTTTGTCTGTTGTTTCATTTGCAAATATTTTCTCCCATTCTGAGGGTTGTCTTTTTGTCTTGTTTATGGTTTCCTATGCTGTGCAAAAGCTTTTAAGTTTAATTAAGTCCCATTTGTTTATTTTTGTTTTTATTTCTGTTACTCTAGGAGGTGGGTCAAAAAAAGGATCTTGCTGTGGTTTATGTCAGAGTGTTTTTCCTATGTTTTCTTCTAAAAGTTTTATAGTGTCTCGTCTTACATTTAAGTCTTTAATCCATTTGGAGTTTATTTTTGTGTACGGTGTTAGGTAGTGTTCTAATTTCATTCTTTTACACGTAGCTGTCCAGTTTTCCCAGCACCACTTATTGAAGAGGCTGTCTTTTCTCCATTGTACGTTCTTGCCTCCTTTGTCGTAAATTAGGTGCCCATATGTGTGTGGGTTTATCTCTGGGCATTCTATCCTGTACCATTTATCTATATTTCTGTTTTTGTGTCAGTACCATATGTCTTGATTACTGTAGCTTTGTGGTATAGTTTGAAGTCAGGGAGCCTGATACCTCCAGCTCCGTTTTTCTTTCTCAAGATTGCTTTGGCTATTCGGGGTCTTTTGCGTTTCCATACGAATTGTGAGATTTTTTGTTCTAATTCTGTGAAGAATGCCATTGGTGGTTTGATGGGGATTGCATTGAATCTGTAGATTGCTTTGGGTAGTATAGTCATTTTCACAATGTTGATTCTTCCAATCCAAGAACATGGTATATCTCTCCATTTGTATCATCTTTAATTTCTTTCATCAGTGTTTTATAGTTTTCTGAGTACAAGTCTTTCGCCTCCTTAGGCAGGTTTATTCCTAGGTATTTTATTCTTTTTGTTGCAATGGTAAATGGGAGTGTTTCCTTGATTTCTCTTTCAGATTTTTCATTGTTGGTGTATAGGAATGCAAGACATTTCTGAGCATTGATATTGTATCCTACTACTTTACCAAACTCATTGATTAGTTCTAGTAGTTTTCTGGTAGCATCTTTAGGATTCTCTATGTATAGTATCATGTCATCTGCAAACAGTGACAGTTTTACTTCTTCTTTTATGATTTGGATTCCTTTTATTTCTTTTTCTTCTCTGATTGCTGTGGCTAAACTTCCAAAACTATGTTGAATAAGAGTGGTGAGAGTGGGCAACCTTGTCTTGTTCCTGATCTTAGAGGAAATGGTTTCAGTTTTTCACCATTGAGAATGATGTTGGCTCTGGGTTTGTCATATATAGCCTTTATCATGTTGAGGTAAGTTCCCCCTATGCCTACTTTCTGGAGGGTTTTTATCATAAGTGGGTGTTGAATTTTGTCAAAAGCTTTTTCTGCATCTACTGAGATGATCATATGGTTTTTATTCTTCAATTTGTTAATATGGTTTATAATATTGATTGATTTGTGTATGTTGAAGAATCCTTGTGTTCCTGGGATAAACCCCACTTGATCATGATGTATGATCCTTTTAATGTGCTGTTGGATTCTGTTTGCTAGTATTTTGTTGAGGATTTTTACATCTATGTTCATCAGTGATATTGGCCTGTAGTTTTCTTTTTTTGTGACATCTTCGTCTGGTTTTGGTATCCGGGTGATGGTGGCCTCATAGAATGAGTTTGGGAGTTTTCCTCCCTCTGCTATATTTTGGAAGAGTTTGAGAAGGGCAGGTGTTAGCTCTTCTCTAAATGTTTGATAGAATTCACCTGTGAAGCCATCTGGTCCTGAATTTTTGTTTGCTTGAAGATTTTTAATTACCGTTTCTTACTTGTGATAGGTCTGTTTATATCTTCTAATTCTTTGTGGTTCGGTCTTGGAAAATTGTACCTTTCCAAGAATATGTCCATTTCTTCGTGGTTGTCCATTTTATTGGCATATAGTTTTTTGTAGTAGTCTCTTATAAGCCTTTGTACTTCTGCAGTGTCAGTTGTGATTTTTCCTTTTTCATTTCTAATTTTATTGATTTGCACCCTCCCTCTCCCTTTTTTGTTTTTTGTTTTTTTTTTTTTTTTTTTTTGTATGCCGGCCTCTCACTGTTGTGGCCTCTCCCATTGCGGAGCACAGGCTCCGGACGCGCAGGCTCAGCGGCCATGGCTCACAGGCCCAGCCGCTCCGCGGCATGTGGGATCTTCCCGGACCGGGGCACGAACCCATGTCCCCTGCATCGGCAGGCGGACTCTCAACCACTGCGCCACCAGGGAAACCCCCTCTCCCTTTTATTCTTGATGAGTCTGGCTAAGGGTTTATCAATTTTGTTTATCTTCTCAAAGAATCAGCTTTTAGTTTTATTGATCTTTGCTATTGTTTTCTTCATTTCTATTTATTTTTGCTCTGATATTCATGATTTCTTTCCTTCTACTGACTTTGGGTTTTCTTTGTTCTTCTTTCTCTAGTTGTTTTAAGTGTAGGGTTAGATTGTTTGAGATTTTTCTTGTTTCTTGAGGTGAGGTTGAATTGTTATAAACTTCCCTCTTAGAACTGTTTTTGCTGCATCCCATAGGTTTTGGTTCGTTGTGTTTTCGTTGTCATTTGTTTCTATGTATTTTTTAATTTCTTCTTTAATTTCTTCAATGATTTCTTGGTTATTTAGTAGTGCACTGTTGAGCCTCCATGTATTTGTGTTTTTTTTTTTTACAGTTTTTTTCCTGTAACTGATTGCCAATCTTATAGCGTGTGGTCAGAAAAGATGCTTGATATGATTTCAGTATTCTTAAATTTTCCGAGGCTTGATTTGTGACCCAAGATGTGATCTATCCTGGAGAATGTTCCATGTGCACTTGAGAAGAAAGTGTATTCTGCCACTTTTCAGTGGAATGTTGTATAAATATCTATTAGATCTATCTGCTCTATTGTGTCATTTAAACTTTTGTTTCATTATTTATTTTCACTTTGGATGATCTGTAGATTGTGAAAGTGGGGTGTTAAAGTCTCCTACTCTTATTGTGTTACTGTCAGTTTCCCCTTTTATGGCTGTTAGCATTTGCCTTATGTATTGAGGTGCTCCTATGTTGGGTGCATAAATATTTACAATTGTTATATCTTCTTCTTGGATCGACCCCTTGATCATTATGTAGTGTCCTTCTTGTAATACTCTTTATTTTAAATTCTATTTTGTCTTATATGAAAATTGCTACTCCAGCTTTCTTTTGATTTCCTTTTGCATGGAATATCTTTTTCCACCCCCTCACTTTCAGTCTGTTTGTGTCCCTAGGTCTGAAGTGGGTCTCTTGTAGACAGCATATATACAGGTCTTGTTTTTGTATCCATTCAGCCAGTCTGTGTCTTTTGGTTAAGGCATTTAATCCATTTACATTTAAGGTAGTTGTCGATATGTATGTTCCTATTACCATTGTCTTAATTGTTTTGGGTTTGTTTTTGTGGGTCTTTTTCTTCTTTTGTGTTTCCCCGCTTAGAGAAGTTTCTTTAGCATTTGTTGTAAAGCTGGTTTGGTGGTGCTGAATTCTCTTAGCTTTTGCTTGTCTGAAAAGCTTTTGACTTCTCCATCGAATCTGAATGAGATCCTTGCTGGGTAGAGTAATCTTGGTTGTAGATTTTTCTCTTTCATCACTTTAAGTATATCCTGCCACTCTCTTCTGGCCTGCAGAGTTTCCACTGAAAAATCAGCTGATAACCTTATGGGGATTCCTTTGTATGTTATTTTGTTTTTCCCTTGCTGCTTTTAATATTTTTTCTTTGAATTTAATTTTTGTTAGTTTAATATGTGTCTTGGTGTGTTTTTCCTAGGGTTTATCCTGTATGGGACCTCTGTGCTTCCTGAACCTGGGTGACTATTTCCTTTCCCATGTTAGGGAAGTTTTCCACTGTAATCTCTTCAAACATTTTCTCAGACCCTTTCTTTTTCTCTTCTTCTTCTGGGACCCCTATAATTCAAATGTTAGTGCATTTAGTGTTATCCCAGAGGTCTCTGAGATTGTCTTCAATTCTTTTCATTCTTTTTCTTTATTCTGCTCCTTGGCAGTTATTTCTACCATTTTGTCTTCCAGCTCACTTATTTGTTCTATTGCCTCCGTTATTCTGTTATTGATTTCTTCTAATGTATTTTTCATTTCAATTATTGTATTGTTCATCTCTGTTTGTTCTTTAGTTCTTCTAGACCTTTGTTAAACATTTCTTGTATTTTCTCAATCTGTGCTTCCATTCTATTTCTGAGATTTTGGATCATCTTTACTATCATTACTCTGAATTCTTTTCCAGGTAGATTGCCTATTTCCTCTTCGTTTATTTGGTCTTGTAGGTTTTTACCTTGTTCCTTCATCTGTGACATATTTTTTTGCTGTCTCTCTCTCTCTCTCTCTTTTTTATGAGTGGGATTGTGTTCCTGTTTTACTGGTTGTTTGCCCTGAGGCTTCCAACACTGGAGTTTGTAGGCTATTGGGTAGAGCTGGCTCTTGGTGCTGAGATGAGGAACTCTGTGAGACCTCACTCCGATGACTATTCCCTGGGGTCTGAGGTTCTCTGTTAGTCCAGTGGTTTGGACTCAGAGCTCCCACCACAGGAGCTTCCCCCTGACCCCAGGCTCGCAAATCAAGATCCTGCAAGCCGTGTGGGGTGACAAGAAAAAAAAGAGAGAAAGAACAGAGTAAAAAATAAAATTAGACTAGGAAACTAACAGATATGTTAGAAAGAATATAAAAATAAAAATACAGATGAATCAACAACTGGAAGGTACATCAGTACCAAAATAGTAAAAAAGAGGAGGGAAAGGAAAAAAAGGGGGGGGTAGGCCTTGGCTGTGGAGGGCGGGGCCTAATCAAGGGCAAGTTTTGGGCAGTGGGGAGGGCCTATGCTCAGGACCCACAGGGCTGGAAAAGGCCCTGGGGGCTGTGGGGGGTGGGGCTTAGGCTCAAGGAACAGAAGGGGCCCAGGCGTGCCCCCCCATCCCCGTCTGAGGGCAGCGGACCTCACTGGGAGCTCAGCAGGCTTCCTGGGCTCGAGTGGGCGGGGCAAACACCCTCCTCTCCTCTCCTGCTCCTCCAGTCTGGGGTCTGGGAGCACCCCTCCCGCCTGCATCTCTTGATCTCCCTGGCTTCCTTCCTATGTCCCCAGGTCCAATGCAGTCAGGCGGGGGTGGGGGTGGGGGATGGGAGAGCCTTGGAGGGCAGGGGACCCGCCTGGGAGCTCAGCAGGTTCCCCGTGCCCAAGTGGGCAAGGCGATCGCCCTCTGCTCCTCTCCGGCTCTTCCCAGAGTCCCTCCCACATGCCTCTCCTGATCTCCCTGGCCTCAGGGGTGCTGATCTTGTCTTCTCCACTCCTCCTCCCTCCTCGGTCCCCCTACGTCCTACCGGTTCACTTTGGGGTTCCTCCCGTCTCCTTGGGGGTCAGAGTCCCCACCAGCGGCCGGCAGATGCCCTATTTGTGGGGAGACGCTATCTCCGCATCTTCCCACACCACCATTTTGACTCCTCCTCTCTGGCTTTTTTTTAACGTTTTACATTTTTTGGCTGTACTGCATGGCTTGCGGGATCTCAGTTCCCCGACTCAGGATTGAACTTGGGCCACAACAGTGAAAGCACTGAATCCTAACCACTAGACCACCAGGGAACTCTCCCCGACTACTGGTTTTTTGCAGTCTGGTTGAATGCCCCTTCAAAGTTCCCCCAAATTCATTTTCTGCTTAAGTGAGTCAAAATTGGTTCTTGTTCCTTGGAACTAAAAGGCACTGCATGAAATGAGCCACTTTGCTGTGGGCATGGTCAGTACTTTCTTGGGCAGAAAAAGTTCTATTGAGGAAAGAGTCACACCTAGTATTTTGTCTTTGAACAGAAGATTAAAGATGATGTAAGGAAAAGCTCTGAGCCAATAGGGAACACAGAGCACCAAGGTAATGCTAGGTTTTGATGAGGAAGCCTCTATTGGTCTGTGTTTAAGTAATGACATCAACAGAAGAAATCTGGTACTGTCCAAGATCTCTTCTTTCAGTTGCTACCATTGGGCGTGTCACCTATGTTGTTACCCTTTGGGCCAATCACCACACTCATGCATTTGATGAGATTTTATTTTCAGAAAGGCAGTATTCATTCTGGTTTGTCCAACAGATCACATAATCAAGGTGTTTTTTTTTGTTTTTTTTAAATGTTAATCAATAAATTCTACTCGCGTCGGCAAAAGTCAGACTATGCTGTTAAATATAGCCAAGACTGTAAGCATACAAATGTCACTGTCTACTGCATCTTAAATTATTCACCAGTACCCACAAGAAAGAGGCAAAACTTTGTCCTCCTGAAAAGGTGTATCACTTTTTAGGAAACCGGTAGCGCTTCTGAAAGCCTCAGCACTTGTGATTACGCTAACAGCCCTTACAGATGTATTTGACACTATCTGTGCTGACTCAGCTAGGAGCCAACAGGCTGGATGTCGGCAGGTAAAACACATCCCTGCAGACCTGTTACTATTCATGATGACATTTGGAAATCTCAAATCGCAACCCCAAAGGCTCCTCCTTTTCCATTCATGTATTATACACACACATATGAAGAGTTTTCCTACCAGTAACATTTAAAATAAGCACCCTTAATAACTGCAAGTCACAAGTAACATAGAATATTCAAATGTTTAGTTTTTAACTGTGTGTGACAAAGCTAAGACAGCCTACCATTCCAATAAAAAAGACGGGGAGTGGGAGGGATAGTTTTAACACACCATTAATTTATGTTACTGCGTTTTTCTACTGAAAGACAGCAAAGACAATACAAAATTTAGGGACAGAAGAAAACACAGATTTCAGCCTCTGGTACCTCTCTAAAGATAAACCTTGTGCTTCCGTGCCCTGCCATCTGGAAAGCTTACCTCCTTCCCAGCCAGTCACCTTCTAGCTGAGAATACAACAGTCATTAAGAATCTCATTGTCCACAGCCCACACCTGGAACATGCACCATGCCTACCTGGCAATACAGGGACCATGAAAGGCGAGAATAATGCATACCTTGTGAGAGACTGTTGAAAAGGAGCCCCCTGCCCCAGTCACCCAAAAAAGTACTGATCACATTAACTACATCCAAGGAACCAGAGGGAAATAGCTGAGGACTGCAGAGAATCTACTCAAGCTGTCACTGCAAAGAGCAGAGTAAGAAGCATACAACTTTACTCAAATCACATGCACTTCACTCAAACTTTTTCCCTCAAACAGGTCTTCTCTGCCAACAGAACTGGTCTTCAGAGTCCCTCTGAGTTCCTCTCTCTAATCTAACTTGCTCAAGCTAGTTTTAGTCTTCCCCAACAGGATCCAGCTGGAAAATATAAAGCCTTTGGAACGCAGCAGCACAGGAAATGAGGAGTATACAGAAACAGGAGATTTAGGAGAAGCCCTTCTGGTGTAGATTTAGAGACAAAAGCTCCAGACCGCCACCAGCAGCAGGATGACCAGCAGAGCTGTTTTCCCTGATATACTCGTCCCGTCACTTTTGTTACACAGGTTCTTCTGGCAGCAGTAGTACTTAAGCTCCTTCTCATCTAAGGCTTTCGCAATGGCTTCGAAATTGCAACGGTCAAACATCCAACACTGGTAGTAAGTTTTCATTGGCACTGTGGGGGAAATACACACACGCAAAGATAAGCACTCAAGCAGGTAAAATGCTGCACCTGTCTTTGAACTCGCAGTTCTACTTCTTAGAACTTATCCTGGGGAAATAGAGACATTTGGGTAAAAATATGTATCCCAGTTAGCTTATAAAGGGGAAAAATTAAGTAAATAATGATCCAGCTCTGAATGGAACTTTTCCATAAAAGCAGAGTCTCATCAGAGCCAATACAGTTGTGTGTATATGGAAGGCAACAGGCAATCATACTAATGTTTGAGAGAGTTACAAAGATTTTTAAACACATGCCCTCTTTGATCCAGGAATCCCACTTCTAGAATTTACCCTATGAAGTTACTTGAAAAAAGGTTAAGATATATGCTCAGGAATGGTCACTGCACTACTATCTGTAGCAACAAGAAACGAAAAGACAGTCGGTTAATAAAAAAGCACTTGAATAAATTATGGTAGAGTTCCACACAACGAAGTTCCATGCAGATAAGGAATGCCACAGACCATGTGTATTGACATGGGAGGAGTTTGAGGGTTTTTTTAAAATGCAGAAAAATAGTTAAATTGGACTTCAACAAAATTAAACGTTTGTGCTTCAAAGAACACTATTTTAAAAAATTAAAAAGACAAAACCCACAAAAAGTGAGAAAATGTTTGCAAATCATATATCCGATAAGAGTATAGTATACAGAATCTATGAAACACTCTTACAACTCAATAATAAAAAGACACCCCAATTAAAAAATGGGCAAAGGGTATAGATACTTCTCCAAAGATATACAAAGGGCCAATAAGTGCATGAAAAGATGCCCAACGTCATTAGCCATTAAGAAAATACAAATCAAAACCACAGTGAGGATCAATTCACACCTATTAGGATGGCTATAGTCAAGAAATTGGAAAATAACAAGTGGTGTCAAGGAAGCAAAGAAATTGGAATCCTCAAATATTGCTCGTGGGAAGGTAAAGTGGTGCAGGTATCTTGGAAAAGTCTGGCATTTCCTCAAAAGGTTAAAAATAGTTACCATATGACCTAGTAATTCTACTCCTAGGTAAATATATTACCCAAGAGAATTGAAAACTATGTTCACACAAATGCTTATACACGAATGTTCATAGCAGCATTATTCAAAACACCTAAAAAGTGGAAACAACCCATATGTCCATTAAATGGTAAATGATAAGCAAAATGTGGTATATCCATTCAATGGAATATTATTTGGCCATAAAAAGGAATGAGGTACTGATATATCCAATAACATGGGTGAACATTAAAAACATTATGAGCAGGGACTTCCCTGGGGGTGCAGTGGTTAAGAATCTGCCTGCCAATGCAGGGGACACGGGTTTGATCCCTGGTCCAGGAAGATCCCACGTGCTGTGGAGCAACTAAGCCCGTGCACCACAACTACTGAGCCTGTGCTCTAGAGCCCGCGAGCCACAACTACTGAAGCCCGTGTGCCTAGGGCCTGTGCTCTGCAATAAGAGAAGCCACCGCAATGAGAAGCCCGTGCACTGCAACATAGAGTAGCCCCCTCTCGCTGCAACTAGAGAAAGCCCGCGAACAGCAACGAAGACCCAATGCAGCCAAAAATAAATAAATGAATAAAAAAATTTAAAAAAATAATAGATTATATACTTTAAAAAAACAAACAAACAAAAAAACGTTATGCTAGTGAAAGGAGCCAGTCACAAAGGACCACAACACTGTATGGTTTGATTTATATCTAAATGCCCAGAATAGGCAAATCCGTGGAGACAGAAAGTAGATAGTGCTCCCTGCCGGGGTATGGGCGAGGGAAGAATATGGAGTGACCACTAACGGGTATGGGGTTTCCTTTTGGGGTGATAATAATGTTCTGAAAATGAGTGGTGATAGTCGTACAGAGTTGTGGATATACTAAAGGCCACTGAATTGCGCACTTTAAAATGTACTTTGGAACTGAGATATGTGAATTATATCTCAATAGAAAAAAGCCTAGATGCAGAACAACATGTAGAATGTGACCCACCTGTATAAAGTCTATGTGTGGGGGTGAGTATACTACTTTTCTCTGGAAAGATTCCCAAGTAATTTAACAGTGTTACCCTCACAGAAGGCTATCTTTCATTTATACATGTCTCTGTAGATTGAGATTTAAAATAAAAAATCACTGGATGAATTTATTTTAAACATAGCTTAAACTTCCTTTAAAAATCATTAGATTATTCCGTAAAGCAGGAAAATTTTCCAAAAGAACGTGCCACTATGGTCCCAATTTTTACACACAAAGGAAGATGCAGGCCAAGATATACGATGCCAATTAGCTTATAGTGACTTAACATTGAGAAAAATTATGTTAAATATTTTAAAAAAGTGAGAGCTGAGAGAGAAGAGAAGTTAGTTGTACTAGATGCTGAGGACACACAGATATAGAAGGTTGGTCCCCGCCCTGGAATCATTTTCTTTTCTTCTGTGTTGGAAAGAAAAAAATACAGATGCTTATTTCCTTATTTAAGGCCAATAACTAGTTTATTCTATTTCATTCACAGCTCAGAACAAAACTTCTAAGTTTATAACTGCAGGTATAACTGTTCTGTCCTCCCCCTCAGAGGAGATGAGTGTTTGGCCTGGATTTTAATGAAGTCTGGTCAAGTGGCAGAGGCCAGATAAGAGTGTTCCAGTGACTCTACCTGCTTGGATCATAAATATTTAAGTGGATGCTTCTAATACTGTACTAAAGAATGCTGTTGAATAGGACAAGTTACTGTCTTATGTAGTAGTCATCAGGCTTTGGAACTGCGAAAGCATGAAAGTCACCAAAATGTTAATTAGGGAAACCTAACAGCTTGGGGAGAGCAGATAGTAATTTATTAATAATTGCTACCAATTAATCACTTACTACGTGTCCTGCAGTGAGCCAAGCACTTTCCTTGAATGATCTTATTTGCAGAACAACCTTCAATGGTGAGCTTCTCACCAAAGCCACTGTCAGAATCACCCGAGGAAAAGTGGATCATATCACAGAGTCACCGGAATGTTAAAGGTTCTCTCTCTGCTAGGCACAGCCTCCCCGCTCTTCGAAGATTTGCCTTGAGTCTGCCTTTACCAAGCAGTAGTCCCCAGTTGCCTTAGGCATCCTTCAGTGTGTCCCTTATTTGAAAGGCCATTACAGAAATGATTGCTTGGCACTGTCATCAAAGGCTCTGCCAGACTCTCCGTACACGGTTTATACTTCCAGGACCTAGCCAGGACGCCAGTAAATTAGTGGCTGAAGTAGCGCCCATCTGTCTCTCTTCTAGACTGAATCCGCACAGCGCTAGCACGCACATTTCTCCACTAACTGCCCCACTGACCCCGGGAAGTAAGTATTCCTATTTCACAGCTGGGGAGACAATGTGGCCAGATTAATTAAATAATTTCTCCAATGTATGCCTGGCCTTTGATTCCTGTTTATGACAGTGTGCCTCGCCTCTCCCAGGCTGACGTCAATCAGAGTCGGAGGGGCATTTAGATGTTCTGTTACTATCTGCCTTACTGTAAGGTTTGAATATCTATATTTCAAGAACTGCTGTTACCACATGTCTAGCTGAAGTTTTGGGACCTATGTTCATGAGAAGAAGAAAATTATTTAAGATTCACATTATCCTTAAAAAAATAGATTTTATACTTGAGAGGAGTTTTAGATTCACAGCGAAATTGAGCAGAAAGTACATAGTTCCCATAGAGCCCCCGATAGCCCCACCTCCACCCCAAACAACCTCCCTCACTATCAACATTTCCCGCCAGTACATTTGTTGCAACTGATGAACCTACATGGACTCATCATCGTCACCCAAAGTCCATTATTTACATTTGGGTGCACTCTGGGTGTTGTACATTCTATAGGGTTTGACAAATGTATGACATGTGTCCATCATTATAGTATCACACAGAGTCCTAGCTTCGTTGCCCGAAAAATCCTGCGCTCCTCCTATTCATCCCTCCCTCCTCCCCCACTTAACCCCTGGCAGCCACTGACCTTTTTATTATCTCCTTGGTTTTGCCCTTTCCAAAACATCACATAGTTGGAATCATGACAATGTAGCTTTCCCAGAGTGGCTTCTTTCATTCAGTAATACATATTTAAGTTTCCTTCATGTCTCTTCATGGTTTGATACTTCATTTCTTTTTAGTCCATTCTCTGGAGGTACCACCGTTTATTTACCCATTCATCTACTGAAGGACATCTTGGTTGCTTCCAAGTTTGGGTAATTATGAATAAAGCTGCTATAAACATCCATGTGTAGGTTTTTGAGTGGACATAATTTTTTGACTCATTTAGGTAAATATCAAGGAATGCAACTGTTGAATCTTATGGTGAGAGTACATGCTGTGTACCAATTTATATTCCTTCCAGCAATGAATGAGAGCTCCTGGGGCTCCACATCCTTGCCAGCATTTGGTACTGTCAGTGTTTTAGACTTTGGCCATTCTAATAGACGTGCCTCCTTGTTTACATTAATCATTTTTACAAAGCATAACAGTTCATTATAAGATGAGTAAATTCTGGGGAATCTAATGTACAGCATTATGACTGTGGTTAACAAGACTTATTGTCTATTTGCAATTTGCTAACAGGGTAGATCTTAAGTGTTCTCGTCACACACAGAAAGGTAACAATGATTGATTGCAGTAATCATTTCACAATGTATATGTATATCAAATTGCCATGTTGTACACCTTAAACATATACAGTTTTTATTTGTCAATTATACTTCAATAATGTTGGAAACAACTAAAATGAAAGTTTAACCATTCAGGTAGGAAACAATGGGATTTGTTTCCTAGTCTAGTCTACTTCCCTCTTTCCTTCTCTCCACCTCTACCATCTGACACACCCACTTCATCAATAAAAAAGAGAGGCCGGAAGAACTTACTGGTGGCAAGACAGAGATCAGAGCTCAAAGCTTCTAACTGATAATCTAATACTTATTCTACACATAATATTGCCTTTATTCTCTCATTTGGAAATTATACTTTTTGTAGTGGGGGTCCAAGAGACACAGACAATCAGGGTTAAGAAGTAGGTCTCTGTGCTCATAGATAATTGGTGCTCAAATATTTGTGGAGTGAATGACTATTCTCTCTGGGGGCCTCACTATGCTTTCTACATTAACAATGAGTTAATACAGTCCTCCAGGTGAGGCAGAGGAACTGTCGCCTACAGAATCAAGGACCTTACATGTAGACCTTGGAATCTGAGCTGTATTCCAGGAGTTTATATCAAAATTATGAGGTACTCCTGTTCTTTAAACAGGATAATTCTAATTCATCCTTACTTATTGAGGAATTCTTCCTTTCTGGGGAAGTGAAACTCCTCCTCCTTTCAATCAGGTTTCCTAAATTCTATTTTAATAGGATTTATGGAGGAAGCGATTCCATAGTCTAACCAATTTGGAAAATGCAGACTTGACAAAATTTGCCAATGTTGCCAGTTCCCTACCCCAAGCCCACGAGTGCCTTGTTCTCTGAGGCCACCAAGCCTCGGTAGCTACTGTTGCCTTTCTTGGGAACACCCTTCCTCTCTTAGTCCTCTTACTTCCTACCTGTCCTCTGAGCTCAGCTTGAGTCCCCTCAGGACTCTGTATGTATTAAATTCCCCAAGGAATGAGACACGGGTATCAATAAAGACATCTGTAATAGCTACACAGGCCTCTTTCACAATTTTCATCGTCTCCTTTCTTCATCTCTGCACCCCGACCTCCTAGCTCAGGCTCTGGCACAGGGCAGGCTCTCAAAAGTTTGCGAGGCAGCCAGTGTTGCTGTTAAGAGCACAAGTGTTGGAATTAGATGGGTTCCCACGTTCAGATCCTGAGCTCGTTCCTTGACCTTAGTCTGTTGCTTAACCTGAGTCTCAGTTTCCTCATTTACCAAACGGGAATAAAATATTACCCCGAGTGGTAGATGGGAAATATTAAATAAAAAAACAAATGGAAAGTGCTTAGTGCCGCACACAACTGGTGCTATTAAATGGTAGCTATTACTTGTTGAATACGAGTCTAACAAGAATGAGAGCGGCACAGATCTCTTCCCAGGCTCTCTTCATCCCATTACACTCAGGAAGAGGGGGAGGGGGAGGCTCTTACCGGCTTTAACGATGAGACAAGCATCTTGATTACGTGAACAATTGACAGTGGTAGTGCAGCCATTAGCTGGGTTAATACAGTTGTAGCACTCCAGGCTGTGACCTAGGATCAGGAAGAATGCCCGTCAGAACCTGGTAGACCAGCAATGACTCACCCTCCCGGCAGCAGAAGCAAGCCCACCAGCTCCATTAGTGTGGGTCAGAGGTCAGCAACTCAGAGTGGGCTTCCTTCCCACATATATCTGCAGCAGATGTATTTTTCCAAGCTCAAACTACAGTTCCAGCAGCAGTTTTTTGGACCCTGAGGCAAGTGCAAAGGGAATTTCCAGATTTCAAAATCCATTTAACTGTGCAATTGAGAAGCTTTTTCCTACTTTCAACCGGAAGTGATTAATCTGCAATGCAATGACATATTAAAAGGAATCCATTAAGAGGATAAACTAACAGAATTCTATAGACACCTTCCAAGCAATGAATATGCTCTATCACGTAACATTCTCACGGACTGATCAGCAGTATTTGGCAGTACCTATCTGTGTGAGAAGACATGCTCCAAGACGAAATGCATGACATCTCATTACAGATCAGTATTAACAGATGAACGTTTGCAACCAGTTTGATGACGGGGAACACTAACTTTTGAATCCCAAGTAAGCAAAATGTTATTCTCCCAGAAAGAATTCCATTCTTCTCATTAGTAGATCTGTACTATAAATAATTGTACTCAATTATTAAATTTTTGAATTCTGCCAATTAAAAACTTGGAGAAATTTGTTTTCTCTCTTATTTATATAAAAGCCTACATAATATCCTTGATTTTTGTCTCTTGGCCTGCAAAGCCTGAAATATTTACTATCTGGACCTCTGCAGAACAAGTCTGATGGCCTCTGGGATAAGGCGTCCTCACTGCAGCTGTTCTCTGCTGAGGGACTGACCCATCGCCAGAAGCAAACACAGTCAAGGGGCAGGCAGCAGCCATACACTTTAAACCCATGTGGGTGGGAAGACATGCACAGTGACACTGAACACGAGGGTCGACTTATATCAGAAGCAAATGCCTCTGGTTCCCCAATTTGAAAAATGACTACCGCTCCCACTCATGTTCTTAGGATTCATCTTTGGTGGCTAGACTTCAAGTTTCACTGGATTATTTTCCCTTCTCTGTTTTTACAACAATGGTGATGGAAAAAGATGAGTCATATTCCACATCTGTGATGGGAAGAGTTGGAAGCAAGTTTTCCTGATTCATGTGGACATACTCTTTGCTACAATAAGAGATCACCTTCTTCTGGCCACATGGCTTCTGCCACGTAATCAGTATTTGGAAGTACCTATCGGTGTGAAAAGACATTTTCAAAGATGAAATATGTAAAACCTCATAAAAGAATGGCATGGTTAAACCAAGACGAAATGTGGGTTTTAGAACCCAAGAGCTGACTTTTAGTTCTAAGGCCAAAGTTCATCACCAGGAAGAGGAATTCTCCAAAGGCCAGAAGAAAGTGGCTCCTCACTTCCTGAGCACAGATAGGAGTGAAGCTCTCTATAACATCTTTTTAAAAAACTTAATTAATTTATTTATTTTTTGCTGCATTGGGTCTTCATTGCTGCAGGCAGGCTTTCTCTAGTTGCAGCGAGCAGGAGCTACTTTGTTGTGGCGCGCGGGCTTCTCATTGCAGTGGCTTCTCTTGTTGCGGAGCACAGGCTCTAGGCACGCGGGCTTCAGTAGTTATGGCACACGGGCTCAGTAGTTGTGGTGCACGGGCTTGGTTGCCCTGCGGCATGTGGGAATCTTCCCGGACCAGGGCTCAAACCTGTGTCCCCTGCATTGGCAGGTGGATTCTTAACCACTGCGCCACCAGGGAAGTCCCTATAACATCTTAAATGGCCAGGTCAAACCTTCAGACAGAGGAAAGAGAGCTCACCTTTGGAACTTCTGTGAGGCAGAAATATTCACAGCTAACACAGTGTTCAAATACCTAAACTTTCAATCTTCAGAGAACTGCTATAAGAGGCAGGCTCAAGGATCTCCATCCCCATTTTTCAAGAGAAAATTAAGACCAAGATGTTAACTAACTTGTCAAAAGTCACACGGCTACTAAAAGGAGAGCTGGGACTCACACCCAGGCGATCAGTTCTGAAGCCCACGCTTGGTTTATTTACCGTGATGTTCTTCTAATTGTCCTGAGTGGGAAAGAGAAGAAACCAGGACCAGTTATGGGGGAGACCGGGTCAGGGGCAAAGCAGTAAGTCAGTGGCTGTTTGATATTCTAGCTACTTAGCCAGGGTGGAGGGGATCTTCTTCACACTCCAACTCCCTCAGGAAAAACCTAAGTGCCTCCGAGACCCGTCACAGAACAGCTAACAGCGCCAAACCCAAGCCTGATCCATAAACAAACGTAGACTGCTGGAAAGCAGGTATGACCAGGCTATTCTTCCTACAGAAAATTCACTGGGTAGAAGAATTAAGACAATAACGTATATTGTAACATAGCGAACCACATTACAAACCTCCGTGACTACAATCCACAGACGTGGGGAGGGAGGGGGGTCGTGACTTCTGTCTTTTCTCAGAAAGGGAAAACTTGTACAATCATGTCCTTGGGCTACTTTGTTCTTCGCTTCCGTTTCCTCAACTGTAAGATGGACGTAATAGTACGGAGCCCTCACAGGATGGCTGGAAGGATTAAATGAGCCAGGGTCGGGTACAGGCCCTAGTACCTAGTAAGCATTCACCATATGGGAGCTACTAAAGCTACAAGCTCTAAGACATGCTCCAAAATGCAGATGCCTCTGTAGTGCCCACCGCATGGCTACTTCCTTTTCTGCCTCCTGTCCCCACCCCTCAAAAATAACAGTTAGTAGGGCTTCCCTGCTGGCGCAGTGGTTGAGAGTCCGCCTGCCGATGCAGGGGACACAGGTTCGTACCCCGGTCCGGGAAGATCCCACATGCCGCGGAGCGGCTGGGCCCGTGAGCCACGGCCGCTGAGCCTGCACGTCCGGAGCCTGTGCTCTGTGGCGGGAGAGGCCACAACGGTGAGAGGCCCGCGTACCGCAAAAAAAAAAAAAAAAATAACAGTTAGTAGTACCAACGTGACATAGGCAGAAAATGACCTTTGATGTTTACAGTGAAGCAAAGCAAATAACACAGGTGTTCCTACTGTTACAGAGGTAACGAGGATCTCCAGCAGGCAGGGAGGGGTGGCCCCGAGAAGGAGCTGGGGCAGACACTCTGGTGCCAGGCTTATTTGGGTTCAAATTCTGGCTGCACCACTTTGGTGTGATATTTTACAAGTTATTTAATCTCTTTGGGCCTCAGTCTTGTCACCTGTAAAATGGCAAGAAAAATAGTCCCTGCTCCACAGGGTGGACATGAGGATTAAATAAGTAAATACATGTAAAATGCTGAGAATAGTGATTGGCACGTGAATGCTACAAGCAGCAGCAGCATCACACAGGAGAAGCCCAGGGCGGGCGGCTGGGCTCAGCACTCTAAAGATGGCATCCATCGGTAGCCCCAGCGGCGGGTGGTGAATGGGGTGAAACTTAAGCAGCTCAGTGTAATCGCTCCCCACTCAAGCAGCTCTGTCACCCAGGATGAACTGTAACTCAGGAAGGTGCTCCACTCAGGGTAGGGCCGTAACACAGGAAGGAGCAGTCACACCACCCTGGACCTGTAGCACTGATGGCGAAAGAACGGAAGCTCGGCCCGAGGTCTGTGGCATCAGCTTGGTCTTCCTGAGGCCTAAGAAAAAGTTTAGGGCCGAGGCGGCCTACCTGATCCAGATTCATGTCCCTGTGGACCACTCACCTACATGGCAGACGACAGCCAGGCTGAACAGGAGCCCGAGCAAGGCGAACCCTCCTTTGCTTCCCATTGTGACCGGCTACAGATTCTGGAAGAAAGGAGCACAAAGCATGGTCATGAACCAACAGGTGATTGCCGGGTATCTCAGAAACCAAGAGGTGGAAGGCCTGGGGGCTTCAGGAAACATGGGAAGGAGTGAGCAGACCAAGAAAGCAGGGAATGTCCGGGCTGGGTGCGATGACCCTAGGGTGCTCTCAGGTGGGGCCGTGCTTGCTCCCTCCCTGGCTGAGACCTCGGCTTACTGAAGAAATGCTGCCGGGCCTGGTGGGAGGGGCAGCTGCAGGGAGTCAAAGCACACCGGGCCCACCCCAGCTCTCACCTACAGTAGCCGTGCACCCTTGAATAAATTCAGTTCCTCTGAGCCTCAGTGTTCATGACTGAGCAGTGGGACAGCACTGTCTTCCCCCTCAGGGTCGCTGACTCAAATGAGAATATTAACAAAGTACATAATGCAGCACCTGCGATTTCAGCTCTGCAGGCCCCACCCCCAGCTGCTGGCTGAATTGAGCCTGAGCCCAGTGAGGGCCACTTCTCCAGGCCACGCCACTAAGTGCATCAGATGGAAGGGGTAACTCTGGAGGGCACCAGTGTGCCTTCAGAACAGGAAGCAAAGGCTTAGCGTGCACAGAAGCTCTGGCTCCCCACCTCCTCCTTAATCACTCTGGAAAAGTAAGGAGGGGTTCCAGGTACCTCTGGTGACAAGTCCCCATTACATTAATGCCTAGATGTGTGGCAGTGAGCATCAGGGGAGAAGAGGGGAGGGCTGAAACACCTTGAACCCTCCTTTTACCTGAGCAGGAGGCCAAGACACAGGGAGGGTTTTTTTTTTTAGACTTTATTATTATTATTATTATTATTATTATTATTTTTGCGGTATGCGGGCCTCTCACTGCTGTGGCCTCTCCCGTTGCGGAGCACAGGCTCCGGACGCGCAGGCTCAGCGGCCATGGCTCACGGGCCCAGCCGCTCCGCGGCATGTGGGATCCTCCTGGACCGGGGCACGAACCCGTGTCCCCTGCATCGGCAGGCGGACTCTCAACCACTGCACCACCAGGGAAGCCCTATTATTTGTTTTTTAAAGATTTTTTTTTTATGTGGACCATTTTTTAAGTCTTTATTGAATTTGTTACAATATTGCTTCTGTTTTGGTTTCTTTTTGGTCCTGAGGCATGCGGGATCTTAGCTCCAGGACCACGGATCGAACCCACACCCCCTGCGCTGGAAGGTGAGGTCTTAACCACTGGACCACCAGGGAAGTCCCCACAGGGAGGTTTCTAACTTGCCTAAGTCCAAATCATGAGCAGTGGATCTAAGGAGTCTCCCGACCCTACCCCGACTTCCCTGAGGCCATCCTCCAACAAGGAGGCAGCAGCTGCCCCAAACCAGGGCGGCTCCACATTCTATTCTCCTGGCCCGCACAGGCCAGGATTTCTGCCTGGTAGACAGACGGGGCTCTTGGTGGGTGGGCCCTGCCCTCCTCTGGGTTGGAAATGGCACCTCCCACACCTCTGAAGGTCATGTGATGCTGAGGAGTTGGCTGAGGAAGGCCGGGGAGAATTGGGAAGCGAACAGGGCAGGGCCTGGCATTGCCCAAAGAAGACGCCATTGAGTAAAGCCACGCCCGGGAGAGAGACAGGTTGCTTGCTGACGTGTGGGAAAATGGGGAGAAAATCTAACTGGGCCTCGCCTTTCTTTACAGGTTGAATACCCCCCACTTCCCTCTGGTACCTGCAACACCTACCACAGCCTACTAATGCCCCCCGCCACCGGGCTGACCCTCCCGGGGCGTAGCTGCCCACAGCACCCCTGTGCGGTGAGGACCTGAGGCTGCCCGAGGCCAGTGGTCAGAAGCTCAGACTGGGCTGGCGAAGACCTGGACACAAGGTCTGGCTCTGCCATGGCTACCGAGCCTGATTCTCTTCACCTATAACAAGGGGCAGGTACATGGGTGCTTTCCCACACCAGGAGACTGAGGTGAGACAAGTTAACTATGTGCTTGACAGTCACAGAAAAGTGGTGGCTGTCACTGCTTCCTACCTCACCCTGGACTTCCTTCCTGACCACACCCAGATTTCCTGCCCAAAGTCAGGCACGTCCATACCTCCGGGTCAGACTATTGGCCTCTCCAGGCTCTCTTGTTCCCTGAGCCTGAGAGATGGAGGCAGCGAGGTCTCTGCATCCTAATAGCTCAGGGAGAGGCCCCTGCCCCTCCTGCCAGCACCTGACGCCCCTGCAATGCCGTCTGTCGGGAACCAGACGGGTCAAGGGAGAGAATCACAGCGTTCCCGCGCCACCGACCCCCCCAGCCAGTGGCCCAGGCCCAGCACACCCCAGCTCCCTGCCTGGTTCCTCATGCTCGGGGGCATCTGGGTAGAAAGGATGATTCACACACTCAGCTTAGGCAGGCCTGGGGCTGGGAAGAAGTGCTGCAAGAGAACAGGAGAGGAAGGCACCCATCTGAGGTCCCCGAACAGGGACGCGGAGAGCACCAGACTCTTCCTAAAAGTTAAGAACATCTGCTTCCTCAGGTAGCCCTATTGGAGGAGGAGGGAGGGACCTCCTGACGGGGGCGGGTAGGTGCTGGAAGGGCGCCAGGCTGGCAGGAGCTGCAAGCTCCAGGAGACTTCCCTCGGAATGGTCCTTGGCATGAATAACACCATTACAACAAAGAGGGTGCAGTGCAGTGAACTCGCCCTTGATGACACGCATCAGAAAGAAGGGTCTACTAAGAAAGGCTCATCTCTTAACAAAAGCTGCGGAAACGGCACAGTGAACTGGTCTAGGGACAGGCTTTCTCGTCGACCGGTGAACAAAGTCTTGAATATTTCTGGCTCTGCCACTTATTGCCGTGTGTTACTCAACCTCTGGGCCTCCCTTCTTCACCAAGTAAACACAGGGATAATCACAGGTACTGCACAGCATGGTGCCTGGCCAAAGAAGGCCCTCAAAAAGCAGTAGCCACCATGAGTATCACTGGGAAGTCCCGAGGTTCCCAGGAAAAGAAATTGGGCAGGGAGGGGGTGTTGGCGGGTGGAGGGTGTGGCAGAGAGAGGAAGTGATCAGTGTACGGATGTTGAGCTGTTCGGATCGGAAGACCAGGTCTTCATTAACTACTACTAAAATATGAATTTCCAAGAGCGATATGTTGTTATGAAATGGCAGGGGTGGGGGACAGAAAATAGCTGATTGTTTTAAAGCTATTTTATAAATGCCCCCAAAATGCTGCTGATAGTAGTAAACACTAAGCAGGATTATTTATAATCTCTTATTTCTCTTCCTGACCTTTTACTTTTTGCCATACCTCCCCAAATATTCTATAATGAGCCAAGCATTATTTTTATAATTAGAAATAGGAAACTCCGCACATTACAAAACTTTCCCTTTTAGTAGTCATAGATCACCTGTCTTCTGGCAAGTCTGTTACAGAATTAAAAAGAGAACCGCACCTCATGGCTTGAAACTCTTCCCCCTAGTCTAAAACATCCTCCATTTTAAATTTAAAAATGATGCCCGTAAGTTAAGTGTAGATCAGATGGTAGATGAACCGAGAGCTGCCGTTACTTTTTCAATCCACCCAACCAGACACTTAGATGCAAGATGCATCCAGAAGACCTCATCACTCTTTTCTAAACATATTGAGACTCATTTAAATGGATTTAATTATTGGAAACAGCCCAAAGTCATTCTGCCTCCCATCCAAGTACTAACCAGGCCCGACCCTACTTAGCTTCTGAGATCAGATGAGATGGGGCGCGTTTAGGGTGGTATGGCCGTAGACCCAAAGTCATTCTGGAAAAGGTCCACAGAATAAGATAGGTGAGCCTATTGGAAAACACCATTTGGGAGTCATAGGACACGTCTGGAGCCAGCCTTAGGAAGTCTGGACAGATTTTCCTGGGTGGCTCTGAAGTTGACTCTAAAGGGAATTCCTTCAGGGGCACGCCAAATAGGCTTTTCACCAGAGGAGTAAGTAACAGTCAAGGATATATAAGCATTGTTTAAAATAGTAAAAATTTGGTAACATACATTTCCAACAAGAAGATGAGTAAATTATGGTACACTTCCATGGTGGGGAACTATACAGCCATGAAGAGTAACAGACATGGAAGGCTATTCACAATGTATTAAGAAAAAAAGCCAGTTTAAAAATAGCTATAGGGCTTCCCTGGTGGCGCAGTGGTTGAGAGTCTGCCTGCTGATGCAGGGGACACGGGTTCGTGCCCCAGTCCGGGAAGATCCCACATGCCGCGGAGCGGCTGGGCCCGTGAGCCATGGCCGCTGAGCCTGCGCGTCCAGATCCTGTGCTCCACAACAGGAGAGGCCACAACAGTGAGAGGCCCGCGTACCACAAAAAAAAAAAAAAAAAAAAAAAGCTATAATTTTATTACTTTGTCTTAAAAAAAAATATATATATATATACACACACACACACACACATACATACATACACACTCGTATAAAAAAATGCTTGGAACACCTTCCCACTTTTCCAAAAATTTTGGATCATGGGATTAACAGCATGGTAGAATTATGAGCATCTTATTTATGCTTAAATATATTTTCTTAACAATGAAACTTTTTATAGAAAGAGCTCTCAACATGAGTGAAGAATATTTTAATGTACTTAGGTGTCGTTTCACTTGCAGCTTAAGTTTTTATTTTCCTACTACTCCACCTGATTAAGTATTAAAAATATATACCACCTTTCAAAATTTGCTACATTAAGGTAAAAAATATTTCATGGGTATATATTCTCCTATGTCTAAAAATAGTTATTTTAGTCACACCCTATATTTGTAAAAAAAAAAAAAAAAATGAGGCTTGTGTGATTTTCTAGCTGTCCTGAAAGACCTATATTCTAATCCCACTCTGCTGTCAATTTATATAACCTTAATGCAGCCAACTACTTTACTTCAGTTCCTAATTTGTGAAGTGGTAATAATGATTTTATAGAATGATAGAATATAAAAATAAGACTTGAGGGTTTTAAAGCTCACTATGGGCTAAAATGTTACGTGGCACTTTAAGGAACAGAAAAATGCACACACAATCCTGGGGTTACTCTGTCCTGGGCTTAGACCTGAGCTGGAAATAATATTTTTACTATTAGGTGCCAGATTTCTGAATTTCTTCCAGTTTATCAGGACAGCAAAGTACACAGCTGTAAAAGCCAGGAGAAACGGTTGGGATAAACCAGGGCTGTCCTATTTGGAAAAGTATAGTCAGAGACAGTAACCATCTTCAAATAGGGTAATGGCCACCAAGGAAGAGAGGGAGAGGTTATTCTGTGTAATTTACAAAGACAGCATTAGGATCAATTAGGGAGGCATTCTGAGCTTCCTAAGAGCAACTGCTTGCTATCACTCCACCCCTCCCTCCCTCCCTGCCATGTGCCAGGCACTGTGCAAAGTGTCAGCACATATGGAAATCAATTCCCTGGTGAAATGTGAAAAACTCCCCATCACTTGGAAATGTTCACACAGAGAGCAGAGATCACAGATCAGAGATGATGCAGAAAGATGCCAGCAGAAAGCAAGCAAGGGGTTAAAACAAAAGATCTCTGAAGTACTAGAGATTCTCATCCTACAATAAGAACCAACCTGATCATTATTTATTCATTTCCATCCACCTGAGATGTAAGGGGAAGCTACAAGTTGCAAGGTGATTTACAAATACAGGCACCCCTAATCAAGTTCCTGAAAATGTTTTGGGTAGCCAGTTTATGGACAGTGTAAGCCTATATTCCATTATTTTAAATAGGAAAACAAAGACGTGTTGCCGTCCATCCAAAGACCCCAGCCAGTCCCCCCAAATATCTATCTATCTATCTACCTATCTATGTATCTATCTATCTATCCATCTAAACAATCGAAATAAATGTGAACATAAACTATTTAACACACCAATGACCCAACAAACTGAAGGAATCCATCGGTGCATATATTTACTCTACGAAGTAAGTTCAGTCTCGGCACCTACCCCCCAGTCATCTCCACAACGGTCATTTATGAGCCCACTGTGAGCTGAGCAGGTGCCATGCTAGGCACTGGGCTACAGTGACTGCTGAACCAGGCGAAGCCCCACTCTCAAGAACCTTACAATCTAGCGGAGGTGGACACCAACTAACACTAAAGACCAGGAAGAAAATAACATAGGGTAACAGTATTGGTTCTCTAGCTTTAGTGGGCATCAGAATCACCTGGAGGGCTGTTAAACACAGATTGCTGGGCCCTGACCCTCTAAGTTCTGATTCTGCAGGTCTTGGGTGGGGCCCAGTTAGAAATTAGCATTTCTAACTGGGGACCACACTGAGCTGAAGATTCAAAGAGTGAGATGGACTTTGCCCACCCATGGGGATTCTGAAGACAGAGCAAGGGGGTCACAGCTGAGGCATACAGGTGGCCTCTAGGAGTGAAGAATGGTCCTTAACTGACACTCAGCCAGGAAATGGCACCTCAGTCCTCCAACCCCAAAGACTGTACTGTGCCAATAGCTTGAATGGTCAAGGGGACAGATTCTCGCACAGAGCCGCCAAAAAGGAACACAGCCCTGCTGACACGTTGATGCGAGCCCAGTGAGGCCCGGGTCAGATTTCTGACAGATGGAACTGTAAGATTAATAAATTTGTGTTGTGTTAAGCCACTAGGTTTGTGATGATTTGTTTCAACAGTAATAGAAAATGAATACACCAACCTCAGAACTGGTACGTGGCAGAGCAGCATTTAAACCCAGGTCTGAGCTCTTAACCACAGTTAAACTCTCTGGTGGGGAAACTTCTTGTGAATTCAGCTTCTGAAATAAATTGGTTAACACAGGCCACCAGAGAAGAGATTTTACATTGGCAACGTTGCCACAAGATTCACAGATGCCCGGGAGTATAGTTTCTGTTCCTGGGAGCCTGGAGCCTCAGAGGCTGATAAACTTTAAGGCTAGAAGTATTCTCAAAAATTAAACCCAACGTTCCTATTTTATAGGACATTAATGGAGGCCCCAGGGGATGAAATTACCCATTCCCAAGGCAACAGGTTAGTTGCAAAGACACACTGGGTGGATCTCCCTTCTATTTACCAGGGGCCAGTAACTCACAAGTAGCTTAACATTACCTGGAGGCCAGTAGTGTTAGTGGCTTGGGGCTTTGCCTCCTTATCACCTTGTACACACACAGCCTGGCAAGCTGAGAAGATCACTGATCTTACACAAAGATCACTCAGCTCAGAGAAGTCATTACTTCAGCAAGTAGAGACAAACAGAAAGCCACCATCATAATGAACAGCCCCTCCCAGTTACTCTGAGGTGCCAGAGACAACCATCTCAGAACTCTCTAAACTACACGAATCGGAAGCTTCCTCAACAAGGAAGGGCCTTCCTTGCAATTTGTTCCAGGAACTCAAGTCTCTAGTTCTCCAAAGAGGGCCCTTTCCAGACAGCTTCATCACGGCCCTGCCCTTTGAGATTGTACGTGGAGAGCCAACTGTGTAGTGAAGATATTTCACAAGATATAGGGTGTAGTAATAACATGTCCTCCGCTTCGGAAATTCTCAAGCATCTCTGGGCTTGGTTTTGTTTATGGCGTCTTTGCTCGTGAGCTTCTTCTGGAGCTGGCCCAGAATTTTTTATGCATTTCTTTTCAAGAGCTTGTACCTGCAGCTGTCAAAGCTGAATTCCATTAGACACCCGCTCTCCACACTCTAACATCCATTTTTATTTGGACTTTTACCTTACAAGCTACTCAGCATAATGAGGTGTTTTCCTTATAGTTTTCTGTTTGAAAATACAGAAGCCATAGTTTCACACATTTGGTCCACAGTCAGGCACCTCCCTCAATTAACATTCTGAGCTGTATGTGCCTTCCTTAGAGAACTGGGAGTAAGCTGCCCCCAACGGGGAACATGGGTACCGAAACATTAACAGCCACATTTGTTCTCCGCTTACCAGGTGCGCACAGAGTCCTTTCCACGAATTATCTCATAATTGGTGAGATATTCGTGTCCTTATAACACCCTAAGAAGTAAGGCCTGTTATTTTAGCAATAAGAAAATGAGGTTAAATAGCATGCTCAGCATTACGCAGCCAGTAAGAGCAGAGCCAAGGCTCAAACTGGTGCCAAGCCCAGGCCCTTGACCACACATGAACTTCATCACTTCTCTGCAAGCAAACCATGTCAAATTGTACTTATTTTAGGAGCATTCCAGAGCCATCATCACCGACAGATGAAGCTAGACAACGGAGAGCAAGGTGGTAGGAAAGAGCTGTTTCCCTGATCTGTGATTCTCAGAATTGCACACAAAGTAATCTTCGGATTATCTCGCCTGTATTTGAGGTCTCTCCCTCCTTTTCAAGAAATGTCTATCATCACAAGCAACCCTGATATGGTGTGGGCTATGTCTCTAGGTTTGTAAAACGTATGGGCTGATTTGTTTAGAATGAAATAGAATTATTGCAGTTGAGAGTGGTGGGCAGGTCTCAGCTGGAGCCCCCTGATATCCTTAAAAAACTGGCCAAGAACAGGATTTTTAAAAGAATCAGCTGGCCAAGAATCAGGAGGCACTTTCAAAGCGGACATGAGGCATTATAGGAAAGAAGGAAAGCACTGGTCAAAAGGAAAACCGGAGGAAGCCTGGGCCAGAGCCTTCACTAGGTGGCAACCAGGCCAAATCGCTATTTCACAAAGACTCCGAGGGCACGGACGAGATCGGAGTTTCAGAAGTCACACAACTACCGCCAGGGTGAGTCACAAATCCCAGCTCTTCGTGTGAGTTCCGGGATAAGGGGTGAAGCCACCTACGTCAGAGGAGAAATGAACGTTACCTGGTACATTTCCAGGATCCATGGAGAAAACCACTACTTAACGTTTCCTTAAGTCTGCCGTTAGACTCTATGAAGGGTGCGGCCCAAGCTGGCCCAAGCAAACTAAAATTGTACTCAAAATGTCTAAGTCACGACCCCACCCTGCTGTTTAAAACTCAAAATTTAAACCTCCAGAGGAAGAGAAGAATGTCCATAACTTCCAGGGATGGCATTAACCTCCTTTCAAGGTGCGATGCGATTTCTTTTCCCTAAACTGCAAGAGCTTCCCTTCAGATTCAAATTTCGAAACAAATACTCCCAGGAGAATGGAGGGCAGGGCCCGCGGAATTGGGGGTGTTTTGGAAAGCGCGCCCGCTCCCCCCTTCTCGTTGGTCGTATACAAAGGAATCACCAGTTCTGCGGGCCGCGGGCGGGGGGAAGGGCGCCGGATCTCGCCGTCCCTGGGCGCGGAGGCCGGCGCAGGGTGGGCACGGCCCTCTCGGACCCTCCAAACCCCCCAGTCCCGCGATGGCAGGGGCCCGGGCCCAGCTGCCCGTTGGCGCATGCGCCGGCCCAAATCCCCGAGTGCCGGACTCGGAGCGCGGCTCCGCTCCCCTCCTGGCCCCCAGACCTCACCTTCCAGCCCCCGTCGTCCGCTTCTGCGCGGGTACGCCTGCTAGGGTAGTCCAGTCCCGTTATATCGCCTCGGCTGGGGCGGGCTCCGCCTCCTCCCGCCGGCCCCACCCCGCCCAGACTCCGGCCTCGCCCTGCGCGCCGCAGTTTGCCAGCGAAGGTGACCCGAGCCGGCGCAATTGCGGGCTCCAGGACCCGGTGCAGAAAAAGCCCTGTGGCCAGGACTAGATTAAGACCTTTATGATAAAACACTGAAACGGAAAGTTTATGATGTTCTTCCTCCGATTTGTTATCGAAAACAAAAACAATATGAAACTCCAACACTTATGAATTTTCCTCCTTTGTTGAAAAAAATATGAAAATGTTTTTCAAAATGTTTGTGTGCCCTTGCCAAGCTCCCAATTGGCCTGGCTGTCGGGTTAGCCAGCCTGGCTGCAGCCTGAGGCTCCTTTCTGCTCCCGGGCTCTGGTAGCCTCCAAGTACCCTTCAGCCATAGTCACCTCTGTGACTTGTTTGGAACCGAGATGAAATTCTGCTGTGGGTTTTTTTTTGGGGGGGGAGGGGAGGCGTGCCCTGCAGCTTGTGGGATCTTAGTTCCCTGACCAGGAATGAAACCCACGCCCCCTGCAGTGGAAGCCGGGAGTCTTAACAGCTGGACCGCCATGGAAGTCTCTAGAACGTTATTTTTAGGTGAAGATGTAATCTGAAGTTTCTGGTTATCACTCTGTCACTACCCACTGCAGAACCGGCTTAAAGAGGGCCATACAAGGGGGAGTGGGAAAAGCAGGCCGAAAGTACAGGTCTTTCTCCAAGAGATTGACCTCTCTTGGGGACTGTGAGACTCCTTGAGGATCAGGGTAAGAAGGTATTGCATCTCAGGACTGCTCATGTTGAATCGGGAGCGGAGGAACCCATGACAAAGTTCAAGCAGGGGAAATCGTATGACAACTGATCATGACACGTGCCTTCTACCATGATCCTCTGATGGCTTTGGGATGTCAGGGAATGAATTTCATTTGGTGGTGCCTTAATCTTGGTTTTTCTCTATACAAACAGTATTCTCAAATCAGAAAGATTTGCTTTGATATTTAAAGTGTGTCTGCTTAAATCAGCTAATACATGTGTTTCCTATGATAGCTTTACAAAGCTCTTCCACATGCATTTTCTATGCATCCTATAAGCTCTTCCCTCCTTTAAACTCTCTTGGGTTCTGAGATGCCACTCTCTCCTGGTTTTGCGTCCAGTTCCTTGACCTTTCGGTCTTGAGATTCTTTTGTGTGTGTGTGGTTTTTTTTGCGGTCCGCGGGCCTCTCACTGTTGTGGCCTCTCCCGTTGCGGAGCACAGGCTCCGGACGCGCAGGCTCAGCGGCCATGGCTCACGGGCCCAGCCGCTCCGCGGCATGTGGGATCCTCCCGGACCGGGTCACGAACCCGCGTCCCCTGCATCGGCAGGCGGACTCCCAACCACTGCGCCACCAGGGAAGCCCTCGGTCTTGAGATTCTTTTCCATTACCCCCTCATAATGTGGTGTTGCCAGGGTTGGACTGAGAACCATGGCTGTATGTTTTCCCTGGGAGACTATAGTGCACCCACTGTTTTACCTTGGGAATACAGTTGGCCCTCCATATCTGTAGGTTCGGCCAACCAACTGCAGAATATGCAGTTACCAAGGGCTGGCTGTATGACACCATTTTATATAAGGGACTTGAGCATGTTTTGGTATCTGTGGAGGTCCTGGAATAAATCCCCTGCAGATACCGAGGCATGACTGTATGTATGTTTGCAGATGATTAGCAAATCTTTATTCTCCAGTCCCGACCACTCCCTGGATCTTCATATTCATATCCAACTGATTACTGGACAACTCCATTTGTATGTCCCACAGACACCTTGAACTCAAAATGTGTCCAAATGTTCCACTGCTTTTCCTGCAATTTTTTTTCATAAATGAAGCCCCGTACCTGGAATCAACTTCTATTTCTTCCACTCCCACACAGGCAATCACCAACTCCTGCCTATTTTATCATTTAGCTACTTCAATTTCATCCTCTCTTCACTCTACTCCTACTGATACTGCCCTAATTCATGCCTGTAGCATGTCTTACTTAGGTCATTACAATTCCTTCATACCAGGTTTACAGGCTGCCCATGTTAATACCTGCATCTCTTGCCCCTTCTCTACTTTTGCTCCTGCTGGAGACCTGGCTGGTTTACCTCTTTCCAGCCTTATGATTGACTTTTTACTTTCCATTTAATTTTTCCCTTTTCTCGTCATCCTTCCTGGAATACAATATGACTGCAGTTGCTATCTTGCAGTCATGAGGTGACCTTAAAGATTAAAGTCTGCTACGAATGGTAGAACAGGAAGATGGAAGGAACCTAGAATGTTGACACCATTGGGCCACCTTATCAGTCCTGAGCTAGTTACTTTCTACTTTTCACAAGAGAAAAAAAAAAAACCCTAAGCTATTTAAGCTCCGGTTTATTTACATATCTGCCTCATCCTGATACATCAAGCTTCAGACAAATGAGTAAAAGATAAGTGGTTTTCTGAATGGACCTAGGAGCCAGAAATGGGCTTCACTCCACCAAAAGCAGTCTGATCAACTGTTAGATCCCTTTTCTGTGTGAATACACATTCTTGCCAATGAAATAAAACACCTGAGGATGTTATCAACTAATCAATCACACCTTAGTAAGAAATAGAGACCATTCATTCAACATACTAAGAGAATGAATTCTGATGGAAGGATAAGCAAGCCTGAAGCATTCTGAGGAGCAAGGATTGGATGGGGTGGCAGGGAGATTTGGGACATCATGAGTACTCTGGGAACTGAGAGAAGAGAGGCCATTCTGAAAAAAGAAAGATGCAAAGAATGGCAAGGTATCCTGGCTCCAGCTTTAACTTCCAACGTTAATAGTTTTAATTAAATCACTACTTTACTGGGGAAGTTTATTTTTCAAAAAACCAGTGGTTTGATTAAAAAAAAAAAAAGGATAGGCATAATAGATTTGGGAGCCTATTTAAAAAGAAATAAGCAGGAAAAACTACTTACTCCACTTCAGAACATTTTGACATGTGCCAGTATGAAAGACTAAGTTTGCCTTCATGGTCCCTGATGGGAGTTGCTTAATCCTGTATATACCTCCCTCTTCCTACAGTTTTCCCTACAAAAGAACTGTTCCTGGGCGAAGTGCGAGGTGGAGTACATGACAGAGTATCGTCAAAGCCAGGAAATGACTTTGAATGGGCCTCTGGCAATAGGCCAATGAGTTTTGATCTCATCTTCCATCTTAAGAGCAAAGGCTTATTAATATTAGTTGATGGGAAATAGGCAATTATACAAAATACAGGATCGGAACCAAAATATGTTTTCAAAATGTGAGTTTTTGACACTTGGAGGATTTCATTCCAAACTCTCAATTACCTAATTACAAAAAAATCCATGTTTTAGGGAAACATACTTAATCTTAACTTAAAATTCATGTCACTTATCACAAAGTTAGACAGTCAAGTATATAGAGGGGAAACAAAACAGAAGCAGTATTTTCAAATTTAGACTACATGAGATATTGTGAAGAATCTTTTGTTAATAAGCAACACAATACATACTTTTACACACTACACTTCAAAAATGATGCATCTGTGAACAACATGATAAAGTTCATAGTGTTGAAGACTTTAAATTCAAGGTTGGCAGAGTTGAAGACTAAATTCAAGGTCAAAGTCATACTGATAGACTTTAAATTCAAGGTTGTTGTGACAAAAACTCTAAATTTAAGGACAGATTGTCTAAGAAAGGACAACTAGCATTCAAGCTATTTAGTCAATCAGTTCCCTGTGAGTACAAAATATACAGGACTCACTAAATGGATTAGCCTAATTACAAATTCTGTTCATTTCTAAATAACTTATGTCTTTTCACAGAATCATTCAGTCACAGTTTCTCTCTATCCTTGTGTAGGTATTTCTGCTTCATTTTAAATCCTTATTCTACTCCCTCCCATTTCCATATTTTTATAAGTATAAAATATCTTTAAACAAAAAAAAGTCTGTTCCTTAGCTAGAGAACTATTCTCCCACTGACTTCTAGAAGAGGAAAAAAAGATTCCCATTTCCTCCTCTACCTCAAAAACACTACGCAAACTCAAACAATCCAGCTCCTAAAGTAGTGTCGTATAGAACCCAGGTCCTGGCACAATATTTCATGCTAGTTTTCCTGCTATAAGCTGAGAACAATTTAGTTATTTACATTACTGAGAAATCTATTTAACAGGCTGATTCACCCCGGGGCTTCCATCAGCAGAGGCTTGCTAAAAAAGGCGAGAGCAGCGGCGTCTCCGAATGGGAACGTCAAAGACTCTCCTCCGTCTCTCCTCCTCGTCATCTTCATCAGATTCATCCATATCTGCCGAATCATCATCATCGTCTTCCTCCTCCTCCTCCTCTTCTTCCTCTTCCATCTCTTCATATTCATCAGGACCCATTTCCTTGAAAGAGAAAACAATCTTTTGATAAGAACTTCCATCAGTTTTTTGACTCTTATTTAATATAAGTTCTCATTTACCTAGAATCTAAACAACTGGGCATGCCAAATATGAATTTTTATAGACTTCTCAGAGAATGTTTATAGATTTTTAAAATAGAATTTTATAGCCTTTTATACATTTTCATGATGCACATGCTGATGCAAATTCTAGAGTATATATTCTATCACGTTTTAAAATGCTCAATGTGGTTTTAATGGTAAATATATTTCATCAGTATAGTACTTATTTTTTACATGGTGGTTGGTAATTCACACAATGTAGCAAACAGACCACTCCTAACAGCCCAAGATAAAATTTTACTGAACTTATTAGTGTACTGAATAACAATTCTTTATTAACCTACATGCTTACAGAAAAGAGGATCTGAAAATATTGCTAAGGTATGACCTCTACTGGTAAGTTTTATGTACTGTCAACAGGAGGTCTGAGATTTCTATTGAGCTCCTAGTATAAAGACAATCAGCATCGGTAGCCTCTGCTTTTAAATTAATTTGTTGAAGGCTCTCAGAATAAGGCAGTAGTGATGTTGAACATCCAATATCTGAACATCTCTTGGGAACTTCAGTTCCTTTTAAGCAGTGTCTCTAATTGAGTCTTGACCCATTCTGCTGTTGGTTTTCTCTCTCACACATTTGAAGACTCAGTGAGAGGACCTCCTGTATTGGACAGAACTCTGAACGGCAAGGAGGACCTAGCTGGTAATGTGGCAAGTATTGGGAAACTTGGGATGTGATGGCAGCAAAAGTCCTTCCACCAAGGCTTTTATGGCATTGCATATGCAGCATCCCACTACCCCGTGATCGAGTCTCTAACCACTCTCCCCTGTTCACTGCCCTCCAGCTACAGTGGCCTCCGTGCAGTTCTGCAGACGTACCAAGCACATGAGTGCTTCAGCACCTCTGTACTTGCTGTTCTTCTGCTTGGAACACCCTTCAACCACACATCCACCCAGCTCCCTCTACTTCTTTCAAGTCTGAACTCAAATGTCACCAAGGCCTTCCCTGACACATCTTTATATCAGAACAACCCAACAGTATACTCCTTAGCTCCCTTACTCTGATTTTTCTCCCAGAGAACGTATTACTACTTGACATAAGTGAGGAGTGTGTATTTGCTACACTTTGTCTCTTCCAACTAGAATGTAAATTCCAAGCCAGAGATTTTTTTTTAATCTCCTCAACTTTCTTCTTTTTTTATTTTTATTGAGGCATAATTGACATACAACATTATATTGGTTTCAGATGTACAACATAATGATTCCATATTTGTATACATTACAAAATGATCCCCACAATAAATCTAGTTAACATCCATCACCTTACATAGTTACAGGGCTTTTTTCTTGTGATGAGAACTTCTAAGATCTACTCTCTTAGCAACTTCCAAATATGCAGTACAGTGTTATTAACCATAGTCGCCATGCTGTACATCACATCCCTGAAGGCAGAGATTTTGATTATATCGTTCACTGCATTTTCCCCAGCACCTAGTAGGTACTCAATAAATATCTGTTGAGCAAGCAAATTAATTAACGTGGGGGAAAGGAAATGTCCTTTAGAATTTGTCAAAGGAACTGTCACTTGGGATTTATTATAACACTAACAACAACAATCAGAGAAAATATACATAACTATATTTCATTACTTTTATCTTTTGATTTTTTTAATCTGGGAAATAAAGACTTTAAAATTCAGTAGAAGGTACAAAAGGGGGAGAGGATTAAGGCTTAGGAAATTCTGAAACATTAAATCCAGGTAGTATGATTATTAATTATCTTAAGGAAGAAACCAGAAAAACTGTTAAAGAAATCAATGTAGCTAAAGAGGGAGATTGCTGATGATCTCAGACAAAAGTGTACATATACAAACAGTAGATGGAAAGAGGAACACACAGACAAGAATGGAAATAAATAAGCAGCAGGAGCCTCTCAAGTGTCCAAAAACAAACTACCTAGACCAAGAAAAGGCTTAAGACCAACCAAAAAATGTTTTATAGCAACATTCAAAGTATAAAGCAAAAGGAAGTATTAAGTATGATAATATATGGCTAGTGGACAAATAAGGGGAACAACTCAACTTCCATATCAAAAAAACTAATTTTTAAACAGGAAAGGTACAATACAAATAAACACAATACAAATACAATCCCCACTGCCTCTTTCATGTTGATTAGAAATAAGTCCAGAATTCTCATTTCATTTTATTGAGTTCTCATCCTCGAGAAAGAGAAAACATTTTCCACAAGGCAGATCAAGATTTTATATGCTTCTTTGTGGTTGAGAGGAAACTAAAACTCTTAAGTAAGAACATAGTTAAGAGAGGGTCAAACATGTAATGAGTTTATTATTGTAATTTGAAATTATAAATTTAAAAATTTTAAACTTTAAAAAAGGAATAATATTATAAAACTTCTCAGTTTTAATTTTTAACATGATAAATGTCATATAACCCAAAAAGCAAGAGTTCTTTGGAGTCCTCAATAACTTTTAAGAGCTGAAGGGGATCATGAGACGGCAAAGTCTGAGAACTACTGTCCTTAAGTAAAAACTACTCTATCCCCACCCTAACAAACATTGAAAACAAGCCTCAACAGGATCGACTGACCCAACAGTAACTGCGCAAACTACCTGTGCAAACAAATGTCAACACTCTTTATGCTTTAGGTCAGGAATATATAGCAACTTTAGGGCAAGGAGTATTGCCATAGATAGAGATTTTATAACAATAAAAGAAGCACTTCATTAAAAACATGTAACAATGCTAAACATATTTGCATATAATTAAAATACATGAAGCAAATTAAAAAGAGAATAAAAATTCAGAATTAAAAAAATAGACAAAACTGTAATTATAGTTGGAGATTACAACAATCATCTCTCAGAGAACACACACACATACAAAAGATCAGTAAATATATAGAAGACTTGAAAAACAGTCAACCAATTTGACTTGCCATTTATAGAATTAATATTCCCCCAAATATCAGAATATACATTCTTTTCAAATACACAAGGATCATTTACCAAGATAGACCATAATGCTGGGCCATAAAACATTTAAAAATATTGAAATTATACACAGCGAGTTCTCTAACCATAACAAAACTAGAAATCAATAACCAAAAGGTAACTGGAAAAGCTCCAAATGTTTGGAAATTCATACATTTCTAGAAAAGACATAGATCAAAATTAAATTACAAGGGAAATCTGAGAATATTTTGAATTAAATGTTAATAAAAATAATGCATCAAAATTTGTGAAATGTAGCTAAAACAGTGCTTAGAGAGAAGGTCTAAAATCAATAATTTAAACTTCTACCTTAAGAAGTAAAAAAAAAAAGCAAATTAAACCCACAGTAAGTAGGGGAGAAATAAAGATAACTCCAGAAATCAATGAAACAGAAAATGAACAAATAGAGAGAAACAGTGAAACCAAAAATTGTTCCTTTAAATAATCAATAAAAGTGACACCCCCCTGGCTAAGATGATGAACAAAAGAGAAGATGTACATTACCAATATTAAGAACAAAACACTACATATAACTATAGCTCTTACGGCCATTAAAAGGATATCAAGGGAATACTGCAAATAACTTTTATGGAAATAAATTCAACATTTAGACCAAATGGACAAATTCCTTGAAAGACACAAAATTACCGAAAGTGAAACACGAAACAGAAAATATGAATATTAAAGAAATAAAATTCATATCTCAAAACGTTCCCACAAAGAGAACTCCAGCCCAAGATGACTTCACTGATAAATTGTATCAAATATTTAAGGACAAGATGATACCAATCTCATACAGAAATGGGGCTAGTCAAAAATGGAATACTGTTATAGGAAGTAGCAAATTTACAGTATTGGAAATATACCACTGGGAGGGAAGCTAAACTTCACTTCCAAACCCAGGCTGTAGACTCTTTTCACCAGAAATACCACAAGTATAATGGCCTAAAGTCTCATCATCATCCTTCTCTTTCCAAACTGGAGTTGGGAATGTATCCACTCTAAGTCAGATTAATATCATGTCTATCTTCCCAGACTTCCATTAGACCCACCCATCGGGGTCATCCCAGGAGCTAGAGGGCTTTTTTTGAATATTTGACACCTATGACTTGATTATATTCTGGGTATGCAATTCATTATTTATTCCTATTGTATAACTCAAGTGTCATAATTTTCTTTAATCATTTTATAGCCTGTAAGATTGGGGTTACTGCTATACCTGTCACCCTAGAAATGAGATTTCAAAAAAACAGCTAGTTGACTTAGGAAATGATCCAAAAGAGAGACTACTAAAAGTGCAAGTCTACCCATTAAATCTTCTTTGTAATGATTTTATAGGATATTTGTGTTATTTTTTTAAAATTGGGAGTTTTAGCAAAACCACTGTAAGAAATTGCTTCCCCAGTCTTAATGAAATAAAATAAAGGCGATTCTAACTGGTCTAGTGTGGTGATTCTCATTAGGCAACAAAATTGTTTTTGGAAACTGGAAAAGACACTGAAACTTTGAAACCAATAACTACCTTATATGATACTGTAATGGTGGATACATGTCATTATACATACACTTAAACCCACAGAATATGCAACACCAAGAGTGAACCCTAATGTAAACTATGGACTTTGGGTGATAATGATGTGTCAATGTAGGTTCACCAGCTGTAACAAAGTTACTACTCTGGCGGGAGATATTGATGATGGGGGAGTCTATGCATGAGTTGAAGCAGAGGGTATATGGGAAATCTCTGTACCTTCTGCTCAATTTTGCTGTGAATCTGAAACTGCTCTAAAAAATAAAGTCTATTTAAAACAAACAAACAAATAAAAACAACAACAAAAACATAACAGTAGAGTTACTCTGATTGAAGAATCTGGAGCCTAGTTTACTTACTGTCCACCCCTCCCAACATATTCACACATCTCCCCCTCCCCCCAAAGATATTTCCCTCAAAATCTCTAGGGTTCTCTGAAATACCATTTACAAACTATCTGTCTGGGTAATCAACAAAGACCCTCTGTGGAGTTCATTCCACAAAGTCATGTAAAATCAGCACCAGAGGAAAATTTAACCTACCAATCGAGCTATAGACACCCTGAATGTCGGACATGCCATATGGAATCGGGGAATGGCAACATTAAAGATCTTGTCTTTAAAGTAAAGGAAATGGAAGGTATAATATCCTTCCATATAGCCTGATGTTGTAGAGAATGTGGTACAACTTGTGTATTCATATACCCGGCCTGGGCTGATGATTGGAAATTCACCTGCAGAGAAAACAGTAACAATAAATTAAAGTATAATATTTAGTTCTTCATTATAGCAAACACGATATGTCCTCTTTAAACTATATTAAAGAAAATGCATAATTAGAAAAAATCTAAAAGGAACTATAAAAAAATGTTAATATTTTGGGATGGGATTATGAGTATTTTGACATTTTTTTGTACTCTCCTAATTCCCTATAGTGTGTTGGGGGTGGGGGGGTGATATCCAGTAGAATGAAAATTAAAAAAAGAGAGGGGGGCTTCCCTGGTGGCGCAGTGGTTAAGAATCCAACTGCCAATGCAGGGGACACGGGTTCAGGCCCTGGTCCGGGAAGATCCCACATGCCGCGGAGCAACTAAGCCCATGTGCCACAACTACTGAGCCTGCGCTCTAGAGCCCACAAGCCACAACTACGGAGCCAGCATGCTGTAACTACTGAAGCCCGTGTGCCTAGAGCCCGTGCTCTGCAACAAGAGAAGCCACTGCAATGAGAAGCCTGCGGACCGCAACGAAGAGTAGCCCCCGCTCACCGCAACTAGAGAAAGCCCGTGTGCAGCAAGGAAGACGCAACACAGCCAAAAATAAATAAAATAAAATTAATTTATAAAAAACTAATTTAAAAAAAAAGGAGCGGCATTGAGGACACAATCTTTAAGACACTGGTAATAAAAAGTGTCACATATTCTAGTTCAAACAGAGATAAGGATAATCTAAATGTTTAAATGTAGCAAGAGACTAAAACATAAAACTCTGAAGATGCATCTTAAGCATTTAGCCCAGACAAAATGGCAGTCACAAGGGAAAGGTTTTACACCAATAGACGAAATGACCGAAAAAGAATTACAGCTTTAATAAAATTCTTTAATATCCAGGAAAAATTCCTTAAAAAGACACGTAGAATATGAATCTATTTGTGGCAATTAGTTAAAACAACTTCAATTTAAACTGAATTCGACATATGCTTAGGGCCAATAACAAAAGCACATAGCTTAAATAGTATTATTTTCCTGAAGGACACATATAAAACGTGAAGAATCTGAGGTCTCAGAAACTTATGATAATCATAATTTTTTAAAAAGCCAAATGTCAATGGTAATCAGAGGCTAGAGATGATTGAAATCAAAAAACAATAAAATCTGTGCTACTAAGTTTAACATTTCTCCTGAAATTTCAAAAAGATGACCAATATGAAATTTATTTTCTCTTTCTGCCATACACCTGTAACCCTACAGAATATGATAATGAATAATTATCCAGCTAAAAAAATAAAGCAGTTAAGAAGGAAAAGCAAGAAACCCGTGTGATCTACAGAAGGGAAATTCAATCCCTGAATAATTGAGTTTGCTATAATTTTAGAAAAGTTCATGTTTCAGGTACTAAACTGATAAAATAATGACCTTTACACATTATATTTATGAAGCAAAATATTGTAGTTAGGAGAAGAATTCAGAATCTATGATATCTTTCACACTGAAACACAGCTATTAAAAAGATGCAGTCTTATCCACTAACTACATCATGCATTTGCCAAGCTATGTATCACATATATACTCTCCAAAATGTTTTAGAAGCAACTGATGTATAAACCCAAATCTTGGGATACATACCAACTACTCCAGGTCCTTGAACTTCTTCCACGTCACCTTTAGCATTTGTTATTCTCCAGTAGCGACTGTCTAACTGACATGCCTTCTCAGGAAGTGCATCTTTTGACATTTCAATCCTGGAGAAGAGAATGGAGTGGTAGAGACACGTTGGTGTTTTCTGTTTAAGAGCTACAGTATTTTGAGCTAAGCCAGTGAAAGGGATTTCCAAAGGAAATTAAGAAACCCAACCCAAAGTCTGTGTAAATCATCTATTCCTGTAAGTTTGCAAAGATTCTGGCCTAATTAGCTGAACTCCCCCACAGAAATGGTTTCATTCAATTTACACACTTGACTTTCATTTAGGATTTAACGATAGAATGGGCAACATAAAAATTTACAAACATAGTGGTGACAACAATCTTTTGCTGTTCAAATAAAGACCAATGTGGGAAACACTTTCTAGAATATGGTGCCATGAAAAACTTCTGTTCTAAAAAATGGAGTCTTTTCTTTCACTACAAGGCTATACAGCCCTTTTCTCCATTAGCTTCTAGAAAGCTCAGAGCAAAATGTCACTATTTCGTGCATCTACTATTTAGTTACTGGGGTTATACCTTGACTCTGTTTTCCAATACTATTATTTCCCTCCTTTTTCTGAGACTCTGCTGACTCTTATTTTCATTTAGAATACCGTATAAGCACGTGTAGGTATTACTATTTTAAGCTTATCTCAATTCTAGGCAGGATTAAATTAAACAATTAAAACAACATTCATCTGAATATGTGTAACTGGACATATCAAAGTCTTCATACAATACCAAAATCCTAGAATGCCTTCTGGTTAAGTATACATTATTATTATTTCTAGTATGTATATATGCATGTATATGTATTTTTTGAAAATATATATCATAAAGTATTTAAAAATACATCTAAAAACAAAGCATTCTTAATCCCTTAGGGCAATGAGTTATCTTTACCTCACAGTACAGAGTACTTCTAATTAAAGTGTATTTAATATTTGTTTTTTATTTAACCAAATCCAGGGCTTGCTCAGCACTATGTCTAATATACAGGCTGTACTCCATAAATATTTATTACACTTTTAATTAAATATAGACAGGCAAGATAAAACTGAAATGCATCGTTTTATCGTGGGCAATTTCATAGCTTTCAGAATGCATTATAACTCTAATACTGACCTTTCATGATGATTACAGCTTAGTGGTCCACCTCTCAAAGTACCTGGCACAAAAGTTGATACAAACTCAAGGTGCTTTACAAACACTATATTGTAGAAAATTTGTTTGTTATCCACCTACCTCCACACTTTAGCAAGAAGCTGCCTTTCAGAATGTGTTTTTATATCATGTCAAATGGGGTGATAACAACACATCCATAAGGTATATCCCCAAAGGCAACCCCATTTAAAATTCTCACCTGATTCGGTATGTGAAGAAATAGTGGGGTGGATGTACAGAGCTAAGTTCTGGCAGAAACGATGTGGAAACTGAAACTGTAATATCCCCAGTCGTTGCTACACACTCTGCATCATGAACATATCTAGGTAATTTTAAAAAATTAAACATTTTTTAATCAACAAACGTCAATTCTGTAAGATAAAAGATTTAAAGATACAATGCAAAATAGTTTATATTTTACTTTACGATAAAAACAAATTTAAATCATATTTGGCACCTTAAAGGTATAGTTATTAAGCTTAAAAGAACAAACAAACTAGAAAACCTTGAAGACTCTGAATCAATAATGATAGCAGTCAAGGTTCAACCAGTGGTTGACCAGTGGTTCAAATAATGGATCAGTAACTAACTTGGAAACTAAAAAGAGCTTATTTCAGTCTTTAGAGCTAAGGAAACTTTTGGAACATCTGAAAACCCAGCTATGCCCTATACACAGTGACTCTGACAATAAAAATGTGTTAGTATTGTTATTCTAGAGGCCTCTAATGTATAATTAACGTATCATTTCTGCCAACTGAGCTACTGTGAACCAACCTCTAGTTCCATCTATAATACCTGAGTGTTCCATTTAGAGATAATGACTAATATTTCCAGGAGCTAATAGTTACTGACTTGCTATTCACAGTAAATCTGTTATTGGCAACAGCCTCCCACTCCACCGCCAAAAAACCCCACAACTATGTAACTACTATAAAGCCACAGCTTCTAAATCAAAATCAGTTTTTTCTCTTGATTCTTCAAGATGAAAAAAATACTGGCTGTTCAACTGTTTGGATGTGTTGGCTTTAAAGTGAGAATAAAATAGTGAGACTTAAGATGAGAGGTTCTGTTATTAACCTTCATGGGAAACTTCATCTCCTGATCTGTAACTGATGTTTTTTCCTGATTTATAATCATTCCAATCTATAAAGCCCCAAGTGAAATACCTGAAAATTTGGTCTCTGATGATAGGGAAGCCACCTGATACAACATTGTTGACATAAGAAGTAAACCAGTCAGTAAAAGTAGCACCTGTAAAAAAGGAAGGGAAAAAAAAAGAGAAAAGGACAAATAGTTTTTTTTAAATTTATACAGGAAACAAGGGGAAAAACGACAATTTCTCTATGCTTAATAGTGATATCTAGTGATGCCAAAACTAGAAATATTTATATATACCATTCTACTAATCCTTTATTAGGTAAATTTCTATCCTCAGTTCTATCAATCTTATTCCAAACTACCTTGCTAGGGAATCCTCCGACTACCTTCAAACTACTTTTTACACTTAAAACTAAATAGTTGACTTTTAAACTTTAATTTGTTCTGGTACAAGAATGAAAAGCCTTCTGTCTATAATTTCTGGAACATATAGAACAAAGGAGATATAGCTATGTCTATGAAGAAACTACAGAAAAAGTATCAGCACCTATCCTCATATGATCAGGGTACATCCCTGGTCCAGGCACATCCTGACTCATGCACAAAATTCTGGCAGAAGCCAGGCTCAGTCTGGACATCTAATAGGGGTATAGCACTGTGGAGTTCTGGGCATCAGGCCAATCCCAAAGTAGCCCAGTTGCATTACTACAGATTCAAATGTACAGCGGTCCTCCATATTCTCAGTGACCAGCTCAACGCAGAGAAGAATGACTGGGATAGTCCAGTCCAGACCATATATCCGTGACCTAGTGATTGGATCAATAACAAGTATTTACATGAATTATGTTGCCTCTTGTGGGTAATACAACATAACTTTCTCAGACCCCCATCACTGACTGTTAATACAGCTCAGTGCCTAACACATACTAGTCCCTTAATCAATGTTGTTTAATGAATTTCTTCATAATCTTGTTTCTATTAACCCAGTTCCTGTACTCTGCCACACTGAAAGTCAGATGCTAAATTTATAGTATGTATTTACTTATAATTCTAGTTAGGGAATGACTGAAGATACAATTTAAGCTTGAGTCTGAGAGTATACAGCTTTAAAATTTTAAAGGTATCAACTGACAGAAGGTAAACTACAATAGTTTACTCTTTTTTCAATGCCTATTAATGGCCCACTCTGACCCTTTATTTATTAACTGCTACTTTATTCAAATGATCACTGATCATCTTCTATCCACTTTGAGCTAGATATTAAGGGGCCACATGAATGTTTTTAAATTCATAGAAGGTACAATTTTCTGTTTTGAGAACTAGCAGTTTCCCTGCAGAGTTTAAAAAATCATTTTGTAAATTTCATGAACTAAAATATTATATAAGAAAAAAGAAATTTCTTATGATTTACATTAAAAAAGAAATTGGCATGGTGTATTTTAATGTGCCTTAATTTATTATAACACATACCGAAGTGCGTTCTTTAAAATAAGGATAAAATTTTCCATGCAGCCTTCACCACTAAACTTATCTGCACATAGATTCCAGTTTTCTTAAATATGTATTAATAATGCACTGAATATCAGGAGATTCCGTCTTATGTTTTACCAAAAATTCCAAGAAAGTCAAACTTAGTTGAATTAAGATGTAATTTATATGTTCTACAGTAGTTTACCTTTTAAAGTAAGCCCATATCTTGCAGTTCCTTTGAGAGTATTGGGGTTTTATCAAGGTAGTGTAAAGGCAGATCAGATGCTTTCTCATCTTTCCTCCCAGACTAACTTCCCACCTCATTTCTTCCAGTGCATCTCAAATCTTTTGCTTTACTCGCTCATTCTAGGAGAAACCCCAACTCCCAGAAGAGTATTCTCAGACCTTAGTACTCTGCTGTAGTGGTGGGGTCTTCCACACCATGTCAGACCAGCACCAAACTAAGACTAAGAAACTCACAGAGCCTAGCCGGCAGCTTACCTTAGAGCTCAGGCAGCCTTTAGTTTATAGACTGAGCAGCACCACTGGACTAGAGCCAGGACGATCATGTTCTCAGAGTATGTGCCACCCAGAGAAGCCAAAGAGGGCAACGAGCAAGGGCGTAACCCCCAGAGGGTGCTTAACTTAGATACCATAGACCACAGGAATCAGGGTTAGCTGAAGGCTAGGAACCAAGCTTAAAAGTGTTTTATAACTGACTGCGTAGGGGTGAGAACTTCTTGATATTGTGAAGTATGCCACAAACCTAGAATATGCTGTAGTTTGAACACACAGAGACTTATACTCTGTTCAAGGTTCCAATTAGGAGATACAATTAAATACAGATGCCTTGGCCTGCAAGATCCTTTTACTATTAATATATAAAGATGTTTAATATGTTCCAGAAATGCCTTTAAAAAGCAGCATGGATAGTCAGGAAGCTTCTCTTTTTCCTCTACGTGAGCAAAATCTAAGCAAAACAAGAATGGATGAACAGCACAGGGGTGAGCTGCTCTTGAATACAAATTGAATTGTTCTCAAAATCCTATGAGAAATATGCTTTTAAGGCCAAGAAAAACCAGATGTGCCAAGCAGTTTATAAGGCCCAGTTTATTCTGGTCTCTGAAGACTGCTGGTCTGAAGTCTCTGGTGTGACATCAGTATTTTACTATAGCACTGGCACCAGAAGAGAAAAAGTATAGTTATTTTATGTATCTATATCTCTAATTATGTATTAATATGATCAATGGAAAATGCATGTGTGTGTAAGGGAACTATATACACATTCTTAGCAATTCTATACATTTCACTGTTCTATAGCAGAATCCTAAGAGCACAAGGTTGTATATGGCATAGCTTTTTCCAAATGGAAACCCAAGTCAAATAAAGTACAAGGGCTATTCTAATGAGAACCTAGTTATAGTACTTTATGAACCAGCAAGCTTTAAGAAATACAAATATAAAATTGCCAGTTGATCAAGTAACAGAAAAGTTTTTACCAACTTAATTTTTTTGACCAGAAAGAAGAGACTTTTCTCTTACCTATGATAAACATGTCAATAGCAGCTGGATTCCGAGCCATTTGGTCCTAGGTGAGAAAAAGAATATTGTAATCAAGGAAAATACATTTTACTTAATTCCCCATTGTTCACTACCTGTATCCTTCCCTGGGGACAAGACAAAACAGATAAAAATAACTTAAGTGCTCTAACCAATACTCAGACATTCCTCACACTTTTCAGTTTCTGCTCTTATGATTTCTATATTTAGGCTCTTCCTGTTAGTTACAATGAACTAATAAATGATCCTTCAAGAAAACAATTAGGACATTAAAACCATGAGAAGACACATGGCCTATGAACCCAGAAGACAGGGCTTTGAATTCAGTCAAGGGACCTGAACAGTTCTAGATTAGTCTCTTCTCTCAGTAAATGGAGAGACCAAGTCATCATCCTACAACCTTACAGAGCTATCAAGTCAAAAATGAGATAAAAGATGTGAAAATGCTTAGAAAAAAAATTAAAAGCTATGCAAGCTCTTTAAATAACTTAAATGTTATATGGAGTCACATGTCTCAGATAACTATGAATTTTTTTTTTTGAATTTTTTTTAAAAATAAATTTATTTATTTATTTTTGGCTGCATTGGGTCATCGTTGCTGCACGCGAGCTTTCTCTAGTTGTGGCGAGCAGGGGCTACTCTTCGTTGCGGTGCACAGGCTTCTCATTGCATTGGCTTCTCTTGTTGCGGAGCACAGGCTCTAGGCGCGCAGGCTTCAATAGTTGTGGCACGCAGGCTCAGTAGTTGTGGCTCACGGGCTCTAGAGCGCAGGCTCAGTAGTTGTGGCGCATGGGCTTAGCTGCTCCACGGCATGTGGGATCTTCCCGGACCAGGGCTCGAACCCGTGTCTCCTGCATTGGCAGGCGGATTCTTAACCACTGTGCCACCAGGGAAGCCCCTGAAAAATATTTTCTATTTAAGTTCACATCTAGGCAAAAATGAAAGCAGAAGGTCTGCAACTGAGGAATGACTGAGAACTGAAGAAATAAGAATGAAACCAAATGCCATATTTTCTGTGCTTACATTAAAATCATAACAAAATCCTCTTTAAAAAGATCTACATTTTTCAACAACTCAAATACCTACTGAAGAAAGAGTTTAGAAAGTTTCTATTGCACTCAGAACTCGAATCCAAAGCGAATGATGATGGATGATGTCCAAAAGCTAAAGTTAGAAATTTATATTACAATTAATCACTTCAACGAAAAGCTCATTCATTTTTCTTTTTTTTATAACAGCTTTATTGGACTATAATTGCTTTACAATGGTGTGTTTCTGCTGTATAACAAAGGGAATCAGCTATACATATACATATATCCCCATATCCCCTCCCTCTTGCGTGTCTCATTAGTTTTTCTTAAACTTAAAATGTCCTAATACAAATCACAGCTTCCCTCTGTACGCATGCTAATTTTAAAAGAAAATGCTAATTTTCTTTTAGCATTCCATGCCATTATATCAGAATATTAGCCCTCTAGTTAGATCCGTCTATAATCAAATTGCATAATGCTCTATACCCATTCTACAACCCTGAAAATTCCTAATGCACATTTTATACATCCATCAGAACACATCTTAAAGGCACATTTAAACATGCTTCCTACTTACTGGACATTGGTAGAAGACTTCATTTTTGTTTCGGCCCTCCGCAGCTTCCACTGCTATGTACTGACTCAAACCAGTATGTATGCAAAAAGTTAAAGGTAGACAGTATTTCAGTCCCTGTCTCTGCTGGAAGCCTCCAGCAGCCGTGTCGACGTCTAGCAAATCCTCAGAACGATAGTGATTAGACAGTGCCATGCTTCCCAACAACCTGAGAATATAGACTCAAAAATTTAGTCAACTGCAATCTTTTTGATGAATAATAATTTCACATTGACAACTTTATAAGAAAGATTAACATGTCAATTCTAAACCAGGAATACCCCAAACACTACAATTTCTGCATATATTAAATTCAAACTCTTGAGTGGAAAGATTCTGATTTAAATTAAAAGCCTAAATGTCTAAACTGTCTAAATGCCAACCTTTTAAAAAGAAAAATAGTTTTATTGCTTTCAAAAATCTATCTTGCCATAATTTGCCAGTGTTTTGCTATACATATATGTATGACTAATTTAATGTTTAATGTTCTCTCTGATACCTTCATCTTGATACAACCTTTAGCTTACACTATCCTACCAGGCAGTATAAATGGAAATCAGCTTAATCCTTGTCCAAATTTTCATAAACTTGGGATGTATGGGGTCTAAACTCATACGTATGAGAACAACACAGGTGTCGGTCCTTGATGAGAGTCTCATCCTAAGTCTCACTGTTTGGGCTGTGGGTAGATAAAAATCCCTGTGTTGCATGATCTGTTTGTCATGTCAATTCTGAGCAATGCTTAGTATAGTTCTCTCCTGTTGGTTCTTGAAATATGACAATTTTTCCATTTTGTCAAGCTTCAGCTTGACAGGAAAACAGAATAGGAAAAAACCCAGTGATTTAGGCTTATCTAGTCCCAACTGCCCAATATTTGACTTCTGAATACTACCTTGTAACCTCAGTATGATCACCTCCTAGATTCCCTGTACTCACTCAACTCTGATCTGAAATGGTAACAGAGCCTCATATGGTTCTTCACACACAAAGAGATACCAAGTTCTAATAAGAACAATGCAAAGTTCTCCCTAAATTCCTATCAGTATGTCACAAGTGCAATGTCTCTGAAATACCTTAATTTCATGAGGGAACAAAGGGAGTAGAACCATTAGAAGCATGTAGCTTTAAAAACTGTGAGTAAATTTGAGAGCTACTGCATGGTCTGCTTTTACAAAAGGTTCCACAGTGAATACTTCATATCGTTTAGAAGTAAGTTTAAAATAGGCCATTCAATTATAGACTATGCTTGAATAGGACAAAACTAATATTTTCTTTAGTTAAGTGTATGTAGCTCTGAACAAATTACTTTTAACATGTATGATTCATAGAACTTATATCAAGCTTTCTAAAATATTTTACTTGACCTGTAACAGGATAAACACTTCAAGGATTTGAAACAGGTTTAGTTAAATTATACTCACACACACATCTCCTCTCCTGTCCTGTAGGCCCACCCCAACCATTTAACTGTAAAGATGTGTTGATAGAAACCATGTTTTTGAGACATTATCTATTTTGGTAAAATCAAATTCAAGCTATAGATTTTGTCTTATGGATTGTTATAAGGAACAGGAGGAAGTTCTTATACTTTTTAATCTGTTAAGAGTAACTACAAATACAATTTGTTTACATTCTAGAAAATAACTTGTATCATTAAAAATAACTCAAACAGTGAACATCTCACCCAGGAACCACTAACTTCTGCCCATTGTGGATACGATATGAACATCGATAATCATCAGGAAGCTTGCAGCCAATCTGAGCTTCCACAGCATCTAGGTCTTCCTCTCGAGCCCCCTCTGCAGATGCACAAAAGAGCAAATTATCAAGAAACCATAAGCCTTAAATCTAAGAAGAAATGCAATCTATCTGCTAGCCAATGATACAATCTTAGAGCAAGTGAATTCTGTCCAAAATGTACTTGCTGAAATATAGGGAAATGAATTGAAAATTCACAGAAATATTATATCACTTTAGATTAGCTCTGACGTTTGAAGCACTGAGGAAGCAAATTTCTCAGTTTTCTCTCCATGGGGAAAACACTGGCACTAAGCAAAATATGGAATGGCAGGCACCAGTGAAATCCACAATAGTTTCTTCGCAGTACAATACAAACTTTAGAGCATATCTCATTTTTCTTAATCTAATATACTCAAATTTCTCTATTTAAAAAACTCTCCAGAAGTTCTCTAAATGGATGTTGTTCAAGAGTGTTAACCTAGTCTCTTAATGGGAAATATAGGACATAGGTGTAGGTTCATGCTGTGAGGAGGCCATTACCTTGAATTTGATTTTCACGTTTATAAGCTTGCCATATATTCTAGCTTTAAAAAGCAGTAATTACAAATACTAAGAGAAGAGATTCACTCCCAGCAATGGCCCACCAGGTTGTTGGACCAAACGTTTTGCTGAGAACTAGAAAAACTGAACAACAGAAAATTGGTTTCAAGGCTTTTGGAGAACCTCAAAGACAGTGAGAACTGGCAGGGGTGGGGTGGGGGAAGGTTGGTCCAGAAGAACAGGGAAACTGAGAGTTTAGCCAGGGCTTTGGAGCCACCTTGTCTCTGAGGCAACTGCCACTTCTGAAAGCAAACACAAGGCTGAGAGGCCGAGAAGCTGAGCAAAGCTTTCAGCAGTACCACAGGGTTGAGAGAATTTTCCAAAACTGATGAAAACATCAAACCATAGATTTAAGAAGCACTATAAACCCCATGGAGAATCATTACAAAGAAAATCATTATCTAGACACATTACTGGAAAATTGCTGAAAATCAAAGACAAAGAGAAATCTTAAAAGCAGCCAGAGAAGGGGAAAAGCCACAGTCATCTTCAGAAGAGCAACAATAAGACAGCTTCTTAACAGAACAATAGAAGCTGGAAGAATGGTATCTTCAAGTGCTGACTAGAATTCTATATCCAGTGAATACATACTTCCAAAGTGAAGATGAAATAAATATATTTTTCGACAAAAAAAAAAATCTGAAAATATTCAGCAATAGCATTCCCTCGTTAAAAACAAAACAAAACAAAACAAAAAGGAATTCTCCAGGCAGAAGAAAAATTATCCCAGATGGAAGCATGAAGATTCAGGAAGAAATAAAGTGCAACCAGAAAAGGTAAATATTCAGGTAAATCTAAAATAATATTGAACATGTAAAATAATAATAATGTTTTCAAGGATATAAAATATGTTGAAAACTAAAATCACAAAACTATAATACAAAAGACAGGAGGGAGGTAATTGAAATTAAAGTATTCTAAGGTTCTTTCATTGTTCAGGAAGTGGTAAAAATACTAATTTACAATAGACTTTAAGTCAGAGATACATGTTTTAATCTCTAGGCTAATCACTAAAAAAAAGTTAGATAAATAAGAAAGGAAAGGAAGTATGGAATAAAAGATAATTAAGAAGAATGCAAAAAAGGAATACCTGCTCAGGTGCCACCAATATAAAACAGAAACATGGTATATTTACACTCAAATGTATTAGTAATTACATTAAATATAAACAGACTAAATAATCTAATTAAAAGACAAACAGACCAGATGAAAAACAAAACACAATCATATACAAGAGGCACATCTTAAAGATGTAGATACAGAAAAGAAAGCTAAAATAGCTACTAAAATCATACAAAGTAGACTTTAAGGCAAATAGCATTATTCGAGGTAATGGAGGACTTTTTGTAATGGCAAAAAGGTTAAATTCACTACACAGGTATTATAAGTTTAATTTTGTGCATCTAATAACACAGCTTCAAAATACTTTTTTTTTTTTTTTTTTTTGCGGTACGCGGGCGTCTCACCGCCGTGGCCTCTCCCGTTGCAGAGCACAGGCTCCGGACGCGCAGGCCCAGCGGCCATGGCTCACAGGCCCAGCCGCTCCGTGGCATGTGGGATCCTCCCGGACCAGGGCACGAACCTGCGTCCCCTGCATCGGCAGGTGGACTCTCAACCACTGCGCCACCAGGGAAGCCCCCAAATACATTTTTTAAATGACAGAATTAAAATGGAAAAAATATATATCTGTAATCATAATGGGTGTATTAGTTTTCTACTGCCACAATATTAGCCGCTTAAAATAACACTCATTTATTATTTCACATTGTCTGTAGGTCAGAATTCTGGACATGACTGAATTGGATCTTCTGCTCAGGTCCCACAAGGCTGAAATCATGGTGTTAACTGGGGCTGCTAGTGCACCTTATGCATCTTTTGCTTGGGGTTCTCTTCCAAACTCACTGGTTGTTGGAAGAACTCAGTTCTTTGTAGTTGCAGGATTGAGGCTCTTTACTCTTAGAAGCCACCTGCCATTCCTTATCACCTGGCCCTCTCCACAACTTGCCAGTTTGCTTATTCATGACCTGTAGGAGACACACCCAGGCTCTGAATCTCTCTGACTTCTGGAAGGGCCCAGTTCCTGTTAAGGGCTCACCTGATTGGGTCAGGCCTGCTCAGGATAATTTCCTTTTTGATTAATGATTAATTCAAATGCAACTAATTTGGGACCTTCATTACATCTGTAAAACCCTTTTGTCATCTAATATGACCTAATCACAAGACAGAAATCAATTATATCCATTGTACAACTCACACTCAAGGGGAAGCTATCATTATACCAGGCATGTACCACAGTGGGTGAGAATCTTGGGACCTATCTCAGAACTCTGCCTACCACAGTGAGAAATTTTAACATACCTCTCTCAGTAACTAACAGAACAAGGAGACCAAAAACCTCATTAAGAGTACAGAAGATTTGAACAAGATCAACAGTTTTTGCCTAATCATATATATAGTACTAAATGGCAAGAATGGCAGAATATACATTCTTTTCAAGTATACATGGAACATTTGCCAAGATAAATTATATGCCGGACCACATAACAAATCACAATAAATTTCAAATGACTGAACTCATATAGAGTATATCCTCTGATCATAGTGGAATTAAAATATAAATTACATTAAAAAGATTACTAAAAAAGCCCCCAATGTTTAGAAATCAAGCAATACATTTCTATATAATCCATGGGTCAAAGAAGAAATCACAAAATATTCTGAACTGCATGTTAATGAAAATACAGCATATTAAAACTTGTGGGATGAAGTTAAAGCTATGTTTAAAGGGAAATTTATACCCCTAAATGCATTTGAAGAAAACAAGGAAGGCTGAAAAATCTATGATCTAAGTAATCATCTCAAGTCAGGAGAAAAGTGACAGTAAACTTAAAGAGAAGTAATCAGAGAAATTAATGAAATAAGAAATAAGATATTAACATAGAGAGGATTGACAAAGGCAAAAGTCAGTTCTCTGAAAAGACTAATAAAACTGATTAGCCCTTACCTAGCAAAACTGATCCAGAACAACAGAGAGAAAGCACAAATAATATAAGAAATGGAAAGGTGAAATCACTAGAGATCTAACAAGCATTACGAAGAGGATAATTATGAAAAATTTTATGGCAATAAATTAGAAAATGTAGATGAAGTAGACAATTTCCTAGAAAAACACAACTTTTCAAAACTGACATAAGACTAAGTAGAAAATCTGAGTAGTCCTAAATCTGATAAAGAAATTGAATCCTTAATTTAAAACCTTCCCACAATGAAAACTCCAGGACTGAATGCCTTCACTGGTATATTCTACTAATCATTTAAACAAGAAATAAGACCAAGCTTACATAAACTCTTCCAGGGAACAGAAAAAGAGGCAACACTTCCCGACTTGTTTACAAGGCCAGCATCATCTTGATACCAAAACCTGACAAGAACATTGCAAGAAAGGAAAATTACAGGCCAAACTCTCTCATGAGCATAGATGTAAAAACCCCAAATACTAGCAAATCAAATCCAACAATACATAAAAAAGATAATACATTCCAAGCAAAGTAGGTTTATTCCAAGAATGCAAAATTGGTTTAACATTCAGAAAAATCAATCAATGTAATTCAGAGCATTAACAAAATGAAGTAGAAAAATCATATGATAATGACAAGGCTGGAAAGGCATTTGATAAAACTCAATTATCTGTTTAAAGCACAAAAACAAAAAACCCTTTTCCCAAACTAGGATCAGAAGGGACTTTCTTCAACATGCTAAAGAGTGTCTACTAAAAATCTACAGCAAACATCAGCTTTAAAGGAGAAATGTTGAAAGCTTTCCCTCTGCAGTCAGAAAGATAAGGATACTCACTATTATCATTTCTATCCAACACTGCACTGAAGGCTCTAGCCAGTTCAATAAAGCAAGAAAAATAAAGAAATGACATATAGGGATTGGAAAGCTAGAAATAAAACTATCATTCTACATCTTTAAAGAAATGCAAATTAAAATCACCACTACACACCCACTAGAAGGGCTAAAATAAAAAGAATGACAACATTATTAAAGTGCTAGTAGGAATGTTAAGTGGTAAAACCACTTTGGAAAATTAATAGTATCTTCTGAAGTTTAATACAAGCACACTATACAACCCAGAAAACGCAACCCTAGATATTTACCTGATAGAAATATGCTCATATGTACATCAAAAATGATTTACAGCATTATTTGTAATAGTCAAAGACTAGAAACAACCCAAATATCCAACAACAGTAGAATGAATGTATAAATTGTGGTCTAATCATATAATGGAGTATTTATACTGTAACAAAAATGAACAAAATACTGTTACACACAACACTGCTGAATCTCACAAATGAAACAGAAATAATTCACGCAAAAAACATACTTAATCATGCCAATTATATAAAGTTCAAAAAGAGAGAAAACTACTCAGTGGCATTAGCAATCAGGATAGTGGTTACCCCTGAGAAAGACAGAGGGTTCTAGGTACACATAATTATTCTACTTCTTGACCTGACGGGTGTTACAATGGGCATGTTCACCTTGTGACAATTCACTGAGTTGTACACTTATGATCTGTGCACATTTCTATAGGTTGGTTAACATCACTAGTGATAGGCTGCGGATATCACATACCCCCAGCTATGTGATGACACACCTCACCTCGCTGGTAACCTGAAAACACATTACTCCAGTCTAATCGTGAGTAATACTTTAGACAAAGTCAGTTTGAGGGACATTCTGCAAAATACCTGACCAGTACTCCTTCAAACTGTCAACGGTGTGAAAGACAAAGAAAGACTGGGAAGTGTCCACAGACCAGAGGACACTAAGGAGACATGACAACTAAATGCAATGTAGTATTCTGGATTGGATGCAGGAATTGAAAAAGGATTCCACTGATGGAAAATCTGGTGAATTCTGAATAAAGTCTAGAATTTAGTTAGTAGTAAAGTGCCAGTGAAGACTTTAGTTTGACAAATGTCCCATGGGTTGGTATGTTAGGGGAAACTGAAACTGTGTGAGGGGTGTACAGAAATTCTCTGTACTATCTTTGCAACTGTCTTGTAATCTAAAATTAGTACAAAATGAAAAGTTTATTTTTTAAAAAGTTCAATACAAAAGAAAACAAGCTGAATAGCTGCCTGAACCAGAAGGTGAATGAGAAAAAAAACACTAATATTTATATAGTTAGTGCTACACGTTGGACATTTAACATGTAACATTAAGAAACCAAGAATTTCTTTAAAAGAGAGAGCAAGGCAGAAAAAAAGTAAAATAACAACAAGCAAACATGGCAAAAGACAAATATAAGGAAATACATTTAGAGGGGCATCCTACTATAATAGAGTTTGGGAGCCAGGCAGACCAGGGTCAAATCTCAGCTCTACCAATTACAGTTGGCTTTCTGTATCCAGATGTGGAACTCAAGGATACAAAGGGTCAACTATGGGACTTGAGCATCTGCATATTTCAATATCCTCAGCAGGTCCTGAAACCAATGCCCGGTGGATACCAAGGGATGACTAGACTGACTGTGATCTCTGGCAAATTATTTCATCTCTTTAATCCAGTTTCCTCATCTGCAAGACAGAAGATAATACCACCTACCCAGGAGAATTACAGTGAGGATTAAATAAGCTTCATGTGCTTAATAAAGTGCTTTCCTGGCATACAATAAGTGTTTATGTACTTCCCTTGCCCCCAGACTATTTGTATGAGGAAGCAGTGAAAAGATTACTAGGAGCCAAGAAACCTAGATTAGAGTTCTATCTCTGTTACTCACTAGCTACAGGACCCTGAATAAGTCACCTAAACTCTCTGAGCCTGTTCCTTCACCTGTAAAATGAAAGGGCTGGTATAAATCAGGGATCCACAAACTACAGCCTGCAGGCCAAATCCTGGCCTGCGGCCTATTTCCATAAATAAAGTTTTCTTGGAACACTGCCACACCCATTTGTTGTTATATTGTCTATGGCTGCTTTCCCACAATAACAGAGTTAAATAGTTGTGACAGAGGCCATCTGTCCCTCAAAGCCTAAAATATTTACTATCTGGTCATTTAAAGAAAAAGTTTGCTAATCCCTGGTCTAAATGATCTCTAAAAGTCCCTTCTGACTTTAAAATTTTAAGCCAATACTTAAGGTTAATATGAAATTTAAAGATATGAGATATATACCATGAGATAGATTGGTAGAATGTACATCAATATACTATAATTTCAAGATACTTAATAAAAATTTTCCCAAACCCAGTGCCTATTTGCTTTCCAAGTTTCCTTCCTATCTGTGATCTCTATACCCTTGAAACTGAGTCAGGGACTATGGCCCCTGAGATGAGCAGCTAGTTTCCTGATTCAGCCCTAAAACTCATAGGTCTACATTAATAGAATCCCCAGCTTTCTAGATATCAGAGCCTTTGTTCTATTCCAATTTATGGCAAAGACCCCAGAGAACTGGCACCTGGGAGTAAAACAGAGGCTGACAAGGAATTCTCTGACAACCTCACCTTCAACCATTAAGTACAAAACAGTGAGCAGGGAGCCTGGGAATACCAATTGAGTGTCCCCTCAAAAAATTAAAAAATAAAAAATATAAAGAAAAAGGAAAAAGGAAGAAGCTGCTATGTATCCTTAGTTTCTTCCTTTCCTGGTAGCTCTGTGTCTCAAAGGAGAACCATGTCTATATTCCCATATTCCAAATATTCTAATATTAGACTAGCTCTCTAAGACTCCTAATACATTCTAAACAAAATAGGATAGGTCTTCTCTCCCTTCAACAGCTGGTAAGACCACATCTCTGGAGTCAGCCCTATATTCAAATCCTGGCTCTGCTCTCCTTTGTGATAGCAAACAACTTACTTAGCCTTTTATGCCTCAGGTAGCTCACCTATAAAATAAGACTAGTAATGACCTACCTCATAGGATTTTGGCAACTTAAACGGAATAATATACAGTACTTGGCTTAGTACCTAGCTTTGTGTTTAATAAATAACAGCTATTGCAAACCCTTACATATTTTACTTATCATTACCAAATACCTATTTTCTGAATTATTTTCCTCTTGAAATTATTTAACCCCATACACCAAGTGGATAATATTTTTCTTTTCTTCCAAGGAAAAAACCTATTAAAAATATTAATCAAGGGTACTTTCTTTCAAAGCTGTACTCTCTCTGCCAAATCATTCTTTCTTCTACCTCCTAGCAATTCAGTTTTAAGTACCTGGTCATTCAATCATGATTTGTATGAAATTCATATTTGCATGGAAACGTACAGCAGAAATATGAAATGTAAAAGGAATGCCACGTCAAAAGAGTCCTTAGTTCAAAAGGTACACATTTGAGAAGAACTGATCCCAATTTCAGCTTAGCAAAACCAAAACACATATAAAATTCCTTTTAGTGGAGAAACTTGAAAAAAACTTGGAGGCTAAAGCAGGTAAGTAGCAATATATCTGCAATCCATTTATGTATTTCTTGGGCATAAATTTAAAAATCAAAGTAATGAGAAATAGCTTGTTAATAATTTCTTGCCAAAATTGGACAATAATAGTATAGTAGAGACAGCATAGATTCTGGGGTCAAATAGACTTCAGTTCAAATCTTAGTTTTCATTATTCTGTAAATGTCAAAATAGGGATGAAAGTTTTCCCTACTCTATTAGGCTGCTCCTACATGCTTAAAGACCCAGTCTGTAATATTTGGTCTTTCAAATATTAGATTGTCAAATAAACATTTACTTGTACTAAAAAGAGGGAAGAGGGTTGATACAGCAGGCAATTTTTCAAATAAAAAAAGAAGTCTTTTAAAAGAAATTACAAGTTATCCTCAAGCAACAATAACATTACTAGTTTCTTTATGTAAAACAAATGTAAGGATAAAAAGAAGCTTTCACTGCTAATAATCATGTGGATGCTGAGGTAGGCAAAAATAGGGCAAGCACTAGAACCAGGGTCCTTTTAGCAAATTAGGCTTTCTATGTGCTTGACCAAATGCGAATGGTGAATTACAGATAATGTTGGATTAGCACAGATGATAGAAACCCAAAGTTATTTAACCTATTTATACTATGAAACTAAAATGGGGAAGGGAGACCCTGCATTCCCAATACCTTTCAGAGATAAAACCATACGAGGACATCTGGGTTCCAAATATTTCTTGAGATCATCCCAGGCCTTTTTAATAGCAGCATAATGGTCAATATATCTTCCTACATCAGAGTAAGTATCAATGAAGAGGGATTTCCAACACTGGTTCTTCTGTGTTTTCTCTTCCCTAAATAGATTTAAAAAATAAAATTAAAAATCTTTTGAAATGAAATTAGCATATATTTTAGACACTTATACCAACATACTTTATTGGGAATTTGTGGTTATTTTTAAAATTCCCTCTTCCTCATTCTTCCTCCTCCCAATGTTTGGAGGCTCTGTCACTAATTTTTCACTCTGTTGAGTAGCTTGCAGCTTTAAATAGTATATTTAAACCTCTATTTCTTGCTTCACCAACTTCAGTCACTACCTGACTCCCCTCAACCTAAGAAAAAGATACTAGCAATCCTACCCTCTTTCATCTTTCCCAACTCCCACCTTCTGTCATCTACCCTTGTATTCTATCAAATTTATTAAAATTTACTGAATTCAGTGAACCCTGTGGGTCATCCAACAGAAAGATCCAGCAGACAGTTGTGCAAAGAAATCTGGAGCTCAGTGGGAATGTTAGGGGTGGACACTCAGGTTTGGGAGTTAGAAGCATACAAGTAGTCTCTACAAAGTGCAACAGTGCATGCAGGAGACTTCACAGACAGAGAAGAGTAGTGAGCCAAGGGTAGCAGCTTGGAGAACACCTGCATTTACTGGCAGGCACAAGAAAGGCCACCAAAGGGGTTAAAGAGACAAGGGTTAGAGAGGAGAATCAGGATAGACTAGCATTAATGGAAGCCAAGGGCCAAATTTCAAGAATACATTTCCCAAATACTCACTCAGATATCAGCCAGTATTTTTTGCAATGTCTTCTCCACAGCGGATCGTGACTTGATAGCTGGCTAAGTCTTCGACTGACATAGCAACAACTGGCAGTAACCAGATTCACAGTTAGTATAAAAGAAAACAAGAAAACAATTTAAAAGTAAAGATGAAAATATTCAATGTTAGGTTTTATTCCTTTTGCTTTTCTGCCACTATCTACCTTTATAACTGCAAAACAATCTTTTCTAAAACCTGTTTAACATGTTAGCTAGTATAATTACCTTGTGAGTAGTGAAATCTTAACTATTTGAGTTCACAAACCACAAAATGTCTACAATTGTAATTTTCACACGAAAGTCTATAAAACATATAAACCATTGGAGTTAATTTCAAATCAAAGAGCTTTCCTATATTTATTATTGGGGCAGTAATCATTTCTACATATAGAAACGTTATTCAGGTGTAAACAAAGTGCTTTTTCTTTTTAAGATCTGTGAGACATTTGATATTAAATACACAGGGCTTTTGTTTGTTCTAATTTTTTCGTAACAGAAAGAAATATTACAGCCATATTACTTTTTAACTATAGCAACTATTGGAAAGCCCACCTATAAAAGGTGTCAGATTCTCAACAATTCTGTTTCAATATCCATAGCTATTCAAGTTACTATCAGCTGCTCAAAAATTTGGAATGTTAGAAACAAATAATTTTCTTTTTATACAGAGATTTCTAATACAATAGTGCTTGAATCCTGTAAATCCTACCCTACATAATTAATTTTCAAAAAGAATGAACTTAAGATTTTAAAAAATGCATTTCTATCCTTTCAGAAGAGAAATCACAAGTTATAGAAAGTAGGTATAAAAGATTTCACTTGGGCAATAGCTAATCAATTAAGGGAATCTTAAATCACATGGGATTTGTCAAGGCCATAAGTGGAGCATGTTAAAAAACAACTGATGGTAAACAGATTAGCCTTTGTTCATTTTTCAGATTTTATACAAACATAATTCTCATCCTTTTCTGCCAAGCTCAGGAGATGCCCAAACTAACATTTGCAAACATAGGAATCCTTCCAGTTTTGTGAATTCAGAGTCCATCACTGTCCCAAGAGTTAACATAAAAGAATCTCTGGAATATGCACCAAAGGTGATTTCTGATGCAAGGCAAGGATGAAAACTACTATCCTAGAGCTTCTTACTCAGTTGGCATGGGGTGAGATCTGTACCTCAGGCATGTGTATGTTTAAAAAGTGCCACATGTAATTCTGATACACAGTGAGATTCAAACTATGCAGTTTATATTACATAATGATCCCAATGGACTAATTCAATCCAACCCAATCCAGTTCAGCAAATATGTACCATAACCTTCAGAGCTTAGCAATCGGCAGGACACCTGACAAATTTGGGCTATAAACTACAGGAAAGAAGTTGCAGTACACTGGAAACTTTTCTGTGGATAAAATTCTATGGCATTTGTGTCAACATTCCTGGGCTAAGGGATGCCCAGAGAGCTGGTTAAACATTATTTTTTTAAAACATATTTATTTATTAGCTGCGTTGTGTCTTTGTTGCTGTGTGCGGGCTTTCTCTAGTTGTAGGGAGCGGGGGCTACCCTTCGTTGTGGTGCGCGGGCTTCTCATTGCGGTGGCTTCTCTTGTTGCGGAGCATGGGCTCTAGGCACATGGGCTTCAGTACTTGTGGCTCGTGGGCTCTAGAGCGCAGGCTCAGTAGTTGTGGCGCACAGGCTTAGTTGCTCCGTGGCATGTGCGATCTTCTGGGACCAGGGATCAAACCTGTGTCCCCTGCATTGGCAGGCGGATTCTTAACCACTGTGCCACCAGTAAAGCCCCTAAACATTATTTCTTGATGTGTCTGTGAGATGTTGCCAGAAAAGATTAGCATTTGAATTGGTGGACTAAGTTAGCCAGATGGCCCTCCCCAATGTGGGTTGGCACCTTCCAATCATCGAGGGCCTGAATAGAACAAAAAGGCAGAGGAAGGTTGAGTCTGCTCTCTGCCTGACCGCTAAGTTGAGACACTGATCTTCTCTTGTCCTTGGCACTCCTGGTTCTCAGGCCTTCAGACCCAGACTGGGATCTACTTCATCAGCTCTCCAGCTCTCAGCCCTTTAAACTATACCACCAGCTTTCTTGGGTCTCCAGCTTGCATTTGGCAGACTGTAGGACTTCTCAGCCTCTATAATTCATGAGCAAATACCTTATAAAAAACCACACACACACACACACACACACACACACACACACACACACACACACTCTCTCTCTCTCTCTCTCTCTCTCTCTCTCTCTCTCTATTGGTTCTGCTTCTCTCGAGAACCCTAATACAGTATTCAACTCAGTTCACTTCCACAAACATTTATGGAGGGATCACTTCTGTTTAAAATGTTGATTACTACCAAAATCATTTAAAATAAAATCCGATCTCCTCACCTTGTTTTACAAGGTCCTGCATGATCTCACTAGTCTCTTCCCAAGCCTCTCTGCCTGTGAATCATTCCCTAATTCCTGCAACACCAGTCTTCTAGCTCCTCCAACAGGCTATGCTATTGTCCAATCAGCTTCTGAAAACACCGTTCCTTCTGCCAGGACTGCTCTATGTTATCCGTCATATACAGCAGCTCCTTCCAATTTGAATCAATTCCTTAACAGACCAACTGGTTCACTTCCTTCATAGCACACAGCAGCTCTTGTAATTACGCACTTATTTGTTTTCCATCTTGCCCGCTAGACTGTAAGCTTACGAGAGGGGCCTTGTCTGTCTTGTTCACTATTGTTTCCCCGACATTTAATAGGCTGGCACACAGCAGGCGCCCAAAAAAAGCAAATCTGTTGAATAAATGGTGACTCTGCAAAGATAAACAAGACAGTCGTTACATTTAAGAAATGCATAATCTATCTGGTATGGTAAATACCTCTCCTTCTGCAGAGGAAGGAGAAAGGTAGAGACTGGACTCGGGAGAGGGGGTCCTTAAAGGAATTCCATCTTGCCAGGTTCAGAAGAAGGGGGCATGGCATTCCAGGCAGGGTCAGGAGTTTAAGCCACAGAACAAAGAAACACAAGTGTGCTGGCAGAGGTCTATTTGGCCAGAGTAGACTATGCCAAATAATAAGGGCCTTAAATGCTCCCAGAAGTTTAGGTTATAATCTGTAAATAACAAGGGGCATTATAGGTTTTTAAGGAGGATGACAGCCAGATCTGTCTTAGAAAAATCACTCTGGGAGCAATGTGGCCCACAGATCAAAAAGCGTGTGTGTATGTGTTAGATTTCTAAAAGGCTATAGCAACAGAATATTTCAGATGAAAATAGTTTGGAACTGTAACAGCCTTTTCGAAAGAAAAAGATAAACTTTATTACAAGCCTGAGTAGAGAAAAATTTGTTTTCTAGAAAAATAAAAGTGTTACAGGTACTAATATAGATAGCAGCCAGAAACTGGAATTATCCCTCTGTCACCACTTAGCTAAACCAACCAACAGCTACCAGTAACTTCAAGAAGGCTGTATTTCTAAAAGGATTCCTGACAACACAGGGTACAATCAGCAAATGACTAAAATCCAATGGTTAATCCAAAAAACAAAACAAAACAAAACGAATCTCGCCTACCTATCCTTAAGAGGGCGAGTCTGCCTCCTTTGCAAATATATGTGGTGGCACAAGAAAGACCCATGCCACCAGCTGTCAAGGGTGTAAACAGCGCCATTTCTTCCACCATCCCAGACGGTCCCAAGCGCTGAAGTAACTGGGCATTTAACCACCCCTACCAGCAACCGGTGTTTATTTTTGGAACAGATGCCGGTAACTTGGGAAACCCAAAGCATACAGGAGGGAAAATGGTCACCTGTACCGCACCACCGGAAGTCAGTACCAAAACACAAAATCCAACATGCAACCGTGAGAAGGAACGCTGAAAGCGAAACAATTATCTAGCACAGAAGTCCGAAAGTGAGCCCTGCCAGATATTACGTCGCTGCGTAAGTCGCACCCAGGGGTCAGGGGGTCGCCTGGCTCCTCTCCGGCGTCCCACCTGCCCACTTTGGCGCCTGACTCTACAGGCTCCTGGCCCAGGCAGAGAAGAGCGCTCGGCCCGGACGGGGACTTTTCCAAAGCGGCCAGGGCTGCCCTTAGCGGGCAAAGACCACGGGGGCCGGGAGGTGCGGGGCGCTGGGGTCCGCGCGGCGGCAGCGGGGAGCACTTGGCCCCGCTTCCAACTGGGCCTCGCCACAGCCTGGGAGAAAGAGCTGTTGTCGCTCCTCAGGCCTGGGCCCGGGACGGGAGGAAGACCTCAAGGCGGGGCCCTTTCCGCCCCGGTCTCGCCCCTGCCCCCGGGTGGCTCTGCAGGATCAGGGCGGCCCTGGCGTCACCTCCTGGCTGTCACGGGAGTCCAGGTCCTGTCGGCGAGCCGGGCCTCCGTCCCTCTTGCCTTACGCCTCCTTCCCCACCCGTGACCCCACCCCTGCCGTGCGCATCGTCCCATTACTTGATTAGGTCCCGGTAGTCCAAGAAGGATAAGATAAGGAGCAGGGGATCGGTGGGCAGCGATTCTAGGGTCAGGGGCGCCGACTCGGTCTCCACGGCCGCCATCTTGCCTGGCCCAGTGCAGGCCTGGCCCCGCCCCGGCCCCGCCCCCTCCGCCACCGCCCTCGCAGTTCCCTAGCCGATTGCACAGGTTTGTTGTGTAACCGACAGGATAGCCCCGCCCACGGGGAGGCCGATGGGCGGCTCCCTGGAAGGCTCCGCCCACCGTCCTGCGGGTCAAGGGCCAGCGCGGTGGCGTCCGTCTGCGTCTCGGGTACCTCTTCAGCCAAGCTGCGCGAGCTCTGCCAGGTGCCCACATGCTCACCCTTAGATCTCCCGGTCTCTCTCCTCCCATTCCGGTCCCTAAACTTGCCCAGCCCGGACCCCTATGAGCCTTTATTACTAAATCTGCTTGGGTCACTCCAGCCCCTCATGCGAAATTTTACATCCGGTATCCTCGAAGCGTGCCCCCAAATCTCACAGTAAGTTCTCTCTCTGCCCTTGGCCCCCAAATCCATCGCTTCTCTTCGTTTTCCGACCTAGAAATTCCTCGTTTCTCCCTTCAGCTTCCCTCGCCCGGCGTGTCCCTTGCACAGCGCAGGAACCTTGTCCGCTCTGTAGTGGGCAGAGTTGGGAATCAACTAGAGGCTCTTCTTCCAAACTAGGGAAATGGTCGTCGAGGGCATAATTTTAACGCTCTCCCAAGTAAACGGTGCATGGGGTCTGAATCTAAGGGTCAGCCTCTCTCAATTAGGTTGTCCCGGTTATTTTTCAGCCCATTAGGGCAATGCAAAGCGTATATTAAATGGATTTTTTTTTTGCTAAGATTTAATCTCGGAGGGTTAAGTACTTCCGGTGTGAAGGGATGGGTTGAGACCCGGCTGGGCTTGATTGAGGCACATGATGGCCACTCTTCAGCTTAGACAAGATGGTATTAAAATGGGGGTGGGAGACGTGTCATGGATTGTGAGCTAAGGAATACATCACTTATCGGATTTCTTCTTTTCCGTTTCTTTCCAAAGGCAATATGGTGTAAGCAGCTGTGGGGAGTCTGGTCAGACACGAACTTCACACATCTGTTACTTACTAGAAGTGAGATGGTGGACTAGTTAACTATACCTAAGTTCTATGAGCTTGTTTACTCTAAAAACCAACCATTCCCTAAAGTGGTCTACGGATGCTGATAAAGATTTTTGCAAAGTGCCTGGCTAGATATTCAATAAATGTTAATTTCCCAAGCCTAAGTATACATCCATCACTAAGTTTTCCAAACTCTTCCACATCCTGGAGAAAGTTTTCTCCTAACTATTTGGAAAAGTGGAAATGATTCTACCCCTCCCATCTCACCCACCCCCAACAATAAAACACTCCATTTCTTCTATTCACCATGCCATTAATGCTTTATAATTATGGTTTTGTCTAATTTTATAACCCCTCTTCTCCCCCCCCCCACTGTATTAATTACATTTTTTATTTTCTGTGTCTTATGATGTTTTGACATCCTAAAAATCCTGCTGGCTGGGGAGAGACTGCCCCCCCTCCCCCCAGGGCTAGCTCGTTCCTAAAGATAGCAAACAACTTACATGGACGCACCTCTCATATGCAAGCCAACCACCCCCTTTATCTAACTGTCACACACCGAGCCACTATTTCCCCTGCCTAAATTGTCTCAGGGCTAGGTACCAGGCAATGAGAGAACACCTCTATAGCCCAAAGCCCACCATTTATTGTTCAAATTAGCCAATCCCAAGCTGTTTACTTGCCCTGCCCAGTGCAAACTCCAATAAAGCTCTGGCCTAAATTTGCCTCTTGCTCCTGCTTCTGCCTCCTGACCCAAACCTGATGCTTCCACTGGGCACCTTCACAGTGTCGTGTGCCCCTTTCTCTAGGGAAATGTAATAAAAATCTTCTTTCAATGGCACTGATCTTGCCATGTCGTCATTCAATCACCTTCATAAACTAAAATCCCACAGGTAAAATGAGAGCCACCCAGCAAAAACCAAAAACTAAACAAAACAAAACCCTCTGCTTACATCTCTGTATTTCCAAACTATTTATGCACATATTTAGAGCATTAATTGAACCAGATTCAGGTCAGTTGTTCCCTGTTTGTCTCTCTCACCAGGCTGTAAACTCTCAGTCTTTTTCATCCTTGTAACCCCAAGGCCTTTCTACAACAAGTAGAAAGTTTAAGTTCAGGTTGAATGGATGAAGACAGAGCTGTCATTTCTGTTTACAAGGGAACCTTGCCTGTTGATATAGGTAAATGCTTATAAAGGCATTTGATTCTAATTCATTTTGTCTATTTCTCCCTCAGATGGGCTACTTTACTTGTTTTAAATCGAAAAACTGGTAGGAGTTTCAAGTGGACTGCATTTGCTTCTGCTATCCTATTGCATTTTCCTTCTCTTTGGACTTGGTCCAGTTATGACCTAATGAGAAGACCAGAAGTGTGAAGTTAATCTGTCATGGCCAGGATTAAGGTGAGGCAAGATTTGCGCTCACTTGGGGCACAAAATTTAAGGAAGTACCAAAAAACCAGTAATCAAGATGATGTTAATATTTTAATACAATACTTAAAAAAATTAATGCAAAAACCCATGATGAACAAAATCTTAAACAAAAACGGGATCCCACAGTGCTATGCAAGCCATACTGGAGCCTAAGGCAAAAGGAAAAATATATGTTTTTATGTCTTTTCAAATGGTTATTTTTTTCCTATAAGGCCAGGAGGGGGTGCTCAGGCAGGGGACTTGCTTCTCCCATGTGGCAGGGCTCAGAGCTCTTGCCATCCTTGGGGAGTGACATCAGGTTGCTGGCCCCTGCTGTGACAGCCCACACCTCCCTGGGGAAGTGGTCCCAGCCCAGGCTCCATTTCTGTCCCCAACATGGTAGAAGCAGGTAGAGGAAGCTGGGGGAGCAATGTAGCTGAGCAGGACCCAGGACAGCCCTCTCCTGGGCTGTGGCTTCCTGTTATCAACCGCCATACCCCTAATCATGGCTGGAAAGGGGTAGGAAGAGGAAGCTGGGACTTGGCTATTTGGGTCCCCTGGGCTAAGGTTGAGGGTGAGGGCTCCATAGCCTTTGTGCCTTGGTGGGAGAAACAGTTTCTCCAAGTCTGCTAATTGTTTTGGAAGCTAGTCTCTAAAGGGCATGGAAGGATTTCACCAAAACAGAATTTGCTTGCCATTAATATTCCTATGGTAGGTCAGAAAGCACAAGGTTCTGAAAGAAGAGTTCATGTGTGGCATAAAAAAAAAAGATTTCTCTATTCTCTCAGGAATAGAGATAATGCCTGAGAAGTAAATATACTTACATGTTCTCTTGCCTTCACTGGCAAGCAGTTTTTAGTGCACAATGCCTACCTCCTTACACATGATTACACCTTAGCTTCAAGGTTCCCATTGGCTGTTTTGGTAAATCCCTCAGACATCATTCATACCTTATCACATGCGAGGGTCTGGGCTCAGGACTGGAAGGGATCAAGACACAGTGCTGTTCCTGCTTTGATGCAATTACTCATTAGAAGGTGAGAGATACACCTGTTTGCTCGGGGAGAGACAAATCCGCATGACCCTGCAGTCTGTTTTCTCCCTCGTTTTCATGGTTTAGCAAGTAGCTGCATCAGCAGATCTGAGTTTGCTGGCAAGCAGGACAGACAGCAGACACTGAGCTTTAGAGGCGCTTGCTAAATGGTGTAAATGGTGCCCAGGGGCCCCCCATGTGTAAAACACCATAGTTTAGGGTCCCTCTCTATTGACCACCCTCTGGGATGTGTCCAGTCTTCTTCTGCCCAGCCTAAGTGTGCCTCCCAGTGGGACAATGAAAGCTGTGAATTGGGATGGGGCGGGAGGTGGGGTGGGGTGGGAGTTCACGTGCATTCTCCTCCTTCTCTGCTTGTAGACCCGCCCCAAACATTGTGTGTTGACACTGCATGGCCTTGGTGGCATGCGTCCTGGGCCCGTGAATAGCAGCTGCACGAAGGTCAGACTCCACTTTGTCTCATGCTCAGTGTTTTGGGAAAGGGCCTTGACCAATTGGGCCTCTCAGGGGCAGGATACATTCTCAGGGGTTCCTGGCAGGTTGTAGGGCAGGCCTGGGATTGGACCGTTCAAGCCTTGGTGTCAGCTCTCCTAGTTGTGGTGAGGCAGATGAGGCGGTGGGAGGACCAGGATGGAACTGCCAGACACCAGCTCCCGCAGACAAGTGCGTCATTCAGAAGGAAAACCGGGCTGCAAGGCTGCTGGTGATTGGTCAAAAGGAAGCCTGCCTCCACAGAGCCCAGGAAAATTCAAGACTATGCTTATGCTTCATGGCTGAAAGCAGGGAGAAGAATAAAATTTCAGGGTGGTAGGGAGGTTAGGGGCTGTCAATGTTGCTCAGAAAGGCATCCAGCCTGATGGGTTGATGCAAAAATCTGGAAGGGATTTAGCTGTTTCTGTGGAACAAAAACACAGACAAACCCATGGCTAATGAAAAGCCTAGAATGAAGGTAAGATTTAAACGCATAGTTCCAGCAGTCACACAAACGAGGTTCTGGGACTCCTGCTCTTCCCGTAGGCAAGACTTTAAATATTCCTGAATTTGCTGAGCATATGTCTGTTGTTTTGTTTTGTCTGGAACATGCTTCTTGATTTCTTGCAACCTGTATAATTAATATGAATTTTCTGGACACATGGTGAATGGACCTGCTTATTGGACGCAAAGTGTCCCCTATTGGTGGCTTCTAATATGGTGAATACTGAAGGTGTGGCCAAGAATGGCCTGTAATCCCAAAGCTTACCAAGATTGCATCATGGAAACAACAGCTCCTCGCAGGGACAGAGAAAAATGCAGTCTTCTCATACAAGATGTTATACAGGTCAGGGAGCCAAATAACGCCATCCAATTCAATAGCCTACAGGGCTGGGGAAGCCACTAGTGTCTGGAGTCTTACAGTGTCCTTTTGAGGCTTATGCAGGTCAGTTTGTCCACTGTTGTTGCTATAGTGCCTGACAGACATCATAAGAGTGGCTGAACCAGTGATGCTTGGTATGTGGGCTTGGATGGGCCAGTGTTTTTTTTTGGTGGGGTGGTGGGATACTTTCCAGGAAGAAGGGAAAATTCAGTCTCTGACCTATGCTCATCTCTGTGCCCTGGGAGGCTGATCTCTATGACCTCCTTCACCTGGGTTCTCTTGTCATCTGGCTTCTGGTGGGGTTCAGCCAATGAAAAGCATTGGTCGGCAACTGAGGAGCGGGGGAGAAAAGAGAAATTAGGGTATTTCTCTGTGTAGACCAAACTTTTTGGTGCCCTCTTTGAAGTCTTTGGCTTGTCCCACTATGGTAACACTATTCCTTCCCATTGCTCTTTCAGGCTTGGAGACATCTCCCCCCTGTTTACTAATCCCTGGGCACCTCACCATCCCTTATTTGTTCCCTCATCCTGTTCATACCTCTTACGTGATCTCCTCATTGAATTCCGTTCAGTAATGTCCCTTTGAAAGTTTTGTCTGTTTTGTTGTAAGACCCTGACTGATATCATTTGCCTTCACCCACCCAGGCAAGCAGTACTGTAAGAAACTCCCTAGTACATCATCAGTGGGTTGAACTCAGGCTAAAACAGTGAGAACTGCTGCTTGGGGCCAAACATTCCACTATATTGATGACACAAGCATTGAGTGTACTTCATGGATTCCATCATGTCCCATGTTGGAAAAATTGACCAAAGATGGATGGGTTCAAAAACTTTTGGAGGTGATGGATATGTTTATTACCTTGATTATGGTGATGGTATCACAGGGGTATGTATATGTCCAAACTCTTCAAAAGGTATACAGTAAATATGTGAAACTTTTGGTATATATCAACTATACCTCAATAAATCTGTAAAAGAAAAAAAAGAAGAAGAAGAAATGATTCTGCCACTCATGGGACCTTCTTGGGTGCTTCCTGTGTGGCTACTAGCTATGGGACTGGAGGCCCAACCTCTGATTGGCCTATTTTAGAAACAAGACTCTCCGTACCTAGGAATTTCACTACAGCCTTTATATACCAGACAAACAACCACACGTGGGGAGGGGGCACATGTGGCAAGAAGCCTGGAAAGTGATCCAGTCATCAGTAAAGCAAACCTGTGCTGGAGGCCTCCTCTCCTATCTCCTTACCACCCATGGAATCACAGATACCAGTGTTCAATCTTGAAGCAGGTTGTAGACTGTGGAAATGGGACTCTACTTTCTCGTCAGCCAGGTCTACAAGAACTTCCTTCTGTTGCCAAGCCTGAAGCTAGCCCATTCTGGAAAAAGAGACTGTCAGTGAAAAGAAAATGACTCTGCCACCTGACATTCTCAACTTGCATTGAGTCCTATACCATCTGAACTGGAACACCCAGAAAGTTCTGTAGTGATATAGAAATGGTCCCTCCAGTCAAGGCCCAAGCCTGTTTCCTGATACCTCAGCCAACTTCAGGAACAGGTGGCTGCCCACCCGTTAGACACAGAGAGACCCACCTACTGTTAAACGTAAGCAGTTGGCTCACTGGGGACCTCTTCAACAAGACTTCCATATGACAAAAAAGCATGGTTCACTGATGAAATAGCTTGCTTCTGAGATGGGCAAACCCCATGGAATGCCACAGCCATAAATTGTGGAGTTCAGCACTAGACATACTGAACAATGTGGTAAACTTCAGATGCTATTCTTGGCTGTAGGGCACGCTGCCCCAAGATGGACAGAAACAAACCTTTACGCAGTGTGTCCATTAGGGTCCTCCAAGAAACAAATGCTGGGATAGGATTAGATTCATGAGAGATGCACTGCGGTTGTGAGTAGGGGTTGTGAGGGATAAAAAATAGAGAGTAAGAACAGGCAAAAAGAGCCTCAGACCATGATGCAATTCTGATGCTTGGGAAAAGAGAAGGTGGAGGAAAGAGGATTGGGAAGGAAGAATCTCAGACTGGACTGCAGCTCTAAGAATGTCTCAGCCAGGCCGATGGAGAGTCCTTGAGCCAAAGCTGCCCACTGGAGTAGTCCAGAGACCCACGGGATTGGCCTGCGCTAACACCCCATCATGGTCAGGCCTGGACTGGGAGCACCCCAGAGGAAGTGTGACCTTGATGCAGAAACGTTGTGGGTATCAAACGGGAGTTGTCAGTTAATGATGCTACCTGCAGCAGGAGATCTGAGCTATTTCCATGGCTGTCACACACAGAACATCCCTAATGGTCTAGCAATTGGTCAGGCCATTGGGACACCCAAAGACTGAATTAATAGAGGCATAACAATATGGGGCATCCCCTGTGGACATAGTTACGAAGTGGCAAAATCTAGAGGAAAACAACCTACTTAAAAAGACTGATGAGGTATATATGGGCTTTGTGTCTATCCATGGCAGCCCATTGAATCTATGCTCTAATCCGCTACACCAATGGAACCACCAAAAGGATGGGGATACCCAACTGGAAATTCTTTTGACACAAATAGAAGCTACTGCTACTGAAAAAGCTTGCGTTCTTGTCCCACTCTGTCCAGTGATGACCTGGTGGTCTCTACAAGCCTGGCCTGTTCAGCTGTCTTGGGCCATTTGTAAGTTGCACACTGTCATAGTACCCTCTGCCTTGACTGAGCAACTGGGCACCTGGGAGTCAAGGAGGAGGCACAGAGGAAAATGTAAGTGAGAAGAGGACACTCTTCTCTCCACCCCACCCCCTTATCATGGAATAACACACAGTTGAGGAATGTATCAGGTTACTTTGGGGAAAAAGAATTCATGCTCCATATTTCAAAAGAGGAAATTTAACACAAAGAATTGTTAGACAATGTGCAAAGGCTGAAAGAGCAGGGAAAGAATACTGAGGGGATCCAGAAATTAGGACTGCCAGAAGCAGCTACCACCCCAGGGCTCTGGAAACAAAACGGAAAAGAGCTTATAGAACAGAGGAGCTGGAAGTATGTGCCTGAGGATCGAATGATCAGATGTCTAAGGGAGGGATCCCGTGCAGCTGGTGTCAAGATCTCTGAGAGGGGTCACCTCACAGCTGGTGCTAATGAAATCGCTAGGTGGTGTTTCGGGGGGCTTCGAGGAGCTCTGGTGTTTTATGCTTTAGCTCAGAAAGAATTTGGTGAGAGGCAAAGTGATAGATAAGAAGTGATTTATTAGGCTAGGATGCTTGTGAGGCTTACAAGCGGGTGGGTGAGAGGGTGCTGTGCCCCAAGAACTTAGTAGGCTACAGTTTCATAATTAAAAGAAAAGTGGGGAGGGGGAAAAGACCACTTTTTTTTTTTTTTTAGTAGACATTAAACTTCCATTTTTAGCTCCTCCTCATCAGGTGGGGGAGTTTTCTTTTCCCTACATGGTTAAGCCGGGACTGTCAGGGCACTCTGGTAAAATTATTTCAGGTTGTAGGACAATGAGGGTCTTTCACTTTGAAATGCCTCCTTTCCATAAATTATTATTTTTATGTGTGCAGAGATCACGTCCTAGGGATTATTAACTCACTGAGCTTACTGGGCAGGATGTGGATTTCATGCCACCATTGTTTTTTTGTTTGGGGGCATGTCTCATGCTTTTGTTGCATGGTTTTGTTGCTAAGCAAGCCTGCTTGGTTTTGCAGTTAAGCAAACCTGCTTTCTTTCTTTCTTTCTTTTTTTTTTTAAAGAAGATGTTGGGGGTAGGAGTTTATTAATTAATTAATTAATTTTTGCTGTGTTGGGTCTTCGTTTCTGTGCGAGGGCTTTCTCTAGCTGTGGCAAGCGGGGGCCACTCTTCATCGCAGTGCACGGGCCTCTCACTATCACGGCCTCTCTTGTTGCGGAGCACAGGCTCCAGACGCGCAGGCTCAGTAGTTGTGGTGCACAGGTTTAGTCGCTCCGCGGCATGTGGGATCCTCCCAGACCAGGGCTCGAACCCGTGTCCCCTGCATTAGCAGGCAGATTCTCAACCACTGCACCATCAGGGAAGCCCCAAACCTGCTTTCTTGAGTGATCATTAACTTACAGGGGTTTTTTTTTGTTTTTTTTTTTTTTTTACTTACAATCCCCTAGTGGGATTAACTATTTAATTACCTACTTTGGCCCTTTACTCTGTCCCTATCACGAACATATCAGAGCAGGTAACTCACAGCAGATACTCAGAGTCTTGAAGTCGCCAGATTTAGCACACATACACACATACCACCACCACCACCATCACCACCTTCAACAACAACAAAAAAACAAAGGATAAACAACGCCACCAGGAAACCTAGTTAAATTTGAATGATTTCTAATTGCTTATGTGCATATACATTGAAATAAAAGAAAAATATCACATGGGACACATTTATACTAAAATATTATTCATTCTCTATCTGAAATAAATTATAACTACATAAGTTACCTACCTGTTTCTTTAATTATATTTCCCTGGTGATTTGGGTCTCCCTAACGTTTCTTTGTGTTGCAGAATTTGCATGTATAAGTCCTTGAATTTACAATCTGTTTCATTTACATTGTAAAATAGTTTCTACAGTGGTCACATCCAGCTTATTTTGTTCTTTTGTCTACTGAACGTCCATTAATGAGAAAACACGCTCGACAATTGCATTGTGAGCTGGTGTGCTGAGGTGTACCGGCTGTCACCAACTGGCTCAATTTCAGAAGTTTGGGGGCTATCTGTGATTTGCTAACTTTCCGTAGTGTGCGTTATTGGAGTGAGGCTGTCATTGACTGGTTGATTTTCAGAACACAGGTTATCTCTAACTAGTGGTGGTTTCTTGTTCATGACCTGGGACTTTGACCAAAGAACAATCTTTTTCTTTCTTGATGATAAGAAGAATCAGTACTTTAATTCTCAAACCTCCTTTTTGGCCTATCCTAAGTCAAACCTGCAGGACAGACCATGTGGAATTGTCCATAACTATATTTGTGGAGGTATGATTTTCAGCTATGTTGCATTCAAGTGACTTAAGCTTCAATTACTATAGCAAAAAAATACTCTAACTGCTGATACTTGGTAATTTATTGGAAAAGAAAAGCTGTCTAGAGGGCATTGAAGGCATTGGGGCAAAGTCAGTACAGAATACAGAGCACAATCATTAAACACAAGACATGTCATATAGAGGAGTCCTGGCAACCCTACTTGAAAGGGTACCACTTGATTGGTATTGGACCTTTGAAAAGGACAACTTCACAGCTAGTGATTTGGATCCTGAAAGGGCATCCTGGGGCTGGGGATCAGAGTGCCTAAAGACCTCCGGAGAGAGACATGCAGGGGCTGGAAATCAGCAGGAGACTCCCCCGCCCCTCCTTCCTTCCAGTCTCCTGCCAGTGCTTCCCAATAGGCAGTGCCTAACCGGAATCCAGCTTGCAGAAGCATCAGGGAAGTGTCATTTTCAGTCTTACAGGCTCACCATCACTGACTAGAAAACATAAGGGCAGCCACAAGCTGAAAGACAAGAGGTAAATAATTAACACAAGGAAGAATTAGTCAAGGAAAAAAAAAAGCATCCAAATCAGAAAAGAAGTAAAATTATCTGTTTGCTGATGACATGGTATTATATATAGAAAACACTATAGACTCCACCAAAAAACTGTTAGAACTAATAAGTTAGTTCAGTAAAGTGTCAGGATACAAAATCAATATACAAAAATCAGTTGCATTTCTATACACTAACAACAAACTATCAGAAAGAGAAATTCAGAAAACAATCTCATTCACAATAGCATCAAAAAAGATGAGATACTTAAGAATAAATTTAACCAAGGAAGTGAAAGATCTGTACACTGAAAACTATAAAACACTGATGAAAGAAATTGAAGAAGACACAAATAGATGGAAAGATAGTTCATGTACATGGATTGAAAGAATTAATATTGTTAAAATATCCATACTGCCCAAAGTGATCTACAGACTCAATGCAATCCCTATTAAAATTTCAAAGGCATTTTTCACAAAAATAGAACAATTCTAAAATTTGTATGGAACCATAAGAGGCCCTGAATAGCCAAAGCAACCTTGAGAAAGAAGAACAAAACTGGAGGCATCACATTTCCTGATTTCAAATTGTATTACAAAGCTATATTAATCAAAACATTATAGTGTTGGCATAAAAACAGACACATAGATAAATGGAATAGAGAGTACAGAAATAAACTAGTGCATTAGTTAATTAACTAATGGTCAGTTAATTTTAACAAATGCACTAAGAATATACAACAAGGGATAATAGTCTCTTCAAGAAATGGTTTTGGGAAAAGTAGATATCCACATGCAAAAGAATGAAACTAGACCACTATCTTACACCATACACAAAAGTCAACCAAAAATGGATTAAAGACTTAAAGGTGAAACTGTAAAACTCCTGGAAGAAAACATAGGGGTAAGCTTTTTGACACTGGGCATGGCAATGATTTTTTGGATTTGTTATCAAATCAAAGGCAACAAAAGCAAAAATAAGCCTGTGGTACTACATCAAACTTAAAAGCTTCTGAACAGTAAAGGAAACCAACCAAATAAAATGAAAAGGCAATGTATGGAATAGGAGAAAACATTTGCAAGCCATATATCCAATAAGGGGTTAATATCCAAAATATACAAGGAACTCATACACCTCAATAGCAAAAAACCAGATGATCCAATTAAAAAATGGACAAAGGACCTGAGCAGACATTTTTCCAAAGAAGGCATTACAGATGGCCAACAGGTACATGAAAAAGTGCTCAACATCACTAATCATCAGGGTAATGCATATCAAAACCACAATATAATATTACCTCACACTTGTTAGGGTGGCTATTATCAAAAAGACAAGCAATTACAAATGCTGTCAAGGATGTGGAGAAAGGAGAACCCTTGTTCACAGTTGGTGGGAATGTAAAGTGGTGCAGCCACTATGGAAAACAGTACGGAGGTTCCTCAAGAAATTAATAATAGAACTATCCAGCTATCCCACTTTTGAGTAGAAATTCAAAGGAAATAAAATCATTATCTCAAAGAAATATCTGTACTCCTATAGTCATTGCAGCATTATTCATAATAGTCAAGGTATGGAAACAACCTAAGTGTCTATAGACAGATGAATGGATAAAAAAGTGCAGGGTATGTAATGCAGTGGACTATTATTCAGCCTTAAAAAAAGGAAATCTTACCATTTGCGACAACATTGATTAACCCTGAGGGCATTATGCTAAATAAATATGCCAGACAGAGAAAGACAAATACTGTACCGTATCACTTATATGAGAAATCTAAAAAAAAAAAAGGTTGAATTCATAGAAACAGAGAATAGAATGGCTGTTGCCAGGGGTTGAGGGGTGGGGGAGGTGAGGCGAGGTTGGTAAAAGGGTACAAACTTTCAGTTATAAAATGAATAAGGTCTGAGAATCTAACATATGACATGTTCACTATTGTTGATAACACTGTATTGTATAATTTGCTAAGAGAGTAGAATTTAAGTGTTCTCACCAAAAAAAATTTTTTTAAAGGTGAATTTGTAAGATGTGTTAATTAACTTGATTGTGGGACTCCTTTTGCCAGGTATATCAAATCAGCATGCTGTACACTTAACTACAATTTTGTCAATTATACCTCGATAAAGCTGAAAAAAATAAAATGGGAAAGATAAAAAATAAACACAAATATAATAAAAAAGAAATGCATAAATATTTTTAAAGGATTCTCCTTATATTTTTGTACAACTTGTATTTTTGGAACAGATTGTAAACTTGTTTCCTTCTTAGGAAATATTCACCTACATTATCATTATTAATGACTAGATGTATGTTTCTTAATATGAATGCATCATATTTTACTTAATCTCCTATTATGAGACATATAGACAATTTCCAATTTTGTTATAATAAAAGCATTGCGATAAGTATCCTTGTACATTCATTTTTGTGAATTGTTACTGTTACGTTCATAGCATAAATCTTAGGTTTGGAATCGCTGGGTCAAATTTACAAACTTTTAAATAGTTTGTCACCTATTTCTAAAGGACTCTCAAAATAGGCTACAGACAAAGCACTGAGTTCAAGGTATAGAAGTAGTACAGACCCACATTCTCTGACCCAAATATAGTAAAATCAGAAACAAATAATAAATGTATATTCTCAAAGCCCCACCAGTTTAGTCTCAAAAAGCAAATAAATGAAAATATCCTCTAAAAACCTCTTTGGTCAAAGAAGAAATTAAAGCAGATATTACAGAATTATTTGACAGTAATGACAACCAGAATGGCATATAATAAAATTTTTTATTTTTCTGCCAAAACTTTACCTAGAAGCAAATTAAAAACCTTAAATATTTTCTGTATTAGACAAGGAAGAAAAAAAAATATATATATATATATAAATTAAGGAAAAGTATAATGGAAAGAATTAGGAATAGAAAATAGTGGAATTGACATGTAAGTTCCATATCTTGCTCTATGTTTGTGTAAGTGTTGGTGCATTTCTGTGTGTGTGCGTATTCACATGTGCTCAATGGAGCAGGGAGCACCATGGACTCTTCCCACATTTTGCTGACAGTTCAAGAGACAAGAGAAACCTGACCTCACTTGCAGTGAGATTAACTGGGATAATGTCAGTGTCAGCAGAGCGTCATGAAGGCACAAATGTGGAAGTGACTAATTTAGCAGTGGGCGGGTCAGTGAAGGAAAGCGTCCTAAAAAATGTGACAGCTGAGTTGAACATCATGGGATGGTTTGGATTTTGCCAAGTAAAATGCTTGTAGAGAGAAAATGAAGCCTAGATGTGTGACTGTTTTCAAGGAGCTAGAATTATTTTCCATGCCTAATCAGTCCGAGACATTCATGGGATTATTAAAGATGCAGCCTTATCATTTTTAATTATATGCTTTCTTTTAAAACTGTGATTCTTTTGATTGAGGTCATCTATTTTTAGAGCCTGGTTTATATTATTAGTAATTATGGCAGAAAATGAACTTCATAGAAATTAAATGTCTTTTTGTTTCTTATCTGTACTTAGCTGATGAAGTTAGCATGCAAAGATATATTGAAAACCTACTTTATCCTATGAAAAGGACATGTTTCAAGGATCTAAATGTGGTCAAGGAATGCAGTCTGTTAAACCATATGGAAAACTTTTCATTAATTTTAAATTTTTTAGGAATTTATCTGTTGGGTATACCATGACTAAGTTACAGTATTTTATATACTAAGTATGTAATGGGAAAAATGAGGTATGTAGAACTTCTTTTTCCAGAAAGATATACTTTTTACTGTCCTTGTTGTTATGAGTGTTTTCAAAGCTCAAACTTATAAATTCAGTTGAGTCCTTTTTTGGGGGAAAGAAACAATGTTATCATGGGTGTGTGTGTGTGTGTGTGTGTGTAAAATCAAGGAGAAAGGTGTAAAAAGATATATTTTTTAAAGTGGCTTCTCTGGGGATGGAGACGGGGATGTTGTAGAAAACGTGAGTAAGGAAAATAAGAGAGCATGAAGGGAGACAATTATTTTATTTCTTTTTATACATTTGTATTGTTTTGTTGTTACAGTGATAATTGGTGTGATGGTTAATTTTATCTAGCTACTCCACTGGACAATGGCATTTGGTCCAACATTATTCTGGATGTGTCTGTGAGGGTGTTTCTGGGTGAGATTAACAACTGAATCAGTAGACTGAGGCATCTATGAAATCCCCACGGCTAATGTCACACTTAACAGGGAAAGACTGAAAGCTTTTACCTGTAGGATCAGGAATAAGACAAAGATGTCTGCTCTCATCACTTCTATTTAATATTATACTGGGGATTCCGGTCAGGGTAATTAAACAAGAAAAGAATAAAAGGCATCTAGATTGGAAAGGAAGAAGTAAAACTGTATTTGCATTTGACATGATCTTGTTTGTAGAAAATCCTAAGGAATCCACACACACACAAAAATACTATAGCTAATGAACAAGTTCAACACAGTGGCAGGATATAAGATCAATATGCAAAAATTAATTGTATTCCTATATATTAGCAATGGGCAATCCAAAATGAAAAATAAGAAAACAAATCCATTTTCAATAGCATCAAAAACAATAAAATACGTAGGAATAAATTTAACAAAAGTGCAAGACTTCTACACCAAAAACTCTAAAACATTATCGAAAGATATTAGAGAAGACCTTAATAAGTGGAAACTTATTGTTAAGATGACAGTTCTTCCCAAATTGATCTATAGAGTCAGTTCAATCTCTATTAAAATCCTAGATGGTTTCTTTGGAGAAATTGATAAGCTGATCCTAAAATTCATATGAAAATGCAAGAGACTCAGAATACCAACACAATCTTGAAAAAGAAGAATTAAAGTTGGAGGACTCACATACCCTGATTTCAACACTTACTAGAATGCTACAGCAATCATGAAAGTGTAGTACCGGCATAAAGAGAATTATATAGATCAACAGAATAAAATTGTGAGTCTAGAAACAAACCTGTACATTTAAGTCAATTTTCAACAAGGATATTAAGACAATTCAGTGAAGAGAGAATAATATTTTCAACAAATAGGGCTGGAACAACTGGCTAGTCCCATACAAAAGAATAAGATTGGATCCTTATACAAAAATTAATTCCAAATGGGTCAATGACCTAAATTAGAGCTAAAACCATAAAACTCTTAGAAGATAGCATATAGGTAAATCTTCATGACCTTGGCAATGTATGTATAAAATAGATAACTAATAAGAACCTGCTGTATAAAAAATAAATAAATAAAACAAAATTAATAAAAAACACAATAAGGCAGCACTTCACATCCACGAGGACGGCTATAATAAAAAAGACAGATAATAACAAATGTTGATGAGGGTGTGGAGAAATTGGAAACCCCACATATTGCTGGTGGGAAGATAAAATTTTTCAGTCACCTTTTTCTGATAAAAAATTATTTAATCCAAACAAGTTTACATGTTGACACATGACGTGACTAGAATAAATCTATCCAAATTAAAATTGTGTTAAGGACCAAACAGATGACTCGTTTATATAATACAGAGTTCGCTCAAAATAGTGGGTCCTAGCTCTAACATAAGACCTCTCAGTTTGGCAGTTCCTCAAAATATGAAATACAAATTTATCTTATGGTCTAGCAAACTCACTCCTAAGTATATACCCAAAAGAATTAAAAATATTTGTTCACACAAAAACCTACACATGAATATTCATAGCATCATTATTCATAACGGCCCAAAAGTGTAAACAACCTATACGTCCATCAACTGATGAACAGATAAATGAAATGTGGTACATCCATACAATGGAATCTTATTTGGCAAAAAAAGAGAAATGAAACAAACCGAAGGACAGTGGTACAATGCAGATGAACCTTGAAAATATACTAAATGAAAGTTGCCAATCACAAAAGAACACATATTGTATGATTACATTCACATGAAATGTCCAGTATAGGCAAATCCAAAGAGGCAGAAGGTGGATTAGTGTTTGCCAGGGGATGTGCTGAGGAGGGAGTGGGGAGTGATTGGGAACAGGTACAGGGTTTCTTTGGGGGTGATAAAAACATCTGAACTTAGGCAGTGGATATGATTACATAATTCTGTGACTATACTAAAAACCACTGAACTGTACACTTTAAAAACAAAGTTGATCATTTTTTCATATACTACGTGTTCTCAGGAAAACAGTTGGATAATGCTGCAGAAATGAATATACTCAGTATAATGAACACTGCCCACCTCTACATAATTACACCATATCTATTTCACAGTCCATATTGACCATTTGGAGAACCCATCAGAAGTGCACATGTGAGTCTCTGTGCTTGTTACTGTCAGAGCCCAGGCAGCCTAAGACCACTAGGGACAAACCTGCAGTTTGACAAAGTCAGGTTTATTGGCTCATTGCAATGAGAAAAACCACACGGTAGAGTTAGTTACTATGGAGCTTCTCAACAAACAAAGGGAAAAGTAGAGTTATTATAGAATTTGGGGGAAGGATGGAACCTGGGTAAAATTCAGATGAAGTAGGTGTTTTAATGCATTTAAAGCAATGCAGGGTGAGTGCAAAAGGGTCACAGCATGGCTAGACTGTGAAATGGATCCAGGGGCATACTTCCTTGGAAACCACTAAGTTAAGATAAATGTGGACTCTTGCGTTCCAGACACCTTTATCTGAATGTCTGCACCTGGGTTGTAAATCAAGGTCGCTTCTTTGTGTCAGAGTGTCTTGGTTATTCCAGGCAAAACTGGAGGGGTTTTCATTCTTACCGGAATAACTTCAAACAGCAAAGTTTCTGATAGTCTGATTTTAGAGGACAGGTGAATGGTGAGTAGGACAGCAGGAGTCATCCTAAGAAGGGGTCCTATGGCACTTTTCAGCGTTTCCTTGGGAGAAATACTGTTTACTGTGAACTTGGCAGCCGTCTTTATTTGTGTCTGTTGTCCCAGCCTGATGAATGGCAGGGATGGTTTTTCCTTCCTCAGTATTTGAGGGAGTTACAAAGATTAATGTGATGTTGTTTGTGCTCTTAAGACCCTAGAGGGAAGAAAGGCAATACTTTGATTAAGGAGGGACCCAGGCAGGTTGCCCTTGTGTTTTGGTGGTTTTTCAAGGTGCTGGTCAGCAGGACTGAGTTAGCTCAGAGGAAGGACAGTCTGGACTCCAGAGGCGTCTCCTTTCTAACAAACCGATTTCCTCAACCAGGAACACCTGCTGTAATGTGGACTCCCCCCATGGCCCCCCTTCCCTTTCCCCGCTAGAGAAAGAGCAACACTCGGTGGCCAAGACCTTACTGCAGTGCCCAGGCCAGCCCTGTCCGGCCCTGACACACCCTGTGTGCTGAGCTGAGAGCGCGTAGGAGGTTCTGCCTCCCCTGCCCCTGGGTGTCCCATGAACTCTATTTGTACTGCGTGCGACCTCAGTGGGGTGCGTACCCTTGTATTCCCGTATGAGGGTTCCGACCACAGAGGCACACGTCCACTTTGTCTCTAGTTTTTGCAAGTAGTCATTTGAAGCCGGGCCACCATAGAGGTGGCAAACATTTCTTCTCAGAGGTCGTGTCAGGTCTCAGGAAGGGCTGGAGAGTGGGTGAGGGTCTCAGATTTCAGGAATCCAGATGCTCGGGGTGGGTGGGCTCTGAGATGGGGGAGAGGAGCGGAGGGGTAGCAGCCGCAAAGCGAGTGCGCCATTTTTAAGAGGTAGATTTAAGAGGAAAAACCTGGTAGCGAGGCTGCCAAAGGGAGGCGGGTGGCAGAAGCAGAGGATGGAAAGGCAGCGGCGGGTAGAGAAGAGAGGCAGCAGCCGCTGCCTGACTCGCAGCCAAGCTGGTGGGCGGATAAGAAAACCTGGCGTGGATTTCGCTACTCCTGGAGGCAAAAACCCTGAGAGGCTTAGGGTACAAAGGGAAAACAAGGAATGGCTCCAGGAAAATTACAAACACTGGACCAGCAGGAACCAGGACTAGGTCTGGGATTTAGTCCCTAACCCCTCCCTCTCCCGCAAGAGGATGCTCAAAATTTCCTGAATCTGCTGGAGACCAGAGCTTACTTGGCTGGTTAGTCGTAGTCAGTTCTTTTCTTTGTAGGGACAAAATTATGCACGATCTTGGGCCTTTGAAGGTACTGATTAGAGACGTTCAGAGCGACCCCTGTTGGTGACTTCTAGAAACAGTGGGCCAAGGGCACTGCCAAGAATGACCTGTACTCCTAAAACTTGACTAGAATCAGTTTTGTTCCTCTTACCAAGAAAAGGAAAAACAAAACAAGCAAACAAACAAACAAATCAAACCCCGCGATTTGTAGGAATCCTGCGTTAAGGAGGTTCTGCAGCTCTTGGCGGCTCCGTGTTCTCTTAGCTGCAGTATAACTTCCTCCTTCCCCAGGGGACATCTGGCTTCCCATCTTGTATTACACCTGTCCTCACCTCAGGCCAGAGTTTGGTCTTGTTCTTGGTAGTCGGGGGATCCCCTTGTCTTCCTCTTCTCTCCTAGGAGACTGAATGTCCACTTTTGTCTCCTTATTTTCAAATGTATGGGGCTAATCCTAGCCAAGGCTTTTAAAATTTTTTATTAAAAATTTTTTTTTGATGTGGACCATTTTTTTAAAGTCTTTATAGAATTTGTTACAATATTGCTTTTTCTGTTTTATAGTTTGGTTTTCTGGCCACGTGGCATGTGGGATCTTAGCTCCCTGGCCTGGGATGGGACACGTACCCCTTGCATTGGAAGGCGAAGTCTTAACCACTGGACCGCCAGGCAAGTCCCTACGCTTTTTTAAAATGGGCTTCAAGGAATCAAATAAGGTCCAGTTATCATCCTCAAGGGTCAACCAGTAGTATTTGATGAATTCATTGCATAGAACTAGAGAATAATGTGACATGGAAAGAAAGAAAAACCAATAGTGCTGTGAGGTGGGCAGTGATGACCAAGGCTCAGAGAAATGATCTTGCCCAAAGTTGCAGTGAATAATGATAAAGCTCACGCTAAGCACTCACTTCCCAGGCACTTTACAAATATTATTGCATCATCTCAAGTCTCCTACTTGGCTTTGCTGTCTCAGGAGCTCCTCTGAACCTTTATCCTTCTGAATTCCCCTCACATCCAGCAGGGAGATCCAGAGGGCTAGTCCTGGGGGCACATTATTTGTTGTAGGGGAAAAATGGGAATGGAAATGTCTGTGAACCCATGGGTCTGGAGAAGCCAGGCCTTCTCTTTTTCCTCCTCTTCTTTTTAATTCTTCCTATTCCTCTTCTCAGTTACATTTTTCCTGACCCAGGTTGAAACCCTTGGAGGTGGAAGTCTTCCTGTAGTGAGCAACCTGACCACCAGAAGGCAGCATGAGACCATGGCTGTGTCTGAGCATTAACCAGGTCCTTCTAATGAGTGCTTCCCCACCAAACATGAGGATCTCGGGTTCCCAATCCTGTCTGCACATTGGACTCATCCGATGAACTTTTATAGAATCACGACTGCCTGGGCTCCATCACAAGCCAACCGCATCTTACATTCCTGGGAATGGGGCACAGGCGTTGCTAGTCTTCAAGTTTCTCAGGTAATTCTAATATCTATAAAGGGTTAAGAATCACTAATGGAGAACACTGAATCCTGAAAACTGTACAGGCTTTTAGGAATCACCCATCTCAGCCCGTCTGCTCCCATTTCACAGCTTCAGGACCTGAGGCCCAGAGATAGAAACAATAGGCTTAGGGATCATTGGAGGACAGAGCTCAGGACCCTCATGCTCAGCTTGTAATCATTCCTCCATAGCACACGTTCTTCCATGTTTATACCAGGCCTAGGCATCAGAAGGCAGCGAGGAACAGCTCTTTCCTGCCCTCTGACCCCAGGGCTGTGTGGTCCCTGGCTAAAGAGGCTCCCCATTGATGGAAGAATTCAGGAGAAACAGCTGGAGAGCAACCCCAGCCATGTGAGTGCTGAGGTTCAGAGCTCACGTGCTCTAGGAAACCATAGGAGGGAGAGAGGGTGTGGAGCGGTTACAGCCAAGGAAGGCTTCCTGGAGGTGAGGCGAGAGTAGAGGACAGGCTGGATTTCAGAGCCCACCATGGATGGTGGGAGCCACATTCCACACCAGAGGACCAGGACAAATGATGGGCATTGGTGGGGCCACGTGAGCCAGTAGGAGTGGGCAGAGGTGAGGCCTGGAGAGCAGTGAGGGTTACCACCGCAGACAGAGAAGGGGGCACAGCCCAAGGACAGAGGAACATCCAGAGGAACCAAGGCTTTGTATGAAATGTTCTAGGTTTCAGCCTGGATGCAGTGAAGAAACACGGACGCGAGGGGCACAGGTGAGCTGGGCCTTAGAGAGATGCTGCTGGGGTAGGATGGACTAGAGACCCAGAGACGAGGCAGCGTGTATGGGGGCCCCATCCAGGGAACTCCCTTTGCATCATCCTTTTCCAGGTCCTCAGAATCTAGAAAAGATGTGACTTTTGGAAGGTGTCCTAGAAGTAACTGCTGAATAGAATGGAACGTTTAGTAGAAGAAGGAGCTCAGCAGGGGGTTGTGGCCAAGGACAGCATGGTAGAAAGATACGGAGGGAAAAGAGGGTCATTTGGAGAGTAGCAGGGGCTCCGTGTCCAGAGGCCTTCTAAGTCTGACAGTTAATGGGGCTGTCAGAACTGTCATAATCCCAGGGGAGCAGGACAGTGGTGTTCAGAGTGAGGCGACCTCCCTCTTTCCCATCCTCTTTCTCCTCTAGTCAGGATATTCTTGGGGATCCCCAGAAACCCCACTTGAGAAAGCTCCAGAAGTCCAGCATTAACCCCGCACCCCATCCTCATGCATCGTTAGAGTTCTGTTGACATGAGGGCTCCTCTTTCCCGTGGTGTTGTCCGTGATGTGTCCGGTCCAGTTTTGCCTAATGTAGCCAGCTCTCTATGGGATAATGGGAGCTCAGGAATCCTGTACACTCTACTTTTTTGCTTGTAGGATCCCCCCACCCCATAAACCCTACCATGTGGCACTGATGGTGTGTGCCCTTGTCTTTCTTCCATGACATCTGGTTACCAGATAGGTACACACTCCATTTCCCCCAATGCCGGGTGTTTTTGGAAGAGTCATTATTCAACTGGGCATCCCCAGGGGCAGATGGGTAATATTTTGCTCCTAAGCATCCTAGCAGGTCACGTGTTTTTTTATGGTTGGGGGGAGGGCAAGGAGAAGAGCCAGAAAACACTGCCCTCTATTTGCAAGGCAATACAAACTTTTCAGAACATCATGTCTGCTATCTCTTCCGTCATTCACTGGAATCTTCCGAGGTAAAGAGTATCCTTATTAGGAAATGGCTGGCCAGAGATGGCCCCACCTGCACTGCCCAGCCAGTCCCACAGGGAAAGGGGGTCTTTTCCCCTAAAGAAGTGCCCAGAGAGTAAGCTGTTTTCCCACATTGGGACGTGGGCATGAGGAGATGGGAACACCAGAATTGTTAAGCGTGAGGGAGTCATTCCAGTAAAGGGCCAGTTTTGGTAATAATTACGCGGGTTGAAGGCTGTATTGGCACTAACATCCTTTGTGCACTCTGGGATGCTGTGAACAGTCAGCGGGTGCAGTCACAGATTCCACATAGTTCCCTTTGGTGTCCACCCTCCTGCTAATTAGGAAGATTTGGCAGGTCTTGAAAACATCACCTTCTCAAGGTGACACCATTGCTCTCTCCTTCCTTAGGGAAGATCTGGTCCCTGGTCTTTCAGATTTCATCTGTCTTCAACTCAGCTCAGGGTCCCAGCACTGCCATCTTCATATAAATGGGTACAGGCATCCACCCGCCCTAGACTGGTAGTCGGGGGTGTTTGGTCATAACTGTCGGTAGTCCAGAGATTCCCTTTGTTTTCCATTTCTCTCGAAGCAGCTGGAAGCCCACTTTTACCTTCCTCTTATTTCTGTAGGCAGGGCCTGATGTTAGTCAAAGATTTATTAACTTTGGGTCCATACAACCAAATAAGGTACATATACAGCCTCCATGGGGGTCAATCCACTGAAATTTATATAAAATTTTATGTGTATGTCCATACACATAAGAGAGAAAGTGATTCAGAACTGTTGCCTGAGACTTAGCAGCTACTGAATAATCCTCAGGAAAGCCTGGCTTTCCTCCTTAATAATGGGAATGAGGTGAGGATGTCTGGTCTCTCCAGTTGTTTTTTTTGTTTGTTTGTTTTTTAACATTGTGCTGGAGGTCCGAGCTAGCGCAAAAAGGCATACAGATTGGAAAGGAGAGACCAAAACTTTATTTGCAGATGATATGATCATGTACTCGAAAATTCTAACGAATCTTAAAAAAAATCTACTGGACTATTAAGTGAACTTAGCTAAGTCACAAAATACAGGGTCAATATCACAATAATCAATTATACTTCTATACATTAACAATGAACAACTGGAAAAGGAAAATTTTAAGTACCATTTATAAAAGCATCTAAAAAGGTGATATATACTAAAGGAAAATTTAATGAAATATGTGAAAAACATGCATGCTGTAAACTATAAAGTGAAGCTGGGAGAAAATAAATGGAGATATATACCAGGCTTATGGATTAGAGGACTCAATATTGTTAGATGGCATTTCTCTCTAAGCTGAGTTACATATTCGATGCAATCCCAATCAAGATCCCAGCAGGCTTATTTCTGATTTTTAGAATTTGACAAGCTGATTCTGAGATTTTATACAGAAATCAAAAGGTCATAAAATAGAAAATTTTTGGAAAAGAACAAAGCTTAAGGGTGTAATCTGTCTAAATTTTAAGACATTGTAAATATACAGTAATCAAGTAGGTTACTATAGATTAAGTATAAAAATAGAAATCAATGGAATAACAGTCTAGAAGTAGACCCATATTCATTGATTTTCAATTAAAGTGCCAAGGTAATTCAATGGGGGACATGATGGTGTTTTCAGCAGATAATGCTGGTAAAATGGTATATCCATTTGGGAAAAGAAGGTGAATGTCAACTCTTATCTCACATGATACACAAAAGTTGACTTAAAATGAGTCACAGAACTAAATGTAAAACTATAAAACTTCTAAAAGAAAACATAGGAGACAATAGTGTAAACTTTAGGTAGGCAAAGATTTCTTGTGGGGAAATATGAGGTGTGAACCATAAAAGGAAAAGCTGACAAACTGGACTTCGTCAAAAGTAAAAATTTCGGTTCTTCCAAAAACACCATTAAGAAAATGAAAAGGCAAGTTAGGGGCTGGGAGAAAAATATTTGCAATACATGTATCTGTACAGGACTTGTATTTGGAATTTATAAAGCACTCATATAACACAGTGAGGAGGAGACAAACCAGCCAATTGAAAATGGGTGTGGTAAGAATTCTAAGATGACCCATGCCCATGTATAATAATCTCCCTTACAGTATGTGTGGGGCCAGTGAATATTGTGGATGTCACTCCTGTGATTGGGTTACATCATATGATATGAAGGGATTGACAGATGTAATCAAGGTTCCTGATCAGTTGACTTTGAGTCAGTCAAAAGGGAGATTACCAATGGGTGGGCCTGACCTAATCAGGTGAGCCTTTTAAATGAGGCTCTAGAAGCAGCGGCAGAGCTTTCCCTTTGGCCTGAATCACCATGGGTTCTACGACTGCAAGGAAGTGAATTCTGCCAACAACCATGTGTGACTGGAAAAAGACCTGCAGCCCTGGCCAACACCTTGTGAGACCCCGAGCCGAAGGCCCAGCTCAGCCAGGCCTGCAGGACCCATGGAAACTGTGAGACAATACATGTGCGTGACACTTGAATAGCCAATGAGTACCTGAAAAGATGCTCAACACGATTCGTCATAAAACAAAAATGCAAATTACAACCAAAATGCATACCCCTCTATACACGCGATAGAATGGCTAAAGATAGGGAGAAAAAACTGGCAATACTAATTGCAGCATCTAGAACTTTCATGGACCACTATGGAAATGTAAAATGGTAGAGCCACTTTGGAGAACAAGTTTGGAAGTTTCTAGTAAAACTAAACATAGATTATCATATGGCCCAGCTATTCTGCCTGTAGATATTTACTCAAGAGAAGTAACGTGCATCCACACAGACTTATACATTTTCACTGCACTTTTTGTTCATAATAGCCCAAAAGTAGAAATAGCCCAATTGTATACCAACAGGCAAAGGCATGAACAAATTGTGCTGCATCCATACAAGGGAACACTCCTCAGCAGTGGGATCCCTCACGGGGTTGAAGGGAATGACCTCTGACTTCACAGCGGTGGTGGCAGTTACGCAGGGGAATACACGTGTCAGAACTCATCTAACTTTGCACTTATAATGGGTGCCTTTTATATCCACATCGTAACTCAATAGAGTTGATTTCTAAAAATTCACTCTCCTAGAGTGATTTTATTTGCTTGACAAGGATCCCATACGGAGGGAAAACCTAGTGATGCAGGTAGATAGAGGTCAGTTGCAGGAGGGATGTCCTTGGTTAGGAAGGGGGGTGGGGTCCACAGCCTATTGATAAAATCAGAGGCGGTTTATCTGTTTTCTTGGTTAAACAGGAAGCAGTGTAGCAGCTGAGAGGGAGGAGAGGTAGGGCATGGGAGGTTTTGGGGGGGGGTGACAACAAGGTGTGAAAGTCATTTCAGAGAGTGGGAGACAAAAAAATGGACCTCAGATCTGTGCCCTGCCCCCCCACACTCCTCCCCCAGCCCCCCGCAATTCACCTCGGAGCTCTTTTCCCCCCAGATTCCTCTTCCCTATCACTGTCTCACTTGACCAGCTGCCTTTTCAGTTTAGAATCTTAGACTCCTTACCATCATTATGGAAACTCCAGGCCACGTGGGGGACTCTGCAGGGGTCACATCCCGGAAAAGCCTTCTGCTTTGTTTCCCAGGTCCCTGCAACTTCCAGGGCTCTGGGGTTTTGGGGAAGCAGTAGGCTCTCAGGAAGCAGAGTGCTTGGGAAGCTCACAAGAGAGGCATCCACCCATGGAGTCAGGAGAGTGGCAGCGGGGGAGGTGTGAGGGCCTGTTGCAATAAGAACTAAGGGCAGGGAACTGGTCAGACAGACACAGGGACAGGCAGAAGACAAGCTGCCAGGACCCCGAGACCTAACAGAAAAACCTTGGTCTGTGGACTTGGGTTTTCCCAGGGCTGCTAAGCATCTAGGTAGCCAGGGAATCCGACAGGCCTGCTCCCAGCAAAATACCCAGCCTGGTCTCCCTGTGAGAAGGATGCCAACTCCAACCTCATCCATTTGGACCAAGTCCTCCACTGAGAGGACTTTATGGACATCTGTCACTTCTTCAACTTTGATTTCTGTTGTGTCTTACCCTTAAGAGACTCTTACCATGGGCAAGAGACATGTCATCAGCATGTCTACGTGTCCGTGTGGACTCAACCTACCAGAGTCAATTCTGAGACTCGTGGTTTTAAAAAACAACATTGGCCACTAAGGAAGGTCACCTGGACTTGGAGCCTAAGGAGGAAGTGCCTTCCTGTTTCCAGCAGTCATTGAGATAGGTATGGAGCGAGAATGTTATTAGAAATCGAATGCTTTTAAATAATTTTTGCTAATATCTCTGTAAGCAAAGGACAGTGGCCCTGGAGTCGGGAGAGACTGGGGCCTAGTCCAACTTCTGTGCTCCGTGACCCTTGGCAGGGCTGGCCAGGAGGAGTTATCTGGCTCTAATGACATCGTGACATCATGTTTCTCCTTGGTGCCAGGTGCTCTTTAGGCAAAGGTGGTGCCTGAGGCCAGGGTAGAACAGACGGCAGCTCTGCTGGCCCCAAGGGTTCCAGAAGAAGCTGGTCATGCAGTGATGTGTCCCCCCAAGGAACCTCACCCCTCCCAGGTGATACGCAGCCACCTTGCAGTTCCAAGGCTCCCCGATGCAGACAGAAAAGACAGGACAGGGCAGAGCACCACTGGTTTCCTCCTGGAGGGCCGTTGTCATGGTTCCCATAACCCTGCACGTCCAGAGAAAAATTTGGTACCAGTGGAACCTCTTTTCAAAATACCTTCGCTCCCAAAGAGCATACAAAATACACGAATTAGTGTCAGAGGAGCTGTTGCCAAAATGTGGACGGTTTCTGCACGTTTAGTTGATCCCTAAGGACGGGGCAGGGGAGTGGTCAGTACAGGTATGAGGCCCAGCCCTCAGTCACGCAGGATGGGGGAGCCACGGTCTGAAGCGTAGTTCCGCCATCAGCACCCACCTCCAGACCTCAGTCTCCTTCTGGTCAGAGATGGGTCTTTTCCACCATAAACCACAGAGCGCGCTGGGGCCCTGGGTGCTCCCAGGAAGTGGGAGCTCAGAAAAGGAGGAGGTATGAACTAGTTGTCTGGGAGAGTGGGAGAGTGCAAGGACCAGCCAGCGCCAAGGCCCCGTGGACCTGCTTGAGGTTAAAGGTCATGAATTCGGTCATTGTGGTGGAGGTTTTTCTCCAGCCACCTCTAGCTATGCTCCTGGAGGCGGGAGCAGGCCAAGAGCTGATCTTGACCGGGGCTGCCGCTTGCTGGATAAGCCCAAGGAAGGGGGCTGTGGTGTACATGGGATACTGCTTATAACAACCACAGAACGTCAGCTGGAGAGGAAAAGAGATGAGGATGAACTGGGGTTGGATTCCACCACGCCTGGGCTGTGTGATCTCAGAAAAAATCACTTAACCTCTCCAAGCTGCTCTTTCCTTGTTTACAAAATAGGCATCAAAGCGCCCCTTCCATGGGATTGTGAGCATTAAATGATGTCCTTGGTGGGCAAATGTTCTGGCCTATAAGGAGTCCTGGACACAGTGGGTGTGCGCTTTGCATTAAAGGTGGTCTGTGTGCACAAATGTTGCTGGAGCATCCCCGGGCAGCAGCAGCCAGATGTGAAGCTGAGCCCAGCACCCACGGTCACTCTGCTTCCCCGAGCTCCTCTCCTCCTGCAAAGCCACCTGCAGACACCCCCTCTTCCCTGGCGGCCCCCATGAGCATGACAGATGTTCCCACAAACAAGTGGTCTCTCACTGAGCTGGGCTGCTGCCCTGTGGGCCCCTCCAGACCCTTGTCTGCTCTTCTAGTGAAAAGGCCTGTGATCAGAATTGGCCTTGATGTCCCTCAGGATGAAGTCTCTCGCTGGAAGCCCCTTACACTCCCCTGAAAGGGCTGCTCAAACAGCTCAGGTGCAGACATCTGTCGGGGGCTGTCCCACAGTCTTTCCCGCGTACCTCAGTTCACTCCTTGGAAATGCAGGGTGGGTGCAAAGGCCCTTCCTGGTCTGTGGTCCATAGGCCTCAGCTTCCTGTCAATTTCCTCCGCTGCACCTGGGCTTCGAGTCCTGTGGACAAAAATAGTCAAAGATCACCCTCTTCTGCCCCTGCGGAGTGACCATCTCCAAGCCCAGCCCAGCCCAGCTCCTGCACTGCTTGGCCAAGTCTCCCCAAGTTTCCCTGCTCTGTTCTCTCCTCCCCTTTAGAGCAGCATGTGAAACTTCAGCCCCTACTCCTTTTTCTCCTCTCCTGCCCGAGGTGGATTCCCGACTCCACTCCACTCCAGACTCCCCTCCTTCTGCTGGGAGTCCACCGCCTGCCTCTCTACCACTGCCTTCCTGTCAGCTCCTCCTCTGCCTTAAAAACCCAAACCAAACCTTGACCTTCTCATCTGTCCCAGGCTGAGCAGTCTTCTATTCCCCGGCAGATGAAGCAGGACTCTTCCACACGCTGTCCCCAGACTAGGGACTTCATCTTCGTGCTGACAGCTTCCAAGTCACCAACTCCTTCTCGGATCTCTCCCAAACCACCCAGATGTCCCCCAACTCCAGACGCGCGGCCACCCAGAAGGCTTCAAACCTGAGCTTCTCATGGAGGTTCCTTAAAAAACTAAAAGTAGAACTACCATACGACCCAGCAATCCCACTACTGGGCATATACCCTGAGAAAACCATAATTCAAAAGGAGTCATGTACCACAATGTTCATTGCAGCTCTATTTACAATAGCCAGGACATGGAAGCAACCTAAGTGTCCATCGACAGATGAATGGATAAAGAAGATGTGGCACATATATACTATGTAATATTACTTGGCCCTAAAAAGAAACGAAACTGAGTTATTTGTAGTGAGGTGGATGGACCTTGAGTCTGTCAAGTGAAGTAAGTCAGAAAGAGAAGAACAAATATGTGTGGCTTTCACCATAGGTACTATAATAGCACCCATTTAACAGATGGAGGTATTAAGGTACAGAGAAGGTAATAATGGCCCAAGAAGACACAGCCAACAGGGGCAGGACCAGTGCTCAAATCCAAGCCGTCTGGCTCCAGGCCCCTTGCTTTTAACCACACCTCCATTCTGCCTGTGGTTCTAAGTGCTCCAGTCTGGGTCTGGGACCCCTTGCTCCACCTTAAGCGACTCTCCCTGCTTCATTTGCTTACAAAGCTTTGTGTACTTCTTTCCCAAGTCTCAGTTCCCAGCCCACCTCCCACCTGTGAGCTTGCCGGACACCTCCTCCTGATGGTCTCTCAGGATCAGAGCCCCAGACTTACTTCAAACCCCTCCCTCTGGCCTCGAACAATGTGATTTTGCAGCTTCATCAGCGAATTTCTTTCATTCAGCCTTGCAGGCTAGTTTCCTGTGAGCTTGCCTGTCTCCTTTACCCAGCCGCGAGGTACCCGGAGGCAGAACCCTGTCCTCTTGGTGCCTCTCTCTGCCTCGCGTGCACTGAAGGCAGATTCAGCTCTCTCTCAGATCATATCCCCTCCCAATTTCCCTGTTTCTGCTCAGGGAACTATTACTTATCCTTTCTTCCTGCCTCTGCCTCACCCCTGGCCTCTGTTTCCCACATCCCACCGGCCACGTCAGGGCTGCCTTCCAACTGTCTCTCAGATTCCTCACGGCTGCCTCATTCCAACTGCACAACTGTCATCCAGCACCAACCCTTCACCATCTGGCCATCCCAATGGCTTGCTGGCCCTGCCCCTTATTTTTAAATGTGGAGTCTAATAACCTAAAACATGGTAATTTTTTTTTTTTAAATCAGTTACCCTGAATATAGCTGTGGGTCGAGAGTTTACTACCTGTGCGTTACAAATAGCTGGAGCGGGGAGGAGAAAGGTCTTGATAAAAGAGGCCGTTGTGGGCTTCCCTGGTGGCGCAGCGGTTGAGAATCTGCCTGCTAATGCAGGGAACGCGGGTTCGAGCCCTGGTCTGGGAGGATCCCACACGCCGCGGAGCAACTGGGCCCGTCAGCCACAGCTACTGAGCCTGCGCGTCTGGAGCCTGTGCTTCGCAACGGGAGAGACCGCGATGAAGAGTGGCCCCGCTTGCCTGCTGCAACTAGAGAAAGCCCTCGCACAGAAACGAAGACCCAACACAGCAAAAATAAATTAATTAATTAATAAAAACTCCTACCCCCAACATCTTAAAAAAAAAAGAAATGATACTTAAAAAAAAAAAAAAAGAGGGCGTTGTGCTCAGTCTCCAAGATGGCCCCCACAGCTCAGGATGACTGCCTTCTGGGTTTCATGCCCTCGTGCAGCCTCCTTCCACACTGTCTCATGGTTGGTCTGTATGACCAGAGCACATGGCAGAAGTGATGGTATGTCATCTTTGAGGTTAGGTTGCAAACAACATTGGGATCTCTCTCTCTCTCTCTGTGTGTGTGTGTGTGTGTGTGTGTGTGTGTGTGTGTGTGTTAACTTGCTCTGAGGAATGTAAGGACACTCAGACAACCCATGCAGCAAGGCCTTCTGCCAAAAGCCACATCACATGAGTGATCCATCTTGGAAGCAGATCCTCAGCCCCACTCAAGCCTTCAGCTGACTGCAGCCCTGACTGATGGTTGAATGGACCTCATGAGAGACTCTGAGCCAGAAGGACCCACTAGGCTGCTCTCAGATTCTTGAGCTCAGAAACTGTGTGAGATAATAAATGCCTATTATTTCAAGCTACTAGATTTTGGGGTAATTTGTTACACAGCAATAGATAAGCAACACAGAGGATGGGATCCATTCATTCACTTCGTCATTTAACACAGTTCTTTTTTTTTTTTTGCGGTACGCGGGCCTCTCACTGTTGTGGCCTCTCCCGTTGCAGAGCACAGGCTCTGGACGCACAGGCTCAGCGGCCATGGCTCATGGGCCCAGCCTCTCCGTGGTATGTGGGATCTTCCCGGACCGGGGCACGAACCCGTGTCCCCTGCATCGGCAGGCGGACTCTCAACCACTGCGCCACCAGGGAAGCCCCACACAGTTCTTTTGAGCTGCTACTATGGGTCAGCTATCCTGGGTACTGGGGGTATAGCAGTGAACAAAATAGCCAAAGTCTTTACTATCAGAGTTTTTACTCTAGTCAGGGGAGGAAGATAATTAAACGAAAGAAAGAGATATGCTAGATGGTGATAAATGCTATGGCGAAAAATCAGTATGAAAATGAAATGGAGGGTATATATAGGCATGATGTTGCAATTTTATATGGGTTGGTCAAGGGAGGCCTCTCTAATAAAGTGCTATTTGGGCAGAGAACTGAAGAAGATGGGCAAGCAGATATACAAGAAACAGCACGCAAGGCAAAGGGAACAGCAGGTACGATGGCTCAGCATCCACCCGCTTCTTACCATTTCATCGCTCATCTCTAGCACAGGCTACCTCATATCAGACATAAATTGCTAAACTAACCTCCTAACTGTCTCTGATACCGAGTCCAAACTCGTTCTGCTCACTGCACGACAGGCCAATAAATTGGGAGATGAGGTGTTGGGGCAAGGAATAACGACTTTATTCAGAAAGCCAGCAGACCGAGAAGATGGTGGACTAGTGTCTAAAAAACCATCTTCCCCCAGTCCGAATTCAGGCTTCTTTTATACAAGAAGGGGGAGGGGGATAGAGGGTGTGGTTGGTTGTTGCAAACTTGGTGACTGTGGAGACCACTGCGAGGCTGCCCATTGGTGGAGCGGGACCACTAATGGCCGGCCCACGCCTATTACAATTCCCCACTGTCAGTGTCCATTCTACAGTCTTGTGGGAAAAAGGGGTAACAATCATTGTGGCTAGTTCCTACTGAACAGGGGTGATGAAGGTGTGATCGTGGAATGGAATTGATCAGCCTTGGGCCGGGAATATTCTTTAAAATTTTTAGTAAGTAATACAATTCTCTTTCTTTAAAAATTTTTGGCCGTGTTGGGTCTTCATTGCTGTGCGTGGGCTCTCTCTAGTTGCAGTGAGTGGGGGCTACTCTTTGTTGCTGTGCACGGGCTTCTCATTGCAGTGGCTTCTCTTGTTGCAGAGCACGGGCTCTAGGCGCGAGGACTTCAGTAATTGCAGCACGCGGGCTCAGTTGTGGCACACGGGCCTTAGAGCATGTGGGTTTCAGTAGTTGCGGTGCTTGGGCTTCAGTAGTTGTGGCACACAGGCTTAGTAGTTGTGGCTTGTGGGCTTAGTTGCTCTGTGGCATGTGGGATCTTCCTGGACCAGGGATCGAACCTGTGTCCCCTGCATTGGCAGGAGGATTTTTAACCACTGCACCAGCAGGGAAGTTCTCTTTCTTTCTTTATCTACAACTATTTGAACCTGATGAAATCTCTTCTACAATGAAATTTTAATCTCAATACTTATCCTTTTTGAAGAGCAACCTCAAGTCTTCTAAAGGGTTCAGAAACCCATTGCTCTCTAGGCCTCTCAGGAGCTGGGCCATTTTCTGATGACAGTGGGGCTATTTTAAACTGAGTGTGATGAATCCATGGCTTTAGTGCAGCTAACTTGACAGATGAGTGCATGGTAAGTAATACCACGTGTGGTCCTGTCCACTGTGCAGTTAGCTGGTGTTCAGGCCTTTGTTCTCAATACGTTTTAAGGAGGACTTGATCCCCAGGTTGGAAAGGATGTAAGGCTACTTCAGTTGGATAGGCAGACCTGCTGGAGGCAAACTCATGAACAGAGGTTAGTATAGTGCCCAGAGTTTTAACGTAATTGGCAACTGCTAGGTCTTTCAGAGCATTTATAGATTCTCCCACCTGGGCAGGCACCTGGAAAGGCTTACCATACAATATGTCAAAGGGGCTTAATTTAAGCCTGCTTCTGGGAGCCACTCTGACCCACAGCAGGGTAACTGGCAAGGCCTTATCCCAAGTTAAATTGACATACGTTAGCAATGTTCCTTTTTAATGTATAATTCACTCTCTCGGTTTTTCCTGTTGATTGTGGTCTCCAGGATGAATGTAGCAGCCAATTAATTTGCAGTGCTTTGGACACTTGTTGGATTATACTAGAGACAAAAGCAGGCCCGTTACCACTTTGAAGGGAGGCAGGGAGTCCAAATCAGGGGATAATTTCCTTAAGGAGGGCTTTAACCACTCTGGAGGTTTTTTCTGTCTGGGTGGTATATGCCTCCACCTATCCTGAAAGTGTCATCAAACACTTACATGTATCTGAAATTTCCTGCAGCTCACTTGAGTCAAATCTATTTACCAGTCCTCGGTGGGGCAGGTTCCTCTGTGTTGGGTTCCCATCTGGGGAGGTCTGACAGCAGTCTTAGGGTTATTTTTAGCACAAATCATGCAATTTTGAGTGACTTGTCGGATGGTCCTTTGTAGGTTAGGCCCCATTATATATTTTTGAATTCATTGTAAGGTGGCATCTCTCCCGTGATGGGCACTATTATGAACGTGCCACAGCACAGTGTCCAAGAGTGTCTCAGGGATCAAAACAATTCCTTGTGCATGACATTTCCAGCCAGGCGAGGTGTGATCAAGTGAATCCCCACTTTTCAGCCTTCTCCTTGTCCTTTTCTGAATGCACCAGCTGGTATTTTGACAAGTCGATCTGCAGGAGAAGTGACCCTATCATGGCTTGATAATCGCCTTCTTTTGCTGCCTTCTTTGCAGCTCGGTCAGCTAACGAGTTGCCCTTTATTATATGAGTTTCGTCCTTCTGGTGGCCTTGGCAGTGCTTTGTGGCCACTTGTGAGGGCTTATGGACTGCTTCTAATAGTGACAGGATTTCAGAAGCGTGTTTTATGTATTTATTGTTTGAAGTGAGGAGCCCCCTTTCTTTCCAGATTGCCCCGTGAGCATGCACCACAGAGAATGCATAGCGAAGAGTCTGTGTAAATATTTACTCACTTCCCTTCAGTGAGAAACAGGGCTCTTGTCAGAGCAGTGCTTTCTGCCTTCTGAGCTGAGCTCCCTGGGTGCAGGGCTTTGGCTTCAACAGTTATTTTAAGGGTACCGTTGCGTACCCAGAGTGTGGCCTACGTTGGTCCATGATGCTGCTTCCATGGGTGAACAGTCTCATATCTAGCTCGACCAAGGGTTGGTCCATTAAGTCCAGTCTGCTAGAGCACACTAGCTCCATGAGGTGTAGGTGTCGTGCTCTGGGGATTGTGCAGCATCAATTGGAAGCAATGTGGCTGGATTTAGGGCTGAAGTGACCTGAAATCTTATACTGGGATTGCCTAAGAGAACGGCTTGGTACTTTCTCATTTTCCCAGAAGTCAGCCAACAGCCCCCGCTTTGTTCCAGTAAAGAACGGACATGGTGAGGGACAAACACAGTGGTGGGTTGCCCCAGGGTAAACTTCTCAGCTTCCTGAGGTCTGTCACAAGTAGTTGCTATAGCTCCAAGGCAAAGGGGCCATCCCTTAACAGTCTGTTTTAGTTGTTTTGTGAAGTAGGCAACGGGGTAGAGGGATATTCCCCAGAGTTTGAATGAACACGCCAAAATTTATGCCTTGTCTCTCATGGACATATAATCTGAAAGGTTCTTTTAAGTCTGGTAGTCCCACAGTTGGGGCTGAGATTAACTTTATTCTTATTGTTTCAAAGGCTGTTTGGCACTCTTTAGTCCAAGTAAGGGGCTCAAAATCATGTCCCTTTGAAGCCTCATAGAGGGGCTTTCCTATGAGCCCAGATGTGGGGATCCAAATCCTACAGAACCCTGCTAGTCCCAGAAACCCCCTCAGTTGTCTGTGAGTCTTGGGTGTTCCAATGCCTGCAATTGCCTGTTTTCTATCAGGCAAAAGACCCCGCTGTCCTTGGGAAAGGACAAAGCTCAGCTATATGACTTGTTGCTTACATATTTGGGCCTTTTTTCTGGGAGATCTTATATGCACAACTGGCCAGACAGTTCGGGGTTCTGATGGTATTTTGTAAACACTTATCATATGTATGACTCGCTATGAGCAAATCATCAACATACCGGAATAGGAGTCTTTCATCCAACATGAAGTTTCTAAGGTCCCTAGCCAACACTTCCCCAAATAAGGTAGGGAAATTCTTAAATCCTTGAGGTAGGACTGTCTAACAATACCGTTGCACTACCTGTGTTTCTGGGCCCTGCCATTCAAAAGCACACAGCTGCTATGATTCTTCTGCAATAGGAATGCAGAAAAAAAGCATCTTTCAAGTCCAGAGCTGCGAACCAGCTGTGTTCTCCCTGAATAGTTGTGAGCAGAGCAGGTGGATTAGGTACCACCCATTAGGGGTGCAAATCTTGGACTATTTCATTAACAGCCCTCAAGTCTTGGAAAAGCAACACTGCTGAGTTTGGCTTTTTGACCAGGAGATTAAGGCTGTTATATGGGGACCTGCAAGGTTTATTCAGTCCTATTTTCAAACACTTTTTGAGAATTGGCTGCATTCCCTTTTGGGCCTCTTGCCTCAGAGGGTATCATTTTAGATTAGGTGTCCCAGCATTTCTTTTTAAGGGCATTTGCATTGGCCATGCGTTCTTGGCCTTCCCTGGGGTGCCACCAGCCCACACTTCTGGCCTTACCTTTTCGAAGCCTCGGGGGGACAGAGCTCTGTCTCCTTTTCTGGGGTGTCCATGAGGGCCATCTGTAGGCTTACAGTGTGCTCTGGTGGGACCCCAATGTCAAGCTGTCCTGGCAAAAAAATTACTTGAGCATTTAATTTCCAAAGGAGATCTCGGCCCAAAAGAGAGATTGGATATACTGGCATATATAAGAAACTGTGTTTCCGGGTGAGGTCCCCTAACTGGCATTCTAGAGGTTGTAAGAAAGAATGATTTTGTACTTCTCCAGAAACTCCCTTGACCAGGATGGATTGAGATGTTTTCTGCGCCACCTTGGTATTTACCACAGGGTATGTTGCACCCATATCTATCAGAAAGTCAATCAACTTGTCCCCCACTGTCAAAGTTACCTGGGACTCCTGTGGGGGAATTGGAATTGGACACCTCAAGTCGAGCCCCCAGGCCTCTTCATTTATTTTCAGAGTGTTCCTCGCTTTCTACCACATGAGAGGCCCCCATCTTTCTTTCATTGTTTTCATTCTTATTTTTTTGTCTAGGGCAATCTGTTTTCCAATACCCTTCCTCCTTACAGTAAGCACACTGTTCCCTCCCCAGTGGTGGCTTACCTCTCTTCAGGTTACTCGCCTTCCGAGAATCTAATGCTGCTGCCAGAAAAGCTGCATTCCATTTTGCATCTTCTTCCTTCTGTCATTGTTCCCTGTTGCTCAACACTTTAAAAGCAGCATCTACCAGTTGTGAAGAGTTCATTCCAAATGTACCATCTAACTTTTGTAATTTTCTTCTTATATCTTGGGCACTTTGCCCTATGAAGGTCATATTTACCATTGCCATATTTTGGGGGGCCTCGGGGTCTGCATCAGTGTAGCACCTATAAGCTTGAAATGGAAAATCCTTGCAATGGAATATTATTTGGTTATTTTTAAGAAAGAGATATCTTTTTATATGTTGACTTGGAAAATGTATAAATATATTAAGTGAAAAGAATCAGTTACATGAATCATACCATGTTCGTTAAAAAGAAAAACGTCAGGGCTTCCCTGGTGGCGCAGTGGTTGAGAGTCCGCCTGCCGATACAGGGGACACGGGTTCGTACCCCGTTCCGGGAAGATCCCACATGCCGCGGAGCGGCTGGGCCCGTGAGCCATGGCCGCTGAGCTTGCGCGTCCGGAGCCTGTGCTCTGCAACAGGAGAGGCCACAACAGCGAGAAGCCCGCGTGCCGGAAAAAAAAAATAAAATCATATGATTGAATAAGCAAAGGGAAAATACAGAAGGACATTTGCCTAAATTATCAAGGCCTCCCAGTATTTTCCTGTTCCTAATTCCAATGTTTAATTCTCAGGCCTTATCTTCCTTGACTTACCAGCCGATCTGACATGGCCGATCACTCTCTTCCTTGAAATACTTTCTTTACTTGGTTTCTCCCCTGTGATGTACCCTTGGTTTCCTCCTCCTCCTCTGGCCTCTCCTCAAGTCTCCCTTGCTGCTTCCTCCTCCTTTCCTTGACTTTCAAACATTGGAGCTCCCCAGAACATAATCCCTGGACCTCTTCCATGCTCAGCTCCTGCCTCAGACTTTAAATTTCAACTATCTGTTGGATGATACTCAGATTGCTATCACCAGCCCTGACCTCTGCCCAGACCACTGGGCTCATATAGCCAACTATCTAACTGACTTCTGCACTTGGAGGTCTAATACACATTTCTAATCCTGCTATGACCCGTCACACCTTATCCTCCTAGTCTTCTCCATCAGTCATGGAAAATGACTCTCATCTAGTTGCTCAGGATCAAAACCTGATTGTTATTGACTCCTCTCTTTATTTTACACTCCATATATAAATTTTGTGGATTCTACCTCCAAAATTCAATTCGAATCTGACCATATTTCCCCTTTCCACTGCTACCACCCTGATCCAAGTCACTACCAATTCTTGGCCTTGATTACCGCAATAGCCTATCTCATTTCATTACTGTGTACAATAACCTAATAGAAAAAAAGACCAAAAGATATGAACAAACTGTTAATAGAAAAGAAAGCCCATAAACATAGGAAAAGGTGATAGGCCTCATTCATGATAAGGGAAACTACACTGAGATACCATTTCACATCTATCAGCTTGGCAAAAATCTGATAGTTGACAACATATTCTGTTGACAAGGCTTGGGAAACAGGCCCATACACTGTTAGTGGGAATATAAAATAGTACAGTACCTAGGAAGAGACGTTTACCGCTATCTAGCAAAACTACCTATGCAGCTGCCCTTTGACTCAGGGACCCCATTTCTAGGAATTCTATCCCAAAGACACACATGCACAAATACGAGTGAGCTAAGTACAAGGGGGATCTCTGTCTCCGTTATTTATTTTTTGCTCTATTATTTATGAACAGTGCCTGCAACATATTAGGTACTCAATCAATATTTGTTGAATGACGTTTAGCCAATGTTGGACTTTATTGGTCCTGTTTGCTTTGTTAGCAAGTGCTGAAACAACCATTTTATCCCTACACTCCAAGGGAATCCCAGCTCTCAAAATTAAAAAAACTTTTCACCACGGAGCCCTGATTCATTTTAGTGGAGAAGGGTGTTAAAGAGCACAATTTAACATGCTGTGTCGCTCTCTCTGGATGCTTGCCTGAGGAGAGAGCCAGAGCTCACAGCCCCTCTCCTCTCCATTCCCAGCCTGGTCTGCTCCTCACCTGTATCTTCGGCATTTGCCTTTTGATATTCTCAGCTCAAGTCATCAGACAAACCAGCAGCAACCTCTACAGCAACAATGACAGTATTGCTCTTGGGGTCACCCTGAAATGGTACCTGACTTTACGCTAATCCCACCTGAACCCACAAGACTCCTATTCTGAGACCCTCCCTGCCCCTAATCCTACCAGGGGAGAGCCCACTTCAGGGTACCCCTACTTCCTCACAGAACATCACAGGAAGCCTCAGAAGTTCCCTGTAGCAGATTGGTCTCCACTTCTGCCCAGGGGGATCTGCTGGTCCTATCCCCACTGGGCAGGACGGTCCCAGGCTCTTGCAGCGCTCTGGCTCAGACACTCCTCATCCTAAAGCCAGGTCACTGTCACCATCTGGGGATGAAGTGAAAGATAAGCACCTCAGGGGGAACTTGCCCTCCAGGACCTCCCTGATGGAGCCATGAGGGTGAAACAGCATGTGAAACAGCCCAAGCTTAAATTGGTTTTGCCTCCTTAAATAGGTTGTTGAAACAGCACTAGCTTAAACTGGTTTTACCTCCTTAGACAGGTTGATAGATTAATCAAACTTGAATTATTTTAAAGAAACAGCACTGCTCCGTGTGCAAGACGGGAACCCTTGTCTCCACGATGACCCTGGAACAGAGAATTTTAGTCTACAGAACTCAAAGAATAGAAATGATGCCAGCAGAGCCCTTTAAAAAGCGAGAAGCCCTTTAATAAGGAAAATCTGGCTTCCAGGATCAGTAGTAGCCTATATGGACTAAATCAAGACCGTCAATCAGCATCCAAGTTGGAAATTTCCCTAAACCCTATACATTTCCCTCTGAACCCTGGATCAAGGAGACAGATTTGAGAGCTTTGCCTCCTATCTCCTTGCGGGTGGATTTCCTGATAAAGCTCTGATTGGTAGCGAGCTGCGTAACAAGCAAAATCCAGTAAGTCGGGAGGACTAGGCCTTCTCTTCCCCACCTTGGGGCACAGAGCAGGACATGACTAGGCCAGCAGAGGACACTGAGGCCCGAGGCCGGCGGGGAAGGGTGTGAGCCCACCGCGCAGAGGAGGGAGTGCGCTCCCCACTTGATACACTTCAGCGGCTCCTGGGCACCCTGCAGCGCCCAGAGCCCCAGAAGCCTTTCTCCGGATCCTCCGGGGGTTAGGGTCAGGTTGCGCTGCATGGGGTACTCGGTCCTCAAACGCTGCCTCTTGCGGAGAATAAGGCCCTCTCTGCGTTCCACCTGGAAACGCAACTCCCCTGCAGGGCTGCGGGGCTCGCTGGATGCTGCTGTCTCCCCTCCGGGTTGGAGGATCCCGGAGCAGCCACAGGGTGAAACCCAGACCCTGGGACCCAGCGAGGTGCTGGAGAGGCGCCTGAATAGCAAGCCTGGAGCCCCGCGCCCGGGCAGGAGGAGGAGGGAAGAGCGGGGGGGTCGTGCTCGGGCTTGGGTCCCAGCTCCCCGGCACCATCTAAGATCACCCCTCCTCTCCCCCGGTCCATTCCGGCTATCAAGCCAGGCACCCTTATCGCTGCAACCCCTGGGCCCTCCAGTCCCTCTTTCTTTCCTCACCTCCCCCGGGACAAAGTGACCGGCGACGTCCCGAAGGTGGCTCTGGCCCCTCTCGGAGACACGGCGACGTCTCGGCCCGGCTCTGCCTGCCCAGTGCCGCCAAGGGGCCCGCAGTCCACTGCGGAAGGGCATCGGCGCCGCCCGGGCTCCTCCTCCCGCGCTACGTTCGTGGCGACCCTGCAGCGCAAGGGCTGAAAGTCATCTGACTTTACGCTAGAGCTCTCCCCAGAGCCAGGCGCTGCGCTCTCCCCAGAGCCAGGCGCTGCGCTCTCCCCAGAGCCAGGCGCTGAAAGCCGCGCCTCCTGGTAAACACCGGCGAGGGTATCCTCCGCCTTCTCTCTGAACGGGGGCGGCTCACAGAGCGAAACCCAGAAGCAGGGAGTTTAAAAGGTGGGAAAGGGCGGCCTCGCCTTCTTGGGCCTCGAGGTAGGTCCCCAGCACCTCCCACCTGGGGTGAGCCCGACACCCGGCCCCGCGGACACCTGGGCGGAAGCCCAGCCGCAGTGAGGAAACTGCGCGGTGGAAACAGATTGCCTGATTTTCTCCGCATTCATTTCGCGTAGTTTTCCGGAGGCCTAGCAAAAGGCTGGGACCCTTTCCAGCAGCGCCCCTGGGTTAACTGGTGAGATTCAGGACTGGGGTCCGACAGGAACACTGACAGGGAAGGAGCACCACCTCGCGGTCAGCACGAAGGTTATCGGAAAGACCTCAAAGGAAAGCGAGGGACCATCCTGCCCCCAACTGGGAACCCCTACGCCTTTCACAGGGACACTCCACCTTCACCCCTAATTCCATCCCGCACCTTGAGGGGCCTCCAAAGGACACCTCAGCTGCCGCGTTAAAGCTCTGTCCATGCTCTTGCAAGTAGCGGCCCCTTGGCCTCCTCTGAACCTATGGGTGTTCTCACCTGGGGGGAGACGGTAGCCTTAGGATGGCGTGACCAGAACAGGGCAGCACCTGGCAGTGGGGTTTTGGGGTTGGGCAGGGAATTCCAGAGTCCTAAGCAGCCAAAAGGGGGTGGCTGAGGAGGCACATCCCTTGGCCCCCAGGATTTCTTACCCAGTGGGAAGGATGGTGAGTCTAGAGGAGAGCCAGAGCCAGGCTCTCTCAAGTGTGGGTCTCTTGCTCCGGTGTAAAGGCGGCAGTGCCTTTTTCCATCTGTCTCACTCACCTGAGTGTCTCCTATGCCCCACCCCTGTCCCACGCTATATGTTATTTTCCTCTCATTCCTCCATCCTTCCTTGTGGCCTCCATTTCCTGGGTGCCATTCCAGTCCATCTCATTCCTGCCTCTTTGCCTATCTCCCAGGTGGCCCCCATCTCTTCTCTTCCTTTAGTCACATTGAGCATGTCGTTAATAATGTTAAAATTCCAAGCTTACTTAACATCTATGAGCCAAAGACTGTTGTAAGGGCTTTACATATATTAACTTAATTCCCGTAAGAACCCTATGCTGTAGGCACTAGTATCGCCCTTGTTTTTAGATGGGGAAACTGAGGTCCCCAGAGAAATTTGCCAAAGAACTGAGATGTGAACCCAGGTCATCTGGCTCCTGTGTCTGGTCCCTTAACCATGACACCCCGCTGCTCCTCTGCTGGATTTCTTTTCCACTTTTGGATTTGACTGAGGCCGTGAAAACTTCATATGGATTTCAGCAATCTTGGAGAAGTTTCACCTCCTCTCTGGATCCCATGATCTCTGTAGCTCCATGGCCCTCTTTATAACCCATGTTGCTTTGATTTTCTATTTCACTTCAGCATTTGCTAAGGTCCTGTTTGAACTTTCTAGTCTTGTCTCAGATGCCTTACAAGGAATTAAGGGAGTACGAAGAGTGAGTAGTGTCCCTGTGCAGCCAGAATATTGGTGGCAGGAAAAGCAGTGAGAGGTTTGTCACCCAAAGAAAAGGTGGAAACGTAGCCGCCAGGTCTGGCTTCCCCTCTACACGTGTCCTTCAGTTTTCACCTCAGAGTCTGGCTTTGATTTCGTTTCAGAGATGAAAATTTATGTTCACTTCTCTCCATTGCTTTCCCACTTCTTGCGGATTGAGCCCCAGATGTGCTCAGCCTCACCTGTGAGTCCGTCCTAGCCACAGAGCTAGGAGAAAAACAGGGGAGGGGGATACAACCAGTATCCCCAGTTCCTTCAGGGAGAGAGGTTCCTTCAGGGAGAGAGGTTCTCAGGCAAGATCAGGGCCGACAGGAGGTAAGAGTTCAGGGAATATTTGGTGAATTCAAAGAGGTTCTTACTCAATCCTTTTGTGGGAAACATGGACCCTGGGAAGGAGAAGTCGGCGTGGGCCTCAGAAAGGTTTGACAACATGTGTTGGCTGGTCCTGTTCTGCTCTGGCTATCTCTCCAAGAGGGGGAGGTTCTGTCCTTGGGCAGCTGAGTTCTGCCATCATCTCCCCCAGTGCCACCCACCAGTGAGTGTAACCAGCAGGGAGGCTCTGGGGGCCGAAGTCCCCCTAAATGCTGGACTTTCCAACTTCAACCCCGGACCCTCAGACTGATTTGGCTTGAAATGTCTTTTGGAATTCCAGAGGCTGGCACAGCACTTCCTGTGACACTCAGGGCTAACCTGAAGTGGGCTGTCTCCTGGCAAGGTTATAGGGCAGGGTTAGGGTCAGGATAGAAGTCTTGTGCACTTAGTTGAGTCCAATTTAAAAGCAGGTCGCATTTCAGGGTGGTCCTAGGGCTTTTGGACTCTGACAGGATTCATTGCTATTTTTGTTACTGTTGCCTTTGTTATCATGACGATTCAAGTTTAGAAAAGGAGCCAGAGTGACTGTTAACTGTCTATGTAAGTGGCAGAGCTGAGAGAGAACCCAGGACTCTCTGGTCCCAGGGCCACACACCCAGCCACTGCCCCACACTGATCTCTCTGCTTGGGTCCTGCTAGCCCAGGATGAAATTTCCTCTCTATTTTTAATATCAACCACATCCATTACCTTGAGCCTGCTCCTTTCATGTCCATTAGTACTGCTCCATCGGTTGTTCCCTCATCCTCTTACATATCCAATCTCTCCCTCTTAATTGGCTCCGCTTGGCGTAAGAACAATGATTCTGTGGCCTGAAAATCCCTTTCCATTGATCCTGCCTCTCAAGCTACCATCCCGTTTCTCTCCTTCTACTTCTTAAAAAACAAAAGCAAACAAATGGTAGCTCTAAAAACTAATCTATGCTTTTAGGAGTCAGGAAAGCAGTTATTTGTTGAGCTTTATACTACGTGCACTTTGCTATATATATATATACACACATATGCATATACATACTACACATATGTAAGCACAACTATGCTCTATTATAAATACATATTATATGTATAAAAGAGCATACGTTATATTGAGTATGTGTTTTATATGCTATATATTACTTCAATAAATGTATATTAAAATATGTATATTTTAATAATATATAATAATAAATATATGTAACTTCAATAGAAAATTAACAAAAGAAGAGAGAGAGTAGCCTAATTCTCTTTTCTACTCCCTCCCTCCTTCCTCTCCCACTCAGTCATTATCCTTCCTTGCAATCTGGCTGTCATGTCCACCTTCAAAGGCCACCAGCTGCAGTGGCCCCTGCTAGACACTCCTCCCTCGCTGGACACTGTCACCATGGTCTCCTGTCCCGAATGCCTGACTGACGCCCCTCCTTCTCCTCCCACTTCGTGGGTCCTGCTGCTACTGTTAACTCCACTTGGGATGCCTTTTCTCTCCATCTCTGCCTGTCTGCCTGTCAACGTTCTGCCTCCTTGTCAAGATCTAACTCAAGTAACACCTTCACCTGGAAGCCCTCCCCAGTTCCCCCAATTCTGCATCCTCTGTGCTCACTTGACACAGAGGGGGTAACTCTGGAGTAGAGCTCTTCTCATTTATTCAACAAACGAATGCCCATCATGGGCCAGGGACTAGGGGTACTTTCTGCCCGGTGTTAGTTATTGGTAATATTAACTTTTGCGATTTGAATTGCAAGAAACATAGACTCACTCAATATTTTCCTTCAAATACATGGGATTGGGTAATGGGAATTTCTTATCACCTTGCCATCTAACAATTTGTCTTCTTCCAAGAATAGAAAATATTATTGGATTTATGACCATTGTTTCCAAGCAAAATATGCCAGAGGGCATCTTTCTAGCAAGATGATTGTGAGTTTGCACTGAAGAATAACTAATATGTGTAAAGCTCCCTCTCCATCCCCACCCCCACTTGAAGTTCTTTTGTTCAGGGATCCTGCTGGCCCATCCCTAACTTTAGGCAGAGTTTTTATTTTTCCTTTGATGGTTTGCCTGGGCCCAACCCCTCCCCCACTCCCACTCCCTGCAGGGTGAATGGCTTTAGCCCAGAGGAGACTAAGTACAGCTCAGATCTCTGGCCTGGGGCCAGTGATGAAAGTCCTGAACAGCCAGTCTTCCCTGCTAGAGTGAGGGGCCATTCTGTAGAAGCTGAATTGTAGGTTGTATTCCCCTCCCCTGTTTTTCTACCCAAAAACATGAATGAGCAACACCAGACTGGACCCCAAGAATGTCTTTAAAATGGGAATTTTTCTCCTTTGTCAGAAGATTGAAAACGACAAGAATGAAATCTAGATGCAGTTGAGATTGGGGCTGCCACATATGATTATTTTGGTTGGGCACTGCACATGTGTTCCTCATCTAAGAGGGCACCATTCACATCACAGACACCTTTATTATTCTGCAAATGTTTGTACGTTTGTTATTATTGTTTATCGCAGAGATGGGTGCTTTGTATATTTATTACAACCTCCCTGCAGATGGCAGTAAAGTGTCTTGTTTTAAGAGGTTTAATATATTTTGTTCTGCTTCCATGCACAAAGGAAAAATGAATCAATAATCAAAACCAACAACAGCTCTAATGTCATCTAAAATATTTCTGCTTCTAAACAAGAAACTGCTTTTCTAATTGATATACTGATAGGTGAGTATTTCAAAAATTAAAAATAAATAATCCCCATTGTTAGTGCACCAACTAATTTAATGTTTCATGTTGCATCACATCACCTCCTGTTTATTTGCTGTTTTCAAAAGGTATTGCTGTGTTCCCAGCATAAATGTGCAAGGATTTTCATTATTCTATGGATCATCATCAAACTAAATACATATGCTCAGATAATCCATAAAAAAATTATATGCACATAAATTAGAAATCACTATTTAATGATCTGGAAATTACATAATAGCAATCACTTGTTGTTATGGATATTCTGTTAGTAATACTATTAACACGACAATATTTAGCAGCTTGTCGATTAGGTATTTTGTGTGTTACATACATCTAAGTTCTAAAATAAAATACTAATTATTGATTTTGCTCAGATACTATGAAAGAGATTTTAAAATTGATTTCAGAATCAGAAAACAGAGAAGAAAATGAAAAAGAATAATTTAGATCATTAAATACATTTTGGAGAAGATGGAATGGGGGCAGACTGCTGGATTAGGATGTGGAAGAGAAAAAGAAAACATTAAACTGGAGATTGATCTATCTATTTATCTATCATCTATCTATCAATCTAATATACATATACGTTAATGTATATTTTGTCTATCCAGGTACCTGGCTATGTAATTTGAATATCTAATGATTTGAATATTAAAATGATTCTAGCTGAAATTTGTCTATCTTATGTAAGAAATTATGTAACTTTTTATTAAATTTATTTTCATTAAATTTTCATCAAAGTTTATCAAACTTAACTACCATCAGTGCAGGTGGGAAGTTTTCAGAAATTGTTTATTCATAAATTCTTATTAATGATCAAAGCCCCTACATTATTCTACCTCAATGATTTCTGTGTTTTATCTATATTGTAAATTCTTCAGGGATGGAGGAAAAATATCAACTGAAATGGAAACATGAGGAAGGATTGGCAATATACATCACACATTACTAATAGACAGAGGGTAAAATGCACTTCACCGATAGTGTTAAGAATTCAAAGTTAAAGTATGATTTGAAAGCTATGTACTGAGAGAGAGGCAGACAAACAAAGATACTATGAAAATGAGAAACAACACTGGGAACACATACTATGCATGATTCAACTTTTGGCAAGGCCACATCCAGGGAGGAGATTATCCAGGCAACTGTGAGTACAATGATGAGAATTGCCTTCCTTTGGCAGAAACTATACAAAATTTGATAGCATAATGGCACATTGATTAACAAATAATGTTACACATTTTTAAAGTCATAAAATATAAAGCCAAATAATTAAAATTATAATAGATGCAATGAATGAATTATTTTTGAAAAAGGTAAGAAATGCAAATATTATTGGACCATTTTAGATGTAACCCCTGGTATAAACCCTGTAGAACAGATAATGTTATTAGATTTGTGGATTTTCAACAAGTAAACATTTCATACGTGAATGTTTGGACAAAGGGGGTTGCCCAGTAAATGACAAGACAAAAGAAAGCATATGTGTATTTTCAGAAGGCTACTTACAAAAACTGAATCTAAAGAAAACTTGGATTCAGCGATGCCAAAAGTATGCGTACAGAATGTAATGGATTGTTACAGAAGAGCCTCAAAAACTCTAGGGCATTTTATATTTTTTGTTTTGCATCTTCTTTACATTTAGTATTGAATCATGTGGCAAAAATCTATTTTGACAGCACTGAATTTTTTATATCATCCAAGAAATTATAAAACTACTCTTTTTGCTTCAATCAAATGTTGAAGTATCTTGAAAATGCATTTGTGGGACATAAAATTTTAAATCATTGTTGAATATGAGATGGGGAAATTGAGTAGATGCCATCTTGCTACTAAAACTTAATTAGAGGGAGTATGCAGTGCATATTGATGTTACAAATAAAAGCACAGATTCTCAAATATAAGTCAGAGTATACTTCTGAAAATATTCTCTTTAAAATGCATTGCTCAGTACTAATTTGAAGTGAAGGTAAAATTGATGTTGTAAGCAAAATTAGATGGGAGCCAAAAGTCAACATCTATTATTCCCTCGAACACAGATAATGAGCTAAGAAAATCTTTCAAGAAAAACGAATTTATGATAATTACAAAAAGATATTATTGCTGCTCAACAAATTGCAACTTCTTGACATTGACTCCAACTTCTTCAATATAAAAACACCAGACAGGGAGAGGAAAATTCATTTCAAATGTTATTTCCACAATCAAACCACCTCTGATCCAAAATAGATTTCTGTTTTTTTCTATAATGGTAACAGTAATATTGATATTATCTTTAAAAGAAAGGTTTATATTGCTGAAAGAATATGATGGCCTTTACAGTGTCCTAGATCAGTACTTCTTAGATTTTCCTGTGCATACAGAGTGCCTGGGGATCTTATGAAAATGCAAATTCTGATTCAGTAATTCTGGAATGGGACCTGAGATTCTACATTTATAACAAGCTCCTGGTGATGCCCTAATGCTGGGTACTTGAAGTAGCTGAGTTCTGGATATCTCATGTGATTTGAAGAATTACTATCAATACCAAGTACCAAAGCTAGGTAAAAATGTATGACTGAAATTGACTGATGAGCATATTAAAGAATTTTATGCATCATTCATCAATGTATAAAGAGCTAAAAATCTAAATTTGTCTTTTTATAATCTCATATTCTCCCACCAAAATATTGTAATGTTTTAGTGACAATAATTTATCCATTTCCAAATAACTTTGAAACCTTCAAGGTAAAACTAATTTTTTAAATATCAATATCAGTGAAGAATGTGGCATCTCAAAATTGAATATGTTAAAACCAAGGTAAAGTCCACAGTGTCATAAGAGAGACTGCCAATCTGGTGATCATTTCTATAAAATATGAGCTATATAAAAAAGTAAGCATTAAAACTGTCAGAAAGAATTATTTCTACCAAGGCAAGATGTCTATGAATTTTACAACAAATCATTAGATCCAAGTGACTTAAATTTCTAATATTATCATTAACCATTTGAATTTTCTATCATTTTATGATGAATCATTTACCTGTGCAACTCATATAAAATGACTGTTTTTCTTTAGTAATTGTTATTATTATTTTTTAGTAATTGTTATTATTGAGAAGTAATTAACTTTGTTAATTTGAGGAAGGGGTAGCTTTTTCAAATTTGTATAAAATGCCAAGTGGTTTGGTGGTAGCTCTGGTATGTGTAGTGTACTTAATAAGGAATAAAATGACCTATGAAACCCATTTGCCTGGTCTCAGGGTTTTGGTATCCTGAAATTCCTGTCTCATGTGATTAGAAGAATCACAGTATAATCTGTCCCCAAATAGATTGTTACAAGGATATTCATGGTACTAGGGAGAACAGGATATTTGGCCATGGGTCTGTCTGCAGATACCCAGAAAGACCAACCACCAAGACCTCATGGGAAAAATAGGAATCGTGGTCCTGCATGGCATAGAATCCTGGAATCAGAAGCTAGTCCAGGGTCTAAGGCAGCTCTAGCTATCAAGTTCGTTTATTCTGTCCTCAGCCATCCACACTGCAGCCATTCAAGGGTGACTCATTCTTTCCCTCCCTCTTTCCTCTTTCCCTTCTTCTGCCTTTGCTACTTTCTCTGTGTGGGTCAATTCAAGAGAAAGAATTCGATGGGACTAATATGGTCACTTTTGGTCCTGCTGGACAAAACTCCTTAATTAGAACCCCCTTGCTAAGGGGGTGCTAAGAGGACACCCCTGGGGCAGCTCTTCTAAACAGGGGCCAGTGGGAAGGAACCCCTTGCTTTCAGAATGGGGGAGTGTGGGCTGACTAGGTAGTGAACCTTTTGAAAACAGTCCTTTTGTTTAAAAAACACCCTTGATGGAAATTTTCTTTATAAAGAGGATCTATTTTCCTGAATATAAGAGAAATACCTGTTTATTTTAGAAAATATAGAAAACAATAAAGAAGAAAAATCATCACTGTTAATTTGGATGTGTTTTCTTCTAGTTTTATATATATATATATATACACGTATATGTAAATATACCTACATGCATATATAAAACTGCTGTAAGATATGGGATTACACACTTTTTTTTTCATTTATGTTGTGAGATTTTTCCTAGGTCATTAAAAAGAAATCTTCCAAAACACCCTTGCTTATGGTTCCCTCGCACTCCAAGAGACGGGCCATTATCAACTGCTTCACTATTGCAGGACAGATGTTAATTTTAACTGGACTTCACCTGTATGAAAATGTCAGAGGGATGGCTCTGGGGATGATTCAATTGTGCTTTGGGGCTTTCACCCCTAGGCCAGACTGAGGCAAAATAGCTGGCTTCTGTCTCCAGGTCAGCTCTGGCAGCCTGGACTCCATCTGCACCCACGGAAGCTCAAAGAGGTGCAGGACCTGGCCTGGGGATTTTCTGCACAAATTTATGGGAAGGAGTTGGTGGTAAAGGGTTACAGGATTAGAGAGCTAAGCTGAAGGGCAGCACGTGGAGGCAGTGCTGCGTGCTGAATTTACAACAGGAGCCTGGGAGTCGTATAAATGAGTAATGCTTCGTGATGTTCTCCTCCAAGCGAGCTGCAAAAATTGGCAAGGGTCCTTCAGTGTGTTGTCGATGTGTCTGGAATTCAAATAATTTGATTCTGAGATACCATGACAATGGGAAGCAAGGCATTACCTTGAGAGAATGATGGCAGAGACAGCTGCTGCAACCAATATTCATGGAAGATGTGGCGTTAACAACTGTTCTCCATCCACTGTCCTTCCGAAATCGAAATCTCTATCCTGCCTCCTTGCTATTGCCCTTACTCAAGGGCATTAAGTTAAAAAGTAATGTCGCTGGTAATTCTTTTTATTTTTTTTCCTAGTCCAGGCGGTGAAGAATGGGGAAAGTGAAATAAAAACCTTGACTGAAACTGATATGTCTCCTTAAAAAAATGATGCTGGCATTAGACATAGCTCAGAAGAGCACATTTGAATATCGGGTGGCACTGCGGTGTGTAGCATCACTTGCTTCGTCTTTTAAATTTGTCTTGGTTGGCTGAGCACGTGAATATTTTCCCAAGGTGTAATAGCTGGGAGGATTCCGTCAGTAATAACAGGAGATCTGGTGAGCTGGGTCCTGTTATCTTTTGAATCACAAAGCGTTTTGCTCGTGCTGGTTGTCGTTTCCATTAGGGTAGCTGATAAGCAGATTCGGACTTTATTTGTCCAAATATAGTGCTCATGCTACCTCTTGTTTGTACAGTGTTTAGCTTTTCTGAAGCACTTATTTTAAAAAGGCTTTTTATCCATGGCGTAGCGTTCTGGAGAAGAACTGTGGACGGGGACTATATGAGCTATTGGTCACAGGTTTGCCACTGTGACTTTCTTTCTCTATAACTCCTTTTCTCCATCTAAAAAAGGAAAGTGTTGGCCTTTCCTCCGCATCCTCAATTCCCTGATTCTATTATTTCATTTGACAATTTATTACTAATAGTAGCATTGACCAAGTTCCCAGGTATCTTGACTCCACGTTTCCTAAAAAAGTCATATTCCTTTAATATGAATATGAAAATTTAACATTTTGACACTTTTTATTAACCTACTAATTAATTCTAAGAAAGTGAACATGTACATAATAATTGCAACCATTTACAGAGCATTTGCTCTGTGACCAGTACTGTTCGACTGCTTTATTTATTTTCACAACAACCCTGTGAAGTAGGTAGGTAGGAATTATTATTCCAATTCAACAGTTGTAAGAAATAATTTATAATATATCTTGTTTCTGCTACAGAAGTACTTTGGACAGACAGTCAAAAAGAGGTAATGAATGGATGAAAATTCATTGACAACATGTCCCCAGAATCAGCTTTTCTCCTAGATTCATGAATTTAGGATCGAACCTTAAGACATGAAGCCAATGTTGAAGGAGCAAAGATAAATTCAGCAGTGATATCAGTTCACCTTCATGGAAACCGTCCAGGAACGTGGTCATGGGTCTGCACTGAGATGTTCTGATTGACTTATGGGTCTCTTGCTACAGAATTAGTATTGCAGCTGGCCAGCATTTAGATCCATTATTCCTTTCTAGTTAGCAAGCACTTCATTTGCAGCCATAGCTCCAGGAGCAGAGCCATTGGTGTGTTGGGGAACCCTGGGGTGCCTAGAAAGGGTTACAGTTGGGTCTATGTTATCAGCATACTCAGAAATCTTGTTGGGCAACAAGCAGCCTCCTCCCATTACCGCAGCATTCTGCTCTATATGTGCCAGGATATGGGAATATTAGGAAACATTAGAAGAGAATTTATTCTCTTTTTTACTTGCTCTTACTGGAAATGAGAATTCCACCAAAATGTGCATTTCAATTCAAAGTCAGGAATTCCTTGTGGAACAAGAAAAGAGGATATCATGCGTAAGCCAGAATAGCCATACAAAATAATCCAGACTTACGCCTATTCCAGGAAAATGAAATCATACTTCATCAGTGCCTCCACCTCTCTCTCTCCCCTGAGCAAGGTAAACTATATTTCTTGTATCCAAAAATATTTTTAAAGACTGGAAGTTACTGGAGAGGTCAGCTTCCCTCCGGCATTTATTGCCACCATCTTGAATTACCATTAGAGCCCGATGGCCCAGAAATGGCACCAGGGAAGTCCACCCATTTGGGCCTCCTTCCTTCACACTAGGGAATCAGGCTCTCAGCCTTGCAAGTCTAGAGACAGGATCTAATGCCTCCCAGAGGGTGATGGGAGATAGGAAAGCAACTCACATGAGATTAAACTATAACCAAGAATGCAGTTTTAACATTCTGAAATAAAATTATCTAGGGAAGTGGACATTCTTTGGGCCAACTCTCCCTGGAGGAAACTCCTAGGGAAGACAAATCTTAACAGAAGTTTGTTGTGAAGGCTGTTGAATGAGTCAGACAAAGACAAGAGGCTTAGAAAGTGTCCCTGAGCTGGTGATTGAATTTTGTGTCAGGTGCTGTGCAAAGTACTTTACATGTATTATGTAATTTGGTCCTCATAACAATCCATAATATTCTGTTATTACCCCCACATTGCACTTGAGGAAACCAAGACCCAGAGAAGTTAATTACATTATCCAATGCCACGCAGATATTGTGTTTGGTCAAAGGGTACAGAAAACTGTTCATATATTTCTAGCCCTGTCTAGTGAGAGACCATGTCTAGTTTTTAAAATAAGCTTTGTTGAGGCATAATTTACATATGATCAAATCCACCAGTTTTAAGTGTTCAATTCAATGAGTTTTAACAAAAGTACAGTCACGTAGCCATGACTACGGTCATGATACAGAACACGTATATCATCCCCAAATGTCTTTCATGCCCCTCTGAAATCCATACTCCCTACCCCCAATCCCAGCTCCTGGCAACCACTGATTTGTTTTACATCACTTATTTTCCTTTTTCTAGAACTTAATGTAAATGGAATTGTATAATACATAGCCTTTTGTGTCTGGCTTTTCCCAGTGCAATGATTCTGAGATTTATTCACATTGCCTGTATCAGTAGGTTTTAATTTTTCCTTTGTATTGCTGAGTAGTCTTCCATTTGTACATCTCCTTTAGCGAAGTGTCTATTCAAATCTTTTGCCCACTTTAGTTGACTTGTCTTCCAATATTGAGTTATAAGAGTTCATTATACATTCAGGATACAAGTCCTTTATTAGATACATGCTTTGTAAGTATTTTCTCCCTGTCTGTATCTTGCTTTTACATTTTCTTAATGGTATCTTTGGAAGAGTAAAAACTTTAAATTTTGATAAAGTCCATTTTATCAATTTTTTGTTTTACGATTTATGCTGTTTATATTGCATTAAGGGATCATTGCCTACCCAAAAGTTGCAAGATTTTCTCTTAAGTTTTCTTATGGAAATTTTATAGTTTTATGGGTTACATATAGGTCTATAATTCATTTCATTTTGAGTTAATTTTTTGTATGGCATAAAGGATTGAGATTTACCCTTTTTTCCAGTATAGATATTCAATTATTTCAACACCATTTGAATTACTCTATTGAATTGCCTTGGCATCTTGTCAAAAATCAATTGACCGTATATGTGTGAGTCTATTTCTGGACTATCTGCTTTGTTCCATTGTCTAGTCTTACACCAATATCACTCTATCTTGATCAGGTAGTAGGTGAGTCCTCCAACTTTGTTCTTTTTCAAAATTGTTTTGCTATTTATATCCTTTGCACTTTATGCAAATTTTAGAATTAGTTTATCAATATCTACCGCCTAAAAAGTTTCCTGGGATCATGATTGGGATTATGCTGAATCTACAGAACAATCTGAGGGGAGAATTGACATCTTAACAATACTAACTCTTCAGATCCATGAACATGGTATTGCTCTTCATTTATCTAGGTCTTATTTAATCATTCTCAGCAATGTTTGGCAGTTTTTAGTGTATAGGTTTGGGACATTTTGTTAGATGGATCCCCAAGTATCTAATATTCTTATGCTATTTTAAATGGTATTTAATTTTCTTTCAAAGTCTGATTTTTCATTGCTAGTATATGTAAATGCAACTGATTTTTGTCTGTGACCTTGCTAAACTCTTCAGTTCTAAGTTGTTTTTTATGGGAAACTCCTTCAAGTTTTCTAGACAAGCATTCTGTTTATGAAAAGACAATTTCCAGTCCATATGCTTTCTATTTCTTTTTTCTTGCCTCACTACACGGGTTCGAATCTTTAGTACAATGTTGAAGAGAAGTTATGAGAGTAGGCATCCTTGAATTTTTCCCAAACCGAAATTGAAAGTATTCAGTCTTTCACATTATGTATAATTTTAATTGTGGGTTTTTCTTTATTGTATCTATATAAATACACACAACACATCCTGTTGGTTCTGTTTCTCTGGAGAACACTGGCTAATATGTTGTGACTCTGGCGTGTGAAAATTCGTGTGTGTGATTTAATCAATTCTGGGATATTATCAGCCATTATCTCTTCAAATATTTCCTCTTCTCAGGTCTCTCTATTCTTTTGTTTTGGAACTCCTAGTAGGTATAAGTTGAAACTTCTTGTTCTAACCTCCATTTTTCTAAATCTCACCCTGGGTGATTTTCTTAACTCTGTCTATAGGCTCACGAATTCTTTGTTCAGTGGTCTAAACTGTTTAACCCATTCATTGAGCTTTAAATTTCAGTTCTTTTTCTTTCTAGAAGTTTTATCTGATACCTGTTCAAATCTACCTTTTTTAAAAAAAATAGACTTGTTCTTTTAATAGATTTCAGTTCTTAATGTATTTAATCATTTAAAAATATATTTATTTTATATTATCCTTTAAACAGTTTTTCTATGAACTGAAGTTCTTGGGGGTCTCTGTGTGTTGTATTTTCTGATACTTGTTCATGGAAGGAGTACATACTTTGCATTTTACTTACTTATTTACTTAAAGCTCTTCTTGAGTGAGGCTTTAGTTTTCCGTGGAAATTCTGAAGTATCTAAGTTGCAAAAATGTCACTTCAGAGAAAGTTGATGTTTGCTTCTTCCCAGTGAGACAAGAGGAATCACTGGCCCAGTGTAGATTTTCATTATAATTTTTGGGCTGTGCATTTATTATAAATTCAGAATCTGTGAGCAGTAGGCCTGAGGTTTTGGGTACCCAGAGGAAACTTTTGTTTGCTCTCATCCAGTATATCCAGGCAGAGATTACAAACTTCCTTGACATCTCTCTGAGACTGTGGATACATTTTTTTTTTTCCGGTCTACCCTTTGTGGATGTGGCCCTTTGCCATCTCTGCTTTTATGTAGGTTTTTGCTTCCAATCTCCTACTTCACAACAATTCTCATCTCTTAATCCCTGCATGGAGCCAGATCGCAGTGGCCAGTAACTCCCCCAGGGCATCTCAGGATCAGCTTTACACAATTCTTTCCACCTCTATTTATTTCTGGACCTAATATTTTCTATGTTTGCTTTTCCTGCAGCTCAGTTTTGTGTTTAAATATCTTTGGATTGGTTTTATTCAGCATTTATAGGTGTGGTAGGTTATCCTAGGTGACCATCTTGCCCAAACTAAACGTTCTCCAGTTTAGATTCTACTACATCTTTGTGTACAGCTGGGTCTGAGGCATCCTACCTTCCCTTTGTTCTGGGTGTATGCTGGGTATACTCATCACTGGGCACCTTGGTTTTGTTATAAGCCGTGGCAGGCAGGATCAGAAGATTCACATTCTAGTGGTTACCAGAGGGAGAAGGGGTGGGGAGGAAGGCAAAATGGGTAAAGGGGATCGACTGTATGGTGACGGTTGGAAACCAAATTTTTGGTGGTGAGCACACTCTAGTGTATACAGAAATACATGTGAAACATATAATGTTTTAAACCAGTTACCTCAATTTAAAAAAGAAGATTCACATTCTTTTCTAACAATACCAATTACCCAGAACCTAAGACCAACTATCTTTTTTTTCTTCAAGCACCGGGTAAGGAAGGAAATATTTGTCTATATTCAAATGAAAATTTTCTTTTTTTAAAAATAAATTTATTTATTTTATTTATTTTTATTTTTGGCTGAGTTGGGTCTTTGTTGCTGTGCACAGTCTTTCTCTAGTTGTGGCATGCAGGTTTCTCATTGCGGTGGCTTCTTTTGTTGTGGAGCACAGGCTCTAGGCGCACAGGCTTCAGTAGTTGCAGCACGCGGGCTCAGTAGTTGTGGCTCGTGGGCTCTAGAGCACAGGCTCAGTAATTGTGGCACACGGGCTTAGTTGCTCTGCACCATGTGGGGTCTTCCCGGACCAGGGCTCAAACCCATGACCCCTGCATTGGAAGGCAGATTCTTAACCACTGTGCAACCAGAAAAGCCTGACAAATTTTCTTTTCTTAGTAGCTCATTTCCTCTGATCACACGAAGCAAGTAAAACCTTAGAGAACATGGCAAATTGTGTTGCAACAAACACCATGAAGACAATGTTTCATCAGCAAAAACTGACACCCAAGATGTTTAAGAAGTCCCTATTAATAATAATAACAAGAAAACAACCATTTTTTTAGTGTCACTAAGTAATTTCAGCTACCTCTGAAATACATCTTGAACCTGTCGCCTTTTCTCCATCCTCACTGCAAACACCCTCGTCCAAGCCACTGTTATTTCTCGGGCTTCCCTGGTGGCACAGTGGTTGAGAGTCTGCCTGCCGATGCAGGGGACATGGGTTCGTGCCCCGGTCCGGGAAGATCCCACATGCCATGGAGTGGCTGGGCCCGTGAGCCTGCGCGTCCGGAGCCTGTGCTCCACAACGGGAGAGGCCACAACAGTGAGAGGCCCGTGTACCGCAAAAAAATAAAAATAAAAGTTTCTAAATGTGTTTTAATTATGTCTTGCCGCATAATAAAATACCTCAGAACTCAGTGACTTAAAACAATTATTTATCTTACATAATTTCTGTGGGTCAGAAATTCAGAAGCAGCTTAATTGACTAATTCTGGCTTAGGAGTCTCTCGTGAGGTTACATTCAAGGTGTGCCAGGGTTGCAGTCACCTGAAAACCTGACTGGGGCTTGAGGATCTGCTTTCAAGATGGCTTCTTCATAGGACAGGCAAGTGCTGGCTGATGGCAAGAGGCCTCAGTTCCTTTTACTGCATGGACCTCCCCATAGAGCTGATGGAGCACCTTTAAGCCATGGTAGCTGGTTTTCTCCAGAGCAAGTCATCCAAGAGAGAGCTCGGTAGAAGCCGCAGAGTCCTTTATGACCTAACATCAGACATCATACTCTATCATCTCTGCAATATCTTGTTGGTTAGACAGGTTAGCCCTATTTGATGTGGGCAGAGACCACATAAGCCTGAAGCCAGGAGGCGAGAATCTCTGGAGGCATCTTGGAGACCAGCTACTACAAATGCTTATTCCCAATTCCCACACTGCCCTGTCTGTAAACCAAAATTTGAGTAGCAAATTCCTAGAGATAACCTGTAATACATTCTTCATTTCGCAGATGAGGAAACTGAGGTCTGCCTGAAGACATAACCCTAATTGGAGGCAAAATCACATTTCCAATTTCCATTTCAGGGTTCTTTCTACCACATTAGATTGCCTTTATATCTATTTTACCTACTATTTATCTAAGGGGTGGGGTGGGGGGCATTTGCCCTGAGCTGCTCATTAAGTAATGAGACTGAATCAGGTGGGGTGGAAAGGCCGTGACACACAGAAGCTGTGGCTGCAGGTTTTCTTAGGATCACCACAAAGCCGTCTTCAAGGTGGCCATCAAGTAGGGTAATTCCGTGAGCCCAGTTCAAAAGCTTCACAATGTTACAATGGAAATAGACTTGATTTAGCTTCAAAGATTCTATTAACTCAGAGAAATGATGGTTTTCTGGGTGAATTAACACACAGCCACTGGTAGAGGACGAAAGTCACTTTAGTGCTTTGAAACTTCTTTCAACTCAATTCTTAGATCTACGTACGAAACATTATAGCTTAGATTCCTGGTCCTAAAATACACACATTTCAGAGCCAGATGATCACATCTTGATCCTAATTTCAAAGGAAATGAAGAATTTGTATCAAGCTCATTTTATAAGGTTGAGAAATAACCTGCTTCAGAAACTGGCACTAAGTGAATCCTCCTAAACACATCATTTACATTACATGTGTGTGTTTGCAAGGAACTGCTGGCTTGAGACACATGAACTTTACTTCTAAGGCTAGAAGTACATTAAAATTGTGATAAACGAATAGTAGAGTATCACTGACTTCCAAACGATATTTTCCCTCTCTTTATCATCTCTCCTATTCTTCTCCTAATTAAATCAAAACCTCCCAAAAAGAAAAGGTCAAGATTTCTAAAGTTTAAAAAAACTTTTTATTTGTAAACGTGTCAAACTGATAGAAAAGATGCACGAACAAAAATAGTGTACCTGTGTATCCCGTACCTAGATTCACCTGTTAACATTTTTACCCATTTGCTTTGCCATTTATTCCTCCCACCCTGCCCTCTCTCTGTCTCTGTCTCTCTCTTTCTACACACACACAGCAGACACACACACACCCCACACATGTAAATTTTTCTTAATTATTTGAGACTAAGTTCCATATGTCATGACCATTTTGTCCTAAATATTTCACTGTGTATTTCCTAAAAATAGGGATAGTCTCTTATGTAACCACAGTACAGTTGTCAACCTCAATAAATTTAGCATTTGTGCAATAATTTGAACTAATCTACCCTCTCATATTTCAATGTTATCAATTGCCCCAATGATATCCTCTATAGCATTTTCCCCCTCCAGTACTGGAGGGAAAGTAAAGGGCCAGGTATTGGACTTAGTTGTCAGGTCTCCTTAGCCTTCTTGAATCTGGAACATTCCCACAGCTTTTCTTTATTCTTTATGACACTGACATTTTTGAAAATAGAGCCCCATCTCCTCCCTTTTTAAAAATACAATGTTCATCGTTTTGAGTTTGCCTGGTAATTTGTCTCGTACTTAGATTCAGGCTATGCATTCTCAGGAGGAATCCTAAAACAGTGATGGTATGTCCCTCACAGAGAATCACATCTGGAGGCACACATGGTCCATCCGCTCCTCACTGATCACCTGGTCAGCGTGCTGTCCAATGTCTCCACTGTGTAATTACGGGTTTCCCCCTTGCAACGAATAACAATACATGGAAAGGTACTTTAAGACCGTCCAAGTATCCCGCTCTCTCTTTGTTGAAATTTAGCAACTCTTGATGATTCTTGCTTGATTTTATCATTTCACTGTGATAGTTGCAGAATGATGACTTGCCAACTCCCACACTCTCTTCACATTTACCTGTTGGCATTCAAGATTCTGCTGTAAACAAGAGCCCTTTATTCTCTCCATTTATTTATTATTGGTATGAACTCACGAATTCTTATTTTCCCCCCAACACTTTGTAACTCATTACTATCCTTAATTATTTTGGTAGTCAAATTGCTCCAGATTGGCCAGCCCCTTCAAGTTGGCTTCTTTGTCCTTGTGGCGTACCTACATCACTTTTTTAAAAGCAGTTCCTTATTTTCTAGCATAATAAGATGTTCCAGGCCCCTGTTATACCTTCCTTGCACCCTCCCTCCACCTCTCAGAGATTCCTGGGTTTGGATTTTGATTTGCCATTCAGTCTCAAAACTGTGGAAGACCTTATCTCCCCTGTTATTTACTCACTGGCCCAGCCCCCCTCCAGCCAAAGCTCACCACCTCCACCACCACCACCATGAAAACTCTGGGCTCACTTGACTACCTGCTCCACTAGGTCAAGGTCTCTGAGTCTTTGCTCTTGCCTGTGTCACCCCCTTGCTGGTCCAGGGGCATTTGAAATGTCACTTCTGCTTTACTCCAGATAGCCGCCCAGGGGCCAATAGAATTGTTCCCTCATCTGTGTTTCCACAGCACTTTCGACATATCTTTATTATGGTGCTAATCTCATATCATTGTACTTTGGTTACATTTCTGGCTAGACTGTACTCAAATGGTTTCAAATAACCTGGGGAGAAAGGTATTCATTTTCCCTATTTTGCAGATGAGAAACCTGAGGTTCAGGGAGGTGAGCCTAAGAGAGGCAGCAGAGCACAGAGTGAGGCCTCAATTACAGACTACTTCTGCCCTTTATTAGCCGTAGGACCTTAGGCAGGTGACTAAGCCTGTCTGTGCTGTAGTTTCCCCGGGAGTCCATGTGGATGATAATAAATAGAAACTGCCACGTGGCGCTGTTCTGTCACTTAAAGGAGTTGCTATTTGTACAGGCCCTAGAAGAGTGTCTGGCACGTGGTAACTGCTGTGTAAATGTTCGTTAAATAATTAAGTCACATCATTGCAATTCATATCCCAGTCTTATGATGATAGAGCTCCTAGCCACTGCTCTGCTGTAACTTTGTAGGATTCCAAGATTCCCTGAGAAGCAGTGATTCTATTAGAGACAGCAATAAAAGGAAGCTGGTTCAGGTTACAAGACATTAATAAGGTAAGAGGAAGTGAAATGTTCCACCAAATTGCTGAAGTAAGTCATGGACCGGGGAAGGGTGCAGGTGCCTGGTTCTCTGCCTCTGGGTCTTGGGCACACAGCCTGCATGCTCAGGCAAGGACCACCAGGGTAGATTCTGGGAGCTGGTCCCTCTCTTTACATGTCCTTCCTCTCAAGTCAGTTGTGGGTTAGACATTTGGGCCCCTGGGGTGATTTACCACAAAGACTCTGCCTGCGCATTCACAATTCTGCAAAATGGCGCCGTGGACAAATGGAAAACGTTAATTATCGCTTTGTTGAGGATGGCAAAGGTATGGGCTGAGCTCCTGAATCTTATGCGTATTATACCATCATGGGGATTAAGAATAAAGTTTACATTTCAAAAGCAAGAACCATGTTTATTTTGACCTAATACTGCACATAGGATCATTCACATAACTAAAATCTATTATTATTATTATTAATGTCGATATGGTTAAAAATGGTGGATTGAATTGTGATTGATCTGGTAGATGACAACTGCTAGCTGAGTGACAGAATTATGTAAAGGTTTTCAGCTTAGGGACCAGGGGTAGACAGTGTTGGTCTACATGTGGAAAAGTTACTCAGTGATTAACCATTGTGTCAAATACTATTAACAACTTAGAGCAGATGATCTACCAAACTGGGGGATGTTTCAGAACATTCTTAAGCTTCAGCATGAGTCAGAATCATCTTTAGGGCTTGTTAAAACACAGATTGCTGAACCCCATCCCCAGCATTTCCGACTCACTCTGTCTGGGATGGAGCCCATGAATCTTCATTTTTAATAAGTTCTCAAGTGATGCTGATATTGCTGGTTCATGGACCACAATCGGAGAACCACTTCCCTTTGTTGATTTAGAACAAATATCCCCTCACTGGAAGTCCCTTACCAACACCTAGTTGAAATTCAGTATAACTAGATTTGTTTTAAATAGGCCACCCTAAGCAGTCAAACTTCCCAACCACTTTTAGTATTTTACAGACCAAGAGAGCCATCACTTAATTATTTCTCCAGAAGAAGAAAAAACCAAGCAAACCCTAGTGATGAACTTTTTAAAGGAATATCACAGTTAATTAATTGTAGCACTAGATGCATGTTTCTGATGTCTTGATAATTAAACACATTAAGACTTCTTGGTACTTGCCAATATTTTTACGTAACAATTGAAATACATCTCCCGTTCGTCTTTCATTGGGACGTTCTTGAACTAGTGAGCTGAAAGGTGATGACCAGCAGGTGGCGCTCTGAGTCAGTTCATGGCTGCCTGGATGCGGTGAAAGGCAACCGCACAGACAAGGTGCCTGCTTTAAATCCTCAAGGTAAGGTTCTCTTAACCACTTGTCATAAAATACCCTGAGACACACGTCTCGGAAAATCGAAGTGTCAAGCTCAGCATCTTTGCCACATTTCAAACTAGGTAATTACCTTCTCTCCCAAGGGAATCTGTTTTATGTATTTGTGTCCTTCCTAGGTTACAGGTTTCCCAAAGGCAAAGATCTTGCCTTCTGTTCACTCTATACAATGCTGAAGTGAAATGCAGGTTTTACAATAGCAATCTAATTATTCTACATCCCTCTGAGCTACATGATGACCCGTTAGATACTAATTGCTAGTAATATAGAAACGTGCCTGCCTCATATAAACCCTAGCCATAAACTTGTTTTTATTTGACCGAAAAGTAAATTGCTTATTTACTTCTCCTTTACAATATAAAAAGCCATTTTTTTCCTGCCATCCCAAATTGTAAGTCATTACCAGGTAAACAACACTGCGTATTTTAGTCAGTCATTTTTATTGTCCTCGGAGTTTTTTTAAACTACACACAACAAATACTTTGATATAATCTAAGATAATAAAATAGGTGAACAACTTTTTTTTTTTTTAGATTTACATTTGTATAGAAACAATCTGTGGAACTCCTCACTTCAAAACTAAGGTGTCTAAAAACAGTGGTTCATCAGCATTGCTTTAAAGAATTGTTTGGTTAAAAGTTGCAGTTTTCATTCTCAACTGAAATGTTGTCTCCATGCAGTGTCCCTTGGGTCCAAAGCTTAAGGCCTTGGGAAGGTGGCCAAGAATAAAAGGATGGCCACTCTTCTCTCTGTCCTTCCCTTGTGTGGAGGACAGTGGTTGGAACAGGGTTCTCATAAAAGCCAGGAAGAAAAGAAATCAATTGCACATCTCTAGTTTTCAAGGGTTAAAGACATAACAAGTCTGGGCAGAACAAGTCCCCATCTGTAGATGGGAAGTTCCATCATGACGGCACAGAAGCCCCAACACTCTCTCCCTCGCTAATCATGTCAGTTACTACCCATAGGCTGTGGCCATTGTCCATAAGTTCTCCCTCAAGGCCAGTCATTTTGTCACGTTTAAGTTTTGCCCCCTTGTATTATGTCACTTGGATGCTGTGTATTGGTTCTTGGTGTCCAATTAGGGTCTTTCATCCCCTAAGAAATGTCTCAGCCCACCCTCAAATCCCCCAAATGCCTAAGAGTGAAGACCCCACGGAGACAGTGACTTCAGTGAAACACCTCTCCAGAGATGCTGGGGCATCTGGCCTATATCATCCCATTGACCTTAGTCCACTCATAGATGTCCTGTTCACACACTATATCGGAGTTGATGAGGAGGTATCTGTCACCCACACAGAAATGCTTCTGACAGGCGGCACATTTGAAACATTCCAGGTGATACACTTTGTCCCTCACCCGCATCGTCATCTCGTAGGCACGGATCCGCCTGTCACAGGATGCGCAGAGGCCGTCCTGGCCAAAGAGCCTGGGGAGAAAACGGAGAGAAGAGCTAAAGAGACAGTGGCACAGATAATACTGGAAGAAAGGGCCTGAGGATGGGTTCCATGCTGTAGGCTGGATTCCCAAGACGTCCCAGCAAGGAAGAGCTGGGTCCAGACCGATGGCTGACTCGTTCGCAGTGTTTCCTAGAAGGAAGTGGGTCCTCTGGGATGAGACCGTATCTGTGGCATTTGTGTTTGGCATAACTCGTCCCTTTTCTGAGCTCTCTCCCTGCCTGCAGCCACCACCCTCCACGCCTCCAGGTTGCCCCGGGCCCCACCTCTGTGGAAAAGACTCTTAGCTGAAGCGATTTCAGAGGTTAGGCCTGGATTGTGTGTCTCTTCCCAGGGGAACTTTCATTTTAGAAGAGGGGCCAGGAGTGAACCCCAGGGGCCCCTTTGAGAGGAAACTGACCAGGAATGCAGCGAAATGGGCATCTTTCTGAGGCTCCCGAATTCTATCACATCAACAGCCACTAGTTCCACCCATAGGGAGGGTTGGTCTTGAATTCCTTCAAAGGTACCAGGGCCATCTCCGCATGGTTGTTTGCTGGGACCCCAGCTTCTGGGAGACAGAGGGAGCTCAACCGAAAACACGCGGTATAGTTAATCGTGCCTTGGACATCGGGAGGATGGGCAGCATTTCTCCACATAGAATGGAAGATCTTAATTCGAGATCCTTGCTGCCCCAATGGCATGAGTCTCTGGAGAAACTCCTCTTCTGACATTGAAATCAAGACTCTCCTAAGTCTCAGCTGACAGGTTACTTATATTAAACAACATGTAGTGCCAAAGTGGGAGATGCGATATGGTGGAGCCTAGTGCAGTGGTTCTCAAAGTGTGGTCCTGGGACCAGCCGTATTTGCATCACCCGGGAACTTGTTAGAAATGTTCGCTCAGGCCCTCCTGATTGAGATGCTCTGCGGATGAGGCCCAGCCATCTGTGTGGTCCTGAGCACGGCCAGGTGATTCTGATGCAGGCTGAAGTTTGAGAATCAGCCTGCAAGAGTGGGATAACACAAGCACTGGAATCAGAAGACTTGGGTTCAGCCAGGACTAGCCCTGAGTGCCTGAGTGACCCTGGTGAGACCTCTGATTCCTCTGAGCTTGGCAGTGATCATAGCGTGCCCCTCACCCGGCTGTTAAAGGATGGACGCAGCATGTCAAAGCACCAGCGTTCAAGGGCAAAGCCAGCGCTGGCTGGGTTTTAACACATCTTGGGGGTATTCCAACAGGGCCAGTCTTGCTGCCAGAAGTCATTTTCCCACATGCCTGATTACATGGCATGTCAGCAGGTCCTTTCCACGGAAAACCTTCAGGGCAGTTTTAGGTGAATGCCTGTTCTTCTCGGAAGTTCTTATTAACTTCAGAAGAGCAGAGAATCAACTGGTACGTTCTGAGAGGTTCTAGGGGAGATGAGGGCAGTTGACAAATTTTGAAACACATGAACAAAATTAATGGAACCAGGAAGACGTGGTCTGTGGGCAGAGAACTCATGGTTACAGCCAGGCCAGCTAATTTCCCTCCGAATCCCGCTTTCCATTTGAAGAGCTCTGAGTGTTTTCAAGGCACCACCTGGGAGCAAGCTCATTACTGGGGGAGAACATTTTATCCCAAGGCAGCAGATGGTGGAGCTGTAGGGAACTGCCACCCTGGAGGTCACAGAGTGGAAAGACAGTTCTGATTTCCTGATTGTTCAGTAAGTTGAGTTTGGGCCCAAGTGACTTACAAAACAGTGTGTGTGGAACGAAGCCAACCACCTGGGGTGTGTGACCCTTACGGAAGGAGAGCGTTTATTAAAGGGAAGTTGGGGGTAAATTACAACACACGTCAGGCAGCTAACGAAGGGAAGGATGAAGGACTTGTATTTGGGAGACAAGTTCAGGTCCTAGCATCACCTCTAACTAGCCGGGTGCCCCAGAGCCAATGACATCCTCTGCCCTGGCTTCTGTGTCTTAAGGTATAATGCAGGAGAACTGGAAGAGAAGGCCTCTGCAGGCCCTTACAAGCTCTGGTTTGCTGGGACTTCACTAATAGTGAAAATAGCCAGGACTTGACATCTAACTCGGGCGTTCACCTCTGGCACCAAGAACTGGTGCCTTAGGCTGGATATCCCGGAAATAGACCCTGAGACCAGGATTTGTTAAGGATGTGTCATCAGGGGAAACAGGTAAGGTGGCAAGGGAAGCCGGACAGGAGGGGTGCAAGGCAAGCAAAGTTGCACACTCGGGCCAAGTCCGAGGGGAGCTTCAGCCTGACTGCAGGGGGACTCTGGGGTGTAAGTTATGTCTCCAAGCGGCCCTGGCTCCCGGCAAGATTGCAGGACTTTGGTCTCCGGCAGTGCCAGCCACTGGGCCAGGTCTGTTGGGCATGGGGGGGTGGGCAGTGGGCACACTTCTGGCTTTAACAGACACAGGTGCTGGCTGTTGAAAGTAAAACACTTAGGGGTGGGGAGGCACTGCCCACAAAAACTGGTAAAAAAGTGATCCGAGGGGATCTGGGCTGGGCACTGATACTAACAGCTACTCTTCGGTTCCCAAGAAAACAACATAATAGCACAGGGTTTATTTAGGTTCTGCATGGGGGTCTCATGAATATTTGAGGCTAAATGTCTGAAACGGACAGTAACAGGCAAGTCAAACATTGGAAACCCTCAGGGGGAGAAGTTCTCCTGGGGCACGGGTGGGTGGGCAGGGGGAGAAGGACTGAACCCCATCATAGAACCCATTTCCTCACTCCTCCAACTTGCCTTTTGCAAAGACACTGCCAGATATGTCAAGAATGCAGGCAAACAAGTCCATGGCTAAAGGGCCATGCCTGCAGCAAGAAATGATTTTTCTCCTCTGTCAAGAGATGTCATGTCTGAAGCTCCCTCCTGTCCATTTTAATAACAATAATATAAATATGAAAGGATGGCTGGAAACGCTTGCACTAACACAGAGTTAATTAACATGTTGCCTAGGAATGTAACAGGGAGAAGAATTATTTCATGTCACCAAGACACAGGTTAATTAACACTGGGTTCTCCCAGACTGTTTTTTTCCTCTCCTTTTTAAAAATGCAAGAGATTAACAAGCCCAGGCAGCACGGGGTTTATTCTTGAATGTTATATAAAAACCGCAGAAATAGGGAGAAGCCCGGGCTCTTTTGACCTTACTCTATCTGTACTTCATTTAATAAGATTCAAATGATTTGACAAGGATGTAGTCAGGGGGCCCAATGGGAATCATTTACCCGTCTGCTTTCTGCACTGTCTTGGCAAACTGATAGCGAGCAGAACCAGGTCTCTATTTATCCCAGTTCTGTTTTCTTGTTACTTAATAAAAAATTGACCAAAATTAAAATCATGATCCTTGGAAACCTGACTTCTTTTCTCTGAACCACCAAATTTGCAAGGACTTTATCAGGAAATTTGGGGGTGGGAAGCTTACTCTGTCAGTCTCTGGGTGAACAGATAAGCTTCCTTCACCATGGAATTGCCTGCATTTTTTTTTTTTTTTAATGTAAAATGCTCTGAGGGCAGGTTTGGGAGGAAGAGCTGGCCTGGCAGCCAAGGGCGCTGGAGTCTAAACAAGCTTCCCTGGTTTGGGTGGTCCTAATGTATTAGGGCTACATGCTCCACAGACCCTCTGCCACAGGAAGGTGGCAAAAATCTGACAGCTACACAGTTAAGCAGATTTGACAGCAGAGGGCACAGAGTTACCTCTGCAGCAGCTAATATGAAACTGGAGATGCTAGAACATTCCGGGCAAAGGCACTCATCTGAGTGCTGGAAAATTCACATAGCCAAACTTATGACCCAGAGCACCCAAGATGGCCTCAGTGCCTGTCTCACTGGGTGTTCCAGAGTTCCTATTTTGCCTTTCCATTCTTCCCTTTCTTTGTTCATTAGATCGGAAAAGACTCTAATGATCAATGTCATGAGCAGCTAACATCTATTTGATCCTCATACTCATGCAGCAAGCCAAGCCCTTCACATGTATCACCCCATCTAATTCCCACCCCTTCTTGGAAGTAGGTATCGCTGTTATCCCCATTTTACAGATGAGGAAGTCGAGGCTTAGGAAGGTTACGTAACTTGTCCAAGGTCACAGAGCTAGAAAGCAGTGGTGCCGGGGCTCAAACCTACAGCTGACTTCAGGGCCTTCCTGCTGTGACCGTCAAATCCTTGGAATGCAATGGCGAGATCATGCTTTCTATTTTTAAATTTCTCATCACATAATATTGGAATCTTACAAAAGACTATTTAGAACCTATAGGTATATTTTGAAGCATTAAATGAGCTCCTAGGAGCCCCCACTCAAACTTAGAAACTACAAAGCTCCCGGTTCCTTTGGCACGTCCTGTGCCTTCTCCCCAACCTTCTCCCCTTTTCTGCCCCACAGAGGGAACCGCTATTCTGAATTTTGTGTTCATCACTATCTCGCCTTTAAAATATTAGAATTTGACCATGTAGGAATGTATCCCTGAGAACATGCTTCTTGAACAGGAAGAAAGGCCGACTGCTTCCCTGCATCGGGCAGCTGAGACCCAGCCTGACCTCGCTGGGGCAAGAGGCAGGCACTGGGGGAGACAGACCCACAGCCCCAGGAGGGCAGCGAGGACAGTACCTGAGATAGTCTCTGCGGCAGAGCTTCCTGCCCAGCTTGTAGTAGAGGCGCCGGCCCACCTCGCCCAGCCGGCACCCGCAGAGGTCACAGCTGAGGCAGTCCTCGTGCCAGTACTGGTCGATGGCCTTCAGGAAGTAGCGGTCCCCGATGTTCTGCTGGCAGCCTCCACATGTCAGCAGGGATGGGGGGATCTGCAGCACCTCATCCACTGGCTCCCTGGAAAGAAGGCCAAGCATTAGGGATGACCTCATCTTGGGGAGACAAGCACGGGAGAGGGGTCAGGAGTCATGCTGTGCCCAAAAGGAAACCTCATTCAATTGCCTGTAGGTGACATAGGAGAAAGGAGGGGATAGCATATACCTAGGGAGACTGCAGAGAGACCCTGCCAGCCTTGGGTTAGGACAGGAGAGAGCTAGACCCTACATCCTAGATCCCGGAAGAAGCAAGTGCGGGGCACCAAGAGGCACCAAGGCAACTGCAGGTGGTACTGCATCCCTACCCACGGTCCAGCCCCACTTTCTCGGCACCTGTGGTCTCTCTTCTTTATCTCCCTCCTACTCCATCTCCACACCTCCCCTCTTTCCTCCTCACATACCCAGGACCCAAGGGCACTGCCCAAACCCAGAGGAGGCACCCAGGACTATAAGAGTTGCTTGCTGCCAGGACAGTGACTTCCTAGAGGGCTAAGAATCTGCAAATTCCATTTTGAATCTCCGTGCCATCCTGCCTCAAACCCTTCCCAAGTGCACAAAAGCAGAGGTGAGGAAGGAAGAAAGAAGAAAGGGACCCTAAGTTATTTTAGGTTGCTTTCTCTTTCCAAGATAAAAATTCCATCAGGATATAATAGAAATTCTCATTATTATTATCTTTTAATAGAAATTCCGCACCTCATCCTTCTTACTGAATGAATCCTTGGAGAAAAATCTCAGGTGTTAATTAAGGCCACTGTTAAACTTAGAAAGGACGTCAAACAGAACTTTCTGCACGTGAACATTTTTACAGCAGCAAAACTGATTCGGATGAAGTTGATTTAGGAAAGAAAATGGGGAGAGGGGCAATAATTATTTTCGAGAGAGTGGAAGGCAATTAAACAGACTCTGAAATCTCCATCCAGGCAATTGTTAGGAGCGAGCCTGTGATGTGTGTTCTTTCACTACAATGTCATACAGTGTCTCCAGTTCACTTTGCTTCACTGGAATCTGAATACTTCTGTTTTACATTTTAAAAGAAATAACGTTATTTGCCAAAAGAAAATAAAGGGAGTGGGAGAAATGATTCTCTCACCAGATGGGACACAGGAAAAACAGTATACCTGTTGATCTGTGACAATTAACAAGTGCTTTCTTGAACCTCACTCAAACACAAATCTATTTTTCAAAATTCTATTATGTTTTGAAAAATGGAACTGCCTCCAACTGTGAAATTCCCAAAGGGAGTTTCCCCCTCGGTACTTTGAGGGTATAAATCTGTGTCTCCTATTTCCAGCTGACGCTAACTTACCAGGTGACCTTGTGTCCTGATTGGCCTGTGCCCACAGCACTCAGCGTCCTTTACACCTAGGGATGACAAGGCTCAGGGAACCAGTGTTGATAACACACTCTGACAGCTTCGGGTGACTCTGTCTGTAATGTGCATACCTCCCTGTGAATATTTAGGGCTACTGAAACCGAGCCCACACTTTGTAGATCAAGTATGAGGGTCCTTTGTGAGATGATCTCCTTTTAGAACAGGGAAAGGTAAAACCCAAACCAGTTTCCTCCTAAAAACTCAAGACTTTGAATAGTTTTAAGAATTCACTGAAGCCTGGCTTGCTTTTCTTTGTTTCCATGGGTTATACATAAAGACTTCCATTCTCCCTCCTGAAAAATAAAACACCAGCATTTTCACATGCATCACCTCAGAATCGCATCTCTTCCCTTTCCACAGCCCATGGTCTTACTTTAGGCTTTCAGAAACACTCATGGAACCTCAACACTGCTGGATGCCCTGATGCTGAGGCTGCCAACCAACTGTGAAAGAAGAGAATTTGCACTTAGCTGGTGCAAAACTGCCTGGAATTAAAATGAACTGCTCTTGTTACTCACAGGGAGGCGGTAGGGGCCACTGGTGGTCCAGTAGAGGAAATCTCTGTGTGAATTCTGGCTGTCTTTCTGTCTAAATGTTTCATTTGCATATGCCTTGGCAAATTTCTGTGTGTAATTTGGAGATGCTGATCAGACTGACCTCAGCTGCACTGACCCAAGTATGTACACAATGAAGCTTCTGGTAGAATAGTGGTTCGCAGTAGAAATGGTAAGCAAAAGAGCTACTGTGATGGCCTGAGATGAGATAGGAAAGGGTAGGATAAGATATTGGCTCTATCTTTCTATAATTAATGATAATATCACATTATCTTTGGTGGATGTTCCAAGCCAATAACTGAGTGGGATTTACTCCCTAATATTTTATATTCTCCTAGAGCCTATCTGAATATTATACCTAAACACACTTCGGCCTGGATTTCTGGGATAATTTCTCAACAATTTCCAAGAGCGATAGGGAAAAAATGTGCTGCAGTAATTTCTCAGTGAGCTGGTCCACCTCCAATGAGAGCTTGTCTGCATTGGGCAAATAGTGAAGCAAAGGATGGAGAAGAGCACCCTTCAGTAGGTGCTTTGCTGTGTTATGAGGTAAAGATGTTTCAATTTTCCAATCTCAGTGAAAAAGCACAAACTTTGAAAAGAGAAACACTTCCTTCAGGGAACTGAAACCTCCAGATTTATCTTCTAATAAAAGGCTTAGTGATTGAGTTCTACTGATCGAAAAGGCATTAGGAGCCTTTCAAAGGTAATTCATCCAATTCACTCTCTTACTGTATTACTATGGTCTTGCCCAGGCTCTGAAAACTCAGGGCTAAGTTGTAATTCTTGGTTTGTTAAAAAAAAAAAAAAAAAAAGAGCAAACCACCCCTTTAAACTCAGTGTTTTCGTAGATATATACTTTTAAAAAGGAATGTTATCTTTCTCCTGAGAATTTAAGGAAGCTGGGTTTTTGTTAGAACAAACCAGACTCCTTATAGAACTGGCATCTGAACCTTCAAGATTGAATAGGGCTGTTTATATTCTCACTAGATCATGGTACTTCCTGTGTTTTATGAGAACACGCTGAGCTTTTATGCTCGTAACTGAGGGTAAAACCCAGGTATATAAACACCATAGGAGACTGAAATTGGGAGAAGGAGGTACTTCAATCAGGAAAGCACAATTCTTTTAAAGCAGAAAAAGAAAAGAAAACAAAACAAAACAAATGCCTCTTAAAAGCACAAATGGACAAGTCATTAACCAGCTCCTTTGGTCTGTGTAACAAATCCCTTCAAAGGATTAGATGGGGACTTCAAAGGAATAAATGTTCTCAAAACCAGACAGCTAATGAATCTTAAAAGGGCATTTGCGCTGACGGCTAAATGATATCTTAAAACAACCCTTTCTCCGCGTCTTAACACTAAGGAATGGGCTGGAGGTAAACATTGGGAAGAGGGGTTACTTCAAACCAGTCAGAGCCTCAGAAAACAAATGCAGTTCATTAGAGCTCCGGTTCCCAGACTCCAAACCCTTTGAGACTGTGATAAAAGCCGTGAGACTCCGCTCCCCAGAAAAAATTCACCTATACGCAAAATGGTGCACTAACTTTCAAGGTTCAAAGGTCCCCATCGGTGGACCCCGAGGGGAGAGGCGGGGACGTGTATCCAGATTAACTCCGTGTTTAGCTGCTCTAAAGTCTCTGGAGGCCTGAGTGAGCTCCGAGGTGAATTCTCGCACCTCCTCACCCGCCGGTCCCTGGCGCTGCGGGCAGCCGCTCCACCTGCGGACCGGGAAGGGGGCCGTCGGGGACTCGGGAGGCCTCCACTTGTAATGTCCCCCTTTCCAGGACCAAATGGACAAAGAGAAAGGGGACCGAGAAGGAACGAGAGGGGAGAAAGGAGCAGAATCGAGTCCTGAGGGCTCTCGGGACTGCACCTGCGCGCCTCCGACCTCCCCCTCTGCCTGCTCCGGTGTAAACTTTCTGGCCCGCAGTGGCTTTGGGGAGAGTCCCAGGTAGCCGGGAGGGGCCCGCAGCGGCGCCGGGTCGATCCCCTCTTCCTGCCGCCCGCCGCCCAGCCCCTCTCCCAGTGTCCCCGGAGTCACCCGATAGGATGCGGGAGCCCCGCGCAAGGCAGAGGGAACCAAGGGCACGCTGCGGGCGCGCACCTGGAGCCTTCTCGCCGGCCGCCCGCGCCACCCTGCCGCCCCGGGGCGCGAGGCCGTGGACATCGTGGGTGGTAGGGGCACCACACTTACTCAGACGGGTCCAGGCTCTTCCTCTCGATGGCCGAGGACATTGGGGAGGGAGGTGGTGTGCCAGGCGGCGGGGGCGCTCCCTTTGTGGCGCGGGGCTGGCCGGCTGCCGGGGCTCGGACCCCCTCGGATGCTCGGGCGCCGCCGCCTCCGCTCCTGCGCCTCCTCTTGCTCCGGCGCTCTGGCGGCGAGCTCGCCCCTCCGCGCTCAAGGACAGTCACCGCGCTCCCTTCAAACGCCAAAGAGAGAGAGCGAATCACCGGGCTGCCGCGCGCCGCGGCTGAGGCGGGGACAGGGGCGCGCAGCCTGCCCCGGGCGGCTGCAGCTGCCGCTGCTGCTCAGGACTTAACCTTCCATCCCGGTCCCGCCGCCGCCGCCGCCGCCGCCGCCCGGTCCGGCTCGGCTCGCGCGCTGTCGCTGGCTCCGCGCCGCCCGCGGGAATGGGGCGCGACCGTCCGGCCGCCCCTCGCCCCTCGCCCCTTCGGCCCGGGTCGCGGCGCGCAGCTAGCCGCCGAGGGCAGAGAGGGGGCGGCGGCCTGGGGGCCGGGAGGGGACTGCGCCTCTCTCCCCCGGCTCCCTCCTCTCTCGGGAAGGTCTATTTTCGCTCAGCTTCCCTCTGTCTCTGGTTTCATTTCCTTTTTCCTGATCACGATTCAAATACAATAGAAGGAAATCACATTTAAAGAGACAGCTGCCCGGTACCCACCCCCCCTTCTTCTTTTTTTTTTTTTTTTTAACGGGGCTCCTGGGGATTAGCGATACAAACAGCAGCCGCCGCCGCAGCAGCAGCCGCCGCCGCAGCAGCCGCCGCCGCAGCAACCTCCGCAGCAGGACTGAGTTGGCGTCTTAAAGGGGCCAGCGTCGGAGACGGGGAGAGTCTCTCAGTGAACACCTCTCCTTGGAGAGGCGGCTGGGTTGCCTCTAAATCATTCTTTAGGGATTCCCCTCTTCGGCGTTGCCCTTTTGGTAAACTAAGATTGAAAGTAACCAGCGGGCCGCTCGAGGAAGAAAGAAAAGACAAGAATGCGAAATAAGCACATACAGAGATGCACGCGTTCCGAGTGGCGTTCGCGCCCGTTCGAGGTTCCAGGTCCGCGGACACGGAGCGCGGAGATGCCCCAGACAGCGCGGCTCTGCTGGCTGCGGACTTGTGACTGCGTCCGCGCTCCAGACAGGCGACGGGAACTGTGCGAGCAGAGGCCGCACGGGCTGGGTACGCCTGAGCAGTGCCAGGGGCTGCTAATCCCAGAGGGAGCGTGGTTGGGAGGGACCAAGCTGATCTCAGTCTCCTCTCCATCTGCTGGTGGCAGAATTCCCTCCCTCAGCATCTTTCAAAAATCGGACTCCTGCGGTTAAACTGGCCCCTGTAAAGTGCCAATAGTACTCTGCACAGAGAAGAGTGCCTCTCCAATGAGGGAGAGACTATTTTGCCCTGGGTCAGGGAAAGCGAGAGAAGCCAGACTTGATTTTCGAGTTCAGGTTTCCCCTCCAACCTCAAGGGCAAATTCTAGGAAGAGGGAGGAATGCAGAAGGGGAGAGGAGGAGGCTAATAATCTGCCCTTGTGTAGAGCAAAACTTTAGGTCCCTTGGGCCTCATCAGAATTCCTTGAAAATAACTGCATTCAGAAATGATTACTAAAGGCCTACTTGTGCATGACACCAGTCACAAGTCTTGTAGAGAAGAAACTACCAAGTACTTTCAGGATCCATAGTTTTATATGAGCAGTCTGGATCATGGTCATGGGTATTGTATTCCCATTTTAAAGATGGCACTGAAGGACCTGGATGAGTTCACCCTCAAGGGTGGTGGCTGAAATCAGAAGTGCATCCCTGTAGGCATCGTTTTCCCTGTTCAGAGCTTATCCTCACTAACTTCTCACACGTAAAACCAGAATTTACTATTGCTTGCATGCTCTTGTCCTTTCCTTACCTCCATGTCCAAAGCTTGGGTCCCTATGGGTATAATTAAAATCTCTCCCAATCTCCACCCCTCCGATGTGTGTGTGTGTGTGTGTGTGTGTGTGTGTGTGTGTGTGTGTGAAAGGAAGCCTTAAGAGCAGCTTTGGGTCCAACTCAAGGCCTTCTTGAGTCTCTAAAAAGGCCTTCTCTGCTCCTTGTTTTTAATTTAAAAAGGGAAAATGCCTAGAATTTTTAGGTCAGCCTAAATTATGTGATAACCATGTAACCTACTACTCTGCAATTGGAAATGAAAATAAACATATATATAGGCTGTGAGGAGCAGTTCACCTATTTACAACCAGTCAACATGGTGATTAAATGCTAGGACTTGGGCATCCGACTGCCTGGGTTTGATTTAAGCTCTTAGTTATAAGCTAGCGGGGCCTATCTAGGAAAGTTACTTAACCTCAGGAGGCAGTATTGGTAGTGGCTCTGGAGTCAGACAGCCTGCACCGCAACCCACCATTTCCCACCTGTGAACCTGGGCGAACAGCAGGAATTTAAATGCCCAAGATCCTCATCTGTCAATGGGGGTGCCAGAATCTATTGATCAGTTGTTGTGAGGATGAGTGATTGCATGCAGTGTGGCCCTTAGACGTGTAATGAGCTGGGGGAGATACAGACATGAGATTACATACATGGATAGCATTTGGTGTGTGTTAAGCTCTCATAAATTGTAGCTTCTGTGTTACAGCAGACTATCGTTGGGAGAATTTAAAAAGAGTTTGAAATTAAATTTAAAGGTGAGCTGGGGGTTAAAAATAAGAATTTCCTGCCCAAATTAAAAAAACTGTCCCATTTTTTAAAAACAAACAGAGGAGGGTCACTTCACTTCACCTCCTTGTGCTCGTATAGAAAACATATATGGATTTTCCACTTTAATGTTCACTGCCTTGGTGATTACATGATATGTTTGCATCTGCTTGCTTTTATTAAATCTGATAAGTTGCTTCCTACCTTGCTATATAGTTTTGCATGGGGCTTAAGTTAGTTGTTATATTAAATATATCCTTGGGTTCCGGAGGTAACCTCTAAACGGCCAACTTTGGGGCATGAAGTTTCCTTTTAATAATATGCTTCTGTTTTGACCCGAATGTGTAAAGAAAGAGCGATTACTGCCGATGACTTTGGGTCAGCTTCTTATCTCTCACCACTCTTTGGGGAGAACTTCCTTAGAGAAAGTGAATATTTGAAATGGTATCTTAAGATTTCAATTTCACACACAGTAGTTGTAAGAAATAACTGCCTACCGGTAGGATTTCATTTCTATTCAACAGGCAATTAAATTGCTCAAATTTAAGTTTAACATTTAGAATCGAGTCTCAAAATGTGTTTTCATTATGACTAATTTTAAAGCAATCATGACCTTATTGTATCCTTCCATAGCAACCTTATGCCTTATGCAGAAGAGGGACTCAGTACCTATGAGGCAATTTGAACATGTAAAATGGTTCTTGAGAGTTGGGGAAATCTATACTTGATCCCTATCCAGTGGGATTGTCATTTAATTCCTTTTGCCCTCCCCCAACTCCTTGCAGATCTTAAATACCCTAAAATTTAGAAAATTTCCAAGTTTTCCGTCCTGAATGTGAATGTCAGAGGAAGACTGAATGAGTTGGCATGATGAATCTGACCCTAGGTGGATTACTTTCTTCCTGTTGGCATTTTCTATTCTTTTTTTGCTTATTACATCTACAATTGTTTTCTCCGGAAGAGCAGTTTAAGTGACTAAGGCTACATTTCTTTGTTAAAATGGACTTCCAATAGAAAGGAAAATGCAAATGTCATTGGGAAAATGTCAAGAATGACAATTTACCTCTTTTATTTTTTTCCAACCATTAGAAGCCAACTTGCGTCATATACCTGTTAGTTGTGACATTCACATACAGGAACAAAAATAAAGGTTTATTTTATTATGGCTTCAGCTCCCATGCAAACTTCTTTAAACTACTCAATTGTCGCAAGTATCTGGCTCCCAAACACATTTCAGAATATTTCAGGGCATGTTGATGGGTATGTTTTCAGAACGTTAGACCTATTAGTGACCTTAGTGATAAATAAACCAGATTTCCTATATAGTAGAAAAGAGCTCCAAAAATCTAAAAAAAAAATCTTTATCAACTGAGTTTAGGAGATGAGCATAGGTGTCAGAAGGCATAGCTCAGCTGTTTACTAGCTGTGTGACTTGGGGGAAGTTACTTTACCTCTCTGAACCTCAGTTTCTATATTTGTAAAATGGAGGCAATAGTAACACTCAGCAGGGCTGGGACTAGGGTGAGGCCATAGGGATGCCTGCTTACTTCACAGGAATTTTAAGAGGATTTAATAGGATAAAGTGTGTAAAAATACTTTGTACAGTGATGGTGCATAATATATGCTCAGAAATGATACCTGCTGTTCTTACCCTATCTTTCAGAAGTCATCACCACCGTATTAGGTAGCAACAATCTCCCAGCTAGTCAGGACATCTGGCAAAGAATGCTGCGACTGGGGTGCTGTAGAAAGAGCTGAAGTGTGCCTAAGACATCAGCAGGCTTCAGGCTTGGGGAGCCCCCATATTTTAACCAAAATGCAGGATTGTGCCCATTTAGGTCCTGGGTAGGCTGCTGACAGCTTCACTGCTTCCCTACCACATTGCCTGTTTCAGCCACATCCCTGATTTTATTCATCTGCTTTTCCCCTTGCCAACAACTTCTAAATCACCTTTTACAACTAAGACAAGAGGCAAAATCAAGTGCTAAAGTAACTGCCCCCAAATGTCACAGCTCTACAGCTAGGTCTTAGCAGAGTTAACCTCACAGCATGTCCTAGTAGAAGGAGCCTCTGGAATGTGATTTCCCAGCTTGCTCCTTGGAGCAGTAGGGGTTCTGAAGTGCTTCCCTAGTGGGCTCCACCGCCCCTGCTCCAACTGTAGCAGCTCTGCACTTATTGACATGTTGCTCAGCCTCTCTGGACTTTAGCTTCTGCATCTGTAAAGTGGGCATATTCAGAGTACCTATCTCATGGAGCTGCTATAACAATTCTGTGAAATGAAACATATAAGGTGCTTGGAAAGGAGAGTGGCACATAGTAAGCTTCTGTGGAAGATTTTCCTTATACAGAGAGATTCCAACTTTAAAATATTTGAACAACCATTGGTGATTCAGAGCCCCTTTGATGGACAAGGCAAATGAGACATGGAGTCAACAGCTCCTTCTTCCACCTCTGCCCCCATCAAATCCTCCCCCACGTTCTCTCTTTGGGTACCAGACCTGAACTTATCTGCTGCTCTTTGTTCAAGGGGGAGTCAGAGCTGGGTGAGCTAGCTGACTCACGGAGCTGTCCCAGGGCCCTTTGCTCACATGCTCCATTTCCTCTCTTTAGCTGCTCAGAGGCAGCCCCACCCGGCTGACACACCACAGTGCCTGGGACCCTGCAACAGCGCATTTGAGATCCAAGCTCCTTTATGTGGCTTAGAAAGCTTTATACTATCTGGCCCCTACTACTCTTTTCCATCACAACCCCCTCACTCTCTCTGCTTGAACCACACTGACCTTTTCTCTATTCCTTAAAACAAATGAAGCCAACTCCTATTGGAGGGCTTTTGCACCTGCTCCTCCCTCTGTCTGAGATGCCCTTCCTCTAGATCATCCCATGGCTCCCATGTACTTCACTCAGGTTCAAATGTTTACCCTCATAAGAGCCTTTTAAAACCCCATTTCTCATCATTCTCCATCTCCTCATCCTGCTTTATTTTTCTTCCTAGTGTCATCATTACTTATACTTTACATATGTATTTGTAGTTTTTTATGGGTTTGGTTTTGGCTTTTCTTCCCAGCTAGAATGTAAACTCCATGAGAATAGAAATTCCTTATGATTTGTTTCCAGTTGTGTCCTCAGGACCTAGAATGTGCCTAGCACACAGTAGGCCCTCAATAACTATTCAGTGAATGAATGTACAAATGGTAGCCTTCCCCTTTGGCCAAAGCATGCCTGCATTATGCTTTCTGGGTAAAAGTTAAGAAGGAACTTGAAGATCCCTTGTCTTCCTTGAGCATCGCTTTTGGGAGATGATAAGGGCCCAGATACCATTCAGATGCAGACCCAAGAGTTTGGTTTGGGAACGAGATCAAGCTCTTGGATGCTAGGAACACGCAGATACAGGTGTTTTCAGGAAGCCACAAGGCCCCACTTTGAAGCTTGATTCTCCACTGCAAGGCCCCCATACCCACAAGGAGATGTGGCTACAGTGGACCAATGTGTAGGATGCAGTCAATTACATGGGTAAAGGCACAGGCTTTGGAGATAGACAGGCTTATGTTTGAGTCCTGGCTCTTTCAGCTACGTGATTTTAGGCAAATTATTTGACAGTCTGAGCCTCAGTTCCGTCACGTGTAGAATAGGGATAATTATATCTTCATCACAGGGCTGGAGGAATAAAATGAGACCATGCATGTCAAATGCTTAGTACAGTGCTCAATGGACGGCAGCTATTATTAGAATTAATTAAGCAAAGAGAACCTCAGAGGAGGATAGTCAACCAGGGCGGGCCTTTCTCGACACAGAGGTGGATAACTGGAGTTCTGCCACAATGAGGGCTCAGCCCAAGCAGGTGGGGTCAGCCTCCTTGCCTGGGGGACTCTTGCCTAATCTTACCTTCTCTGGCAACCCCCAACCCCCACGGGGCAGATGGGTTAGGCTTGCAGACACCTGGTCTAGCTTCATGGTCAGGAAGGTGACATAAAGAGATGGTGTCAGGAGCCTGTCCTGGTCACTGGCTCTTCAGGGTTGGGGGTCTCTGGTCTGAGACACTGCACTCCAAACACACCTTCCATTGGAAGAGAGGCCAGGCTGCTTCCGGGGAAGTGGTGTTTTCTGGCACTCGTGTCTAGCTGAGGGCACTGAGCCTGGCAGGGGAAGAAGATTCTGGCCTTCCTGATGACACTTGACTTCCTAAGCTTAAACCTCAGCGGAAAGGAGTCTTGTGTGTGACGCTCCTAGAAATACCAATTGCTGAGGGAGGTAGCTTTCAGCCAAAACGAGGGAAAGAGCTGTTTGCTTCTTCCTGCCAGTTTTCTCTGCTTCCCTTCAGCTGCCCGTCATGTATCTGACTGCCAGACTAACCCATCTGGAATACTGTTTTCTCCACTGTTACCACCCTGCTCAAGAATTTGCAATGGCTCCCTGTTTCCTCTGATTATTGGTGAGTAGCTTAACCTCTTGGGACCTCGATGTTCTCATTTTATAGAGGAAAGAGGTTGACTGGAAGGTTAGAGCTGCAGCTCTATGTGTGATTCTGTCCTTCTAGCAAATCAAGACCAAACTCCCCATGATTCCATTAAAGGTGCCTGTGATCCTGCCCACGCCATCAAATGAACTTCATACCCCAAAGCCCTAGAGCCTGAACCTTCCCACCAGGCAGGCTGCTCCTCTTTGACCTCAAACATCCTGCTCATGACCATTTCTGCGCACTGCCTTATTCTGTTCTTCCTATCTGGAATGTCTGCTTTGTCTGTGCTTCAAAACTTTGGTGCTAGAAGAGCAGAGGGGTTAAGAATAGAGATAAACCTGGTTTCTAGGCTCCACTTTACAACTTACTATCTGGATAATTAATCTTAGGCAAATCTCTGTGCTTCAGTGCTTGCAATGATAAACTAGAGGCAATGATAAACATAGGGTGAGGAGGCATGGCTGAGATAATGTGTGCAGCAGGCAGAGCACAGAGCCTGGCACAGGGCGAGCGCTCGGTAAATGGCAGTCGTTACTGCAGTTAGTCCAAAAGCCTCCGACTCCTCTCTGCCTCTCCAAATCGTGTCCATCAGCCTGGACCCCACTCAAGCCACATCTTTGCACTGAAGGTTTTTCTGTCCCCTGACCTCAACTCCTTCCAGCTCTTGGCTCTAGGGCCTGGTTAGGTGCTCATTAGACTGCCTTGCAGTGCCATAATGTTATGTGTGTATACCATCTTGCCACCTTGTAAGTGACTTACGTTCTTAGAGAAGAGAGGCCATGATTTTCATTTTTACTAGCTCCCAGGGTATTGATATAAATTTGGAGATCCTCAATAATTCCTTTTGAATTAAAGGCTTCAGATACCACATCCATGTTATCAATTTCCCAATTCCTAGCTTCACATTCGTCAAGACCTGAGGGTCTCCCCAGAATCGGTATTGAGGATGCCCCCATGCACTGTCAGTCATAGACTTCTTAAAAACCTGGCAACTCGAAACTATAAACCTCTTAGAAAAAAACGTAGGGTAAAAACTAGATGACATTGGATTTGGCAATGATTTCTTGACTATGACACTAAAAGCACAGGCTACAAAATTAAAAACAGATAAATTGGACTGCAATCAAAGTTAAAAACTTGTGTGCATCAAAGGACAGTATCAAGAGACTAAAAAGGCAACCCATGGAATGGGAGAAAATATTTGCAAATTATATATCTGATAAAAGGTTAATATCCAGAATATTTAAAGAACTCCTGCAATTCAACAGCAAAACCCCCCCAAAAACCCAATTAAAAAGTAGGCAAGGACTTCCCTGGTGGCGCAGTGGTTAAGAATCCTCCTGCCAATGCAGAGGACACGGGTTCGAGCCCTGGTCCTGGAAGTTCCCACATGCTGCAGAGCAACTAAGCCCGTGCGCCACAACTACTGAGACTGCTCTCTAGAGCCCGCGAGCCACCACTACTGAGATCGTGTGCCACAACTACTGAAGCCTGCACGCCTACAGCCCATGCTCTGCAACAAGAGAAGCCACTTCAGTGAGAAGCCTGCGCACCACAACGAAGGGTAGCTCCCACTCACCGCAACTAGAGAAAGCCCGCGTGCAGCAACAAAGACCCAATGCAGCCAAAATTAAATAAATTTTAAAAAAATACAAGGAAGAGAACTAAAAAATTGTTTTTTTTAAAAAAAAGTAGGCAAAAGACTTGGAGTGATATTTCTCTAAAGAAGATATACAGGGGCTTCCCTGGTGGCACAGTTGTTAAGAATCCACCTGCCAATGCAGGGTACACGGGTTTGAGCCCTGGTCCTGGAAGTTCCCACATGCCGCAGAGCAACTAAGCCTGTGCGCCACAACTACTGAGACTGCACTCTAGAGCTCATGAGCCACAACTACTGAAGCCCGCATGCCTAGAGCCTGTGCTCCACAACAAGAGAAGCCACCGCAATGAGAGGCCCATGCACCGCAACAAAGAGTAGCCCCCGCTCGCCACAACTAGAGAAAACCTGCACTCAGCAACGAAGACCCAATGCAGCGAAAAATAAATTAAATTAAATTAAATTTAAAAAAAGAAGATATACAGATGGCCAATAAGCATATAGAAAGATGTTCAACATCACTAATCACTAGAGAAATGCAAAACAAAACCACAATAAAGCACCACTTCACACCCATTAGGACGGCTATTATCCCCTAAACAGAAAATAACAAGTGTTGGTGAAGATTTGGGCAAATTGGAAATTCTGTGCTCTGCTGGTGGGAATATAAAATGGTGCATGCAGGTTCCACAAAAAATTAAAAATAGAATTACTATATGAGTCATCAGTTCTACTTCTGGGTATATACCCAATAAATAAATATGCATACGATGAAATATTATTCTGCCTTAAAAAAGAAGTCCTGTCACATGCTACAATATGGATGAGACTTGAGGACATTATGCTAAGAGAAACAAGCCAGTCACAAAAGGACAAAGACTGTATGATTCCACTCATAGGAAGTACCTAGAGTAGTCAAATTCACAGAGACAGAGAGTAGAATGGGGGTTGCCAGGGGCTGTGGGGAGGGGAGAGTTATTTTTTAATGGATATAGTGTTTCAGTTTGGGAAGAATAAAAAAAGTCCTGGGCTTCCCTGGTGGCGCAGTGGTTGGGAGTCCACCTGCCGATGCGGGGGATGCGGGTTTGTGCCCCGGTCCGGGAGGGTCCCGCGTGCCACGGAGCGGCTGGGCCCGTGGGCTGTGGCCGCTGGGCCTGAGCGTCCGGAGCCTGTGCTCCGCAACGGGAGAGGCCACAACAGTGAGAGGCCCACGTACCACAAAAAAAAAAAAAAAAAAAAAAAAGTCCTGGAGATGGATGGTGGGTGATAGTTGCACAACAATATAAATATGCTTAATGCCACTCAACTATATACGGAGGAGTGGTTAAAATGGTCAGTGTTATGCCCATGTATATTTTTACCACACACACACACACACACACACACACACACACACACACAAAATATAAAAGTTTTTAGATAAAATTTAAAGACGTTTCCCTAGGTGCAGAGCTGTCCAAGGTGCAGAATTTTACCTTTCATTTCAGGGAGCTCACAACATTCTCAGGTTCATCCATGGACCAATTTAACAACCCCGATGTATGGTGAAGCCAGTCCCATGAGCTCTGAGACATTCTTCAGGTCCCCAATGGCAATTCCTGCTCACTTATGCCCCCATCAGCAGCACTGGTCCCTGACTTCTAGATGACCTTCTTTGCAGGAGCCCACTAGGCCCCAAGGACAGGGGAAAAGGGGGCAGCTTGTTATTAATAAGTACAGCCACATCCTTAAAGGGACTCATGCTCTTGTAGATTCCTATCTGCCCTCTCCTCTGAGAAGCCGAGGGTTAGATTATAGCAGGCACAGTTTCCGTTTGGGGTGGGGATGGCTGGAGTAGGGGGTCTCATGTAAGTAGAGCATCTTTAATGCTCCCTTCAGGCCACAGCCCCTCTCCAAAGGCCCCCAGGATGCTCGTGGGCCAGTTCAGCTCCTCCTATGGTATCAGGCTACAGTGCCTCCCATCACATTGCAAAAAGCTGCCTTGGGTCGTAGCTTGCAGAGGAAGAGCTATTAAAACCTTTTCCATTTGTATTTCCTGCGTGGCCCTCCATCTGGAAATATCTTTTATCTGGCAACTTTTACAAAGCTGAATCTTGAAGGGGGTCCTGGCAGGTTTATGCTGGCCTTTCTATCACTCCAATAAGATATTTCCATCCTAACCTTCACCAGGGTCAAGGAATCATGACTTGGTCTTCAAAACAGGACTGGCATGGCATGGCAGCGATTCTTTCTGGCCCTGAGGCATCTTTTTAACCCTGAAAACACCCACTTGGAGGGCAAGAGCGAAATCTAGAAGATTACTATACGCACTCTCTCTCAGCTCAAATGTTACTTCTGCAGGGAAGCCTCCAGCCTCTCATGACTAGATTAGGACCCATCATTATATGATCTCACTCCCAGGTTTTTTTAAATTGTTTTTTTCCCTTTTTTTTCTTTTTACTTATTTATTTAAGTATAGTTGATTTACAATGCCGTGTTAGTTTCTGGTATATAGCAAAGTGATTCAGTTATTTTTTTCCAGATTCTTTTCCATTATAGGTTATTACAAGATATTGAATACAGTTCCCTGTGCTATACAGTAGGACCTTGCTGTTTATCTACTCACTCCCAGTTTGGATCACAATTGGTAATTCTATGTTTTGTGGTTGTGAAGTTCTGTTGAGCTCCCCCAAAGACTGCAAGCTCCTTCTGCTTGGAATTGAATCCAAGAGCCTAGCCCAGCACATAGTAAGTACCCAATAATTATTTATTGAAGGAATGAATGAATAAAACTCATCTTACCTGCCTCTCCACCAGTTACTTCAAGTCCAGGTTGAAAAATATCTTCTTTTCAGAACTGGTGTTACTGAAAGAAAAAGAGAAACTCTCTGGTAGGTAGCTAGAAGTAGAACGGGGGTGGGGAGGAAGAGTCCTTTATCTTCAGTTAGAGAAATGTTTCCACAGGTCCCTGATAAACTAGGGACAAATACCTCCAGGGCTCTGCGATAGCCTGAGTGTCCTCGATAGTGTAGCTGGGTGGTGCAGGCCGAGCTTTGGCATCAGGGCAAAGGGATGGATTCTAACGGTTTCTTCACTGGTTGAAAAGGCTGCTTCCTGCCCAACTTTTATTTCTTCCTTATGTACCAGCTCAGCTTATAACGTGAGGGAGCAGCCCCCTTCTCCAAATGAGTGGAGGCCAGTAGAGCAGGAGTGTGCTTATAGCTGCTGTTGGGCCCTTCAGTTGGATGGGCCGGCTGCTCTGAGAAGGTGAGTGTCCTGTTTGTGCCTTACACTTTGCAAATCTCACATCCCTTTAGGTCTCAGAAATATGTCCCCCCCACTGCCCACTGAATTAGAAAGGGCAAGTAGCCAGGCTCCCTTTTGATAGGAAGGAAATTAAGCCAAAGCCCTTCCAAACCTGAAACCTGCCTAAACTAGAGTGCCGTAGGACATACATTCATTGGACTCTGGCATTCCTGCTCACAAGAAGGTCTTTTGAGAATTTATTTTTCAAGAGGAAGAGTTTTATTGGGCAAAAATCAACTTAGAGGCTATATTAACTGCCTACTAAGTGGTACTTGTTGGGTCTGTCTTTCGAGTAATTCAAACAGAAGATTATAGTTAGGAGTAGATGGGCCTATTGTTGTAAGTAATTGCTGCCTTTTATTGAGCACGTACTATGTGCCAGGAATCTTAAATCTTGTTTTCTGTCTTATTTTAATCCTAATATAACCTCCTGATATGAGTAGTAGTATTATTCCAATTTTACAGATAAGGCAACTGAGGGTCACAGAAGTTCAATAACTTGCTCGGGTCACACAACTACATAAGTGTAGGAAACGGGATGTGAACCTAGGTCTTCTGACCCTGTGCCCTCACTCTTACTCACCGTGTCAGCCTTTCCCAAATTTCCTGCATTTGCTTGTTAACAACACATATTCTGGAGCCCACACAAAATCTACCAGATCAAAATCTCCAGGGGCTTCAGAAAGTCCCTGGACACCCAATCTAAAGTAGCCTTCTCCCCAGGCACTAACACAGCACTATTTTATTTTCGTCACTCTACTGATCACTATCTGATATTTTCTCATTTATGAATTTACATATTGTTTTTGTTCCTCACTAAGTGACAAGTTCCATAAGTGCAGCGGCAGGACGCCCAAAGTTTTATCTCCAGAATACTAAATGGGAAGTAGTACCTAGTAAGTACTCAATACATATTTATTGAATACATTACTAGACATCGTCCAAAGCACTGTGTTAAGAAGGATTCTGAGTCTGGACCAAGGTTCGGGGGAAGAGAATTATTATTGGGTACTAGTGTCTCCCAAGGCCATGGGGTACGGAGGTGTTGGCACACATGCCATGCAATTGCCATTCCAGGGAAAGAAACTCAATCCTAAGCAAATTATGTGCAAGATGACACAGCAAGTTAGTAGGAGAGCCAGGTATAATGTTGTCCCTTCCTTCATGGACCTTTATCTCTTACTTGGGAAGGTCAAAGTGAACGCATAAGTAATGGAGAACAGATACACGGTCAACAGCAAGGTGCTGAACAGAAATGCAATCAGACTGGTCGGATTAAGGATAAGTTGAAGTGGGAATAGGTATGGAAGTTTTTCTGGAGGAAGTAGAAATTGAGTTGCCTCTAAATGAGTAAATACCTGGGTATTTCCTTTGTGTCAGACTTGTACTGTGAGCTTTACCTAGAGTGGGGTTTCTCACACCCCTTACAACACCCTAATGGAGTAAGTACTGTGTTCATAACTTTATGGATGGAGAAAGTGAGTCACAGAAAGGCTAAGGAACTTGTTCCAGGTCACAGAGCTTAGAAGTGAGTAGGGATTAACAGCCAATGGTTTCAAAGCCACTTCTCCTAAACACCTGGTGAGTGAAGCAGGTGTGGCTGGCAGGAAAAAGCCTGAGCAAGGGTCTGGGTGTGGGATCAGGAGTCTGAGGTGCTGTTCTGGGGCAGTGATGGAATAAAGACATGTTCAAGTTGCCTTTTCCTGGAATATTGTTATAATGCAACTCAACGACCAGTCTGCCATTCCCTCCTGTTTAAAGGCAATGCATGTCCAAACACACCACCCCTGCCATGATCACAAGTGACTCAAAGGTTTATTACCGACTCAGACATTGGCAAAGTGAGGGAAATCCCAGGCGAGGGGCCCACTGAAAAGAGGGCTCCCCATCATCTTCAGAGGGAGAACGCATGGTCCTGGGGACACAGATACAGGACAGGAACCCACCTGTTGCAGAATGCCGGGAGGTGGTAGAGGGGAGAGATTAATTATCACTTACTAACATACTTGGCTGTGGGCTGTACTGGCTTTTCGTGGCCACTTCAGCACGTAAAGTCCACTTTCTGGCAGAAGGGTCCCTGTAACAAGGTCACCCCAGGATGCAGGGGATATCCAGGAACTAGGGACTTCAGGGTGCTTTGTATAAAATTTGGTTTTCGTTTGGTGGTGCATCTGTTGGGCTATTTAGATGACTTTTCCTGCATTGTTTATCCACACAAAATGTGAAATTCCCTGGAGGGCACATACTCCTCTTGGGCAGTCAGGACATCATTTGGAGCTAGTCTGTTATCTGCCACCCTGGCCCCTGGCAGTTAGGCTTTTTGCCCTTCAGTGAAAGCCTCAAGTGCTGCCACTGTTTACGTTACACTGTGAATGTCACAAGGTTCTGATAGAATCTTGGACATTTCCTCTGCTGCATCTGCTATTTTCCTTGTGTAACCGAGCCTTTAGTCCCACTCCTCCAGCCCAAACGTCACTCTTATGCCTAGGGCGATGGGTAGGGAAATGCTTATCACCTTTGCCTGGGGACTGTGAACAGCAGGACCCCATCATGGGGTGGCTGGAAAATGTTAAGGTCAGTGGAGTTAGCAGAGTGTGCGTGTGAGTTTAAGGAGTTGGGACATCTGGAGGGCGTCGTCTAGGGTAGGGCACCGGTGAACCAGGTTCCTTCTGGGTCTTCTGATCACTCATGTTCCTTTACTCTCTGGGCCAGCGGAGGGTTATGCCTCCCGTCATGCTGTGAGGGCCTAGGAAGGTATCAACGTAGGCCTGTGGATTTGGATAGATGCATGATCTGGACTCATGGGCCAGGGACCAGACTCGACAACCTCAGTCAATGTCCTGTCCATCAGGTCCTGGATAAGACAGGGCAAGACCCAGGAGCCTAGACCAGTAGCATTAGTGTTGGTGGTTTTGTGGGCCTTTTTCATGAGCCTTGGGTCGTCTGGCACGGTGTGAATAAGGACGTGGCTTGCTCATGGGGGCTGAGTGCACCCAGTGGCTGGGCCTCTGGGATGCAGTCTTGACTGTACGTACATACAGACTAGCCTGGGGATGGCCTTAAGCAGGAGGTTTGCTTTAGGAATCCAGGAGGGGAAGTTTTAGCCACAGCGGTAATGGGCTTTATTGTGCGCGGCGGGGAAGGTGGGGAGGAGAGAGGTATGAGTCTGGAGGTCTGTGGTGGTCACTCTTTTGGGTATGTGGTACATGCTGAGTGGGGGAATCCCCTGAGGGGAAGATGCCTGTGTTCTGGCAGGGGGCACCTTGGTAGATGATGTGGGTAGCTGGGTAGTCATCTTCTGAGATGGAGTGGTTGTCTGGGCCGCGGTCATCACCTGTAATGAGGTGGTAGGCTCCCTGAGCCAGGCCTCAGAGGCATAGATTGACATTGGCAAGGCTGTCACAAAGACGTACAAGGTGGAAGGAGTGGTCGAAGTCATATGTAGCTATGTGCTGGGCAGCCAGTTGGGCATCATAACTATGGTGGAGGTAGCCTTTGGGGGGCACTAGAATGCAAGACCACATTCCTGTTTGTTTTTCCTGATGGCTGCTCAGGATGATGTAATATGTTTGGCCTATGGTATTGTGGAAGAAGAGTGGTACACTCCAAACATAGAGATGACAGTGTGGGTGCAATATTGCCCAGGCGTCCTGGCATTGAGTAGGAAAACTGTGTCCCAGACCACGGCTATATCAACCATAACAAGCATAGCCAGCTAATGATAACCTAAAGGTTCAACAATAACTTTTTTTTTTTTTTTTTTTTTTTTTTGCGGTACGCGGGCCCGTCACCGCTGTGGCCTCTCCCGCCGCGGAGCACAAGCTCCGGACGCGCAGGCTCAGCGGCCATGGCTCACAGGCCCAGCCGCTCCGCGGCATGTGGGATCTTCCCGGACCGGGGCACGAACCCGTGTCCCCCGCATCGGCAGGCGGACTCTCAACCACTGCGCCACCAGGGAAGCCCAACAATAACATTTTCAGGTTTGTAGGCGCTACAGTGGTATCTAAGATTGCCCATTTATAATGCTAGGGGGCATCCGTATCCCACAGCTACGAGTGCCTGTCCTTGCTTCAGCATCAGGTGGTGGGGAACGGAAAGCCTCAGGAATACTACTTGACAATATCGGTGTTGGGGCCCAGGATCTCTTTTGCTTTTCTCCAAGATCCACATGGTGGTAGGTGTCAGTCCAAGGGCCTTCCCTCGGAGAAGGACCTGAAATTAGCCAGCCTATAAATTCATCATAAATTCCACCATGGGGGATGTTTTAGGGGATGGTGGTGCCTGTTCGCCAGGCTGGAAGAAGCACAGTATCAGGGATTTTGCTGTTCCCTGTAGTGCCAGCGGGTCCCAGTTTATGATCTGCCCTCAGACCAGGCACCAGTCCTTTGTGGACTGAGCGCAGATTGAAAGGGGATAGAATGGGGGATGGAGAGATCTTGGGACAGAGAGTTGGATGTAGGAATTCATGACTTGAGCCTGGATCTCCCCTTAGAACAAGCAAAGTCAAAATAAGGACATTTTGTTATGGGTGAGGGGCCTATAGGGGCAGGTATCAGGGGAGATAAGAGCAGTGAAAGAAAAGTGATTTGGGAAACCATATGCCATTTTGTAGCTTTAAGAGAAGACCCATTATCACGGAGTTCATGATATTGTAGCATGGTGGGAAGGGTGAGCCAGTAATAGACAGGTGTCATGTCCGCCGTGGCTGGAGCATACAATGGCTCAGGGAATCTGGGGTAAGGTTCCTCTGCAGTCAGTTTGTCTTTGGGAGTGTGGTTAGGCTTCTCAGTCATTCTGCTGGGAGTGACAGAGTGCACCTGACTCTCTCCCTTAGTATCTAATATTTCTGGGAGAGCAGTAGAATATGGGTGGGAAAGGTAAATGTGGCATCATGCTGGAGATGGTCTTGAATATCAGCGTCTAAGAATGTGAACTTAATGAGCCGTTAGTCCTTTGCAGACTTTTGAGCAGGGAAGGGGTGTGACTGGATTGTACTGGGGCTGGATTGGGGTGGGAGAGGCAGGAGGTGCCTTTGCTCTTTCCCTCTCCCTGGAATCTTATTCTCCAGATGCAGGTTCTCCTTATTAGAAAGGCCTTCCTTCATCCCCTGAATAAGACACTGACACCCTGACTGCCCACTTCCTTCCACACAGCTCATACACCATCCAACACCCTGTTTACTGGCTTATTTGTTTAGTGTCTATCTCTCCCTCTCTAGTTTGCAGGTGCCATTCAGACAAGAGCAATGTCTGTTTTGTTCACATCTACGTATCTCTAGGGCCTAGAACAGTTCCCACCATGTCTTAGGGCCCAATAAACACTTACTGAAAGGATGAATAGAGTGTATTGTCATCCTCCTTCGATGAAAGGGGAAACTAACGCTCAAGAGGGGTAAGCAACTCATCCAGACAGGGCAGCCAGTGGTTGCCAAAGCCAGGATTTGAGCCCAGAAAAGCCTGACTACAATGACTGCTCTTTCCATTAGGGTACAATACTCCCGAGGAGACTTAGACCTTTGTAACTGAGAAGAAGGGTCTTTAATAAACAGAAATGGGAACCTCTCTGGAAGAAGAGGGTTAGGTGGTGATGGAAGAGAGATGACAAATCCATTTTGGACTCTGTGCTCCTTGGAGTCCAAGAGGACATGAGAGTCCCCGTATAGCCATCTGAGCAAGTCCTGTGTGCCAGGTGCAGTGCTGGACACCAAGGATTTAAAGGTAAACAAGGCATGGTCTCCACCTCGAGGAGCTCACCCTGTAGCGGTGGTGTGTCAAGGGCCTTACTGAATTCAGGGAGGAGGAGGGGCCCCCGCCCCCCGGAGCATGAGACAGGCGTGCAGCTGCACTCCCTCGGCCGGGCACTGGCTGAGCAGCAGCTCATGGTCCTGTTCATCTGTTCAACAGAGTCACCGAACATGTGGGCTGTGCGAGATGAAGTGGTGACGTTAGAAATACAGAAGCGGGTCAGACAAGGGCCCATCCTCAGGGGCACACAGAAGTGAGAGCGCACAAATCCTTCACTGTTATTCATTCATTCACCAGCTAGAAAAGGAGCGCTTCCCATGTGCCAAATACTCCTAGACTCTGGGTATAAAACAATGACCCGAGTAAGCATCATCCCTATGTTCAAGGAACTTACATCAAGTGGTAAGTAATTATATGGGGTATTATTGTTACTGTTATTAATAACAACAACGATGGCTGACAAGGGCTAAGTGCCAGCCACTGTCGAAGCACTTCCATGATTTATTTCATTTTTTCCTCACAATGACCCTATGGTCACCCCAATATGACAGATGAGGAAACTGAGGCTGCCATCTCCCTAAAGTCTATGATTTTCTGGGAGCACGAAGGAGAGTATGACTAATTTTACTGATAAAGTCAGAAAAGGCTTTACAGAATTTTTCAGAGGGCACCTAAGGAAGTATGGATTTCCCCTAAGCAAAAACAGTGGGGCAAGAATCCGGAACAATGAAAGCATAATACCTGCTTCAAAGGGTAGTTGGAAGAAGTCAACAAGATACATAAAACCCTGGCAAGAAGTACATACTCTCAAACGTTTGCCCCCTTTCCCCATCCCCTGTGGTGGTAGGAACACGTGACAACTTTCTCCATGCACCTGGGTTTTTAGAAGAATACAGGTCATCATCCCCGCGGAGGCCACTCCGTGCCGATCCCTGCTCTCAATTCAGAGTTGAAATGTGTTTGTAAATGCTGGACAGGGCAGTGGCCCCACCTCTTCATTGTGTAAGGTCGTTATGCAAATACGTATATGTGTGTGTGTGCGCGCGCGCGCGCGCACACACACACACACACACGGGGTTGCTGGGGAGTTCATGGTAAACACCAGCCTCTCTTTGGGATCAAAATAACTGAGCAGTCTTCTTTGTGGCTGGTGTAGAGGAACACATTACGTGAGTGAATTAGCAGTTCCTCACGACATTGTAATCACGGGGCGCACACACAGAGTGCCTGACTCACCGTGGGACCCTTCCAAGTCACAGCCCATGAGCAGACGCTCTTCCTTCCTCGCGGAGAGAAGCCAGAGTGCCAAGTACACCCGGGGAAGCTTGAGGGCTCGTGCTCCCTTCAGAATAGTTTTATTTTAAAAGCCAAATCTAATGATCACTTCATCTGGCTCCTCGAAGAAGAGAAAAGTTCCCTTGCAACACTCCATTCATCGGAGAGTTAATCAGGCCTACTCACCCGCAGAGGATGTAACCCTGGTGGCTCCCCCAGTCAGGTCTAGGCCGCCTGCCCCCCGGACGCCTTCTCAGCTAATTGCCCTGCTTCGCACCTGTTCCTTCTTGGGAGGCCCTGGCAACCTAGGGCCTGGTGCCTGTGCCACCTCCTCTCTCTGCCAGGACACCGGCAGGCCCTGTGGACAGCCAGGCCCCCCTCCACGGCCTGGGGCTGAGGGGGGGTTTCCTTTGCCCTTCTGCTCGAGGCCAGTTGCTGTTCTTTGGGGGTGTTGCAAGCCCATGGCTTGGAGGCTGGGCCTGTGAGCCGCCTGGGTGTCTGTCTGACAGGGTGGAGCATGGTTCCTGCAGTGAGCTCTCACACCACATGTGCTCTATGTGCATCTCCCCTGCATCTTCAGGGCAGGGCCACTCTGCTGCGCAGACAGCAACTGCTGGATGGCCCAAGTCCTAACTCAGACCCTCCTTCTCTGGCTCAGAAAGTGGAGAAGACTTATGATCTACAGCTCTGACCCAGCTCCAACAGACCCTCCGATTCCAAGAAGCCATCCTTGACC